>NC_065543.1:29226553-29832309 GCF_932294415.1 Quercus robur
ACATTTTATTTGGAAGATCTACTTTCTCTTATTTGCTTTTGGATTTTGATGAATTTAGGCTTAACGTCAAAAACTACTAGTTTTCAAAACTTATTCTCGATCAAATTCGTGATATATCGGAGCCACTAAGACACTTTAGTTGTTATTTATGTTTTGGTTGTCATCTTCAGAACCCTTTAACTAGCTATTGCTGATTTATATTCTCTTACTACTTTTATGTTCCAGCGGTGCAGGCACCTTGATGCACCAAGAATATTGTTAATTTGAAACCTCGAATTTTGGAATTTCACCGATGTAAATCTTTATCCAACTAAGGATTTTGTGGGGTTATTTTTTTTAATTACTTTCCTTATTGATGTACTCATTGGAAGCCTATTTAAAATGGCTTTAGTAAGGATTTAAGGTAGACTTTGATGGTCGGAATTTTGTTCTGGAAATTCTTGAAGTGCTGGGTGTTGATTCCAAGCAAACCTAAGTGCTGATTCAAATGTGCAGTTGTTACGCTCCTTCAAAATACCACATTAAACACAATGGTGTTAAATTCTAAATGTCAGATGTGCACCACTGGGACCATATCTTTAAAATCTTAAGATGCTCTCAAAATAAAATTTCCAAATGTCAGATGCCCCGATCAATTTATCCATCCAATAAAAAGATCTAGCACCCTTTTAGGCAAAACCCAAAAACTCCAAATGATCTAATTGAAGTCAAAACACCACAACTAATAAACCCTCTCACATGAATCAAAAGATAATACACTATCTCGCCACTATTTCAGCACAAACAATACCTGGCCACAATTTAAAAACCTCTTCTCCTTAGGTTGTCAACAATATCTTCCCTCACACCGCCATCCAAACATGAAAGGAAACTTGCATAGGGGCCTTAACCCTCCAAATACTTTTTCAAGGAAAGATGACACAGATAAACCCTCTTAGCACGTTATAGTAAGAATGAATATCAAAACCCCCATTTTTCTTCAGTTTCCACCAAACACAATCCCCACTCACAGTAGGAGTATTAGACTCCAACATATGAAGAAAATTCAATTCCCAATTATTGAAATCACCAAGGAATCACACATATCACTTTTTAATACGTTTACAATGTAAACAGCACCACATAAGCTTACATATACTTATATTCTATTGTTTGATCCATGTCTTACCTACATGATTCTCTGATTTATTCTCTTATTTGAATACTTCGTTTCTAGCCAGCAAATGCCTTTTTTTTTTTTCCTGGTTAGAAAATGCAAGCTTATAAATTTTGAACACTAAAGATGGAATCTATCTTCACTTGATTTTTTTTTTTTTTTTTCATTTGATATTCAGAAAAAATAAAAAAATAAATTGTTTCTCAACAAAAGCTTTATGAGATGCCAGTCTGAACTATGGATCCATAAAACCTATTGTTCTTACTAGATAACTTGGTGATGGACATTTAGTGATAATCTTAGATTTGAAATTATAATAAAGCTCCCAAGGGGTTGGAAAACTTCAAATTGCACTGTGCTTCTATGTTGCCTTGGCGGTTGTCCAAGTATGAAGGTTTTTGAAGGTTGGTAAAAGAACATTGCTGAATACCCAAATAAAGATAAACTTCAAATTGCATGCAAGATGCAAGGAGTAAAAAAGAATCATGACCAATTGCAGCATGGGTGTAACTAATTATTGTGCAAGTGAGTAGGTTCCATTTGCTGATGCAGCAGAATATGGCCAAGGCAAAATCATGATTTGGTCATAGTTAGAATTGATTATTTAGGACTGTGGACCAGCTAGTCTAATAGCTCAAAAATGGCAAATAAGGCACTTGACATAGTTTTATTGCTTGGTGTTTTTGACCTTATTTTTGTTATTTGCAGGAAATGAAGACTTGGCAATATGCTGTTCGCAAAGTTCATGAAGGTTGCTGGCAGTATTTTTCTATCTAAGTCAAATGGAGGGAAAACACTTTTTAAGTCTGAATTTAATATTATGTATGGTAAGTTTAGGTTGATATTATGTTTTTGAGACTCTTGTTAAATTATGCAAGGATGTTCTACTCATAGGTTGCCGAATTAATGTGGCCTTTTTCATCAAATGTCAAGCAAAGAAAATGCTCCTTTAGTTTCCTTTACTAAAGGGTTAATTTGACAATATTAAGGATGGGGACTGGGACATTGGAACTACACTTTTCCATTGCGTCCTTGAAGTTGTGTAGTGAGAGCGACCACCACCTCTAGCTCTTTTTGATTCATTGTAGTGCAGCTCGCATCTCAACAGGACACCCCCAGATCCTTGCTCAAGGCTGCATCAAAGTGACAGTAACTAAATATTATAATGAAATCTTAGTTTTAAAGAGAGGATGTTTGAATCGTTGATAAATTACAGTCACTGAGGAAATGGTTTGATGATAAAATCGTAGAATGAATCTTTTGTCTTTTTTTTTTTTTTTTAAGACGGATTTTTTAGGTCCATTTTTATCCAAAATCTCAAAACTTTTTAGATAACTCCGCTTGTGCTAACTTTCTAAGTAGTCCTAGCTTGAAAATTAAGTTATTCACTACCCCCATCCAAGGGACCCTCCCCCCTAGCCTCTTAGACGCTTTAAAGACTATGTTGAGACCAATTCTTCCATAGTTCAGCTTCTTAGTAGAATTTCTCTTGATTCCTCCTAGTTGTTAGTGTTCTTTTCTTTGGGCATTAAGATAATTGTTTTTTACACCCTAGTCTTCCTTAGTCTAGTGTTAATTCATATCCCACATTCTCTTAATTCTTAAAGTGAAATCCCATGTTCTGCTTAAAGCTTTACTTTTCTGCATGTATATATTGTTCCCATTTGAATTCTCAAGTCAATATTTATTTTTGTTCATAGTTAGTAGATTGGTACCTTTTGGTTCCTCTAAGGGATCCTTGGGCCTTTATAAATTTCCTAAAACCATTAGGCAAAGACTACTTAGAGAATATGAAAACAATTCCTATATAAACTTTACAAACAAGGATTATTTTCTCTTTTAATTGTTCAAATTCTTAAAAAACATGCACAGTTGCAACCACAAGATAAACTGCAACTTGCTTACAAAAAGCAATTTGATCATCATTACTAATTCTCTTAGGGTCCGTTTGGATACAGCTGAAAACTGAAACTGAAAACTGAAAAACACTGTAGCGAAATAATTTTTAAATGTGTGAATAGTATCGTGGGACCCATTTTTAATGAAAAAGTTGCTGAAAAGTGAAATTTGTGAGTCCGTGAACAGTACACGATGTGCTGTGATTGGTCCAAAAAAATTTGAAAAGTCAAAGTTTGCGGCTACTGTTCATTGAACAGTGCATGAACAGTAGCCGCAACACCCAAAACGCGTGAAAAAAAAAAAAAAAAAAAAACAGACAAAACGCAAACGCAGGGAACTTTCAGCCGAATCCAAACGCACTCTTATAACTTTTAATACTGATTCCTAGCCGAAAGAAATAAAATAAAATATATTTAAGGAGCCAAATAATGAACATAAACACAAATATAAATATATGCCTAAAAATATATATACATTACCTTAGTTTTTGGCTTACATTAGTCTCATTTTTGTCCTTGAAAAGGACAGTCTTCCTCAGTAGAAATTCCACTGTCCATTATTCACTTAAATGCTCTATTAATTGAATGTGTAGTAACCTTTTTTATCAAGTTTCTCGGGACTCAATTCACAACAATCTACCAACTCTTGTGGTGATAATGGAGTTATAACCCTATTGATGTGATTGTGAGTCTATAGAGCTTCTATGGCTCAAGGGGCCGCATTGCCTAACAAGAATATTTAAAATAACTTATAATTTTTGGTTATAATAGAAGTTTTAATATATTAGAAAAAAAGCAATAACTTAAAATGAAGAAATCATTACAATAAATTTATACAAATTATTTTTACAATTTATTGCAACGAAGTTATCGTTGCAATAATTTGATATTAATTCTTTTATAATCTATTACAATGCCTCATATGAAACTGCAACGAATATATCATTGCAATAATCTAATATCAATTATTTCATAATATATCGCAATTAAAAAATAAAGTAATTATCTACTACAATGAAGATATCATTGTAATAATTTAATCCAACTTATTTTGGTTAATTATGTAGTACACTATAATTATATTTATTTCGAGCTAAAAATCAAAAGCTAGAAGAAAATGAAGAGCTTTGTAAATAATTACTATAAGCATGTTGATATATACACACACATTACCTTATTTTTTGTTTTACAATATTCTCCTTTTTGTCCTTAAAAAGGATAGTCTTCTTTAGTAGAAATGTCATTGTCCATTATCCACGTAAATGCTCTGTTAATTGAATATGTGTAGTAACATTTTTTATTAGGTTTCTCGGGACTCAATTCACAACAATCTACCAACTCTTGTGGTGATAACAGAGTTATGATCCTATTAATGTGATTCAGAGTCTATAGAGCTTCTCTAGCTCCAGTGGCCTTGATTGCCCAATAAGAATCTTTAAACAATAAAATGGTAATACATTATAATTTTATTTATTTCAAGCTAAAAATCAAAAGTTAGAAGAAAATGAAGAGCTTTCTAAATACTTACTACAAGCACGTTCATTTCTAACTGGATGACTCCAATCCACTACACTACAAAAAAAATTGGTTTTATAGCAGCCTTCCGGCAGTTTTGAAAACTGCCACTATAGGAGACCTAATGTGATGCTTTTAGGAACTGCCACAATAGGTTGACCTATTATGGCAATTTAAAACCAGCGCTATACTCTACTGCAACGCTTTATGAAACTACCACAACATATTAAGCTATTACGGTGTTTCCAAGTACCGCTACAGGTTTTAAATTAATTAATTTTTTTTAAAATGACCTATTACAGCAATTTTAAAACTGCTGCTATGGGTTTTGCCGTAGGTAAGACTTATTATGGCAGTTTTAAAACTGCTACTATATAGTAAGACCTATTATAGCGGTTTCCAACCGCCACTATAGGTTTTTAATTAAATCTTTTTTTTTTACTGACCTATTATGGTGAGTTTAAAATTGTCGCTATATAGTAAGGCCTATTACCACGGTATCTAACCGTTGCTATAGGTTTTTAATTAATTTTTTTTTTCATTGATCTATTACGGCAATTTTAAAACCACCGCTATGTTCAAATTATTCACGGATTTGAATGACCTATTGCAGCGGTTTTAAAATAGTCATAATACGTTTAAATTACAAAATTTTAAGAGGGCCTATTGTGATAGTTTTGAATCGCCGCAATAGGAATTCACAATAGAAATACCTATTACAATAGTTTAAAAACCGTTGCAATAAGATTAAAGTCAAAAACTGTGTTTACAGAATTCCTTTGTGAAATCCTTTGGATTTTGGTAATGGATTAGCGTTATTGTGTTATTTAGTAACGTTGATGTTATATAAACTTATAACATTGCCTTTATTATATTTAGGATGGTGATGATATGGCTGACCATTTTCCTACTGCACAAAATCAATCATCAGGGGAATCTCATCAAGAAATATGCTGCGGTTTTTTTTTTTTTTTTTTTAGGACTATTTAAATTATCTTGTTGCACTAAATGTATTAAATAGTTTGCAGCTTTGACATGACATTCTAGACATTTGGAATGTCTTGTACAGAGCATAACAATTATTATAGCTAGAAATTGTATTATTGTATTTTATTAATTTGATAGCTTGAATATGTTTGATTATTGTGGGGTCTATATTGCGTGCGAAAACTAGATCTAGTCCTTTATTTAATATTGATTTTTGTTTAACCATAAACAGGTTGAGAAAACAAAATGCAGGAAAAATATTTTTGCTTAAATGTTTTTTTTTAAATGACCTATAGTAGCGCTTTTAAACTACCGCTAATACTGGTATTTTAAAAAGACCTATAGCAGCAATCTTGAAACTGCCACTAAAGGTAATATTGGAAAATTTTAAAAATGACTATAGTGGCAATTTAAAACTGCTGGTATAGGTTCAACCTACTATGACGATTTTCAATTTCTGAAAAGTGCCGGGTTAAAAAAAACCGCTGCTAAAGGTTATATTAGAAAAATATAAAAATACCTATAGTAGTCGTTTATTATTGATGTTGCATGCGTTTTCAATAAATATGTTGGCTTATAAAAATAGTATAATTGTAAATTATAATTATAATGTTATATATTAGACTATTAGTTATTAAAAAATATTTCTATATTAACATTATGAAGAAAATTTTAAAATAAACTTAGAATTTTTATATTTACTTAAATAATAAGAAACTTATACTTTTTTTTTTTTTTTAAGAAGGTCATAGCTTAAAAGTTCATTAGCTTATTTAGATTAAAAATATAAACTAGTTAAAAGTACAAGTTTGCCTAAAATAAGTGAGACTTTCTTAAGCCAACTTATAAGCTTAAAAGAAATGAATCCTTAGTGTGTAATCTTGTGTGCACTAGAAAATTGTTTCCTAATTGTTTGACACTAGAGAGAATTATACTGAGAACTAATGTGACTTAGAAAAAAATAAATGAGTAATATTCATTAAAGACTAAGTTTGTACTAATAGTCATTCTCAAAAACAAAAATGTTTGTAGTAATAGTTAACTTACTAATGACAACGCAGTAAATGTAAGAGAATTTTAAAGCAAACGAATAGAATAAATTTGTACCATTTGTTTTGATTTTTTTTTTTAGTTATTGACTTACACTTATATTTTCCATAAATTTATGGAAAATGAGATAAAAAATAATTTTAAAAAATTACAAGAATTTTAAATGGCTTACCCCCATCTTTGGATCTAGAATTATAGCAAATATCTGCATCAATATAAAAACTCTATGTAAAACTTTTACTTTAAGAAAAAGAGGCCATAACAGAAAAGTAATAGCTGATGAAAAACAACACAGAGAAACCGAAGTTAAGCAAAGATATAATAGCAATTTAATGGAAAAACTAAATAAATAAATTAAAAAAAAAAAAAAATCATGAAACCAATGATAACATAACTTCTTCAAATTTACAATAATCTAAGATATCTAGTCATTCTCTTAGAAACCAAGGATAAATACTATATCTATATTGATACGCATGTTTGTACCCCACCACTAAAAACTATTAAATCTATTGAATCAAATCATTTATATATTCCGGAAAACTAAGAGCATGTTTGGATATGATTACAAACCAATATGTAAATAAAATTTCAATTAAAAAAACTATTACATTATATAAATGAGAAAAATATAAAATATTTTATAACTTCATTTTATTTAAGAATCAAGAGAATTTAAACTTGAAGCCCCTTTCTCACATATTTCCTTTATTCCATAAGTTTTTTTTTTTTTCACTTCCTAGTTTCTACCTAAAATCATGTGTTTTAAATAATGCTTTTTCTTTTTTTATACAAGATAAAATTCTACTCTAATCTAATCAAAATGTATATGTGTGTGAAGCTCTCTCTTGAAGACTTGAACCCCGACATTCCCCCCCCCCCCACCTCACAAGAACTTTATTCTTGTAGAATGACCATCAAACCAATTGTGCGCGGTGGTAATCATGTTATTCTTAAAACAAGCATATTCTTGTATACAAATATATGTAATTATAGATATATGACCATTAATAAAATCAACAAATAATTATAGGCTATATATTTATAGTTGCATGAATTTATGAAAATCTATATCTATATACAATACAATAACATAAATAGGTCTAGACTCTGTATAGAGTTTTCATTTGAATTTTGACTTGTGAAATATTTATGTTATCCTTAGCGTGGAAACTAAGGGTCCGTTTGGATACAGCTGAAAACTGAAAACTAAAAAATACTATAGCAAAATAATTTTTAAATGTGTAAATAGTACCGTGAGACCCATTTTTAATAAAAAAATTGCTGAAAAGTGAGGTTTGTGGTCCCGTGATTGAAAAGTTGCTGAAAATTTTATTAAAAGGTGCTAGAAAAGTTGCTGAGGTGTGCACTATTCACACCTTTCCAGTCAACAATCATGGCATAGAGAATAAAAAAAAAGGGTGAAACGCGTTTTGCGTCCAGATGTGGACGCAACCTGGATGCAAAACGCAGTACCCAAACAGAGGCTAAGGTTTTTTTTTTTTTTTTTTTCCTATGTATTTGTTGTATACTACCTAAGAAATACTCAATTAAGGGTGTGTTTAGTTCGAAGAAAATTGATTTCTAAAAATACTTTTTGAATTTAAGAGTGTTTAGGACGAGGGAAAATGTTGGTCAATCAGAAATTGTTTTTCGGTTGATTGTAGAATAAAGGCACTTATGGTAGAAATTGGTTCATGCTTTCATTTTTCATAAAACCATTTCCGCCTCATTCAAAACTTATTAACCGAACCTCCCCCCTTACTGCCTACCACCTAACCACCACCCCACTAATGTCCCTAGTTTCCAGTGGCCAACCATCGTCAAAGTGTCGGTATAGGTGCACATATCGGTACTCGTGCACATACCGATTGTACCAGCCTGTACGGTATGGTATCCTTTTCCTTAGATGATATGCTATTCTTTAATAAATTTGTAGCTAAGGAACAATTCAATATTATATTTAGGCTTAAGTTTTTTTTAAACAAAATTAGAAACATATGGATCTAGGTCAACTTTGTGATTAGCTTTCTAATCATTCATTAAAAAATAATAATTACTTTGTGCATTTTGAAATTTGGACTTTTATAAATATAAGAACTTTTTATGAAATGAAATTTGCGATTTTTTTTTTTTTTTTTTTTTTTTTATAAAAGGGTAGGTATTTTATTCATAAACTAATGGAATACTTCAAATTGAAATTTGGGATTTCAATAATATATATATATATATATATTATTTAAATTGTTACAATATACATAATACATGTAAATTATATTTCAATTTCCATATTCATCAAAATTAATTCACAAATAATAGAATAAATTAAACTCAAAAAATCTAAATAAAGGTAATAAAATAAACTTAGGATCAACAAATAGCCCATTGCCCACGTCCCGACCCATTAGCCCGATGACTCGCTGGGATAATGAGCAGCCCGACCCATTTCTGTAGAGGCTCATGTGTAGCCCACTAGCCTAATGGGTCAAGCTATGAACTAGTTTTTATGATCATGGGGGCATAGTAGGTCAGCCCATTAGATTAGCCGTTGGCCCAACTTGTTGCCTAGTCCAATAACATGGAATTCATAACAAAAATATATATGAGAAGAATGGGGAATTGATCTTGAAACATTAAAGCAATTTTTTAAGCACATACTTAAGTGATTGTGTTAAAATTAATTTACTAAATATATTTTTCCAGTAGTCTAGCAACTTAAAATTTAATGATTGACATTTTTTAAATTAAAAGTTAAAAAAAGAAAAAATTGTTTAAAGCTTTAATAAAAAAATTTAATAGATTTGACCTTAAAAAAAATTAAATAAGTGTTAAATTCTTTTATTTTTTTCCTTTAGAAAAAGAGATCAATTTTTTCTTATTAAAAAAAAAGTAAAATAAGATGTTAACACAAGCCCATTAGTCCCAGCCCGGTAGCCTAGCATACTAAAGAAAAAATGAGCATTGCCTAAGGGTAGGATTATAAGCTAGGGATTTCTCTTTCAACCTAGCCTAACTTGGCCCATTAACTAGTCAACGGCTTGTTATGACCAGCCCATTGTGCCCATAGGCCTAGTAAAAATGGGCCGACTTGGCCTATTGGTGACCCTTATTAAACCTATATATATCTCCAGTTCAGTTGTGTTAGATGGGTTAAAAAAACTATCAACTTGAATCTGTTCCAACCTAAGGCGAAAAAGAATTCTAACTATTAAAGACAGTAACCCAAAGCATTCGGTGAAAATAGAAGAAGAAAAGTCAGAGCCTTCAACAGCTAGTTAACGGCTAGTTTCTTAATAGAAACGATGCCGTATAACTTAGCTTATTTATATTCTTAATGAAACGGATCGTTTTGGTATTCTGAGTATTGGTTTATGAAACGGAATGTTTAGTGTGTTGGGCATACTTCATCTTGTCGAAAGACTTCTTCCAATCCTTTGTTCCTATACTTGGTTTCAGAGTTTGCTTCAGAGAGCTCCAACTACCTCCAAGCCTTCCAACTGTCATTCCTTGATTCTCAGCGCATAATGTGGAGTAGGTTACTTTCAGTTAGAACGGTTATAGTCTTTAGAACATTCTTGATGTATTTATGCTATATAAATAGTTTTGATGGTTGTAATTCATTTTAAGCTTCTGTGAAATATATTTCTCTGAGTATTCTTTTCAAATAACTATCATAATTATCAAATTTCATATTAAGAAACACAAAGGGAGGGGGCGAGGGTGAAAGCAAGAGAGAGAGAGAGAGATGTTATTTGCATAGTTATGTCTTCCATTTTGTTTTGCTCAAAACGGCTTGGATTTTTCCTTCCAAGTAGTTAACCGATACAAATCTCTTATCTATTTCATCTCATTCTAAATTTCATCACATTCCTTTCCATTCTAAATTTCATTCTAAATTTCATCACATTCCTTTCCATCTATTCCAATAAGTTCCACCCAGTATGGTGATTTAGATTGGCATGTAAACGAATTTTTTTTTTTCTTCTTAAACCCATAATTTTAAATACTTCACTCACAAATGACTTTTTATTATTATTTTTCCTTTAACAATATATTTCTCTTGTTTACATTACTCACATGGCACATGGTTTTTTTCTTCACTTATATATGACATATTATATATTTATATTACGTAATGACAATATTAAGAATATGCATTATTTGATTTTGAATTAATAATTTGATATGGTATAATATAATGTGATGCAGACTTAGGTATGTATATACATAGCTTTAGCAGTAATCCCGAAATGGTACTCTGAAATAGACTAGTATCAAAATGTTTTGTTTTAACTTTTAATGGACAAATCGAAATGGGTCCAAAATAGTATTCAAAACATTATTTGAAGTTATCCATTTAGAAGAGCATCATATAGCAACTAGGTTTGAGTGATTATGACAAGCACTGCCTTCAAATAAATAATGATTTTTAATTATTATAATTATTTTCTAACTCAATTTTTTTTTTCGATACTAAATGTAAATACCTCATTTTGCAATTTTTTTCAACCTCGTTCTAAGTGCATATGGACATTTTACGGTGTAAGGAAAAAACTAATTTTTACCATTCAATATCTCTGCACTTAAAAGAAAAAAAGAAAAAAAAGTTTTAATTATCAAAATGACATTGCATGTGTTAAATCAAACCAACAGAATAAGAGTTATAACAAGTCGTTATGTTTGGTTCTTTAACATATAAACTGCTTTAAAAATCATTTTGAGAAACCTACTGACCAAGCTTACTTTTATGTATTTACTAAATGGATGTACTCCCCCCCCCCCCCCTCCCCCCCAAAAAAAAAAAAAAAAAAAAACACTGGAACCTGCTAATTTTATGGGAACTTGTCAGATTGCATTAAATATAAGTATATAACCAACCTACTTAACTTAAGGTTATTATTCTAGATTTTATGGTAAATATAGTAGTCCAAATCAGTGTTTTTATTTTGTTTGTGAACAGCACATGGGCCCCTAGCTTTTACAAGCATTCATAGCTCACCGTGAAAAGTCCAAGTTTGGGCCTATTGGTAAACCCACATAGGTCTAGTCTTTACTCTTTATCTTTCAAAATACACTCCTTCAATCCTCCAAATAAAAACCATCGGCTTGGCCATATATGAAAATAAAATAGTAAATGGTAAATTAAACCCATAAAATTTGGGGTATTTGAACTTTACACTCTAAAATTTCAAGATTTGAAATTTACCCTTTAAAGTTTAGGAATGTTTAGATTTTACACCCTCACGTTTCAAAACTTGGATTTTACCTTCTAAAGTTTGGAAGTGTTTAAATTTTACACCTCCAAATTTTGAAACTTCACGGCGTAAAATCCAAAAATTCCTAAACTTTAGGAATAAAATCCAAATTTTAAGAAATAAAATCCAAACACCCTTAAAATTTAGGGGGGTAAAATTCAAATTTTGAAACATTAGAGTTTTAAACACTTCCAAACTTTAGAGGGTAAAATCTAAATTCTGAAATTTTAAAATGTAAAATCCAAATATCCCTAAACTCTAAGAGTGTAATTTAAAATTTACACTTATTTAACTCTATACGTTCCACTCCTTTGGACTTTACTTTGTCTTTTCACATTTATCTAGATTAAGCTGCAATTAACTAATTGAATAACATACTAATAAAAAAGGAAATTAAAAGTGGATCATTTATATTGATAGATACACCAACTGAGACTGCTACTATATAATGATAGTGTATCAGTGTTGTAATTTATAAGATATTTAGGATTTTTTTTGGTAGTGATGTGTGTGATTTATGGAGTAGTTTTTTTCCTGGTAGTTACTAAGCTTTTCTTTTTCTTTTTCTTTGTCTTTTAAGTTCATAAAAATTTACATATACTTTAAAAAAATTTGGTGAATCTTTACATACACCATAATTGCATACATTCCACTACTTAATGTTTGTAACTGAAAAGAAGTCCTTTGGTTACTGGAGGACATATCCTTTTTATTGTTTCATATTGTTCTTCCATTTATTGAATATAAATTGCAGAAATTCAGTTATAATTTTAAATTTCCATGGTTGTATTTAATGATTGATGATTTATTATAATTGCGTGTACGCAACAGTTGATTTTCTTGAACTTTAAGGGTTTAAGTGTTTGGTTATTTAATATTATGATTTGAAGAGGTTGCTGAATTTAAATGTTAAGTAAGATTTTTTTCTCAAAAAAAAAAAATGTTAAGTAAAATGAGTTGTATGAGATTATTTTTAGATTGTTAAATAATTGGAGTTATAAATTTACCTAAAATGAGGAAAGGTCATGGAATATTTAGTTTATTATCTAATTTAATTAACAAATTCAGTATTAACACTCCTTATATTTAGTGTGAACATTCCTTAGGATTTAAATTTATTTCTTGAACTTTAAAGGTTTAAATGTTTGGTTATCTAATATTATGATTTTGAGGAGGTTGCTGAATTTAAAGGTTTAAATGTAAAGTCAAATGAGTTGTATGAGATGATTTTTTTTTTTTTATTGTGAAATATTGGAGTTATAAATTTACCTAAAATGATGATAGATCATGGAACATTTAGTTTATTTATCTAATTTAATTAACAAATTCAGTATGAATACGCCTTATATTTAGTGTAAACATTACTTAGGATTTAAATTTATACATGTTTTTGTATGGATGAATACTTTATGAAATAGAAATTCACCACCAGCAACTGCACTATAACTCGTGTCAAATTCCCTCTCCTTATAGTCCTTTCCATGTTCTCCATTAATTTTTATAGGTGAAAATAATTGAAAAGTGTTTTAGCCTTTTAGGTAAACCTGATCAAGCCGGGGAGGTGGGGTCATTTGAAACAATAAAGTTCAATGGCTAAAAGGCTTCTTCATCAATATAGGTATTGGCGTATTGCCACAAATAATTTAGCTGAATTGTGTGATGCCAGGTATGAATTAAATCTTGAATGGCAATCAGGTTACAAATATGTTAATTTGGAAATGGATTCCCAAACAGTGCTTAATTAGTTAACAACTAATTATGTTTTTGTACCAGATATTGTTATTTTGATATTTGATTGAAGGTGGGGACTAGACCGTCCACCTCAGACACGTTTTTTGTGAAGTTAGCAGGTGCACAGACGATATGGTAAAAAGAAGCCTTAACCAAGAGAGCAAGGTTATGAAAAATATGAGAGTTGTCCCGCTTTTGTGTATCAACATTTTGTTTAGGACCTTGTGTATTTGGGCACACCACAATATGAGAGTTGTCCCACTTTTATGTATCAACCGTTTTGTATTTGGGCACTCCACGAGCGTGCTCTACAGTTATATATCTCTAAATAAAACTTCCCTTCTGTGAGGGCTGGGGGCTAATTGAAAAATGCTCCCCCCCTCCCTTTATTTATTTAAATTACTGCTTATTTTGCAAAGTCTGCTGGCTCTAGATATGAAATGCTCTAGACATGCTCCGGTTCAACTTGAAATGCTCTAGACATGGCCCAAATTCACTCTAACAAAACCCATACACTTAATTCTGATGTGGATGGGCTTTGAGGTCCATTAGAATTTTTGAGAGAGGTTGAAACTCTCAAAAATTCTAATGGACCTCAAAGCCCATCCACATCAAAACTATAATTCACGATTACTTTTACGAACTTGTCATTCTAGGGACGCAACACATATGCCACACCATTTTACTAATTGATAGAAAAATGCAGTAATTATGTTGTGATCTTTGTTGGTGGTTTGTGGAGATTTCTTTGAAAGAGTTTACTCTTTAATAACATTAAGCTTTCATCAGAACTTCGACACAAAGAACAGCCTCTAAATCTGTTATAAGCAAAGATTATATGAATAGTTCTCATCATCCGGTTCCAACACTCATTGGTAGCAAGAAAACCAAAAGTCAACCTTATTCTGACATCTGCTCCTTTAAAGACTGCCACTTTATTCAACTGAAAACTCAAACAACATTGTGTGTTGATACTTCTCACCAGGTTCAACAACAATAGAAGGGAAGTTTGTTTGGTTTATGGCATTTGGGAATCCCTGAGTCTCCAAACATAGCCCGGCACCTCCTTTACCAACAACCCCATTTACATAGTTCCCAGTGTAAAACTGCATCCCAGGGGCATTGCTTCACAAGTTAAGGATCCTCGAGCTTGATGGGCCCTGCACTTTCGCAGCATGTTTCAAACCCATTTTTTCCTCCCCGCATGCCACAGTCTAGAACATAGTTTTGGTCATACCCTACACCAACCTCATGGATTGACTCACCTATCCTCTTCTCAGCAGTGAAATCAAAGGGGTATCCTTAACTGGCATGATTTCACCAGTTGGGATTGGGTTCTGATCCACAGGAGTAACATGGTTTGCCCTAATCTGAATTGAATGGTCAAGAACGTTTCCAGAGTTGTGGCCAGCTAAATTCCAGTATATATGCTGAGCTAAGCTGATTGGAGTTGGCTTGTTTGGCACAGCTTCCATGTCAAATCTCATTATTGTGCTTAAAGTAAGCGTGTTAGTTGCAGTCACAGAGACATCACCCGGGTAACCTAGTGACAGGAGAAACAGATATACGCAAATATGAGAGAGAGAATAAGAGACATTGAGCAAGAGCAAGAGAGACAAATTACCTTCCTCCCCATCAGAACTGTGATATTTGAAAGTGATGGATGGATTCTCGCCCTTCGTAATATTAGTTGCCTCCCAAACCTTTTTATCAAATCCCTTGTGCCCACCTAAAGAAAGGGGGAAAAGTTAGTGAGAAAGAGGGAGTGGGAGAGAGTATAATTCATACTACATGAATATAGAACTTGCCCATTTTCAGTTACCTTAAAAGCAGACTTCTAAGAAAAAAGTAAGCTCACAAAATAAAACATAGGTTTTTTTTTTTTTTTTTTTTTGGGTTTCCAAAAGACTTTTCTATAATTGGAGTATAATCTTGATCTGAAGATTCTGAACTATGGGGAATACAGATCAATCCTACAAGCATAAAGTTCTGGTTTAGTTCTTGCAGGTACTAAGCATGTTTTTGAAATTCATTGGGGGTGTGGTGATTCAGAATTAACTTTGTGAGTAATACTTTGACTGATTTTTTGTACAGCATTGAGTGAGAAGCTTTATATTATCAGAGGAGGTTGCGGGGCTGGAAGGTACTTCTGACTCATATTGGTCAATATCTCCATACATTAAATTTTCATTCATCTAATAATAAGTCCATGGACACATGCATCCTTATATATGCTAATAAAAAAAAGGTAATTTGCCTATTCATTTTCATGAGGCACGGTAATCTGGTTATGCTGGGGACGTCAATTTTTATTACGAACTTTTTTTTTTTTTTTTTTTGGTTCTATAGCAGTGTAAAGATGGATAATCAATTGCATGCTGGAGTTCATATAGCCTCAGGAGCGGAAGCAGTGGCATTTGGAGCTCGACTGGGAATTAATACAAGACTGTTGTTTGATGTCATCACAAAAAGTGGGGGGACATCCTGGTATGCAACTCTGTATTGTTCTAGTTATGACTGCTGAAATCTTAGTTTCAACCTTGGTCTCATTTGATGTAATCTTCTGTGTTTGCTAGTGTGAGCACTGTTTGCTAATGAGTATCTAACAGTCTTGTGAGAGAAATTTCCTTTGGAGGATATGATGGTCTTAGTATGATTTTATTCACTAGTTGGGCTCTCCACTCAAGGTTTTGAAACCCAAACCGGACCGTACGATTCAACCGGAAAAATCTCGAACAGTTCATATTTGCGGTTCTTTTAGCCTCAAGAACTGCTCTATGAGAAAAAAGCAGGGATCTGTGCGAACCACAGTCAGACCTCACGATTCTGAGAACCGTAATCAGACCGTTTCTCATGGTTTCCTACTTCCCATTGAATCTGAACCTAAAAAAATAAAATTAAAAAAAAAAACACAGAAAAGGAGAAAAGGAAGAAGACGACGACGAAGCAGGGGTGGCGCCATGAAGCAACTGCTTCTTCTTCTTCTTCTTTCTTTTTTTTTCTTCTTCTTCTCTATCCGTCTCCCTCTCTCCTTTTTTTGCTGAACTTTGTTATGTATGTGGTCTGGTTTCGCACTTTCTCTTTCTTTGTATTTGTTATGACTACACTGACACTAGCTACTAGCATTAGAAATATTGAAAGCTTCCTAAGCTCTCCATGTGTCTACAGTACACTGACACTAGCTGCCTAACATTGGAAACATTGAAAGCTTTTAAATTTTGAATAAAAGATGAGCTCTCCACGTGAAAGGAAAGAAAGGATAAATAATGAAAAGAATAAAAAATCACAATTAAATGTTACTACAATATTTTTATAATGTTTCACAGTAAATTTTAAGTAACAGATTAGTATTAGTTAATATTGATGAGTAAAAAAATAATTTCAATTGTAGGTTCAAATTAAAACTAGTAACTTTTCACATAAATTTTGTTGTGAAAGTATTGCTAAAAATGTTGTAGACTTCTTCGCTATTTCTGGAGACTTCTTCTTTGCTGCTGTGTGCTTTAGTGTCAA
This sequence comes from Quercus robur, assembly GCF_932294415.1. Lineage (NCBI taxonomy): Eukaryota > Viridiplantae > Streptophyta > Magnoliopsida > Fagales > Fagaceae > Quercus > Quercus robur. The sequence goes on from NC_065543.1 coordinate 29,243,659, forward strand.
CTACTAACATATAATGTTTTCTTGTTGTCAAGCACTTCCTTCTTGGGTTTTGTTATTTATTTAACTTTAACAATTTTTAAATGCTTGGACATCTTCTGATCTAGCTTTTGATTTTTTTTTTTTTTTTTAATTCATAATAAATGGTGAACAGTGACTATTCAAATGGGCTTGGGAAAAAAATGATCGGCTGTCAAATGGGCTTGGCCATGAGCAAATAAACTAATTTGTCTCTTAACTGTTTTATTGGGTTTCATAAAATAAAAATTATTGGGTATTAAAGTGTGCTTTGTCATGACTTAAAAATAATTTAGAAACTCAATAGCTATTAATGTTTTTTTAGAATTTAATAATTTTTATTTGTATTATGAAAGTTATGTTATAAAAAAATACTATCTATATTTGTTTTGGACTATTTTAGTTAATTTTTCTATTTTTTATTAATTTAATGATTTTATATATATTTAAAATAATTATTAAATTAATTATAACGTCATCACGGTTCGACCCCGGTTTAACCTCGGTTCGACCTCAAAAACCTTGAACCTCTTCTTTTTACGGTTCAATGAACGGTTCGAATCTGAAAACCTTGTTTATTACAATAACAAAAAATCATTGCAATAACATCAAAGTCATTGCAATAGTTTATGCAAGTTGTAATAAATTTTGAGGTAATAAATTTGTGCAACAAAAAATTTCATTGCAATAATCACTAAATATTTTAATGACAACTTTGATGCAATGATATATATGTTGTTGCAATAAACAATTTATTGCAATGATATATTTGTTATAATAAATAATTGTTTCATATTTGTCATTGCAATAGGTTGTAAAATAATTAATATCTATGTTGTTGCAATAAACAATTTATTGCAATGATATATTTGTTGTAATAAATAATTGTTTCATATTTGTCGTTGCAATAGATTGTAAAATAATTAATATCAAGTAATCGCAATGATATATTCTCGTTTAATGTTTGTACTTCACGACCAACAACTACTAAATATATTGAATCAAATCATAACTGATTGAAGGAAATCCAAAAACTGCATTGTCATAGAAACGTAAACTTCTTTCCATTTCCCATTATTTTTCTGAAAATTTTTCATTTTCAATCTAGTTCTCCAACACAAATAGGGAGATATTTATATCAATAATTCAATGTAATAACCAAAGAATACAAAGTGAATTGGTATGAAATGCTTTATGCAATGCAATCTGATATGGTGAGACAGGTCCAACTTGGACCAAATATTCACTTCTCACTCCCTTGCTTCTCACTCCATGCTATTCTCTAATAAATTTCTAGCTACGGAACCATTAAATATTACATTTGGGCTTAAGTTTTTTAGTACAAAATTAGAAACATATGGATCTAGGTCAGCTTTTAATAGTCAAACCAACAGATTAAGAGTTATAACAAAAGCAACTTTTAATGGTCAACAAGAAGAAGAAGAAGAAGAAGAAGAATTTTGAGTCATGAAATATTTATGTTATCCTTAACATGGAAACTAAGTTTTGTTTTATATTTATTTGTTATATACTACTTGAGAAATAATCAATTAAGGGTGTGTTTAGTTTAAAGAAAATTGATCAAGAAGAAGAAGAAGAAGAATTTATGCCTTAATGTGAGGGAGTTTCAAGAGTGAAAAAGAAAAACAATGACCTTTAATGTGACGGAGTTTCAAGAGTGAAGAAGAAAAGAATGTGAAAATTTTTGTAAAAGAAACTAAGGCTGCGTTTGAATCGACTTCAAACGCATTCCGGAAATGATTTTCCGGAAAATAGGTGTGTTTGGTTGGTCCGGAAAATTCTATTTTCCGGAAATTGAAATCCGTTGACCGAAAAAAAAGGCCTTTGACCACGGAAATCAATTACCGGCTCTATTTTCACTTCAAAGGATTTCCGGAAAAGAGAGAAAGAGAGAGAGAGAGAGAGCGCGAGCGCGAGGGAGAAGACCAGTCTGCGCCGATCTCCAGTCCTAAGACCAGTCCGACGACGGCTCGCCTTCGCGAGATCGCGCTGGATCGAGATCGCGATCGACGGCGTGATCTCGCGAAGCGTCGTTCGCGAGATCGCGCCGTCGATCGCGATCACGCCTTCGCGAGATCGCGCCGGATCGAGATCGCGATCTCGCGAAGCGTTGATCGCGATCTCGCGAACGCGAGATCGCGCCGTCGCGAGATCGCGACGTTGATCGCGATCTCGCCTTCGCGAGATCGCGCCGGCGAGATCGCGATCCGCCGGCGAGATCGCGATCGCGCGATCTGGATTTGTGTTTTCTGCTTGTTTCTGGATTTGTGTTTTCCTTTCTTCTTTTCCAAACACTAGAAAATGTTTTCCGGAAAATTTTTTGAAATGCAACCAAACACACAGAAATATTTTCATTTTCCAGAAATTAGCATTTCCGGAAAATATGTATTTTCCGGAAAACGTTTTACGGCAACCAAACACAGCCTAAGTGAAGAAAAAGAATGACCTTTAATGTGAGGGAGTTTTAAGAGTGAAATGTGAAAATTTTTGTAAAAGAAAATGAGTAAAGAAGAAAAATAGTTTAAGCAGTCAAAGAATGCAAAGAGTATGAGTTGCTTTATATGGTGGAATCTAATATGGTGACAGGCCCAACTTGGACCCCTATTGACTTTACCGTACAACCATTCAAAGAATCAAATATTCACTTCTCTAATGCTACAGAACTATGCTATTACATTTGAGGTAATAAGTTTGTACAATAAAAATTTTCATTGCAATAATCACTAAATATTTTAATGGCAACTTTGATGCAATGATATATATGTTGTTGCAATAAACAATTTATTGCAATGATATATTTGTTATAATAAATAATTGTTTCATATTTGTCATTGCAATAGGTTATAAAATAATTAATATCTATGTTGTTGCAATAAACAATTTATTGCAATGATATATTTGTTGTGATAAATAATTGTTTCATATTTGTTTCAATTAAGGGTGTGTTTAGTTTAAAGAAAATTGATCAAGAAGAAGAAGAAGAAGAATTTATGCCTTAATGTGAGGGAGTTTCAAGAGTGAAAAAGAAAAACAATGACCTTTAATGTGAGGGAGTTTCAAGAGTGAAGAAGAAAAGAATGTGAAAATTTTTGTAAAAGAAACTAAGTGAAGAAAAAGAATGACCTTTAATGTGAGGGAGTTTTAAGAGTGAAATGTGAAAATTTTTGTAAAAGAAAATGAGTAAAGAAGAAAAATAGTTTAAGTAGTCAAAGAATGCAAAGAGTATGAGTTGTTTTATATGGTGGAATCTGATATGGTGACAAGCCCAACTTGGACCCCTATTGACTTTACCGTACAACCATTCAAAGAATCAAATATTCACTTCTCTAATGTTACAGAACTATGCTATTACATTTGAGGTAATAAGTTTGTACAATAAAAATTTTCATTGCAATAATCACTAAATATTTTAATGGCAACTTTGATGCAATAATATATATGTTGTTGCAATAAACAATTTATTGCAATGATATATTTGTTATAATAAATAATTGTTTCATATTTGTCATTGCAATAGGTTATAAAATAATTAATACCTATGTTGTTGCAATAAACAATTTATTGCAATGATATATTTGTTGTGATAAATAATTTTTTCATATTTGTTTCAATTAAGGGTGTGTTTAGTTTAAAGAAAATTGATCAAGAAGAAGAAGAAGAAGAATTTATGCCTTAATGTGAGGGAGTTTCAAGAGTGAAAAAGAAAAACAATGACCTTTAATGTGAGGGAGTTTCAAGAGTGAAGAAGAAAAGAATGTGAAAATTTTTGTAAAAGAAAATAAGTGAAGAAAAAGAATGACCTTTAATGTGAGGGAGTTTTAAGAGTGAAATGTGAAAATTTTTGTAAAAGAAAATGAGTAAAGAAGAAAAATAGTTTAAGTAGTCAAAGAATGCAAAGAGTATGAGTTGCTTTATATGGTGGAATCTGATATGGTGACAGGCCCAACTTGGACCCCTATTGACTTTACCGTACAACCATTCAAAGAATCAAATATTCACTTCTCTAATGCTACAGAACTATGCTATTACATTTGAGGTAATAAGTTTGTACAATAAAAATTTTCATTGCAATAATCACTAAATATTTTAATGGCAACTTTGATGCAATGATATATATGTTGTTGCAATAAACAATTTATTGCAATGATATATTTGTTATAATAAATAATTGTTTCATATTTGTCATTGCAATAGGTTATAAAATAATTAATATCTATGTTGTTGCAATAAACAATTTATTGCAATGATATATTTGTTGTGATAAATAATTGTTTCATATTTGTTTCAATTAAGGGTGTGTTTAGTTTAAAGAAAATTGATCAAGAAGAAGAAGAAGAAGAATTTATGCCTTAATGTGAGGGAGTTTCAAGAGTGAAAAAGAAAAACAATGACCTTTAATGTGAGGGAGTTTCAAGAGTGAAGAAGAAAAGAATGTGAAAATTTTTGTAAAAGAAACTAAGTGAAGAAAAAGAATGACCTTTAATGTGAGGGAGTTTTAAGAGTGAAATGTGAAAATTTTTGTAAAAGAAAATGAGTAAAGAAGAAAAATAGTTTAAGTAGTTAAAGAATGCAAAGAGTATGAGTTGCTTTATATGGTGGAATCTGATATGGTGACAGGCCCAACTTGGACCCCTATTGACTTTACCATACAACCATTCAAAGAATCAAATATTCACTTCTCTAATGCTACAGAACTATGCTATTACATTTGAGGTAATAAGTTTGTACAATAAAAATTTTCATTGCAATAATCACTAAATATTTTAATGGCAACTTTGATGCAATGATATATATGTTGTTGCAATAAACAATTTATTGCAATGATATATTTGTTATAATAAATAATTGTTTCATATTTGTCATTGCAATAGGTTATAAAATAATTAATATCTTTGTTGTTGCAATAAACAATTTATTGCAATGATATATTTGTTGTGATAAATAATTGTTTCATATTTGTTTCAATTAAGGGTGTGTTTAGTTTAAAGAAAATTGATCAAGAAGAAGAAGAAGAAGAAGAATTTATGCCTTAATGTGAGGGAGTTTCAAGAGTGTAAAAGAAAAACAATGACCTTTAATGTGAGGGAGTTTCAATAGTGAAGAAGAAAAGAATGTGAAAATTTTTGTAAAAGAAACTAAGTGAAGTAAAAGAATGACCTTTAATGTGAGGGAGTTTTAAGAGTGAAATGTGAAAATTTTTGTAAAAGAAAATGAGTAAAGAAGAAAAATAGTTTAAGTAGTCAAAGAATGCAAAGAGTATGAGTTGCTTTATATGGTGGAATCTGATATGGTGACAGGCCCAACTTGGACCCCTACTGACTTTACCGTACAACCATTCAAAGAATCAAATATTCACTTCTCTAATGCTACAGAACTATGCTATTACATTTGAGGTAATAAGTTTGTACAATAAAAATTTTCATTGCAATAATCACTAAATATTTTAATGGCAACTTTGATGCAATGATATAAATGTTGTTGCAATAAACAATTTATTGCAATGATATAATTTATATAATAAATAATTGTTTCATATTTGTCATTGCAATAAGTTATAAAATAATTAATATCTATGTTGTTGCAATAAACAATTTATTGCAATGATATATTTGTTGTAATTAATAATTGTTTTATACCGTACAACCATTCAAAGAATCAAATATTCACTTCTCTAATGCTACGGAACCATGCTATTACATTTGAGGTAATAAGTTTGTGCAATAAAAAATTTTATTGCAATAATCACTAAATATTTTAATGGCAACTTTGATGCAATGATATATATGTTGTTGCAATAAACAATTTATTGCTATGATATAATTGTTATAATAAATAATTGTTTCATATTTGTCATTACAATAAGTTATAAAATAATTAATATCTATGTTGTTGCAATAAACAATTTATTGCAATGGTATATTTGTTGTAATAAATAATTGTTTTATATTTGTTTCAATAAAGAAAATTGATCAAGAAGAAGAATTTATGCCTTAATGTGAGGGAGTTTCAAGGGTGAAAAAGAAAAACAATGACCTTTAATGTGAGGGAGTTTCAAGAGTGAAGAAGAAAAGAATGTGAAAGTTTTTGTAAAAGAAACTGAGTGAAGAAGAAAGTGAAGAAAAAAATGACCTTTAATGTGAGAGAGTTTTAAGAGTGAAATGTGAAAATTTTTTTAAAAGAAAATGAGTAAAAAAGAAAAATAGTTTAAGTATTCAAAGAATGCAAAGAGTATGAGTTGCTTTATGTGGTGAAATCTGATATGATGATAGGTCCAACTTGGACCCCTATTGACTTTACCGTACAACTATTCAAAGAATCAAATATTCACTTCTCTAATGCTACGGAACCATGCTATTACATTTGAGGTAATAATTTTGTGCAACAAAAAATTTCATTGCAATAATCACTAAATATTTTAATGGCAACTTTGATGAATGATATATATGTTATTGCAATAAACAATTTATTGCAATGATATATTTGTTATAATAAATAATTGTTTCATATTTATCATTGCAATAGATTGTAAAATAATTAATATCTATGTTGTTGTAATAAACAATTTATTGCAATGATATATTTGTTGTAATAAATAATTGTTTCATATTTGTCATTACAATAGATTGTAAAATAATTAATATCAAGTAATTGCAATGATATATTCATTTCATGTTTGTACTTCACGACCAACAACTATTAAATATATTGAATCAAATCATAACTGATTGAGGGAAATCCAAAAATTGTATCGTCATAGAAACGAAAACTTCTTTCCTTTTCCCTTTATTTTTCTAGAAATTTTTCATTTTCAATTTAGTTCTCCGACACAAACAGGGAGAAGGAGGCAAATAACTAAAAACAATATAAAAAAAATGTGAAAACGTAAACATCAAATCAACTAAGGTTCATAAAGATACATTCTCTTGAAACGGAGGAAAAAAAAAAAAGAATTTCTGGGAATTTACCATTTTCAATCTTCTTTTCCAACACAGACAATAGTTAATAAGCCATATAGAGAAAATGGGGCAAATAACCAAAAGACAGCATATCATAAACTGAGAAAACATAAACTTAAAATCAACTAGGGTTCATAAGTAGTTAAATATTAAACAATATCCTTTGTTAGATCTAAAGAATATAAAAAGTAGTTAAATATTAAAGTTGTGGTGATATTCATCACACTAATGATTTTTAGATGATAGGATATGATACCCTATGAACAAGAGGGTATACTTTCTCTTCCATCTTAATCAAGACATGACCAAATCCAAGTATTTTTCCATAGCCATCATCTCTCTAATTTAAGCCCTATGAGTTTTTAATCAGCCAATAATCCTCTCCCTTCTCATGCCACACCCAGCGACAAGGATGACATGGGTACCTTTTGGTTCCTCTAAGGGATCCTTGGGGCCTTAATAAATTTCCTAAAACCATTAGACAAAGACTACTTAGAGAATCTGAAAATAATTCCTATATAAACTTTACAAACAAGGATTATTTACCCTTTTAATTGTTCATATTCTTCAAAAACATGCATAGTCTCAGCCACAAGATAAAGTGCAACTTGCTTACAAAAAGCAATTTGATCATCATTACTAATTCTCTTAGAACTTTTAATACTAATTCCTTGCCGAAAGAAATAAAATAAAATAAAATATATTTAAGAAGCCAAATAATGAACATAAACACAAATATAAATATATGCTTAAAAAATATATACATTACCTTAGTTTTTGGCTTATAGTAGTCTCCTTTTTGTCCTTGAAAAGGATAGTCTTCCTCAGTAGAAATGCTATTGTCCATTATTCACTTAAATGCTCTGTTAATTGAATGTGTAGTAACATTTTTTATCAGGTTTCTCGGGACTCAATTCACAACAATCTACCAACTCTTGTGGTGATAACGGAGTTATAATCCTATTGATGTGATTGAGAGTCTATAGAGCTTCTATGGCTCTAGTGGTCGCATTGCCTAACAAGAATATTTAAAATAACTTATAATTTTTGGTTATAATAGAAGTTTTAATATATTAGAAAAAAAATCTTTGCAATAACTTAAAATGAAGAAATCGTTGCAATAAATTTATACCAATTATTTTTGCAATTTATTACAACGAAGTTATCATTGCAATAATTTGATATTAATTCTTTTAAAATCTATTGCAATGTCTCATATGAAATTGCAATGAATATATCATTGCAATAATCTAATATCAATTATTTCATAATCTATTGCAATGACAAAATGAAGTAATTATCTACTACAATGAAGATATCATTGTAATAATTTTGTTAAATATTAGCATTGATACACCATGTTGAATATGCTAGTATAGATGCGAAAGCGAAAGTATAAAGTATAGAACACAGTAACGCACGAGGGTTACGTGGTTCAGCCTAACGGCCTACATCCACGGAGGAAACCCTAAAGGGTTACATCAATAATATATTAGAGTGTAGTACAAATCCTGTGTTACAATGAATCATAACATGTGTATATATAGTAGACTAAACCCTAGACTAATAGACTTCTAGTACAAGTAGGAGACTTGACTTGCACACAAAGTATAATTAGGCTTTGGCCTATACTAATGGGCTAATATATCTCTAACACCCCTCTCAAACTCAAGATGGAAGCTTGATGAAATCTTGAGATTTGATAAGGTTGAGAAGATCCCTTGAATGATGGCTCAGTGACGGTAGTTTGAGGAAGGCAATGGTCTTGCAGTGTTGATGCAACTTCTAACGGTGGCTTGACTATACCGGAGAATTTTGACGGCAGCAGTGGGAAGTCAAAGAAGATTAATGCAGCGAAAAAAAAACACCAAGGAAGACAAAGATTGCTCTTAAATATACCGCAAGAACAGAAAACCATGGCCACAGGAAGGTGGCTCTGATACCATATTAAATATTAGCATTGATACACCATGTTGAATATGCTAGTATAGATGCGGAAGCGAAAGTATAAAGTATAGAACACAGTAACACACGAGGGTTACGTGGTTCAGCCTAACGGCCTACATCCACGGAGGAAACCCTAAAGGGTTACATCAATAATATATTAGAGTGTAATACAAATCCTATGTTACAATGAATCATAACATGTGTATATATAGTAGACTAAACCCTAGACTAATAGACTTCTAGTATAAGTAGGAGACTTGACTTGCACACAAGGTATAATTAGGCTTTGGCCTATACTAATGGGCTAATATATCTCTAACAAATTTAATCCAACTTATTTTGGTTAATTATGTAGTACATTATAATTATATTTATTTCGAACTAAAAATCAAAAGCTAGAAGAAAATCTGCTTTGTAAATACTTACTACAAGCACGTTGATATATACACACACATTACCTTAGTTTTTGTTTTACAGTAGTCTTCTTTTTGTCCTTAAAAAGGATAGTCTTCTTTCTCAAAAAAAAAAAAAAAAGGATAGTCTTCTTTAGTAGAAATGTCATTGTCCATTATCCATGTAAATGCTCTCTTAATTGAATATGTGTAGTAACATTTTTCATCAGGTTTCTCGGGACTCAATTCACAACAATCTACCAACTCTTTTGGTGATAACGGAGTTATGATCCTATTGATGTGATTCAGAGTCTATAGAGCTTCTCTGGCTCCAATGGCCTTGGTTGCCCAACAAGAATCTTAAAACAATAAAATGGTAGTACATTATAATTTTATTTATTTCACGCTAAAAATCAAAAATTAGAAGAAAATGAAGAACTTTATAAATACTTACTACAAGCATGTTGATTTCTAACTAGACTTAGTAGATGACTCCAATCCACTGCACTACAAAAAACTGGTTTTATGGCAGCCTCCCAGCAGTTTTGAAAACCACCACTATAGGAGACCTAATACATCGTTTTTGGGAACTATCACAATAGGTTAAACTATTATGGCAGTTTAAAACCGGCGCTTTTCAAACCACCGCTATAGATACCCTATTGCAGCACTTTATGAAATAGCCACAACAAGTTAAGCTATTACGGTGTTTCCAAGTACTGCTAGAGGTTTTAAATCAAAAATTTTTTTTTTTTAAAATGACCTATTATAGCGGTTTTAAAACTACCACTATGGGTTTTTTCATAAGTAAGACTTATTACGGCAGTTTTAAAACTGCCACTATATAGTAAGACCTATTACAGCAGTTTCCAACTGCCGCTATAGGTTTTTAATTAAAACTTTTCTTTTTAAATGACCTATTATGGCGATTTTAAAATTGCTGCTATATAGTAAGACCTATTACCGTGGTATCCAACCGTCGCTATAGGTTTTTAATTAAAATTTTGTTAATTGATCTATTGCAGGAATTTTAAAACCACCTCTATGATCAAATTATTCGCGGATTTGAATGACCTATTGCAGGGGTTTTAAAATTGCCATAATACGTTTAAATTACAAAATTTTAAGAGGGCCTATTGCGACAATTTTGAATCGCCGCAACAGGTATTCACAATAGAAAGACCTATTACAATGGTTTAAAAACCGTTGCAATAAGATTAAAGTCAAAAACTGTGTTTATAGAATTCCTCTGTGAAATCCTTTGGATTTTGGTAATGGATTAGTGTTATTGTGTTATTTAGTAACGTTATTGTTAAATAAACTTATAACATTGCTTTTATTATATTTAGGATGGTGATGATATAGGTGACCATTCTCCTACTGCGCAAAATCAATCATCAGGGGAATCTCATCAAGAAATATGCCACTTGTGATTTTTTTTTTTTTTTTTTTGAGGACTATTTAAATTATCTTGTTGCAGTAAATGTATTAAATATTTTGCAGCTTTGATATGGCATTCTAGACATTTGGAATGCCTTATACTGAGCATAACAATTTATGGTATTTATGGTAAAAAGAGGCATTGACCAAGAGAACGAAGTTGAAGATTATGAAAGTTGTCCCGCTTTTGTGTATCAGCGTTTTGTCTAGGATGTTGTGTATTTAGGCATACCCGCTTTTGTGTATCAGCGTTTTGCAAAGTCGGCTGGCTCTAGACAAGCTCCAGGTTCAACTTGAAATGCTCTAGACATGGCCCAAATGTGTGAGGGTTGGGGGGTATATGCCTCCCTTTCTTTAATTTTATTTATTTAAATTACAGCTTATTTTGCAAATTCGGCTGGCTCTAGACACGCTCCAGGTTCAACTTGAAATGCTCTAGACATGGCCCAAATTCACTCTAACAAAACCCATACACTTAATTCTAATGGACCTCAAAGCCCATCCACATCCAAACTATATTAATAGATTACTTTTACGAACTTGTCATCCTACACACAAGAATATCATGCCCCAAAATTATTAGTTAATTAGTGTTTTCATGACTTAGGGACGCAACACATATACCACACCATTTTACTAATTGATAGAAAAATGCAGTAATTATGTTGTGATCTTTGTAAGTCAAACAGCCAGAGTGAGAGAAAAGCACCCGCCCTTGGGAAGAGGGGAGATTTCTTTGAAAGAGTTTAACTCTTTAATAACATTAAGCTTTCTTTAGAACTTCGACACAAAGAACGGCCTCCAAATCTGTTATAAGCAGATTATATGAATAGTTCTCATCATCCGGTTCCAACACTCATTGGTAGCAAGAAAACCAAAAGTCAACCTTATTCTGACATCTGCTCCTTTAAAGACTGCCACTTTATTCAACTGAAAACTCAAACAACATTGTGTGTTGATACTTCTCACCAGATTGAACAACAATAGAAGGGAAGTTTGGTTGGTTTATGGCATTTGGGAATCCCTGAGTCTCCAAACATAGCCCGGCATGCTTTCCATAAACAGCGCCTCCTTTACCAACAACCCCATTCACATAGTTCCCAGTGTAAAACTGCATCCCAGGGGCATTGCTCCACAAGTTAAGGATCCTAGAGCTTGATGGGTCCTTCACTTTTGCAGCATGTTTCAAACCTGCTTTTTCCTCCCCACAGTCCAGAACATAGTTGTGATCATACCCTAAACCAACCTCATGGATTGACTCACCTATCCTCCTCTCAGCAGTGAAATCAAAGGGGGTACCCTTAACTGGCATGATTTCACCAGTTGGGATTGTGTTCTGATCCACGGGAGTAACATGGTTTGCCCTAATCTGAATTGAATGGTCAAGAATGTTTCCAGAGTTGTGGCCAGCTAAATTCCAATATGTATGCTGAGCTAAGCTGATTGGAGTTGGCTTGTTTGGCACAGCTTCCATGTCAAGCCTCATTGTTGTGCTTGAAGTAAGCGTGTAAGTCGCAGTCACAGAGACATCACCCGGGTAACCTAGTGACAGGAGAAACAGATATGAACAGCAAATAGGAGAGAGAGAATAAGAGACATTGAGCAAGAGCAAGAGAGACAAATTACCTTCCTCCCCATCAGAACTGTGATATTTGAAAGTGATGGATGGATTCTCGCCCTTCGTAATATTAGTTGCCTCCCAAACCTTCTTATCAAATCCCTGGTGCCCACCTAAAGAAAGGGGGGAAAAGTTAGTGAGAGAGAGGAAGAGGAAGAGAGAGTATGATTCATACTACAATGAATATAGAACTTGTCAATTTTCAGTTACCTTAAAAGCAGAATTCTAAGCAAAAAGTAAGCTCACAAAATAAAACAGAGGTTTTTTTTTGGGTTTCCAAAAGACTTTTCTATAATTGGTGTATAATCTTGATCTGAAGATTCTGAACTATGGGGAATACAGATCAATCTTACAAGCATAAAGTTCCAACTGGTATTGATTTTATATTATGCAGAAAGGCACTTCCATCCATCATTTTTGTCAAACGCTGAGTTATCGCATTGCATACAAACAATGAGTGCGGATTTGATTTGGTTTGATCTTTTAAACTTGCTCCAAGCCAGGATGTATGCCAAGCCACCAATAACACATGCATAGAAGAATCCCATTCATTATGTGCAAGTACTGATCTCACCCTTTCTTCATTGGCTAATTAGGGTAAAATACCAAAGGAGCCTCAAACAAATTTACTTTTCTAGAAAAAAAAAAAAAATCCAAGGAAATATTTTCCCATAAATTCTTTTTCATTACAAATCACTTTTAAACCCACAAATCTTTTAATATCTTTCAATTACAAAATATAAGAGAAAAAAAACCATGTCTTTCACACTATCACCAGCATGCTAGATGGTAATATTCAGGTTTGTCAAGAGTCAACACTAGCAATTAATTTTCGGAAAAACCAAAAAAAATATTATTAAAACTTTCAACATTCAAACACAAATTAGTAACAATTTTGGCTAATTGCAAAATTAAATAGATGATCTCACAGATATTTAGAACCATGATTTTCATGCCACACTGCCTAGATAAGATTGATTCAGACTAGCATTAAGGATAAAGAGTTTCACGATTGTCATACCATGGAGACTGTTTGGGGGCTTGTTGATAGGCAAAGAGTAATCAACCCCATTGAGTTTAAACTTCCCATCTTTGATTCGGTTTGCAACCCGACCAACGATGCTGCCAAAATAGGGTGCAGCACCTTTCTGATCATACATACATCAAAACCCACAAAACTATGAGATTAAATCAATGTTCACCAATTTAGAATAAAGATAAAGCTAAACCCAATAATTGATCTAATAATATGTATATCGCTATGCCCAAAATCATAAATCATATTTTCATGAATACATAACAAACTTTAAAATAATAATAAAAAAAAATTTTAATTGTTACAACAAGTGGGGAGGGGATTTGAACCCGACCAGACAATGTCGTTGAGTTACAAGGTTTTTGGTAAATATATAACATAACAAATGTTAAATGACATTTCTGAAAAAGTAAATGGATTTCACACAATTATCAAATTATAAAACTTTATCAAATACAAAAGTAGAAAAATCCAATTTATGCAGAAATCATACACCAAAAAAGACATTGCAGATAAAGGTGGATAGAATTCACAGAAGCATAAAGTTGCAACCTTTACCGAATAAATTCCTTTGCTTTAACTATAATAAATAAACAATTCCAATCCATGCAGAAATCAATGCACCCAGAAGCAGTTTGACCAAAACAAGATTAAAAATCAAATGGGCTTCAGAGAATATTACTAGATATGGTTCAAGAGAGTCGAATCCAAGAACAACATCAGCCAATTTGCCTTCAAAATCCACAGAAACCAGACATCAGCAACATTCCCACAAACCCAGAAAGAAATAATAATAATAAATGAAAAGACTTGGCAATTGGGAAAAGAATATATAATAAAAATACCATCTTTGTCAGGTACAGACAAGGAAGTGATGGTGCAGCCCAGGTTGGTGATGAGTGCACGCATGGTTCCATTGTTGAGTTCGAAAAGCTCGGGCTTCAGATTTTGATCGGCCATCGGGTTTTCTTTCAGTTTGAGAATTGAGAGATAGAGAGAGTGTGTACTCAGGTTCTGATTTCTGAGCTGTGAGAGAATCGGATACTATTTCAAGTGAGTCAGATATGGCACAATGACGTAATATTCTCCTACTATGTCTATTGTCAGTTACGATTATGTTAATCCTCTCTCCTCGTACTTTTGGAAAGGATTTTTCCTTTAGATTAAATTGTAAATTATACTCTAAATTTGTAGCTGATTGGATCTTAGATCCTAAAATTTTAAATTTTAGAATTTACCTTCATAAAATTTGGAGTTGTTTGAATTTTACATCTTGACATTTTGAAATTTATATTTTACTCCCTAAAGTTCAAGGGTATTTAGATTTTACACATTGACATTTTAGAATTTGGATTTTACTCCTTGAAATTTGGAAGGTATTTGGATTTTACACCCTAACGTTTCATAATTTAAATTTTATCCCCTAAATTTTAGGGATATTTGAATTTTACTTCCTAAAATTTGGAAGTATTTGGATTTTACATCCTAAAGTTTTAGAATTGTGAGTGTAAAATCTAAACACTCCCAAACTTTAAGCGATAAATTCCAAATTTTGAAACTTCATAGTGTAAAATCCAAACACCTCAAATACTCGTTAAATAATATGTGTTAACATGTAATAGACTTGTGGGCTTTAGGCCCACTTTATTTGTTTTGTTTAGCACACATACTTATACAACATATTTATTTGTAAGGGTGTTCGCGATGCAGTTTTGGACCATTTTTAGCACTGCACTTTGTAGTGAGGTTTAACCAAAATCATAACCACAACGCACTTCATTTTTGCAATCACATGAGTGGTGCAATGCGGTTTAGAGTTTAACCAAAACCATAATCGCATTACACCTCATTTTTGTGGTCACATGTGTAGTGCGATGTATAAGATACGATTTGAAACCAATAAATTTTTCAAATTTTGGGATTTTCTTACCTAACCCAAAACTAATTTTTCCCTTTGTTTTGGATCAAATTTTAAACTATTGAGCTAGTTTTTCTTTATTTTGAGTTGACTTTTCTAGTCAACACTTACTTAGGTTATTAAACTTTTTTTTTTATTGAAAACTAGAGTTATTAAACTATTAATAATATATTTAATACTTAAAAAATAAATATATTAATATATAAAGGGTGCGGTGCCGTGTGATTTTTTTATTATAAAACCGCAAATTGCACTGCACCATACAATGCGGTGCACAATTAGTTGCGGTGCAGTGCAGTTATGCCATTTTACAAGCGCTTTTAGTGTGATTTTTACAGTTTATGCGATTTAGTGAACACCCCTATTTACTTGTAAGGCACAAATAATACTTCTATCATGGCATCAGAGTAGTATGCAAAGATTAATTTTTTTTAAAAAAAAAGTACATGTAAAGGTTTCCAACCAAAAAAGGCATATGAAAGTTTTTATGAACTTAAAAGACCATGGAAAATAAATACTTAATAACTGCAACTATCACTATTTCATAAATCACACACAACACTACAATGATCATCCTAAACATTTTATAAAGCGTAAATTGTAAATTACACCCTTAAAGTTTAGAGTGTTTGGATTTTATACCTTAAAATTTCAAAATTTGGAATTTATCTCCTAAAGTTTAGGAGTTTTTGGATTTTGCACCTCGACGTTTCAGAATTTGAATTTTACCTCCTAAATTTTGGGAGTGTTTGGATGTTACACCCCAAAATTCTAAAACTTTAAGGTGTAAAATCTAAACACGTCCAAACTTTAGGGAGTAAAATCCAAACATCCCTAAAATTTATGGGATAAAATTTAAATTCTGAAATGTTAGAGCGTAAAATCCAAATACTCCCAAACTTCAAAGGATAGAATTCAAATTTTGAAATTTTAAAGTGTAAAATCCAAACACTTCCAAACTTTAATGGTGTAATTTGCAATTTTCTCTTATTATTATATTAGTAGTATTGTTTTTTGTTCAACAAAACAAAGACGATGTAAAAACAAATTATTTAGAAAATAAAGTAAATGGTAAATTGCAAATTATAACCGTAAAGTTTAGGGGTGTTTGGACACCCTGAAATTTCAAAATTTAGAATTTATCCCCTAAAGTTTGGGAGAGTTTGGATTTTACACCTTAATATTTCAGAATTTAGATTTTACACCCTAAAGTTTGGAAGTTTTTGGATTTTACACCTTCAAATTCTAAAACTTTAAAGTGTAAAATTTAAATACTCCCAAATTTTAGGGAGTAAAATCTAAACACCCCTAAAGTTTGAGGGGTAAAATCTAAATTCTGAAATTTCAAGATGTAAAATCCAAACACTAACAAATTTTAGGGATGTAATTTGCAATTTACTTTATTATAAATAACAACACCATTCAGCAAAAAAATAATAATAATAATAACACACAACACTACAATGATCATCCTAAACATTTTATAAAGCGTAAATTGTAAATTACACCCTTAAAGTTTAGGGTGTTTGGATTATATATCTTGAAGTTTCAAAATTTGGAATTTATCTCCTAAAGTTTAGGGGTATTTGGATTTTACACCTCGACGTTTCAGAATTTGGATTTTACCCCCTAAATTTTGGAAGTGTTTGGATTTTACACCCTTAAATTCTGAAACTTTAAGGTGTAAATTCTAAACACGTTCAAACTTTAGGGAGTAAAATCCAAACATCCCTAAAATTTATGAGATAAAATTTAAATTCTAAAATGTTAGAGTGTAAAATCCAAATACTCCCAAACTTCAAAGAATAGAATTCAAATTTTGAAATTTTAAAGTGTAAAATCCAAATACTTCCAAACTTTAACGGTGTAATTTGCAATTTTCTTTTATTATTATATTAGTAGTATTGTTTTTTGTTCAACAAAACAAAGACGATGTAAAAACAAATTATTTATAAAATAAAGTAAATGGTAAATTGCAAATTATAACCGTAAAGTTTAGGGGTGTTTAAACACCCTGAAATTTCAAATTTTAGAATTTATCCCCTAAAGTTTGGGAAAGTTTGGATTTTACACCTTAATATTTCATAATTTAGATTTTACACCCTAAAGTTTGGAAGTTTTTGAATTTTACACCCTCAAATTCTAAAACTTTAAAGTGTAAAATTCAAATACCCCCAAATTTTAGGGAGTAAAATCTAAACGCCCCTAAAGTTTGAGGGGTAAAATCCAAATTCTGAAATTTCAAGGTGTAAAATCCAAACATTAACAAACTTTAGGAATGTAATTTGCAATTTACTCTATTATAAATAACACCACTATTCAGCAAAAAAAAAAAATAATAATAATAACACCACTATTCAGCAAAATAATAATAATAATAATAATAACACCACTAATCCATTATAACTTATTACTACATGTGTAACTAACTATACCATATAATCAAAGCATTAACATACAACATGAATTAACTTATTAATTGCTAATCCAAATTTTCACAATTGTTAAAAGAGAATCGCTAAACTTTTTAGGCAATATCAAGATAAGATACACAAAGTTTCGTTTTTGTCTTCCATAGAAAAGTAGATTGTCCATACTTTCGTTTAATTAGTATTAGTACTGGAGAGTTCTCGTGTACCATGTGTTGCAAGCAAAGCAAGCCACATTGATCTATCAACAACTTGAATTGAATGTATACACATTCCAAGAGAATATGTGGACATATGCTTTACTGGTTTTATGACTTTATCACACTACTGATGTGTACAGTAATTCTTTAATTATTCTAATAATTTAATATTTTCAAGGTACTATTTAGTAAAATTATATCATATACTATATAATAATAGTTTGACTTAAATTTTCAAGGTATTGTTTAGTAAAATTATATTATATACTATATAATAAAAGTTAGACTTAGAAACTGTGATTGCACCAAGTAGCTACTCTCACTAATTAGGATATATTTCCTCTAAGAGATAATATTTAACAATTGTTTTTTACTAATTAGTGAGAGTAGTCACTTGGTGTAATCACATCTCCTAAGTATAACTTTTATTATATATTATATGATTTCTAAACTTAAATCTCACACCATCCACGTTTTTGTTTTTGTTTTTTTCCTCAAGTTGCATGATTTAACAATAATTTAAATTTGTTTTTTACTAATTAGTAAGAGTAGCCACTTAGTGTAATCACAGTTTCTAAGTCTAACTTTTATTATATAGTATATGATTTCTAAACTTAACTCTCACCTAACTCACGTTTTTGTTTTTGTTTTTTTCCTCAAGTTGCATGATTTAACAATAATTTAAAACAAATTTAAATTCTATTTAAACTAAAAGTCTATTATAAAATATTTCTAAATTTAAATCTCACACAACCCACATTTTTGTTTTTTTTCCTCAAGTTATATCTTATTAAATTAATATTTTATTAGAATAATAAGTTACAAAACTCTTGACTAAGGGTTAAGATTTAACCAATAATTTAATTTAGATAAAGTTTTATCATCTAAGTTTTAGAAATTTAAATTATACTCCAACTAAAAATCTATTATCATTTTTAGAACTTATATATATATATATATATATATTCAATTATGATTTTTCAATACAATCCTTCTTAACCAATAAATCATTCCTATAATTAAATCCCACACAAGACACCCTACGCTGTTGTTTTTTTTTTTTTTTTTTTTTTTCAAAATGCAGCTTACACTTATGTTTTAATCTAATAAATTCATCTTACTTATTGTAAGTCTTATATATATATATATATATATATTCAAATTTTGTACTCTTTTGTGAATGTTTTTATTTTTGGTTTCGGTTATTGTATTGTACTGTATTTGTGAGTGTGTTGAGTTTTTTCAATTAGACTATCACTAGGAAAAAATCAGTATTAAATTATTATTGTTTGTGTTGGTTAGGAAATAGATTAAACATAACCCAAATAGAAACGATCAAACTTATACTACATCTCATATTAAGAAATTAACAAAAAGTACAAAGAGAATTTTAAAATATGAAAATAGATAACATTGATAAAGTCTAAACTCTAAACAATCAAAATTTAAAGTAGTTTTTTTAATTAAAATTATTTACTTATTTTATAATTTATTATTACTATTTATTTAATAATTTAGTTTTAATTATTCTAAACTTTTTGAGCTTACATTTTTTTTTTTTTTTTGAGAAACAAACACACACACATATAGGGGAGAGGGAAAGAGGTTCTAAAACAATGACACATCACAACTCTACTCAAAAGCCATGGTTTTTGAGCTTACATATGAATCTTCATCAAGTCGTGTATCGTACGGAAATAATACTAGTAATGTGTAAGACAAAGCATTTTAAGAGAGAGAGAGGTCATGTTAATTGAGTGAGGTAATGGAGTTGAAAAGATTTTAATAGTATTATTCTACATTAATATACAATATTATTGATTTAAAAAATTAATCTTCTTAAAAAAATGTAAAAAAATTTATGTCAAGTTTTTCAAAATAACCTCACTCAGAAATGTCCCAAACTCACTACTTACATCGTCTGCCAAATCATATATCAGATGATTTTCAAATTTTTAAGGATAAAATTTTAAATGTAGCAATTTAGTTGTATAATTCTTAATACATTTATTAATATCAATGTTGATGTTAATAAACGTTCAA
Organism: Quercus robur; assembly: GCF_932294415.1. Classification (NCBI taxonomy): domain Eukaryota; kingdom Viridiplantae; phylum Streptophyta; class Magnoliopsida; order Fagales; family Fagaceae; genus Quercus; species Quercus robur. Next base: position 29,263,674 of record NC_065543.1, read on the forward strand.
AATTATACAGCTAAAGACTAAAGTGGTACATTTAAAATTTTGTCATTAAAAAATTGAAAACATGCGATTTATGACTTGGCAAGGGTGTGAGTGGTGAGTTTGGTACACTATTGAGTGGGGTCATCTTGAAAAATTGACATAAATTTTTTTACATTTTTTTCGGAGACTAATTTTTTTTAAATCAATTATATAGTATTTTAATTTAGAATAGTATAAACTCTTTCTAACTCCATTAGTTCACTCAATAAACATAACTCCTCTCTCTCTCTCTCTCTCTCTTAAAATGTTTTGTCTTACACAATTTTTTTTTTTTTGAGAGAGTTTCAACTTATGACGTCATCTCTCTCTCTCTCTCTCTTAAAATGTTTTGTCTTACACATTTTTTTTTTTAGAAAGTTTTAATTTATGGCGTCCTCTCTCTCTCTCTCTCTCTCTGTCTGTCTTAAAATGTTTTGTCTTACACAATTTTTTTTTTCTGAGAGAGTTTCAACTTATGGCGTCCACTTCTGATATAGTTCTTTATCATCAGACCAAAACACCAATCAGTTTTTGGTGTAGACAGAGATTGAACCCCAAATCTCTTATTCAACCATCAGAGATTTTACCAATTGAACTAACTGGAACCCACTCTTACACATTGTTTTACTAAACAATACATAGTTGACATCCTTATTAATTTTCATTCACCTGATAAATATTGGGTAAACTACATATTTGGTTCCTATCGTATACACCATATTTCAATTTGATCCCTAACTTTTCAATTGTATCAATTTAATCTCTAACCTTTCAGTATCGTGTCAATTTAATCTCTGTCATTATCTTTTGGATGAAAATTGACGATATATCTAATGGCCAAAATAAAAAATTAGCTTATGTTGATATGACAATAAACTAAAATTTTATTTTGACCGTTTACTATGTCAGCAATTTTCATCCAAAATATAACAGCAGAAACTAAATTAACACGACACTAAAATTTTAAGGATCAAATTGACACAATTGAAAGATTAAAGACTAAATTGAAATATGGTGTAAAATATGCGGACCAAATATGTAGTTTACCTTAAAATATTTTTCCAAATTGCAATTGACAATTTAGGGGTGTTTAGCAAATTGCTCAAACTGCACAACCCTACTCAACCCGACTAAAACCGCCTGTAAAATGAAGTAACTACAACACATTGTGCGGTTTTATAATAAGAAAACCACACAAAACTGCATTGCACCACATCCATATATATTTATCTATTTTATATTAAATATATATTAATAATTTAATAATATATGAAATAAATGATCAGCCTAGCGTTAGTTCATTTCAATTTCATGTTAAAACGATTTTGCTTTGATTAGATACACAATCAAAAGTTTAAAGCATCATTCACTTCTCCATCTCACTCTCATAAAATCAAAAATTTAGAAGTTTAATATTATTTTGTTTTGTTTTGTATACTCTATATATTTGTGGTCCTTTTAGTTTAATATCAATCTATCATGATTTTTTTTTTTGTACATATTTGTGTTATTTTTTGTCACATAGATTATATTTAAAAATAAAAAATAAAATAAAAAACTTACTATCATATTGTCATTATTATTTTTGAGGAAAAAAATTTACTATTGTCATGATTAATTGTAAATTAGAAATTGGCCATGACATTTTTAAAAATATATTATCTCAAAACCGACCAAACCATACTTTGTATATTGCACTGCACCATACATGTACCGCAAAATTGAGGTGCAATGCGGTGTAGTACAGTTATGAATTTGGCCAAACCGCACCGTAGAGTACAATACTTAAAATGGCCCAAAACCACACTATGTACACCCCTAACTGACATCTTTATTAACTTTTATTTTTGTAAAAGTAATTATATTATTGGTGTAAATTATAATGTTACTTAATGGTAATTGTTGAGTACCTTATCATTAGACTCCCATTCCAAGGATATTTTTTCTTGATTGTCCTCCTATTTTTTGTGTTTATATATTTTTTTTTCTCATGTGGTATTTGTTCCTTGAATTGTTGAGGAATTCCTTCGATTCAATTACGTTCCTTATTTCTTTCATGATAGAAGAATATAATTAAAAAATAGTTAATAATTATTATATATGAAGATTGATATTAAATTAAATTAATCTATTAGAATGAAAGTATGGTCAGGAAAAAAAAAAAAAAAAAGCAAGCTTTTTAAAACATTACCTCTCAATCAAGGTTGCAGTCTCAGGTTTTTCTAAATTTATGTACACTTTTGTTGTACTTGTAGATGACAAATAGTGTTCTACTGTATTTAATAAAAGAAAAATGTTAATTATCTACATGAACAGATATGTTTTTAAAAAATATATTACCTCGAAATATGTTCACAATCGTAGATGTTACTACTAGTCTACTTACTACAACAAAGGGTCTCGGATTGTTGGTGTAAAAATCATCCTCAATTTGATCTGTTGCAAGTTCCCACAGAGTAATTATTATTTTGATTCCTTTGTTGGATGCAAAAGTATATGAGTTATAAATAGTCTAAAGTAATATTATTTAACAATTTATTTTTATTTTTATTTTATTGTAGGAACATTATATAGCTTACTCTGCATTTATGTCTTATGATATCAATATTTCTCATTGGGACAATAGATACTTGACCATGATCGTTTTCTACTGGTCCAATAGTTGGCTAACTAATTTGGAACATAATTTATTTAAAAAGAAATTAGAAACTCTTTTGTTTGTCGAAATAATAGTTTGAAGATGTTAATATGTTAAAGTATACATAATAAAAATAAATTTTGATATTCAAATCTAATCCGTTCATCTATAAGAACCTTGTCCAAAAGTGATCAGCTCTGAATTTTTTTCGGTTGACAGCATGCCACACTCTTGAAACTCGGACTTTTTTTTCTTTCCAATTCTGTTTTTGATTAGAAAGTTGCTTGATAAGATTGTAGCTCATTTTTTAATTGAAAATATTATCAATAGCTTGTATTCGATTCAGCTGAACTGTTGTTAGAATGGAAATACACATAATATATATATATATATATATATATTTGCAATGATGTGCATAACAGAGCACAGTTGAAATCTGCTATGATGTTGATTTATCTTATGAAATAGAGAAAAAAAAAAGAAGTTTTTGGGAGGCATAATAGAATATACCTTGTAAACTAGGAGTATTTTTCTCTTCAATAGAGAAACAAATAGTTTTGAGATGTAGTATAGAACATTTTTTTGAGAAACTGATGTAGTATAGAACATACATTGTATATAACGAGTAATTTTTTATTTTTATAGTTGTTAGGTCATCTCTATTTATGTAAAGGGAAAATTTATTCTCTTGCTAGTTAGTTGCCTTTTGTATGGTTATCAAAAAGAAATAAATCTCATGGCATGTCTTTTTTTTTTTTTTTTGAGAAAAATCTCATGGCATGTCTTAAATAGCTTAAAAGTGGTTATGTTACTGCTATGTAAAAGTTTTTTTCCCTTTGAATTTCTAAGGTAACTTAAAGAAATTTGTTTACTTTCGTTTCAATCAATTTTTTTGAGAAAGAGGTTTCAAATTTCAATCAATTGGTATTCCGTTTGTAACCGAAAAAATAATACCGTTTCATGGAATTTATTTTTCATGTATATGAATTATGAAATAATGGCGATATTAATATATACATTCATAAAACCATCTTTGCCATATGAAAAAAAGCAAAGTATATTGCAATGACAAAAAACTTGAACAATTCTCACTTATTCATTGCAATCCTGAGGTTTTATTTTCAACTATATCACAATATAAGCTTTCTACATTAAAGTCCCAGAAAATGACAGCAGCAATCTTTAGAAGATGTAAGGAGGTTGTACTATATTGTCTTCCATTTGAATTACGTGCTACAATCAAGCGAATTCTGACATTTTGAATTACAAATTCACTAAATCTACCCTAGCCATTTTAAAATCTTTCACCAATCGATTACAATCACCCAGCATCTCCAATAACCCAACGACAATATCAGAATCTACGACATCTTTGTCATCTTTACGTACCACTGCACCAATTCTATTACCTATTTTAAAACAAGTCTCCAATAATATACTAGATATCACGAAATGTATGATTATGGAATACATTACTATTTATTGAATTATTTCAAGTTGTAGTTAACTATTTTTGTTAAACCAACCAAAATGTAAATATATATATATATATATATATATATTTAAAAGCTTATTAAAGCAAATAAATCCTAATATATATTATCATTCAAACTTTCCAAATAATATATTATCATTTTTTTTTTTGAAGAAATAATATATTATTATCATTCTAACTTTCCAAATAACAAAAGAAAAATTATCACACGCAAGTTAATTTAAGTATTGAGCTTTTTACATTGATTACATACAAATGGATTAAGAAGCAGTTCCTAATGAAAGGGAAATTAAAATCAATAGTGAGTTTATTTTCTCAATCTACAAGGTACTTGATGTATGACCATCGTCTCTCCATCAATTGTTGCCTTTGCGCAAATCAACCTACCTTGTTCTAACCAGTTCAAGTGGCAGAGATTCCATTGCCGTCTGAAATATGAGAAATCACAACTTCAGACAACAATTTAGGGCCATTCATCAATTAAAAAACACAAATAACCAGCTTTAGTAATAAAACTAAAAGATGCTTACCCAAAGCGTAGGGGTTGTGGGATCAGATTTTGGATGCAATTTATATAGCTGTGACTGAAAGCTTATGACTACGGAAACTTTGAATTCGATTGAAAATGGACTGCAGATATAATTAAAAAAATGGAGTCAACACTACTAGTAGTTTCAGTTGTATCTAATAAATACAATACTGGCAGTAGAAGAACCACAGAGCACATCAGCTGTATATATTTGTGAAGAACATGTGCTGAAATCTACTACATTTAGAAGGTATGGCAGCTCTGGTTTACCATCATTGTTCTGTTTAACAAGACCAATTGTTACCAGGAAAAGGAACACCAAAGATATCAGAACTAAAAAATAAATTTAAATGTCCCCATCTTTGATTTTTTTTTTTTTTTTTTTTTTCTCATGTGTTAACTAAAGTTTAGTTGCCAACTTGCTGATTTGCCTAAATAATCTATATCACCCTTTCTAAAGTACAAAGCACGCACAACACATGAATTCATATGATCTATTAAATTCTAGTTCCTAGGACAAACAGGCAAATTCTAATGGCTAAAAGTGTTGAACCAATCAAAGAAATCATATACAGTTGTCTTTTCAAACTTCCTAACTCCCTTAGGGAATTCACCCCCCACCCCCTTTTTTATTTAAGAAAAAAAAGAATAACATGAGAAGAAATGGGGGGCACCCTTGAGAAAAGCTTATTCCTCAAAAATATAGCAAGCAGCCACAAAATTCTATCATATGCAGATTAGGCTTCATGCTGTTGCATGGTCACAATAAAGATTGCATGCATTTTGAAACACTGATCCTAAATATAATCATAAAAATCTTTAGTCTATCATGGGTCACACAAAACTAATCCCACATTTGTCAATATGCAAATGCCTTCATGTAAGCTAAAAACCAACTCCATTGCATCAAATGTGTTTAGTCTATAATTGATTGTTATGTCATTCAAATCTGAATAACAGAGAATAAGATTTTAAAACATGGTGTGGTGGGTAAGGGTGAGAAAAGCTACAGATTTTAGGGTTTTTGAGGGAAGCATGGTCGGTATAATGGGCTGTTTCTGTACACTGATTTTGTATTTTGGATAGATAGGATTTGTTTTTTGATGGGAAACGGGGTTGGGCATGGTCGGTGTAGTTCTGCTTAGAGCCTAAGCACAAGCCCACACCTAATTGAAGTAAAGCGTTCATTTTCAAATATAATTGATATTAACATATAAGGGGGAAAATGTTAAAAGAATATAAATACTAAAATATGTTTGGCCCATTAGCGAAAATTGATAGAGCATTGTGCAAGTAACTAATTTGTCACATACGAAATAATATAAATAACAATAAACACAAATCATGCTATGTTTGGGGTGAAAGTGAAACATAACAAAATCAGTGCTTTGTTTTTAAGTTAAAGAGTGCAAATGCAACAGGCGGGGAAAAGCACTGGAGAGTAATAGAAGCAAACACAATATGTTCAGGAAAGGGAATCCCCCCCAAAAATAAAAGAAAAAGAGAAGAAGAAAGAGATATTGCTTTTCTTTAGGGGGAAGAATGAGGAAAGAGAGAACATGCCCAGAATTTTTCTTTTAAAGGGCCAAGCTTGAAAACATTCCCCAAAAAAAGTAAAAGAGCTTTCTCTTTGGCACTTAGGACTTTTCCAAAAAGTCCAAAGCACAAAGCGCTAAAAAGCACATATTTTTAGTAAACACACTTCACTTCAGTAATCAGAGGCGCTACACTCCTTGTGCTTTGGGTAAATTGAGATTTCTACGCAGTAAGGAATGGTTTCCAGATCTGATTGCGGGTTTGAAGAAGAATGGAGGTGCAGGAAATCAGAGAAATAAATTGACAGGATAAATTAAAGAAACATTCACAAGTCACAATATCAAATGTCAAACCAAGAAAATCTGTAAATCTCAAGGTATCAAACACTAATTCAATAAAAGAGTTACAAACTTTTATAAACAAAAAACCCTAGTGTGAAGTACTGCTAACCCTTGAATAAAATATATCAAAATCAATCATATAAAACATTCACTATAAGAATAAGACTTACAAATCAATAAGGCCCAACAAGTACCATGAATAATTAACCACAGAGCAAAAGACTTATTTTTTATTTTTTATCTATTCATAACCCTGGACCAAAAAGGTTTTCAATTGGATGTGCCTCTTCATTGACACAAGGGCGCCCCAAAGCCTTATAGTCTTGGCATGTGTCATATTCATACTCAATTGCCATTTGTTCATGGAAAAGTATTTCTTCATAAAAGAAAAGCCAAGATGCTAATGCTCACTTTGACAAAATTAGTGGAAATAAATTTCTCATTGAGTTCAATTGGTAATCACACTTAAAAGTGCAATATAATTGGCTTTTGCTGTAACAAATTTCCTCTCCCCTTGGGGCCAAAAACTTGTTAAAAAAAATACTCTTACAAAAATGTATTCAGATAAGATTTGAGAACAATTACTTATAACTAGCAAGTAGCAACTCACCCAGCTAAGATTGTTGGACAAGTCAAAAGGCGAGGAAGTATAATATAGATGGGCAGAGTCATATTATGACAGACATCTCCATCTGCTATCTAACAAATGAAAAGAAATTATATAGCATGTTAAATATAATGTTAACTAACTTTAAATAAGTTAAAAAGATGTAAAATGTCACATGCCTGGGTACTCTGAATCAGAGATGTTTCAGTTACAATTTTCTCCCCAAGAAGAATTGACTCTACACGGAGCAAATGAATGTCAATGGAGTAAATGGGAACTGCTGACGCTTCTACAGTTAGTTCACCAGTGATAGGATCTGATAAAGAACATTGAGTGGACATCTTTCCTGTCACCCTGAATCCACCTAGTCAGTAACCTCTATTATCAGAAGTGGGATAATGTCATTACTATATTCTCAGATAATGTCATTACCATAATTTCAATACTAATCAAAGAGAGGATAAAAATAGAGGACACCTAGATAAGAATTTTTTTTTGCAATGCATCTAGGCTTTCAAGTATGCGGCCTTTTAAATGAATGAAAAAACAAAAAGACAAACATTTCCAGCATTCCACATAAATTGAAATTAGTACTTCAAATGTTAAGGGACCAAAAAAAAAAAACAAGAGAAAGGGATAGCAGAGGAATGTGATAAGAAGCACACCTGATTTTAATTCAAGAAGTAGTGGATGTCTTTGTGTGTCTTGAGTAATATAAAAGATAACCATTTCAGGAGAAACTGGTCGCTCGAGAAGATCATCTGATGACAGCATAACAAAAAGTAACTTAATTTTATTATCTAGATAACATAAAGAAAGACTAAGACTGAATCATACCTTTATCACTTTCGACTATGAACTCCACTGTTGCAGATAATGTTTTTTGTAGGTATCCTCTTATTATATCTACAGTTACCAGATACTATCAAAAGTGTTGTTAATCATCCACTGTCACTTAAATGTATAAGAAAAACAATGCCTAAATAAGGGACGAAAACACTCACCTGAGCACTGATATTGGCTCCATGGAAGGTCTCATAAAATCTTTCTAGGTTGTCTTTTCCTGGCTGTCTCAAAAACATGGAAAATGGTATCTGCCACAATACATGAACAATTATAAATTACAGAGGATACAACAGGAATATGCAATTCACAAATCTGTAACAAATAACAAACTAAACCAAAGATCAAAACCAAAATGCATTTAGCATGACTTTGAAAGAGAGCAGAAAAGATAAGGCTACTAAAGACGTAAACCAGACAGGAGAAGAAAAGTAACTCAACCCTTTAATTATTATTTTTTTTATGAGAAGCTGACAGAACATTTAAGCTAGAAAATATGTTACCTAAGTAAATTTTAGAATTATACAGAAGCATTCAAAATTCATGGTGGGAGTAAAAAGGGAAGTTCACACCACACATGAAGAGGAGAGAGCTTCCATAGCAGAACCTAGGAGACTTATAACTAATACTTGAGTCCCAATACCCAAGGATACAACATTGCACATTTCTAAAGATAAACTATAGAGAAGGCCAATTTAAGAAGACCTTCAAGTTAAACTCTTTCATCAGTAGTGCTGCTGCTGCTGCACCATTTTTGAAATCATGATATTGTGTCTGGTAGAATATTAATCAAACAACTAGATTCAGAATGTCCTAATAACTTAAGTTTTTGGGATAATCAATAATTCATCATGGTATCAGAATAGGTGGTCTTAAGTTCGAACCCTGTCTTCACTCTACCTCTCATTTAAAAAATTTTAAAAATCTCGTGTTGGACCCCAATAATCAAGAGAGAATATGGTTCACATGTAACGGAGAGTGCAAAAACAATGGTCAAGTAATTAAATTTTCCATTTCCTAACCGTTTAAACGTTTGGGACAATTGGTAATTTATCAATTTCAAAGCAAAGAATTGTAAAAAAAGAAAAAAGGATAGTTCTCCGGAGATGTAATACCTCTGTTGTACCCAAACCAATCTTCCCGGAAGGTCTAACCTCTGTACTCTTATTTCTGTTTCGAAGTAAGAGAAAACAAATTATCTGTACAAATCTCCATATGAGGCAAACATAAAAGTTAACTATCATGAAAGAAACAATCAACTAAGTAGCTCAATGGAATAGCTATTAATATTAATAGTTTATTACATTACAAATCATCACAAACATAATTAACATAGACCAAAAATAAACACAGAAACCGCAATTACACATTATATAGGAACCAGAATTCACATAAACTGAAAGGTATAATTGAGTTATGGCTTCAAAATATGAACTTCGCAAAATTAGGGCTTCTCAAAGATTGAACTTACAAAATGGAGATAGGCTTGACAACACCATATAAGGACTCAATAATTCCAGCCGATCCTCCACGAATCTTCAAACAAACAAAAGCATTTCAGTTGAGATTTTACCATGATAGAGAAACGAAAAGAGAAATAAATAGCTCTGTTTGGTTGCTGAGAAATAAGGAAAAAAAAAATACGAATCTCGTTTAAAAACAATATTTTCCGTCATTTTTTCTGGGAAACCAAACGGAGAGGACTGATTCAATCCCACCTGCAAATTGACGGATCCATTGACAGTGAGACGAACACCATAGTGAGAAATGGAAGAAGAAGATTTTACTGTGATTTTTCCCTCCAGAGGTTCCTGAAATTCCAATACTCATCTTTTTAGAGAATAGAGAGAGACAGAAATAGTAGGTATCTATGTGTGTATATAGAGAATGAGAGAGAGAGAGAGAGAAAGAGATGAGCTACCGAAGGGTGATAGATACGACTTGCACGGGAAAGTTTGAGCTCTATTGACATTGTGAGACTGAGAGACGATGATTTGAATGAAGAAGCTAATATTATAAACCAGACTCATGAGTAAACAGACAAAAGCCTGGTAATCTAATCTAGCCTTTTATTTTTATTTTTTTATACTAGTACACAATTGAAAGTTTGGCGCATTGCTACTCTCCTCCCTCGTTCCCATACTAGTACACAATGCCCTCTCTTTTTTTCTTTTTCTTTTTTTAATTTATTGAGAGTTAACTAACATATCACTTGATTTTTGGTATAGGGTGAGATTTGAACATAAATATGTTATTCAAAAACAAGAGATTTTACTAGAAGTTGAAATCCTACTTATTTTATTCCGATTTGAAGGTACATTTGCTTTTTACTAAAATTATATGTGTATGGGCTTTTCGTTTTTAGATCGTCAGACAAAATTTAGTTATAAAATTGGTTATAACTTAAGGCTACAAATTCACTCAGTAAAATAACTATTACAACTGTGCAAGCCTGAAATGAGACTGTTGGGCTAAACCTCACTTGGACGCACAATTTATTTATAAAGTGGGCTTCAGGATTTTCTATTTTGGGTCGTTCTCGACACAGAGACTCAAAGTAATATTCCTCCTTTCTTCCTAAATGACTCTTCTTTCTCCCTTTTTTCTGAACCCTTTCTTCTTCCCCAACTTCTTCTATTTATAGTTTTAAGTTAGTGGGGAGATTATGATTACTGCCATTATTAGTGCAATTGAAGGTCCAATATTATATGTTATAAGTGGATGTTTAGGTGAGAGTGGAATGTAACGATTATGGCCTTGGAACTTGGTTCCAACTCAGGTAAATTTGCTCGGTAATGATGTTCCCCGAGCATCCTATGGTACGCCTGGACAAGATTTCACTGATTGTTCGGAAAGTTTTATGCCGAGCATAGTTCAGGAGCCGAGGCCCAAAACTCGTATTCTTTGAAGACAGTTTCAAGCAGAGCTTAGGGCGACGGGGCCGTGCCATTGGGCCTGAGTTTAGGGCCCATCTGGATCTTGGGACCTCGGTGCCGTACAATAACATATTTTGAAAATTTAACCGTTATTTGCATGTTCTTTATGCTTTTAATACATATCTTAAATTTTGTGTCAATCGGATATTATTTACTATATAATCTATAAGTTTATATTTTATGCATAATTTTAAATTACAAAAACTTGCAATTTAAAAAATTTATTGATAACATATCTATTGATCTTTAATTTTTTTTGAAATTTTGCAAGTATGGAAGATGCAAGAAGAAGATATAATCCAATGATGGATTTGTCAAAATTCACCTCCAATAAAAAGATATTAAATAAGTTTGTAGGCTAAGGCTGCAACTAATTTTGTAGTTAAACTCTATCCGCCATGTAATACACGTTATACCAAATATTTAATTTTAGGAGAAATTATATTTTACCATTCTAAACTATATCATTTATTACACTTTGTACCCTAAACTTTTTTAATGAACTTTTTGCACTCTAAACAAAAACACTCGTTACACTTTGCACCCCAACATCAAGTTTGAGGTTAACTTGAATGGAAAAATATGATACCGCTTGAAAAGACTCAATTGCCCATTTTCTCAATTCCTTAAAAATAAATAAGAAATTATACTTTACCATTATAAACTATCAATTACATTTCGCACCATAAACTTTGAATTTTCTTCTAAGTTAATAGCAAACTTGATGTTGGGTATAAAATGTAACAATAGTCATAATTTAGAATACAAAACGTTCATTCGAAAAGGATAGGATATAAAGTATAATTTTGTATATTATTTAGGTGGTAAAATATAATTTTTCCTTAATTTTGTTGATGGCACATCGGCAAGATAAGAGTAGGCTACGGAGGAGACTGGCAACGTGATTGCCATGTAGGAGACAAGTAACAAATTAACATACCGAAACCCTTACGAGAGACAAACGGCATCAATCTACGAGAAATTGAATAATAGCAATTATCTCGGGTGGTTTTGTCTAAATGGGTGCACGTGAATACAAACAGTTACCTTGATGCAGTTACTAGAGGGTATTTTAGCCAAAATCTATAGATACGAAAGCAATAAAAACATGACACTAGCAGAAGGACAAGGCTAACTATCCGAGCCTCGAGTATAAATTATAAATAGGGAGAGATATTTCAACATTAAGACACAAAATTAGTCACAGAAATACAAAGTATCATCTCTTTTTTATCAAAACAATCTGTATCAAAACATTGAGGCAAAAGCTTTTGAAGTTGGCCTTCAGTTTACAAAGAATGTGGAATTACAGGAATTTAATTTAAAAGGTGATTCTCCAAATGTCTATCGTGTTCTTGCTAGATTATCTCCTTCCCCTGCTGTGGTAGCTCCTGTTGTGTATGGAATTCTAGACTCTTGCTAGGAGGTTCGTTATGTAAGGTTTGCTCATGTGCCTAGGAAGGAAATAGACTAGCTCATCTTTTAGCAAAACATGCTATTGACATTGTTGGTTATTTAGTTTGGATGGAAGAGAGTCCTTATTTTTTGGAACAAGCTCTTCACCATAATGTTGTCTTTTGTTAATTAACAAAGTTTTAGTTTTCCTATAAAAAGGAAAACAATTTGTAGGCTTGCAAGAGACTCTCATGCTTGTAAGTTTTTAAAACGGCCTATTATCAATTCAAGTGCATATATCACTTTGAATAGGTTTTGTTATCTTAAACTTGTTAATTTAGGTTATTTCCTTGAAGTTAGATAATTCCCTTTGAATAAGTGTAAATTACTTAAACTAGCATAAAAATTGGTTTTGACTCAAACGATGGTTTGAAGGAAGTTTCCTCCAAACTTAATTGGAGGTAAACTTTTTTATTTATTTATAATTTTATAATTTGTCACATAATAAGTTGGAATACTTCCAAACCTATAACCTCTTCCTTGAAGTTAGATAATTGCCTTTGAATAAGTGTAAATCACTTAAACTAGTATAAAAATTGGTTTTGACTCAAACGATGGTTTGAAGGAAGTTTCCCCCAAACTTATTTGGAGGTAAACTTTTTTATTTATTTATAATTTATAATTTGTCAAATAATAAGTTGGAATATGTTTGGAACCAAATTTTGTCCAAAGAAATTTAAATATTGAATGTCTTCGTTTAAAATATCAATTGACCAAGAGATGTCCAATTGTATACACACGTATATAAAAACTTATTTCATGCTTTTAAATTTGTCACTATGAAGTCACACTTTTATAATTGTATCAAATAAAGCCTCATTAGATTTTCTTTAATATTCTAACTAGAACACAATAAAATTGCATATCAACATGCTTTTAACTTGATAGAAATATGATCGCAACCAACTTTTTTTCCCGAAAAAAGAGAGAGAACCTAACATTTATAAGGGAAGTCATGTAAGTAGTGGCACTTTGTGAAAGTATGACGTTTAATTTGTTATAATGATAAAACTTTTTTTTTTTTTTTTTTTGTTAAATTGGTTCTAAAGTTTCATAGTGTGTCAAATAATTACTCTATTTTCTCAATGTTTTTCTTTTCTTTTCTTTTTTTCTTTTAAAATTTGGCAAGAGCTTTAATTAAAAAGTTTGATCAGAAGACACCTCTATACTCTATCATTTGTTCTTCTTCATCTTTCAGTTTTGTGTTTCCGTTTTGCTTTTTATCCACCCAAAAAAAAAAAAAAATCCTATTTTAATTTTGCTTTTTTTTTTAAAAAAAAATTTAATAGATAGATTGAAATTCTAATATAATGATGATATATATTTTAAAATTTCCACTTTCATTCTTATAACCATCAAATTATAAAGGATAATCTCATAAAAAAGGATAAACTTTAGCTACAACATAATTTGAAAGAAATTCCTTCAAACAACAACTTAGGTGGCATATTATAAAATAACAAGCTTGTGTCCTAAAGTGTCAACTTAACAAAATCCTTTCCAACTTAACACTATTAAGCTCCCCCTCACCCTCTCTATCTCTCTCCGCCAGTTCCCCCACCCCTACCATGTCTTCGCCGTTCTCTCTCTCTCTCTCTCTCTCTCTCGGGTGCATGAAAACTTATTGAATCACATTTTACAATTTTTGAGTTGTGATTGAATCCCAATAAGTTTTACTCTCCCCCATCCCTCCCCACCCCCCCCCCCCCCTCCCCTCCCCTCCCCTCCCCGGCGCAAACACTACTCTATCTAGCTCATCAAAATCTCCAATTTCACAACTTGACCTCTCCTTATAGAATACGCAAATCTTCAATTTTGAATAAACCCATTTGTAATCTTTGATTGCATTGTAAACACCACACACAAACTCTTAAACCACTGTCATTGTCAGTTCAAGCTCCTATCAAACCTTAATCCCATCGCCATATCAACATTTCTCTCCAGCTATCTCTGATCCATTCTAAAATATTATTGCATTACAATCAATCCCTAAGCCACTTATCCTTGAGAACCCATCCTACATCTCACCCACACTTCCACATTCAATTATAAACAAACCAAATAACCCTTGAAATCCTAACCCCTTAATCTTTTCATATTTAGCAAATAAGGTACTCAAAGTCAAAACTATGGCATAACAAACAAACACTCGCCTGTTACTTGGCATGTGGTATTTGGAGTTTTTGGTAAATGCCGCATTAGGATTCTTAAAATAGGCTCAATTTCCTTGAAAATTCAGTAGCGATACAAATTAGATAAACGAGTCCACGTACAAAAGACAAAACTGTGCTTATCAAAAAAAAAAAAAAAAAAAAAGAGAAAGAAAGACAAAACTGTGGGTTGTTCCAAGGTCTGCTGCTCAAATAATAATAATAATAAAAAGTTGTTCCAATATCCTATCAACGAACGCATTGCTCCAACTTTTAGTACAGAGATGGTACCTGCATGGAACAGTAAAAAATCTACATCAGTGATTTTTTTTTGATGAATTACATCAATAATTTTGATAACTACCATGTCACTTATGCGAAATAGATAAGGTTGTCTTTGGTTCGTATAAAAGCATTTTCGGAAAATATTCCATTTTTTGGAAATGCTATTTTTCGGAAAGGAAAATGTTTTTATGTGTTTGGTTGCATTTTGAAAAATTTTTCGAAAAATATTTTCTGGTGTTTGGAAAAGAAGAAGGAAAAGACAAACCCAGAAAAACACGGACAAAACCCAGAAAAAAAAAAATCGTCAACGATCGACTGGCTAGTTCGATGAGGGGCGAGATCGCGATCGACGCTCGACTGGGTTCAATGGCATGGTGCTTCACGAGATCGCGATCGACGCTGATCTCGCGAAGCGTTGATCGCAATCTCGCGAAGCACCGTGCCAATCGACGCTTTGCGAGATCGTGATCAGCGCGGTGCTTCGCAAGATCGCAATCTCGGATCGCGATCGACGGCGCGGTCGTTGGACTGGAGCTCGCGAGATTAACTGGTGCGTGCGATCGACATGGACTGGAGCTCGAGGTTTGCCGGCGATCATCGGATTGGACTGGAGCTCGGGGGCCTCTTCTTCCTCTCTCTCTCTCTCTCTCTCTCTCTCTCTCTCTCTCTCTCTCTCTCTCTCTCTCTCTCTCTCTCCGGAATTCATTTGAAGTGAAAACAGGAACGAAAATTCATTTCCGTAGTCAAAGCCTTTTTTTTTTTTTGTCAACGGAAATCAATTTCCAGAAAATTCTATTTTCCGGACCAACCAAACACCTGCATTTCCAGAAAAGTATTTCCGGAAGTGATTTTCACCCAAAACAAACACACCCTAAATCTCCGATATTTTACCCATTCCCAGAAATCCTAAAATTTCTTTCTTCTCCTCTTCTTCTACTGCTCGAACATCATTGATCAATGAAAACAATGCCTAGCAATCCAAAATCTCATACTCTCTCCCCTAATTTTCTCTCTCTATCCTCTCTCAGTCACCGCCCGCTCCTTCTTCATTCTCTCTGAAGACGATTTCAAAGACACCACCACATCCTCTTCTGATGACTACTCGGCCAAGTGGGACGAGTTCGACCCTGGCTCCTGGCGCTCAGTCTTCGAGCCTGACTCCAGCTACGCCAATCCTGTCTCTGTTTCAGAGCTCAATTCGATGCACACCTCTGGAGTCGCCAAGATGGTCTCGGTGGCGAGCTCGGGCAACACGCGGGTGATGGAGGAGGCTGTGTCGGAGATCGATGCAGCCGCATCTAAGGGACATGCATGTGCACGTGATCGAGGTCGGTGCAAGGGTTTCTATACGGGACGGGAATGATGGGAAAGAGGAACAAATACAAAGCTTTACTGTTCCATCACTTCGCTGCCAATGGCGGTAACATGCAGTCCAAGATGGCCCTCGCTTATACCTACAAGCGCCATGCTGTGAGTGAGCGTCGAGGGGTTTTTACTTTTTTTTTTTAAATTTTCATTTGAAAAGTGAATTCATGTTCACGAGTTAATTCCACTGATAAAACCTTTTATTTTTTAATGTGAGATATGAAATTCAAATTTTACCTACCAAAATTGATTAATGACTTGGTCTATTGAAAAAAAAAAAAACTATAGTTTGAAATTCTATATCACATACACCTATCAAAATATTAGTAATAGTAATAATAAAGATCAGTTTGAAAAATAACAAGTTATTCATGTAATCGTGAAGCAATATCCAAATGTAAGAAAATCTACGACAAATTAGTGATCGTATTCAATATATTATATGTATGGTTTTTGCACATTAAAACTTCAATTTTTTATTTTATTTTTAAAGGCATGATTCTACTTACTGATGTAAAAATATCTAGTTGTTACATCAAGTACAATTTATGTAGGTCTTTTTTTATATAATTAATTTAGAATCAAATTTATGTTATTTTGGTAAAGCAATAGTATAGATTTGTTTATTTTAGCTTAACATGTCCGCTTATTTATTATTCTTAACTAATCTATCGCTTTGTTTTTTTTTTTTTTTTTAAAGTCTTCACTTTATATACACATATATATATATATAATTTATTTTTTAAAATAAAATATTTCAATAAAAAAATTTTGTCCAAGCACACTATGAACATTTGTCAACATGAATTGTTACAAGAACATAACTTAAAAACAATATTAAACTCTAGAATTTAACATGTATTGTGTAAAACAAGTTTTTACTTTTAATTATTTAGTTAGATTAATTTTGGGTTCTCTAAAGTTTAGTACATATGCCATTTAGTCCACTAATTCCTTAGACCACGTAGCTAAACTAAAATTTGACACATTATTAAAGCACTTGAATGCCTCACCCTTGCCTCCAAACAACAACTTTTCTTAGCTTTTAATAGGTTGGGCTATTTGTATGTCAAAGGCTATGGAGTAGACACGAAGAATTACACCAAAGTAATGGCCCATTTGGATGGAGGGGGAGTAGAGGAGAGTATAATAATATTGATTAAAACTAAGCTAATTTTGTGTTAAATCTATTCTACTCTAATTTACTCTTCCTCCCTTCCCCTCAATCCAAACTGTTAAGGATAAGATTACCTTTGCCATTCAAAACTCAAATATCAAGATCACACAACTAGAGGATAACAGCCAAGATTATCACAACAGCCAAGATTACAACAATCCAGCTCACAGATAACATTTAGCTGTTGTATATTTAAATTCAAACTCTTCATGTACATCTGAAACTATGTAACTGATCAGTGTATAAATGCAAAGAGCCTTCACCGTATTTGGTAAGGCAGCACAATATCAATTTGTTGTTAGCTTTCACATGGTATCAGAGCTTTTTTTGACTAACGTCAATTCCTATGGCCAGCTCTTCCTCTTCTGACTCCACCAACACCATTGCTACAGCCAATCCATCCTCTCACAACCTCATCAACCTTCACCACAATACCACAATCAAATTAACCCGAGACAACTATCTCCTTTGGAAAGCTCAGATTGTTCCTTACATTAAAGGTCTCCATCTTTTTGGCTTTCTTGATGGAACCAAACCTGCACCCCCACAATCTATCACTAGCCAATCTTCAAATGGTGTAGCCACTGTCACTACAAATCCTGAATTCCTTCAGTGGCACCTTCAAGATCAACTTATCCTCAGTGCATTGACATCATCACTGTCAGAATCTATACTCACCCATGTGGTAAAATGCCTCACCTCTCGAGATGTTTGGCAAACTCTTGAACGCATGTTCTCTTCTTAAGCTAGAGCATGACTCATGCAAATTCATTATCAAATTGCCACACTGAAAAAGGGCAATCTTTCTGTTGCAGATTATTTTCAGAGATACACCAATCTAGTTGATACTCTTGCTTCCATAGGAAATCCTCTAAATGATTATGAGTTGGTCTCATATTTTCTGTCCGGTCTTGGCTCGGAGTATGATTCCTTTGTAACATCAATTACAACACAAGCGGATCCAATGACTCTTGGTGATCTTTACGGTCATCTTCTTGCTCATGAACTCAGGCTTGAGCAAAACCAACCTGCTGTTGACTTAGCTCTTGTAAGTGCTAACATTGCAGCAAAGAAAGGATCATCACGAGGGGGTCATGGTGGTCGGTCTCAACAATTTTTCTCATCTGGTAGAGGCCATAACTCCAACAACAATAGCAACAGAAACTTCCGTGGCAGGGGGCGTGGTCGTGGTTCGACCTCTTTTTCTGGAGCTCCTCGCACCATCTGTCAAGTCTGCCTCAAACCCGAACATGATGCATTGGCTTGTTATCATCGATTTGGCAACTCTTATCAAAGGGATTCGAATCAAAACATGCAAGCTTATTTTGCTGCACCTTAACCTGTAATAGATCCTTCCTGGTATCCAGATTCTAGCGCAGCACATCACATAACTTCTGATCTTGCCAATCTGAACATGCAAGCTGAAGAGTACACAGGTTCAGACCAAATCAAGATGGGTAACAGTACTGGTTTAGATATTAAACACATTGGCTAAACCAAAATTCTCACACCCACTACTTCTTTTCTTCTACATGATGTTTTGCATGTTTCTTTAATTAAAAAGAATTTATTGACTGTTCACAAATTTACCAAAGACACCAACACTTATCTTGAATTTCATCCTTCTTGTTTCTTTGTGAAGGATCGAGCTACGGGGAAGGTTTTGGTGCAAGGCCCGAGTAACCATGGGTTATATTCATTTCCATCTTCTCTATTCCGTCGTCGTGGTCCTTCTTCTCGTCTAGTTTCCTCTGCATTTGTCAGTGAACGCGCCACACTCACATAGTGGCATTCTCGTCTTGGACATCCAGCCTTGCGAGTCGTCTCTCATGTGGTTTCAAAGTTTGGTCTTCCAATGTTTGCAAATAAAATGGACAGCTCTTGTCCAGCGTGTCTTAGTTCTAAGAGTCATAGATTAATTTTTCCTTTATCTAATTCTCATGTAGCAGCTCCTTTGGAATTTATTTACGCTGATGTTTGGGGGCCGTCCCCTGTCTGTTCTAGCATTGGAAATAAATATTATGTTTCTTTTGTGGATTCCTTTAGTCGATACACATGGCTCTATCCAATGTCTTGCAAAAGTGATGTTTCTTCCATATTCCTCAAATTTCAAAAATATGTTGAACGATACTTTGATCTAAAAATAAAAACAATTCAATCTGATTGGGGTGGTGAATATCGCTCCCTCCACCAAATCCTCCAAAGTAATGGCATCTCACATCGGTTATCCTGTCCTCATACACCTCAACAAAATGGGGTCATTGAGCGTAAACACCGTCACTTAGTTGAAACTGGCCTTGCTTTAATGTCTCATGCTGGTGTTACCTTAAAATTTTGGGATGATGATTCAAACGGCTTGCTATCTCATTAATCGATTGCCCACTCCACTTCTTCAAAATTCCTCTCCTTATGAAACACTCTTTTGTTCCCCTCCTGATTACTCTCTCTTACGAGTTTTTGGTTGTGAATGTTGGCCTAATCTTCGTCCTTATACTGCCCATAAACTTCAACCTCGTTCTCTTCCTTGTATTTTTCTGGGCTATAGTTTGCTGCATAAGGGATACAAGTGTCTTCATTCTTCCACAGGCCGAATATATATCTCCAGAGATGTCATTTTTAAGGAGACCCATTTTCCTTTTCTAAACTCTTCACCCTTCAGTCCAATTTCTTCTCAGTCCACTGAGTCTGTCATGCCTATGGTTACCAAGTTTGGGCCGGCCCATTCACCTATCTCTACAAGCCCGATTCCTTCACTCACCTTACCAACCCACTTCACCATACCTAGCCCAATCCTACAAAACCCAAAACAATCTGCTCCAAATGCCTTTCATCCTCCACCTGTAAACCCCATCTCTTCTTCCTTAGCTAACACCTCATCAGCTTCTTCTATAAGTGAACCAACTTTCCAACCTCAAAGTGAACCAACTATCCAACCTCAACCCACTGTTCAGCCAACCCACCCAATGACTACAAGGTCCAAGAACAATATTTCCAAAACCAAAAACCACACCGATGGCACCATCCGTTATCCCGTCCCCACGACTCTCTTGGCTGAACATGATTTTAGTGATTTTGAACCTACTTGTTACTCTACAGCTTGTAAGTTTCCAGAATGGCGAGAGGCTATGAACAAGGAGTTTAATGCTTTGCTCAAAAACAAAACATGGGTCCTTGTTCCTCCAATGGCTGCCACCAATGTTATTGGCTGTAAGTGGGTGTTTCGCATAAAACGGAAAGTTGATGGTTCTATAGAACGCCACAAGGCCCGACTCGTTGCCAAAGGTTTTCATCAACGATTTGGAGTTGATTTCACTGAAACTTTCAGTCCAATTGTGAAACCTACAACGGTACGTATTGTGCTCTCCATTGCTATTTCTTTGGGCTGGCAAATTCGACAAATTGATGTCCATAATGCCTTTCTACATGGTTTTCTCTCCGAGGATGTTTTTATGCACCAGCCACCGGGATATGTCCATCCAGACTATCCTAATCATATATGTAAACTTCAAAAGGCTCTCTATGGCTTAAAGCAGGCACCTAGAGCATGGTTTTCCAGACTTACTTCCAAGCTGATCTCACTTGGTTTCAAGGGTTGTTGTTCAGATACTTCACTTTTCATCTACAAAAATCATCTTTTTACTATGTATATTTTGATTTATGTAGATGACATCTTAATTACATGCTCTAACTCATCTGCCATTACTGAGTTGATTTCACTACTTGGTGTGGATTTTGGCATTAAAGATTTGGGCTCTTTGAATTTCTTCCTCGGCATTGAAGTTCTTCCTCATGGAAATGGTGTTCTTCTTTCTCAAAGGCGATATATTCTAGATTTATTGAAGAAAACTAACATGCTTGAAGCTAAACCAGTCAATACACCTATGGCTGCTTCAACTAGTTTATCTGCCTTTGATGGAACTTCTTATGAAGACCCCATACTTTTTTCGTAGCACAGTTGGAGGCCTGCAATACTTGGCTATTACACGGCCTGACATTGCCTTTGTTGTTAATAAACTCTCTCAGTTCATGCACCGCCCAACTGTTACTCATTGGCAAGCTACTAAACGCCTTCTCCGATACCTCAAACATACACTCAATTTTGGTCTTCACTTCCAACGTTCCAATGTTTCTTTCCTTCAAGCATACTGCGATGCTGATTGGGCAAGTTCTCGTGATGACAGAAGATCAACTGGTGGCTATTGCATTTATCTTGGCACTAATCTCATCTCTTGGAGTTGCAAGAAACAAGCTACTGTAGCTCGTTCAAGCACTGAAGCCGAATATAAAGCTTTGGCTAACACTACAGCAGAAATATCTTGGTTGACTTCTCTGCTTTTTGAACTTGGCTTTCCAGTTTTACCTTCACCTCTTTTATGGTGTGACAACATTGGTGCTACATATTTATCCTCCAATCCTGTGTTCCATGCCCGTACAAAACATGTTGAAATTGATTTTCACTTTGTACATGATATGGTGGCGCGCAAGTCAATAATATTCGTTTTCTCTCTAGTCGTGATCAGATTGCTGATATCTTTACAAAGCCACTATCCTCCTTTAAATTTGTCTTTCTTCGGACCAAGCTCAAGGTTGTTCCTTTATCCTTGAGCTTGAGGGGGCGTGTTAAGGATAAGATTACCTTTGCCATTCAAAACTCAAATATCAAGATCACACAACTGGAGGATAACAGCCAAGATTATCACAACAGCCAAGATTACAACAATCCAGCTCACAGATAACATTTAGCTGTTGTATATTTAAATTCAAACTCTTCATGTACATCTAAAACTATGTAACTGATCAGTGTATAATTGCAAAGAGCCTTCACCGTATTTGGTAAGGCAACACAATATCAATTTGTTGTTAACTTTCACACAAACGGACCATAAGAGTTATTCATAGCTCTACTACACAAAAGTTAAAACATTTCCTTGATCCTCACTTGAATAATACTTGCAAGTTGTAACATGTGGTGTCTATAGTTTAAAACATTTTATATTTTCAGTTTTTTTTTTTTTTTGAAAGTGGGGTTGTTTAATTTTTTTTTTTTTCAAAAAAAGAACTACATGTTTAACAAAGTCGTACTTTGAAAAAATGTGATTTGAAACTGTTTTACGTACAAGCTAGACAGTTTTTTGCCACCACTCGTTATATTAATCATTTTTATTACAGGCAATAGAGTACTTTGCAAAGGCCGCTAATTTGCATGATCCTCACGGCCACTATAACCTAGGAGTAATGTATCTAAAAGGGATTGGGGTAAAGAAGGATGTGAAGATAGCATTTAAATATTTTATATATAGCGGCTGCTAATGCGGGTCAACCAGAGGTAATCTACCAGTTAGCAAAGATGTTTCATACGGGCGAGGGGCTTTTTAAGAAGAAACTTCCTATGGTAAATTAAATTTGATCACATTCTTTTATCGTCATTTGTTATTTTTTTATGTTTCACAAACTTTATATTTCTAATGTACTAAGATATCTGTCTTCCTGTTGATTTTTCTTTTTCTTTTTGACAATTATCTCTTAAAAGTTTAGTGATTTTCTTGGTCCGTACTCTTAGAACTTAGAAGAATAGCATTTATGATATTATAGTTTAAAAGAAGTTATAACTTATAAGCCAGTTTTAGTTCAAATAACATTCCTCTCGTTATAAGAGCAAGGAGAAGATAAGATTGTGAATTCATATAACTTCTCGATCAATTACTAATTTCTCAAGGAAATCATCCTTATGAATTTCTCTCCATATCTACTACCTAATTATAAGGATGATTTCCTTGAGAAATTAGTATATCCCTACCACGTTTAGAATTTGATTCAAGTGACGTGTTGGAAAATATCATCAACAACAACCAAAACAAAAATCAAGGAGAGCTAGCACATTGCCCGGGTGTGCTATTGATTGCCCATGGAAAGTAATTGGGTCCTGATTTCAAAAACTTAAGATAAACATGGCAGAATTAATTGGGCCAATGTGAAACCAACTCATAAATAAGTACCACAAATTATCACTAGCATTTGCATTTATATTTAGAATTATTAAAAATATTTAAAAATAAACAGAAATACATAGAAAGATATAATTCAAATTAAAGAAATTCATTTAAAATAATAGTAGCTTATATTGATGAAAAGACAAGGAAGATTTGATTAGGATAGTTTGTTCATATATATATATATATATATATAAAGGAGAGTAAGTAATGTGCCACTAAATAAGAGTGAGTTGATTCAAGTTAAAGAAATGACAAAAAAAAAAAAAAATTGATATAGATCTTTAATAATATTATTAGTAGAAATAGTTGAAAATTACTTGCTAATTAAGAAGGTGATAGAGCATTTGTATAGGATAGAATAGAGAAAATGAATAGATGAAACTAACCTTGATTATTATTTATTTTTTTGAGAGAGTATCAACCTATGATATCTACTCTTAATGATACTCTTTATCATCAGACCAAGACACCAATCAGTTTTTTGTATGGGTGGGGAATGAACCCCAGATCTTTTATTCAACCATCAGAAACTTTACCAATTGAGTTAACTGGAACCCACAACCTTGATTATTTAATTTGTTAAGAATCAACAACCAAACCAAAAGTTTGGGACTTAAAAGACTTTGTTCTTGTAGCTATTCTTTTTGACAAGTTATTTAATGGCAAGATAGTAAATGCCTTTGACCAATTAATTTAATTAACAACTACTTTGTCTCCCCAAGGAAAAAAATTTTACATTCACCAATGGATTTGGATTTATCAAAGCACTTTCCTTCTTTCCCCCCCCCCCCCCCCCCCCCCAAAATGATCAAAAAATTTTACAATCCTTTTGAGAGTAAGATATTTGAATTGCATGTAAATTCCTAGCAGCTATCTTGAATCTTATTAAGTTGCCCTAACTCTGATTTATCTACCAATCAATAATTGAGCTTTATATGATTTCAGGCAATTAGATTCTACAAATCTGTTGCAGAACGTGGACCATGGAGTTTGTTATCAAGATGGGCACTTGAATCATACTTAAAAGGGGATGTGGGCACTGCGCTCTTCTTGTATTCAAAGATGGCTGAGCTAGGTTATGAGGTTGTACAGAGCAATGCTGCATGGATACTCGACATTTATGGGAAACGAAGCATGTGCATGGGAGATTATGGATTGTGCACAGATGCAGAAAGGCATCAACGTGCACATTCTTTGTGGCGGCAAGCTTCCGAGCAGGGTAATCAATATGCTGCTGTGCTGATTGAGAACCCAAACCATATTCCTGTTGAGCCCTATTGACATTTTAGGAAAGTGAGAAACCACGATTTGAATAAAGCGAATGAAGTAAACAATCAGCTGGTAAACTATAGCTTCTATAGTCTATACTCTACATGTAGAAAAATGATATGTTTGGTGCATTTTGCAAACTCTGTCATAATTAATTAATCAAAGTTTGTAAATGATCCAGCTGTTTGAATTTTACTTTTTTTTTGGGGGGCAAAAACCAAAAAAATAAAATTTATAATTTTATGCTTGTGGCAAATTAAATGTTTAGATTTCCTCCATTTTTTTGTCAGATATGAGATATGTTGCATTTATTTGATTTCTTGTGATTTACTTGGGTTTCTTAAGATTATTAGATCTTTTTAAAGGTCATGCATCTTGCATTTGGATTAATATTGATGGATATTGGTGGTTTTTTTTTTTTTTGGTTACTATTAATTTGATAATTACAATATGAGAGAGAAATATTTGGATCTTGAATGTCTTTGCTAAAAACACTAAAAAATGATAATTAATTGAATTACGAGGCTCTTGGTGAAATTAATGGATTTAAATTGAATGAGAATTTTTTCAATCATTTTTATTTTGAAAAATTGGCAGGGATCTATGGCAAACATCCACCATCTCATGGAACATACAAACCCCGAGTTTGCATTTGGATTAATATTGATGGATATTGGTGGTTTTTTTTTTTTTGTTAATTTGATAATTACAATATAAGAAAGGAAGATTTGAATCCTAAATGTTTTCACTGAAAACACTAAAAATTTATAATTAATTGAGTTACGAGACTCTTGGTGAAATTAATGGATTTAAATTGAATGAGATTTTTTCCAATCATTTTTATTTTGAAAACTTGGCAGGGATCTATGGCAAACATCCACCATCTTAGGTGGTTTTATATTATATATATTATTTATTCTAGTAGGAAAAAAAATGTACGCACACATATATAAAACTTATATATTTCATACTTTTGAATTTGTCACTATGAAGTCACACTTTTATAAGTGTCAAATAAAACCTCACTCCTTATTTAGATGGTTAGATTTTCTTTAATATAGTCCAACCAGATCAACACAAAATAAAATTGCAAATCAACATGCTTTTTACTTGATAGAAATATGAACGCAACCAAATTTTTTTCCCGAAACAGAGAGAGAACTTGACATTTATAAGGGAAATCATGTAAGTAGTAGTACCTTGTGAAAGTATGATGTTTAATTTGTTATAATGATAATTTTTTTTTTTTTTTGGTTAAATTGGTTCTAAAGTTTTAGAGTGTGTCAAATAATTACTCTATTTTCTCAATTTTTTTTTCCTATTTTCTTTAAAATTTGGTCACAAGAGCTTTAAAAAGTTTGATCAAAAAACAACTCTATACGCTATCATTTGTTCTTCTTCATCTTTCAGTTTTATGTTACTGTATTGGTTTTTATCCACCCAAAAAAAAATCCTATTTTGATTTTGCATTTTTTTTCCATTTAATAGATAGATTGAAATTCCAATAAAATGATAATATATATTTTAGAATTTCCTCTTTCATTCTTATAACCATCATTATAAAGGATAATCCCATAAAAGGGGTAAACTTTAGCTACAACATAATTTGAAAGAAGTTCCTTCAAACAACTTAGGTGGCATATTATAAAATAACAAGTGTCCTAATCAAGTGTCAACTTAACAAAACCCTTTCCAACTTAACATTGTTAAGCTTCCCCTCTCTCTCTCTCTCTCTCTCTCTCTCTCTCTCTCTTGGGTGCATGAATATTGAATCACATTCTACAATTTTTGAGTTGTGATTGAATCCCAATAAGTTTTTCTTTCTCCCACACTTGCCACCCCCACACGCACATAAACACTACTCTATCTAACTCATCAAAATCTACAATTTCACAACTTGACCTCTCCTTGCAAGATACCCAAATCTTCAATTTTGAATAAACCCACTTGTAATCTTTGATTGCATTGTAAACACCACACCCAAACTCTTAAACCACCGTTATTGTCGGCTCAAGCTCCTATCAAACGTCACTTTCTTTTACCACTTGCATCCCCACCACAAGCCCATGTCAATCAACCCATTGTCATCAACCTTGAGCTCCAACATAAGGACCACCAATGGCAGATGCAATCATGGAACATACAAACCCCAAGTTGGTTGTTCACAACTTGGTTCTATACCAATTGTAACCTATTTTCCAATCATTGAGTGAAACTACTAAATTGTTGATAGACTTGATATTCTTATACTTTGAGAAAGAGACCCCCTTGGAAGAGGTCTTAATTGAAAAAAAGGTGACTCTCTTAAAGTATAGTTACAACCCATTCCATCTCTCAACTCATCCATGCACTCAAACCTTAATCCCATCAACCATATCAACATTTCTCACTCCATTCCAAAATCTTATTGTATTACAATCAATCCCTAAGTTATTTATCCTTGAGAACCCATCCCACATCTCACCCACACTTCCACATTCAATTATAAACAAATCAAATAACCCTTGAAATCCTATCCCCTTAACCTTTTTATTCAAGATTCCACTTGAATTTTTGAAAGAACACTCACCGATTATTGTGTTCCTAACACTTAGCCTTGACGCCTCTTTCTATCTCAATACTTTCCCAAATTTGTATTATCCCTCTCTCTCTCTCTCTCTATCTCCTAACTCATCCCCATTGTCACGCCAAACTCTCATCACGTAGAATCCCATCCCTATTGACCCTTTCTCAATGGCTTCTCAATCTATCTAAAGAAAAGAAAAGAAAAAAAATTCTCATTGAAACGGTGAGCTTTGTAAGTTCTCAGTACATTATAAGTTCTCGATCTTATCTTTTTGGTTAAGTCTCTATATAATTTTTTTTTCTTTTCTTTTTTTTTTGAAAAACAAACACACCAAAATAGATTAAACTATGTTTTAACACAAAGTCATTTTATTACTCTAATTGAAATTATGGCTTCCAATTCCAACTGGCAATTTCTAATTCGAGAATTCTTTAACTGTGGTCCTCACAAGATCGTGTTGTGTTAGTGTATGCTAACATGGCAAAATCTGATTGGCCAGGTGACAACCATTGACGTGGCTTTCAAACACAAAATGTTCATTTCATAATCCCAAAATTACCCTTACCAAACGAACCAGTTTTACAAAATTCCACAATCTCTCTCTCTTCTTCTTCATCTTCTTCTTCTTCTCTCTTTCTTCTGCTTCAACCATCAACATCATCGACCAATCAAAACGATGCGTATCGCAACCAAAAACCTCACACTCTCTCTCCTAATTCTCTCTCTCTACCCTCTCTCACTCACCGCTCGCCCTTTCGTATTCATTCTCTCCCAAGACGATCTCAAAGACGCCGCTTCATCCACCTCCGACGACTCGCCCCCCGATCCCACCACTCCCCATGACTCGTCCGAGTGGGACGAGTTCGGCTCCGAGTCCGACTCGCCTCACAAGTCCGAGGACGAGCTCGACCCTGGCTCCTGGCGCCCGATCTTCGAACCTGACTCCTCCTCCTCCTCCTCCTCGGCCCCACCCGATCCAGTCCCCGCCTCGGAGTCCGATTCGCTTTACTTCTCGGGAGTCTCGAATATGGTATCGGCGGCGAGTTCGGGCGACGCGCGGGTGATGGAGGAGGCGGTGGCGGAGATCGAAGCGGCATCGAATGAGGGATACGCGCACGCGAGGTCGGTGCTAGGGTTTCTGTCCGGAATGGGAATGATGAGAGAGAGGAACAAAGCCAAAGCATTTCTTTTCCACCATTTCGCGGCCGCGGGCGGTAACATGCAGTCCAAAATGGCCCTTGCTTATACCTACTCGCGCCAGGATGTGAGTGCTTCTCTGCTCTCCATTTTGATTTAGTTAGTTATTTAGTTAGTTGGTTTGTTAGTTAGTCCCTATAGAATTGATTAATTTCGGGCTTAATTACAATGTTGGTAAGTTTAAAGTGATGACTTTAAACTTCAGGACCAAAATTGATCATTTTTAGTATTTTAAGGACTAAAAGCGATCATTTTAAGTTTGTTTTGGATTAAAAGTGATAACTTTCAACTTTAGGACTAAAATTGAGCTGAAGTTTAGGGACCAATATCCATACAATAATGTATTTTGAGCTTGATTTTGCTTTGTTTGTTTGCAGATGCATGATAAAGCGGTTAAGCTCTATGCCGAGTTAGCAGAGGTAGCTGTAAATAGTTTCCTGATATCGAAAGATTCACCGGTGATTGAACCGGTGAGGATTCACAGTGGAGCAGAAGAGAATAAGGAGGCATTGAGGAAGTCTCGAGGGGAGGATGATGAGGACTTTCAGATTTTGGAATATCAGGCACTCAAAGGGAATGCTGGAGCCATGTACAAGATTGGCCTCTTTTACTACTTTGGCCTAAGAGGTTTGAGGCGTGATCATGCCAAAGCTATGTCATGGTTTCTCAAGGCTGTGGAGAAGGGGGAGCCTAGGTCTATGGAACTTCTAGGAGAGATATATGCACGAGGAGCTGGGGTTGAGAGGAACTACACTAAAGCGCTTGAGTGCCTTACTCTTGCCGCAAAACAACAACTATTTTCGGCTTTTAATGGGATGGGTTATTTGTATGTCAAGGGCTTTGGAGTAGACAAGAATTACACCAAAGTAAGATTTATCATATTTATATATATATATATATATATTTTTTTTGTAGCTTGTATTTAAATCACGACCACACCCTACACCCTGTAGAATACTGCAGTTGGTGGAGGTGGAACCCTTAGAGTGGGATATATGACTTTTATTCCACCTCTACTCAAAGGCAGTGGAGGTGCCGTTAATAAAATTTATTCATTGCTCTACCAGTCAAAGGTTAAAGAATTCCTTAATTGATACTCACTGGAAGAATACTTCGTGCCTGTTTGGTATCAACTTATTTTTCAGTTTTTTGAAAATGGTTTGTTTGAAAAAGGTGTATCTAGAAGAAAGCTAAGCGTAGAAAAGTTGTACTTTGAAATAGTGCAGTTTGATACTGCTCTTCCTAATGCTCTTTGCCCTCGCTTGTTGTGTTCAAGCTGTTTATGGTCTATTGATATGTTAATATGAGAATATATGCATCATACTAATCAAATTGTTCTCATTACAGGCAAAAGAGTACTTTGAGAAGGCTGCTAATAACGATGATGCTGGAGGCCACTATAACCTAGGAGTAATGCATCTAAAAGGGATTGGGGTAAAGAAGGATGTGAAGATAGCATGTAAATATTTTATACTGGCTGCTAATGCGGGTCAACCAAAGGCATTCTACCAGCTAGCAAAGATGTTCCATACGGGTGTGGGGCTTAAGAAGAACCTTCCAATGGTAAATTCAGATTGATTATGTTCTGTTATCTTTGTTTTTTTTGCCTTTATGTTTACAAAATTAATATTTTATAAACATTGCAACTTAGCCTTTTGTCTTCATGTTTCTTTTCCTTTTTTAAATTCATTTGACAATTATCTCTTACAGTTAGGTGATTTTCCTGCTCAGTGCTTTGGCTAACCTCATGACTTGTTAAGATTAGCTGTTTCTTATTTCATGATCAAATTAATATTATTTATGATATTCGAATTTAGAAGAAACCATAAGTCAACAAGCTATAGCTCAAATAGCAATAGCACCTCCTTTCATTGTAAGATCAAGGTGGAGGGTGAAATCGGGATTCAAGCCTCACTGAGGCCATTTGTAACTTATTGATTAAAAAATAAAAAAAGAAGAAGAGAATTTAGAAGGAGCCATAACTTTGAACAAAGCTTAAGGTACTACATATCAGTACTTGCATATTTATTTAAAATTATTTTTAAGAAGCCTGATTTACATATTTATTTCAGGATGTTTATGATATTTCTGCAGTTAATCATTTTCAAAAATAATTTTCTTTGTTTAATGGTAAAACATGAGAATATGAAAGATGGATAAGTGCAAATACAAAGGAAGATACGATTCGGAATGAAGAAATTTACTTAATAGGGGTAGCCCCTATCAATGAAAAGATGAGGAAGAGTCACTTGAGATGGTTTGGTCATGTACAAATGACAGTGATTAATGCACTGGTCCCGAGATGAGGGAATGAGAAAAGGTAGAGGATGACCTAAAATAATATTAGTAGAAATAGTAAAAAATGACATGTCAATTAGGGAGGTGATGGAGAGTTTGATTCTGTATAGGATTTACGTGTTACCAAGATTATTCTGTTTTGGGAATTGGGACTAAGACTTGGTTGTTGTTGTTATTTAATGGCAAGATAGTAAATTCTCTTGACCGATTAATCTAACAACTACTTTGTCCCCCCAAGGAAAAAATTTTACATTCACCAATGGATTTGGGCTTATTAAAGCAATTTTTTCCCCAAGAAGATCAAAACTTTTGTAACCCCTTTGAGAGTTTAGAACTAAAAGATTGATTTGCAAGTAAATTCCTAGTAGTTATCGTGAATCTTATTTGTCCCAATTTGATTTATCAATCAATCAATAATTTGAGCTTTATATGATTTCAGGCAACTGCATTATACAAATTAGTAGCAGAGCGTGGACCATGGAGTTCGTTATCTAGATGGGCACTTGAATCATACTTAAAAGGTGATGTGGGCAAGGCGTTCTTCTTGTATTCAAGGATGGCTGAGCTAGGCTATGAGGTGGCACAGAGCAATGCTGCATGGATACTTGACAAATATGGGGAGCGAAGCATGTGCATGGGAGAATCTGAATTTTGCACGGATGCAGAAAGGCATCAACGTGCACATTCTCTGTGGTGGCAAGCTTCTGAGCAGGGTAATGAACATGCTGCTTTGCTGATTGGGGATGCATATTACTATGGTCGGGTATGTGTCTCAAAGTGAAATAGTTCATTGGGTGCTCAAGTTTCAAGAGATTTAGGTCCAACAGTTTGGTCTCACGCAATGAGTTCCTTAATCTTCTTATCTTTTCTTAGGGTACTGAGAGAGACTATCATCGTGCAGCAGAAGCTTACATGCATGCCAAATCCCAATCTAATGCACAAGCCATGTTTAACCTTGGCTACATGCATGAGCATGGCCAAGGACTCCCATTTGATCTCCATCTTGCTAAGCGATACTATGATCAAGCCCTAGAGATTGATCCTGCTGCAAAATTGCCTGTCACACTTGCCCTTACAAGCTTGTGGATACGAAAGAACTATGCTGATGGATTCCTGGTGAGTATCCTGGTCTGATTTACTGGCTCGCCTTCTTGCAATTCTAATACTATTATAATTTTAGACAATCAAGTGTGGCAAAATGCCTTCTCTATGAAACAGTTGCACCTTGCTGGTTTTCAATTCATTACCTGTAAAAAAAATTTAATTATTTTCAGTGTTAGACATTTTTTCTGATTTTAGTTCCCACATGAATAGGATTAAGACTGACATTTTCAACCCCAACTCCTCCAACACTTACTGGTAGGAATATAAATTTACAGTACTTCTCCACACACACATACACACACACACACACACACACAAAAAAACCAATAGGTTTGAGAACCTGGCATGCGTTCTGATCTGACTGGTCGATGCTCTTGCAAATGGCTCATGGGGCTTCTGAGCTTCCTTTGAATGGTGAAAAAAAAAGGTGCTGCATCCCAATATGAGATGTTTGGTACTAAAACTTTTAGCATAAAATTATATGAATATGTTGAACATTTTCTATATACTTATTTTTTGGAATTTTAAATTACTACTAAGTTGCAATATTCTAGTAAAACTGAAATATATATTATGGGTGAGGGTAATGGGAGCCCTCTGATAGAGGAAGGTACGTGAGAGTTTGGTACAAGGTACAGTTCTGTTTAGCAGGTGCCCTATTTCAGAAGTTTGGCCCTTGTTGCCTGTTTCAGATGTATAATTAATAAGTGGAGAATTTCATCTCCATAAATTGTTAGGCACCATTTAAGTTAATATACCCAATTTTCTTACCAGATACTTTTCCTCGAGGAATGCAAATAGAGGAGAAAAATGTGGAAAAATCTCTTGGTTTTTACCTTAACCCTAAGAGCTTGAAAATGTTGAAGACTCAAAAAAAAAAAAAAAAAATAGTTCTCAAATTTTTTTTTTTTTTTTTGGATAAATTGAATTTCTCTATTGTGCTTGATCTTGTTGATTACAAAAGTTCATTGAAAAAAATCTTCTGATACTGAATTAATGGCTTAATTTTTTGTGTATTTAGGTCCATTTGATTGATTCTTTGCCTGAATTCTACCCAAAAGTAGAAGTTTGGGTGGAGGATGTGCTTTTCGAGGAAGGAAATGCAACCATACTCACTCTTTTCGCTTGTCTCCTCACTGTCCTTTATCTACGCGAGCGGAATCGTAGGCATGCCGTTCCTGCAGCTGGCGAAGTGGCTGTGCCACACAACCCTATCGAACATGCAGCACCTGTACCCAATTAATTCATGTCACTGGTGGCCTACAGAAACTACAAGGCTATTTTATTCTCTCTGAGAAAAGGAAGATTTTTTCTACCATATGATGTACAGTTACATGTTTTAGGGCACATTGTAGCATAGTCTTAAGTGAGGTGGAAATAAATTCACATGAAAAATCATGTATTTTACATAGATTTATTACATGCCCGCCACTGGGCCTTGTAGCCCAGTGGCACCCGGATCTGTAGGATACCGTGAGCTCGGGGGTTCTAGCCCCCGTAATTACCTAGCAAAAAAAAAAAAAAGATTTATTACATGCCCACTTTAGTTGCGGAAGGTATAACTCCCAAGTTTAACCCATTTTTGTTTTTTTTTTTTTTGGTTGAAATTATTCGTACCAAAGAAGGATGGCAGAAGGTACACTTATTGTCCTTAACATCATGAAGTGGTAATTCTTTTGGGGATTATTACGTGTCAGATTTGTAAGATTCAAGCATAGAACTCAGTTTTGAATTATAATACTCAGATGAAGATTTTGAAAATTTTCTCTTGTTCCCCCACCACCTAAAAGAAAATTGGCAAGGCAATTTTCCTTTGTGATATACTGCCATGGTGGAAGTTGTTTATAAGTTGTTTATTTCATGTGAGTGTGATCCATGTGGAAGTCAACATCCATATGCACAATATACCCTTGGTATGACCTGCATTGCCTTCCTAGAGTGGCAAATAGTGAATAAACTTGGTAGCAGAGCATTTGCACCAGGCCGTCTAAAATTTTCTATCTATTTTAACATAACAACTTACTTTTTCTATTTTATACCGTCATTTTTACAAAACACTTATATCAGTTCATTTATTATACACTCTTTTATTTAAATAATTTTTTTTTATCTTTTTATTATTATTATTTTATTAAAATATCTCTCAAACTCACATTTCTTCTCTCACTCTCTCGTCCCAAACGGTAAAACCCTTCTCTCAAACTCTTCACCTCTCTCTCATCCCAAGCTCCTCACAAAACTCTCTCTATCATCAAAATCTTCTCAGCTACTTATCTTAGACCCCTTATCTTTCTCTCAGATTTCTCTCATGGCAATGGCTATGGAGACTAGTCCATATTCATCAGCAACAGCATGCATAAGGACTATGATGATTTGGGTTTGGGTTGATGGTTTTTCATTAATGGTTTATTTTGAGTTTTTCATTTGATATGTTGGAGTTGATTTTCCATTAATTTCATGTTTGATTTCCATTGATTTTTGGTTTGATTTTTGTTGATTTTGGCTTTGATTTTCTATTGAATTTGTGGTTGGATTTTTATGTGTTGTATGGTTGCGGTGGTTGGGTGGTGATGGGTTGCGGTGGTTGAGTGGTGGTGGGTAGACGGTTAATCGGCTACACAAATGAAGAGAAAGAGAGTGTGAGATGAAGAAGAAGAAGAAGAAGAAGAAGAAGAAGAGAGAAGAAGGGAGAGAGAGAGGGTCTGACTGTGAGAGAGAATAAAATATAATAAAATAATGATTTGCAAAGTTACAGTCAATAACTGTGTAAATATGCTCAATTATTGTAGCAAGTTTGGATTTTACCCAATAATACATTGTCTGATGCGTGTGAGTTATAGGCTATGTTGTGTAAATTTTTGCACTTTTTCCATTTTGCGCTCATTGATGTGAATGCTCTTACTTGCATACATTTTCTTGGATGGCAATATTTGACAAGACTTGTGAACTCAAACTTGAGACAAACATAATATAGAATTAGCATTTTAGTGTTTAGCATTAATGTAAATAAGTTTGTCAACACGAATAGATATGAATAATAAATGGGTCTAATTCAGGTTGATACGTATAACCCGTAATAACCTATTTGACCCAAATTACTAAACTAAATTTTATCAATTTCTCTCTCTCTCTCTCTCTCTCTCTCTCTCTCTCTCTCTCTCTCTCTCTCTCTCTCTCAATGCCTAGTCCCATCCAACCTAAATTGTTTGACCTAACTTTCTAAAGGTGAATTTTATGAATTTTTCCTTTCTAACCTTAGGTATATAAACCTCTTTTTCTCTCACACGGCTATTTTCCCCTCTAGCACCCTTACAATTGACACCCAACCCACTTAACTCCTCTCCCTACCTTCTTGTTGCCACTAGCCACTGTCACAATCATTAGCCCATAGCCTAAAACCCACTATTGTTGCTACCAACCATCATTACAATCATAAGTCATTGTGTTAAGAACTTAATTCTCTTGCATAGGTAGTGATGGAGCCAAGAATTTGTCTTTGGGGGCGCCAAGTATAAAATGAGCCTACAAAATTTTCCTTTGTATATATTTTATCTATATTATGTATAATGAGAAGTGCTATGTTTATAACATTTTCAAAATAAATCTTAAGAAGCGATATTGCGAAAGTATAGTAAAATGTTTAGAACGTAGCATTTTTCTATATACAATATTCTAAAATAGAATTATAAATAAAATACTACAATTATTGAAAATATAAAAGAATATAATCCAATAAGAGGAATAACCAACCATATGCTTTTGTCAAATTAATAATAATGTATTATATTTATATGCTATATAATATATTATATTTATCATTGTAATGGTGGTGGGCCTTGTTTACAATGTTGGGCTACTTCCTACTACACTAGGCCCAAGTTTTCTAGATAAGGGAGTTAGGACCAATCCAACTGAAACCCACCTTGGTCCAGCTTGTGCACAAACTACACCACATCTGCCAAGCTTTGGTTACATGCCCATAGCAAGCAGAGCCACTATAAAGAAGTTATGGCAGGCAGATATAATACAGATAACACAAGAAAATATAGTCAGTACTTTTAACTATAATAAATAAAAGTGAGCAACTAAAGGCTCTTCGTACACAGAATAAGCTAAGTGAAGGATAAACAAAGTTAGCAAAATCAAAGTGTTAATCTGCCATGCCAAGTAATACACGGGATTAAAACCAAGAAAGGGATGATCGTTCTCTTAACACAAGTAATCTCAGAGAAGAGATTAATTGTTTTGAGAGAACAGGCCTAAATGGTCTATGCCCAAATACAGATCTTTTGCCTTTTATTGAGAGCAAGGCTATTAAGGGAGAGAGGAAATCAACCTATTGGTGCATGCCTGCCGTTCTAAACTCTCTATTATTCTTTTCCTCTCCTTCCTACTTCTTAGTTTTCTTTTTCTTTGGTTTTACTTCCTTTCCTTCTCAATGTTTACTTCTGGGTTGTGTTTTTCTCTAAAAATTCTTATTACTGTGATTTTTCGAATCCCCCCTTCTTAGTGCACAGCAAGGGGTCCTTTATAGAGCCTACCGTGACTGGTATTTACTATTTTAGCCCTTAACAGCTTTTGCCTAGTGTGGGTGTCCTTGCCGACCACTTACTGGTCGTCAGTGGTTCAGCCACCACCACCTACCTGTGCTGGCTGTATCGCTCCCTTCTGCCAGACAAAGAAGGCTATTTTGTTTGTTTGCTTGCTGTGGCTTTTCTACCCTTTACAGTGTGTGTGGTTTCTCTCTTTATCCCTCATGGCATGCACCTGGTGGTTCCAACTCATCCTTACTTCTTTTGGGTGGCATGTTATTCCAGTAGGACATTTTCCCCAAAAGAGCCTAAGCAAGAACCCCAGAATAGGTTTTTTTTCCCTCTCCCCACTGCCAGACCATACCCTTTGACCCATGGCCCACCACTTCCTATATTGGCTGGGTACAGGCTGGTGGTGCCTAGGTCTTGCGCGTGCTTCACCTTCTTCACCCGCCGCTCATGCATTTGCCGTGTTCTAGAGATTGGTCTGTATATTCTGCTGTGCACTTTTGGCTTCTTATGGCGTGGGTTTTTTTCCGATCTGCCGTTCTTTATGACTTGCTTCTTTTGGAAATTGGGCCTTGTTGGATCATGGGCCTTCCTTCTCCTGGCCTATTCTATGTTCACTCCATGGCCTTGTTAGCATTTTCCTGCCGTACCACTTTGCTATTTCTGCTGTGATGTTGTTTGACTTAATCCTGCTAGGCCTCTTTGGGCCTACTGTTTATTTCCTTCCCAATGACTCAGTGTGTTCATTGGGCCTTTTCTTACACTATTTGCAAGCTCCTGTGTCCCATTTCCCTCTTGGGCATCCTTGGCCCATTTGCTTTCTTTGGGCTTCCTCGGCCCTTTTCCAATCTTGCTTTCCCATGGGCCTTTGCTAAGTCTCTTGGGCTTCCTTGGTCCAATTATTTTATACTTCATCCTTGGGGCTGATAGGTCTTTCATTAGGCCCTTACTTTCTTTACTTGCATTACTTTGGGTTTGCTGTGGCCCATTCTCGCTTTTCTACATACTGCCCATGGGTTTGCTTCCTCTCTCTTTCCGGGTCCATTCAAGTCCGCTTGCTTCTTCAGGACCCACTTTATGAGCCCTTGAGCCATTCATTCCTGCCACTTGGACTCAATGGCTTTTCTTGCTTTACTAACTTTAGTCTGCCCATGTTTCTAGGCCTTTTCTCTTACTAGGCTTGTCAAAAATGAGCCTCAACAATCATAAATCAAAATAGTATAGTTTTAATTTATTAAAAAATAAAGAATACAAGAACTAGACAAGGAAAGTGGGAGCTAATTTACTTTCTGGTTGTAATCGTTTTGTATCCCATCCCTCTATTGTTACCCCTTTTTTCTTGTCTAATTCCTTGGGTTGTCTCAAAACAGGGCTTGCCCAAGTGTATCCATTGACAGTATTTCCTAATTAATATTAACTATCCTTTTTACCAAAAAAAAAGAGAAGGAAAGCCAGAAACCTGGGGACTTGGGGAAGAAATGAGAACATTTTTTTTTCTTTTGAGGTGTAATGTTTTTAAACCCTACATGTGGTGATCTCTTGGAATTAGAGCAAATATTAAAATATTTTTAGACTTAAAAATTTGTAAAGTACAAAAGGATTTAGAAAACAAGTTAGACCAAAGACCAAAGAAGAATTTTTTTTTTTAATTTTTCCAGATACAAAACTAAGACAAGAAACAGTCAAGCTCATAAGAAAGGTCCTGTGAATTCATAAAAATTTTGGAGGGGCCAAGGTCCCCTTCGGTCTCAACATGGCTCCACCACTCATAGGCATGTGTGAATATTAAGGTTTTGTGCCACTTGTGGGCTAAGATTATGTGTAAAGAGTTAGTTATATTTTTCCAATGTAAGCATGTGTTAAAACAATTAAGTATGTGTGTGATTGAAGATAGTTAGTAGGATATTAGTCTAGTGCCAGCTGGCCAGTTAGATAGATACATTGACAAGCCAATCTTGGCCTTTGTATTATAATAAGTCCTAATATAAAAGGCTGCCACTCATTGTAATCATGCATTGTAAAATGTTAAGCAAATTCTAGTTTCCCATACCTATCCTTTCTCTCTAGACTCTTTTCTTACTTAAAAGGCTTGAATACCTAGAATCAGCCACCCAAATAATCCAATCTACACTAATCAGTTCTTAACAAGTGGCATAAGAGCAGTTCAATCTTAGCATAACTAAAAGAACTCGAGTTGAGACAAACTCGAGCATAATACCAGATCCTTAGGGATCCTGAACTAACAAATGAGGCACTAAATAAGCTAACTAAGGCTAAATAAAAGGCAACATGTGCCTCAGGTGCTTAACTTGCAAGATCCTACAGCAATAAATGCAACATTGATCAATTTGCCTAAGCCCATCAAACTCGAATTTCCAAGATTTAAGAGTGAAGACCCTTCTTTGTTGGGTGTATAGGGCATATCAGTTCCCTAATTTCTACAATATAGTGTTTGACAGTGCTCCAATATTCTTGATAGAAGAAGGCAGGAATATTGTCAAGCAAAGGAGCTTTGTTGGCCCCAAGCTAAAACACAGTAGATTCAAACTCTTCCCTATTGACTTCTCTCTCCAAGAGTATTCTTTGGTGATGGTCCAATTTAGGGATAGGGAGAAAATGGAGCTCTTTGAGGATGTCCTAGAATCTATTAGGTTGGTTTGCTTCATATAGTTACTTGAAATATCTTCCAAACTCAGCCTCAATTTCTTCCAATTTATCGGTAGTATTGCCTTCAGTTGTTTTCGGTTGAAGTATATTGTTTCTGGCTCTACTTTACTTTACCACAGTCTGAATATACTTTAGTGTTTTTATCACCAAATATGACCCAATCACTTCCAGCCTTTTGAGCCCGAAGTATTTCCCTTCTGTAGTAAAGACTCAACTTCTTTTCTAACCCTCCTCCAATGACAAATATCCTCCGATGTTTTGATGGAGAATATACTGAAGTTCCTGGTGTTTCACACTCCACTTTGCCAAAGACCGTTTTGTTCCATAATCTAAATTCCTTTTTCTTTTTCTTTTTTTTTCATTGATAAGCTTGCATATAAGCCTATAGGCTCTGGATCCACTTGAATTAAGACTCCAAGCATGCTGGGCAACTTCTATGCAATTGGGGTGGAGTAACCACATTTTTTCAAAACTGAAAGGTCTTCTAAATGCTTGTTGCATTTCCAAGTCAAGAACAACGGGTCCGTGATACAATCTCAGAATTGGTAGATTCTTTAGAGCATAAAACGAATATGAATTGACCCAATCCACACTAGCAAAAGCTCTATCCAACCTT
Organism: Quercus robur; assembly: GCF_932294415.1. Lineage (NCBI taxonomy): Eukaryota > Viridiplantae > Streptophyta > Magnoliopsida > Fagales > Fagaceae > Quercus > Quercus robur. The sequence continues at coordinate 29,303,300 of NC_065543.1, forward strand.
TTCATGACAAAATCTTCTCCATCTCTCTTGTTCATCCATGTAAATCTCTGACCCTTGGTTGAGAGGTTCTAACTCTGAGATAAGATCTTGTAATTTTTCAGCCCCAATAATTTTCCCCTTGTTGAAAGAAAATTTTCCATTGTCTAAAATGATTTGGTTGAAATCTCCAATGCATAGTCCATTAGGATGGGAGGTAGACAATTGTCTTAGCATGTTCCAAACATCATTCCTCTTTGAATGATCTGGCTGTCCATATACAAAGGTAATAGTAAGTGTTACCTTAATTGTCCACCAAATCAGTATCCACTGTGTTTGGAGTTGTACTTGATTTGCATTCTTTGTTTTGGATTCATCTAAGTAAAGACCGTCCATAAGCCTCTCCCTGGGAAATTCCCAACCTTCTATAAATCCACACTGATCCAAAATTCCATCATTTATCCTTTGCTAATCGAGTCTCCATAAAAAAGATTAGATCGAGTTTGGACTCAAGGACCTTTTTTTAACATTGACGAATTACAGAGGATTTTCCCAGCCCTCTACAGTTCTAGCAACAAATCCTTATGGCCCTTGGGGAAGCTGTTGAGGGCCAGCTTCCCAATGCCCATACACGGTATCTGCATGTGTGTTTTGCCTAGTCGTTGCTGGGTTGTTTCTCCTGTTGAAGCACTCCTGAACAATCTCCTCACTAACTTGATCTTCTCATGTAGATTCTTTGGTGAAAATATCACAAAGAGTCCTTGTTTAATGTTCCTGCCCAATATTCCTCTCCTTTTGAATCATTTTCCTTGTATTTGACTTTTTGGCAAGCGCTGGAAAACATCTTTTCACCCTTTTAAGTAGTGTAATTTTACAAAGCAGGTGCAGTTATTAAGTAAAGGGACAATAAGAATTAAAGTGATGCTGGTGATTCCATCCATGGAAGACTTTTTAAGGTGGGTTGTAATGCTTTGTCAATGTAGACAATTTTAAGAGAGATAAAGGAGGAAGATTGTAATCATGGAGTGATCCTACCAGATTATTGACTCGTTTACTCTCCGTTTAAGTAACTCCAATCTAATTCAGGCTACTCATATGAAGCCATTTCACTATGATTGGCCAGAATGAAATTTTTGGCAGGGAAAAAACTTTTGCCACTTCTAAAGTAGCCAATTGTGAGTAGAAAAAGAAAAAAGAAAAAAAAAGGGGGTTTATATGAAAATGATTGTCTAACACTCACATTTGATTACTTAAGCATAATATGGCAAAAGTTGTGACCATAGAAGAATTGCTTCTGACAATTGCCTTGAGAGTTGAGACAACCTACAACTTGGATAATCGTTGTGTATTGCATTGAAATTCCCTCACTTACCAGCTTGCCTCTCTCTCTCTCTCTCTCTCTCTCCCCCCCCCCCCCCCCCCCCCTCTTTTATATATATATATATATATAGTTAGGAGAGTGGGATTTGAACTTTGGAGTCTCCGTTGGAAACATCAAAGAGGTGTCAATCATCTCACCCATAGTTCTAGCACACTAAAATATCATGTTGAATTGTAAATAATGTAAAAATGCACATGATTTCTGCAAAAAAAATGCAGAGATCGTATATCTTGGACTAAAGAAACAATTAGTAGTTCCAGGCTTCCAGCTTTACGACGTAATCATATAAATGACAAAAACACCTTTAACACGGGAAATCTAGATAATCAGCAAACATTTACAGCCACCCATCTACAATGGGTCTCTGGCACGAAACAGATGTTCCCTAATTTATTTACAGACACAAACAGGATAATACAGCATATACAACAGTGCTAGGCAGCTGCTGTTACAAGTAAGATGTAAGGATTTAATAATAATAATAATAAATAAATAAATAAAAAGACGTAGCAACAAACAAATATCTACTCAACCACCTTGGTGTCAAAGATTCTGTAGTGTCTACTTCCCCAAACTTCAGTTTTAGAGAGGTAATAGGATTTCAGGCAAAACTGTACCCATGGTGGATTTCTTGGAGAATTGTTCATTTGCTTGCCATTATCACTTACAGTTAGTCCAAGTAATTTGTTTAGCTTCTGTGTCAATGCATCCACGGAGGGATAACCACCAAAGAATTTCTCCTATTATAAATGAAGATTACAAAATCAACAAGAATCCAAAGATGTAAAAAGAGCATGGATGAAGGATAGCAGTATATAGAACTGGTTGATTTCAATGCATTGATGAGATCTAAACAAATTCAGCAACCATATGAACAAGGAGCCCCAGGAGAAGATTTTGGATATATGACTTTATCACCCAAAATTGTGAAATTTCAGTCTTGTTAACTGTCACTATTTCTATCTATGGGCTTTACACGGGAAGAAACTAATGTCTGAACCTCAATCTATATAGGAAAGATAGTTTTCAGTAAACACAGTACTGTTGGTTCAAAGACATTTTCAGGTGCAATCTAGGTTCCAATATATCTAAGTTACATTAAAAGTCGATCTGAAACTCGCCCTTCTAAGTGGCAAGAGAAAAGGTAGAAATTAGTTGGTATGTTAGAGAGAGACATCAACCTTATGTAAAAGCAAAAAAGCAAGGAAGTCGGAAGTTCAAATGTTATGAAAACATTTCTTTTCACGTGACTCACAAGAAAATATTACAAAGTTCCTCAAATTTACTATGTTGCAATTCAAATGAACATCTATGTATACTTTCAATCACATGACCTATTTAATAGTAATGCAACTTATTTAGATAACTCAATTGGTCATTTTATTAAAATGTGTATGGATAGTCATTTGCAACATCATGAGTTAGAAGAGATCCCTCTAAATTGGTTTGCAGTAAAACATTGTCTCACAAAATATATGATTAGAAAGGTATCTTGGAACTCTTTAGTATGGATCACTTAATTTGCATTCATTATTTTTTGGAATCTCTTCCTTTTGACCTTCCCCTTTTATTAATAAAATTATTTATTACTTATAAACTTGTGAATACATAAATGTTGAAAACAATAGGGACATCTTATAAGGAAATTTTTTTTTATCAATATGAAGAGATTTGAGATGCATTCTTACCCCATCTTCACCATACAAAAAAGCATGGATTCTGGCAGTTGGATCCTCTAGGGTCAACCTGATCCTGTAAGTCCCAAGTGGAGAGAGGAAGTCCTCAGCCTGCCATGGAAATGCTGCTACAACTCGGGCTACACACTTGAATTTTGCTGTTACCTAAGAGATGCAAAATTCATCAATCACTGAGATAAAGCTTGTATGGCCCCTGCATAATTTATAACCTCAACTTTATGTGGAAATTAGCCTCCTCCAAATGTCCATTTTGACAGAAAGAGAGAGAGATAGACAGCAGGCCTCCGGCGCGCCCCCCGCCCGGGGGGGGGGGGGTGGGGTTTGTTTGGAGAGAAGAAGCCGCCTTGTTTTATTTCTTCCCCAGTCAATTTCCAGGTCAAAGCATCACAATTGCCTCTTACCTTCCCTCCCAAACCCTAGTTATTTCCCTACCCAAAGAACACAGACAGTTCCCAAATTTATCCTACATTACTTTCCCACTTTCGCTCAGAATTTTAGATTTTTACCATCAAGATCAGTTTGAGACTTGGTGACCACGCAAAATGAATTGATCAATAAGTTCTACCATTTTTGTTTGGAAGAGATGGGGGAATGGGACAGGAACATACCCCTCTCATTGATCTTTTACTTCCTCTTTAGTGGCAGTTATGGTCAATTATGTTAATTAGTACATTCTAGCCACCTTACTCTCTCCTCTAACCCCCATCTCCCTCCATTCCAAAAATACCCTCTCTTTGATATTTTATGGCTTCTCTATTGGCACTTTTTTTTTTTTTTGGGATGACGTGGAACCTAGAACACTAGAACCTATCCCACCCTCTAGAACAGTGTATTAGATAATCTAGGGGAACTCCTAGTGGGAATCAAATCTAAGATGTCTAGGTCTACAACTCATCCCAAGCCTCCAACCACTAGGTTGCACCCTGACAGGAAGATTATCTATGGGCACTTATATAGGAAACAATGAATATCTCTATAGGGCTTTAGGATTCAAATTCTAACCACTAGGTTGCACCCTGACAGGAAGCTTATCTATGGGCACTTATATAGGAAACAATGTATATCTCTGTAGGGCTTTAGGATTCAAATTCTAAACAGCAAAGCCTTAATCCAAAAAATTTGGAGCCAGCTATTGATCCTCGACAGATTAGATTGGGTTGGCCACATGAATTCTTTTCCTTCATTTTATTCAATCTAAAGTAATGCTCTTTGTTACTTACCTAATTGACACGTCTATTTTATTACTTCTAATATTATTTTTGGCCTTCCTCTACGTTTGTTCGTTCCCTCAACTTGGATCATCTTACTCTTTCTTACCGGTATATTACTTGCTCTCCTCTGAACATGACTAAACCATCTCAAACTACTCTCATCATCAATAGGGCTACCACTATAGTTAGATGGATTTCCTCATTTCCATTTAACAAAATAATGAGAAATTGATACAAGGTCTTGACCCTCGAGGCTATGTAATGTAGACTCTTTAAATAAATAAATAAAAACCATTTCTCAGCATTTCCATTTAACAAAAGCATCGATAAGACGCAACAACTCTAGATTTCATGGTTTTGACTCAATTGTATTTTAAACAAGTGCTAAAAAAAATGTAAATTGGATCTTAAATAGATGTCCTTGAATATGAAAAGAATGTCAATGTAAAAAGAATTTCCACCAACGATCAAGTCAACCCATCAATAAAAGAAATAAGTTCAAAGTACACTTTGTGTAACTTTTAGTTAATGTTACACAATCCAATATCTTTTTTATTGTCCAAGTATTTCAGCAAACCCGCCTTAGATAATATTTTTTTCTTCATACCCATCATACTTGTCCAATATCAAGATGATCGAAAATTAAAACTATCTTATCTATAAATCATTTGGGATTTTAGTTTTTGTACTTTTTAAAATAGAATAAATACATAAATTTATGATTTGAATGGTAAAATGACATTTGATTGATTAAATTTTGACATACATGGTAAGTATAGAGATAAGAAGTGTAGTTACCAAAGGAATATAAAAAATAGTAATTCAATTTACTAAGTGGTGTCACTTTACCAAGGTGTAACTTATACTCTATATATATGTAGGACTAATACTCATTTATTAGATTATGTTTATGATAACATGTAGAAAAAATAGAATTGGTAGAATTCCCATGCGATGCCCAAACAACCGATAAAAAAAAGACAATTCTAGAACAGTTACGAATTCCTAGAAGTTTTATATTACAACCTTCCTAACTAATGCACAAATTCTTCTTACATGAGAATTACTTGCCCATAAGAAGTGCTTAAAAAAACTAAATATGAATCCGTAGATGATAAGTGATTGAAAGTCCCAGAATTGCAGGGAAGCATAGGTGTGGTTCTTTGTTGAAATGAACAAAATTCGATGCTCCAAAATTAAAAAGTTGGGAAGAAGACATTATCATTATAAAGATCACGGACATCAAAATAAAAAGAATTTAGATGTTACATTTAGATGCATCAAAAGCAAAAGAGTACTACAGGGAACAGATATGGTACCTTTGAGTAGCTGAGAACATCCCTTAATGTAACAAATGGCACATTGTCATAATCTACCACTGCGCATTTGTTGGGGAGAGGGGGTGGGGAGAAGATATCATTATAAAACTTCCACAACATGAAATCAATATTATTTATGACCTTTAATCAGAGAATTAATGAATGAGAAACCTGTAATATTTGAAGGCCATGGAAAGCTCGAGTATGGAATCCGTCCCCATTTCAGTGATAACCGCTCATTATATAACCTAGCAAAAACAATTACATTGCTACATTTTCTTAGTAAAATATTGATGCCATATCCACTCTTTCATTTTATGATAATTAAATAAAATTTAAAACTTAAAAAAATAGAGAAAATGGATGTTATATTATTATTAATCCACTGAAGTGTCAATCAAAGATTCAAAAGCAACAATAACCTTTGCCATGCTGATACAAGATGGTCCTCATTTGGCGTATATTGAAGCTTTGTGAAAGGCGTAAAGACACCACGCCATAATCCTGAATGCACTTCGCAAAGTATGTTCACAAATTTTACCCATTTTCCAGTATGTAGAAAGCGGAGGAGATGCTTCTGCATGCCTTGGTCAAAGATCACCCTTAAGATGGTTCCAATGGTAGGAAAAGTACATAATACATCTCCAGGCAGGGGCACGGGTTCCAATTGTAAAGGAGCAGGGTTATTCATTTCATCATCTAGCCTGTCATTCATAGTAAAAAAATTTGAGATCTAATATACAACCAGAAATTTAAAACCACATATCCAAACACACGCACACACACACACACACACACACACACATATATATATATTAGTTCACGCCTAAAATATGTCGTCAAATAACCAAATTTTGCTTTCTAGAGCTTCAAGATCACTTGTAAATCAAATATCTGAAGAATAAATCTTCTTCTGGCCATTATTGGTCAAGCTTATCACCTTTTTTTTTTTTTAATGTTAAAATTTGATAGTTACAATGTGAGAGAGAATTTAAACCTTAGATGTCTCCGTTGGAAACACCAAAAGGTGCCAATTGAGCTATACAAGGCTCTTGGTGTCAAGTTTATCACCTTAAACATGAGATAAATGAGTAAATTCAAAAAAAATTTCAAGCTAGAATTACTCCACTAGGCAATCAAGAATGGACATGACAATTCTTAAAAAACTTAGACATGACACAGCAGAGACATGCAAATAAATTAACTAGCTAGTCGATTAACCCATGCAATAGTTTTAATATAATATAATAGATAGAGGATGACTGCTAACGGTGAGAGCTAATGGGCCAAGATGAGTGCTGAGACCAGCAGCGATGAGATTTGCTGTAGTGTAGATAGAGGAAAATAGCAACCAAATTAAGAGAGAGTGATGATGGGTTGAGACCACCATCGACCAGGTTGAAAACCATTTTGTTTTTTTCATCACTGTGTCACGACCATGTCCTACTAGCCTTGTCTTGGTCAAGTCCAAAATAATGAACAATTTTTTTTTTCTCCTGCCGGACACCACATTAACACACTGAGCTTTTTGTTGTGTCTGTGCTTCCTGGCCATGAGGCATGAAAAGGTAAGGTGATGCTCCTACATCACACTATTTCACATTTCACATATAGATTGGAGTTGATATTTAACAGGTCAGGCAAAATAAAGCCCATTCAAGTGTTGTGGGTAAAGATATATTAAACACTACTACATGTATTGCAATTACCATTCTGTTTTGTCTTTAAGCTGTGAAACGTTAGAGAGTATCATATACACTTATAGTGAATAAGAAGTTCAATTGCAATTCATCTGCCTTACAATTAGAAAGATTGAGTATAACTCAAGATGAAATACTAATCAACTCACTTTGTAGGAAGACTAATTGGTGGAGCATCAGTTCCATCCCAAAGAAATGCCATCCACTCATCTTTAGCAACCTCACAGATATGAACTATCTTAAGGCACAATACATTGAAAATATGAAAACTGATCAGTACTATAGGATACAGAAAAAGGATAATAACTTGATCAGGTCAGCCACTATATAATCTTCAAGCACAACCAAGAAAAAAAAGGAAAATTACATTTTTAAACAACCCTTAACCCATAAAAACTGCAAACACAACACCATTCCACTTAAATGAGCAGGGGTTAATTTGTTAATTTCTAAAACCTCAACATTTAACTTTTTTACTTTGAAACTATTACACTTAGAATGTAATTTTCCCAAAAAAACAAAAGAATAAACTGCATTAGTCTTTATGATTAACTAATGTACATAAAATGGTACAAAAAATTTGTTGAATTACCTTGCATATCAAATTAACGCGTTCTTCTTGTTTGATTTCTCTCAAAAACAAGAACTTAGTCAGCCCTACAAAGCAAATGCATAGTTCAAAGCTTTGCATCAAGATGAAATGCACAGTTCAATTCCAGCATTGTAACAGAAAGGAAGGAAATGAAGAAGTTGTGAGACATGTTAAGAGTGTGTCAGGAAGACAAAATTAACCATGACTTTAAGGAGATAGTATAAATATGAAAGAGAGTTGAAATCGTTGTTTAGTGACATCAATGTATCTTAAAGAGTACCTTCATCAAGCTGAAAATCAACCAACCATTTACGCAGGCCTTTTATAAAAGTCTTGTCAAGGTCTCTTGGGCGAAATTTTGAAGAAACTTGATAAGGAAGACAGTCTTCACCACCGTTCCCTTCATATAAAGCAAAAGAAGAAAACCTCTTATTGAAAACAGCATTCACTTCCCCACAATGAGTTTTCATCTACAGAAGAACATGCCCCAACTTTTAGCATGCATAAGACAATATAGTTGCATTAAAAATAAGTAAAATGACTCCCACAAAAAAGCATAAGGTGGAATAGAGAACAAAGCCAATTTAAAAATTAAATTAGTGGACACTTGTACCATCTGCCTTCATTCCTTTCAGAGGGAAGTTTTTCAACTAAACTATTATAGGTGTAAGATTATATTATCTGAAGCTAATTTGAAGATACATTAAAAAATGTACATCATGCTTCATAACAAGATATCCATTAACAAATTTAAAGGCCTTAACTCCTTGAACATTTTCACACGTCAACCATATGGTACAACCCCAACAGGTAGCACAATCAGCCGAGGACCACACCTTATGAAGCAAGGGTCACTGCTTCAAATCTCACATTCCCTCTCCCCCGTGGGGCAAACAATTACTTATCAAAAAAACATTGGAATAAGCAAAACATTTTGAAGACTATTGCAGGCCAAAATTCATTTATTACCTTAGACAAAATTATGTGAGCTAGAAATATTGAGCTCCCCACTTTTTCTAATTACTCATTTCCTTGTTCCTCTCCTTTTCCATATGTTGTTTCATCCATTAAAAGAATATATGACCTAGTTGGAATTGCTGGTGTTTCCTTTTTTCTTTTCTTTTTCTTTTTTTCTTCCTTTTTTGAAAAGTAAAATTTATACAGGTTGTGTCCTAAAGGTACACCAGCACAAGCACAAAAAGAACAACTAGCAATCACCTTAAGCATATTGGACCAAGAATAAGGACCAAAAGCATTCACCCACTCAAATAGAGATTTGACTAATGAAAATTTCAGATATAGAACAGAATTCTCACAATCCTCAAAATGTCTGGCATTTCTCAACCTTTAAATGCTCCACGAAAGACAACGTGATATCAGGTCCCAAATTAATATTTCTGCATCTACCAAACCTGCCTTTCCAACAAGCTAATAGGCCTGCAACCGTTTGTGGCATCACCCATTGAACCCAAAGGAGAGAAAAGATCAAAAGACCAAACTCCAAAGGTCATGGGCTACAGGGCAATCATATACATACGACACCAACAAATAATAATGACTCATCTCTTTCTGAGATTATCAACTGTGAGAATTTACCCTAAAACCACTGTCCAAAGAAAGAAACTGCCTTGGTTTGGACCTTAATTTTCCACTCCAGGGAAAATATGAGCAAGTTGGAGGGTTGGTTCAACACAGACTATAATAGGATTTAACAGCCAAGGCATTCTAAGAAGATGATATCCAACGCCTTAAATCTTCCCTATTTCGCCTATGCTCAGAATATAGGATATTTATGAATATTACTACTGATTCTAGCTCCTAATCTTTGACTGATCTCACAAAGTAATGCCCCCAATGGTAATTTTTCCCAAATGATCAATCTGCCATTGAAACCTCCTTATCACAAGCAACAGTAGAGTTCCAGGAAACACTCTGTCAGCGGTTGCCCTCCATGCCAAGAATCATGCCACTGTACGCGGGGACCATCATCCACCTCACAGCTAGTGAAACAAAGAAAGCTTTCCCAGCCTTTCCTTATATTCTTCCATAAACTCACCTCTTTTTTTTTTTTTGATAGGTAATCAGAGAACTATTATTAATGAAAAAATAAGGAATAGTACAAGTTGTTCATGATGATGAACAACATGAAAAAGACAAAACAAACAGCAAAAAAGAGGGAAATCAGGAAACTAATCTAAGAGAAAACATAAACTCAGAGAGAGAAGAATAATCAGTAAAACCCCAACAACGAGACCACTCAAAAGACTACATTGGCATAAAACCCTTAACTAATCCAACGTCATCCATAAACTCACCTCATACAAGCCTGTGACCCTATTAAGCACCACCCACCCCACATGCTACCATATTTATGGTCCACAACCCTTCTCCACAAAGCCCCCTCTCAATTGCATTCCTCCATTTACCTAATAAAGCTTGATTGAACACAACTAGGTTCTTAATGCCTAACCCTCCACTTTTAGTTGATTCACAAATTTTCATCCTTTTTTTTCTCCTTTTTGATAGATAAAAATAATATTATTGAAACGAGACTACTTCTTGAAAATAAGCACAAAGTAACCTAAAGAATTACAATGGGAGAAATATCTACATATGAATTGACTCTAAGAAGAAGTGAATAGAATTACTATTAGTAAGACCCCAAAAGACTACTCATAAAGAGAACTAATGAAGGAAGCTTGCAATTGAGAAGACGTGCACTCCACATTTTCAAAAGTATCAAAAATACATAAAAAATACACCGATTTCATTCCCTCCATATCAGTGGCAGAGCCACATTAAGAGCAAGGGGCCCCATGGCCCCTCCAAATTTTTCCAAAATTTCCATATATATAACAGTTCAAAAAAATTTCAAAATAATGCTACTTCCACAACATTTTCACAATAAATTTCATAACAAAATTTAGGTGATAATTTGTTACTGGTTCTTATTTGAGCCCACCAGTGACATCACTTTCTACCTAACACTAACAATTCACACTTGCACTCAAAATTTGTTATGAAAATGGTGTGATCTTAACAATTTTTTTTTTTATAAAACTTTATGACTAGTAAACAGTGACACTTCTTGGAACTCTAAAACTTTTACCGATTGAATTGAATTTCTTACTTAATATTGACTGTTTGACTAATTTATAAATTATAAAAAATTAAAAAAACTAGTATTAAAGTTTAAGTTCAATTGCAAGACTCCAAGCATTTGTGTACAGAATAAACTAAATTACAAAAAAATAAATAAAACCCTTTAAATAGGGATGATAATTGACATGATAAAAACAGATAATTAACATAATTTTTTACCATTAAAGTTTCAAGTTTGCATGTTTTCAGATTTAAAATACAATCTCCTAACACTGCATACACTTTGACGTTGATCAATTTACAGTAAGACCAATTTTTAAAAACCAACGAGTATCTAGCTAAAATGTCGATAAATTAGAGTTATATCTTAACATTTCTTTGGGTACTTTCAAAACTAAATCACATCTATAAATAACGCAAAAAATATTAAGCATATTTACATTTTCATTTTCATGGAATCTAACTTAATGGACATAATGTATCATATAAATATAACATCGTTATAAAGTAATTGTGTATTGAATTGCTTTGATACTATTCGGCCCTCCCAATGACAAATTGCTGGCTCTGCCACTGCTCCATATAGTCCGCATCAAAGATAATGGAATAAGATTCTAGATATCTGAATATGGTCCTCGACATAGCCACCCACATAATAAATCAAGAACTTTCTCCAATAAAACCCATTGAACCCCAAACATCATAAATATAAAGCTCCACAACTCGAAAGCCATGCTACAGTGAATCAAGAGGTGATCCACATTCTCCCTACTACAACGACACATACAACACCAACTCACCATTGAATAACCTCCCTTGATGAGATTCTCACAAGTGATAATTTTCCCTCAAGCAGCTGTCCACAAAGAAAGAAACTCTCCAGGGGGCCCTGGCCCTCCATATGGCCTTCCAAGGAAGAGGCATAGGGCATGAGCCCCGCAATGTCTCACAAAAAGATTGTATAGTGAACTCCCACCCCAATACTCTTTAACTTTCATATCATCCTATCATTCCCCTCATTAAGGGGATTGCGAGAATTCAACAAATGGAAAAATAAAGTAACCTCATCAATCTCTTGCCTTTGAATTCCACACAACAATTCCTACTTTGCCCCTCCACCAATCTCTCCAATAATGATTCCACATAAGCATTCTTATACACGGAAATTTCAAATAATACAGAAAACATCAGTTTTAAAGGCTAATCCCCACATCAAATATCATGCTAGGATCAAACTCGACTACCAAAACCTACATCAAAACGAATGCACTATAAGAAATGATCTCCCGTCATTCTAATGCTCCTCCAAAACCCACAGCCACGAATGCCTCAAATAGATTTCGATAACCATCCACCCCATTCCTCCCCATATTTCACAGTAACTAACTGTCTCCACAATATTTTTCCTCCAACCCAAACCTCCATATCCACTTTCCTAACTAAGATTGATTGAAAGTGGTAAGTTTTCAAATCCTCAACCCCTTCCCCCCTCCCCCACATTAGCCAAAGGCGTGCACACCTTATCCCATCACACCAAGTGGTGCCTGTACTCCTCTATAACCTCTCTATTCAATTCACCACATTGGAGGGAATGGTGAATAAAGATAAATAATAGCTAGGCAAGCTTGAAAGCGTACTCTTCAATAACGTTGACCTTCCCTCTTTAGATAAGTACATCCTCTTCCAACCAGCTAAACGACATTAAAATTTCTCCAAAATGGGATTCCAAATTCCTATTGATTTAAAAGAGGCCCCTAATGGCATTCCAAGATAAGTCATAAGAAAAGACCTCACCTTGCAAGACAAAAGATTAACCAGTTCATGCACATTCTCCACCTCACCCACTAGCACCATCTCACTTTTTCTCAAATTAACCCGCAACCCAGTCACTGCCTCAAAACAAGTTAGTAACAATCAAATGTACAAAACCTCTTTCGTGCTTGCATCACAAAATATAATAGTGTCCTCAACAAATAGAAGATGTGAGATAGACATCCACCAACATTTCCCACCTCAAAACCTTTAATAAGTCTTTCCTCCTCCATCTTCTATAGCATTCTATTGAGAACCTCCATGACAAGGATGACGAGCAAAGGAGAAGGATCCCCCTGCCACAGTCATCTAGATGGGCAAAAAAACCACAACGAGACCCATTAACCAAAACAAAAAACTGTATTGTGGTGATACATGTACGAATCCACCTTCTCCACTTTTCACCAAACACCATCCTCTCCAATAAATAAAGAAGAAGCTCCCAATTAACATGGTCAAAAGCCTTTTCTATATCCAGCTTATAGATAATGCCAGGAATGTGACTTTTGATTTTGCTATCCATACACTCATTGGCAATGACTACTGAAACCAAAATTTTTCTTTCACCTACACCTGCATTTTGTGATGCAAAAATAAGTTTATCCAGCACTCCTTTCAATCTATTTGCCAACAACTTAGCCACAATTTTAAAACGCTTCTGGTCAAACTGATAGGTCTAAAATCCCTAACATTAATAGCATTAGATTTGAGGATTAATGCTATAAATGAGGAATTAAGTGATTTTTCAAACTTACAGTATTTATGAAATTCCTCAAAAACAGCAAACACATCTACTGCAACCACCCTCCAACAGTGCTAGAAAAAGGCCATAGTGAAAACTTAAACTCATCACCAATTCCACCCCACAAGAAATCCTTTTGCAACTTTTCAATAGAAAGAGCAACCCCCATAGGATTAGGGAAGGGAGATAGGTAGCATTGGCAGGTTGGATAATGTGCTATTAATACTTATCAAAAAAAATAATGTGCTACTAATTAAAGTGACTCAGCCTCCCTTAGAAAAATACATCATTTTCCATCCAGCTAGTTGTTTCTCCATTCTTTCCACAACAAAGTTCCAAACTACCTTCTGATTAAAAGTTGCCCCTAAAAGAAGGCCAAGTATTTCAATGGGAGCACCACCACTTTACATCCCAATTGTCAGCTAGATCTACAACATTCTGCACAAAACCTACCAATACCAATTTTGAATTCCCTAAATATATCTTTAAACTTGACACAGCGTGGAATCACAAAATTAATTTATCATCTGCAAATAGTAGATTTGAAACCATTAACATTGAGTTAGTTGAACCTCCTACCCCTGGCATGCCCATCTTCAGTTTGTTGTCTTGACATTCATTGGCAATAAAAACAGCCAGTCTCCCTTTAACAAAAGCATTCCAGAACTCAAACACCACCCCCGAAAGCACTATCTTCAACCTATTAGCATTGGCCCATTTCACTTCCCACCAGCCATCTAGGCCATGCTCCACTCCCAATTTTAAAATTAGTTCAATACATACATTGATGATCCAACCCAATCCCCTCATTCAAATCACACCCATGCAAAGCCACTTGGCTCCCTCTCCCCCAAGTACAACATTGCTAATGTGATTCTTCTTTCATTCGATTATATGTAATACATTAATCAAAAATAAATAAAAATTTATCCGCATTTTCATGATGACTTCAAATGTTTTCTATTATAAATAAAAGAAACGTCGTCCTTCCCATCCTTCTTTGCTGAATCTTATAACTTTGGCCGTGGTTGTCGTTTAAGGTAGTCAGTGGTTTCTGGGGGGATTAGTAACCTTTTTTTTTTTTATAGCTTTTTGTTATCTCATTTCTGATAATGAAATATAAACTGATCAAAAATATAAATAATTAAAGTAAAAACCCTGGGAAGATCCAATAATTTACTAAAACAGAGAACTTGAAAGAAAAAGAAATTGACAAATTGCCTATATCTTAAAAATTTATCACCTAGAAATGCATAGTGGAAATCATATTTTGGAGGAATTTACAACTAGGATGTACCACAACATGAGAAAGCTGAATTATATCCCCAGCTGACGCAACGTGGGGAAGCATTTCCATACTTTCAGCAAAAAAATTGACTGAAATCCCAGGTTTCGAGCGTGATTCATCAATTATTTTTAGTGTGCAAAAGCAATCTGCAAACAAATCATAATATTTGTTAAGAGTACTAAAGTGCAAGAATATTCATAGCAACAACTTGAACACTGAAGTTCACTTATCAAAAATGGTTTTAAAAAAGGTTTTGCAGAAGGAATTATGAAATTTACAATTATTAAAGCACATGAAGAAAACTAAAATCATTGGGTCTCAACTAAAGCAGAAACAGAAAGTTAAATTTTCAGATAACTATTTAGTATTTACCAAGTGACTTTTATATACTATTTACCAAGTGGCTGGATTATGAAAATTAACATATGTAATATGTGCAAACTTTGACTTTAGAATTTACTAGGAAATGAAAGCCACACAGTTTAGAACCAACCAAGATTCCCAAGATTATCTAATTCAATGTTCAAGAATGCATTTTTTTTCTCCCAAAATGATAATTTTCATCTAACTTCAAAAGCTGGAGAAGATTTCTTTGTTTCAAAATTTGCATAGAGATCTAAAGCAAAATATGCCATCCACAACAATGAGATGATTCTAAGATACTCATTGTCAATCCACAACTCTCACTAGTCCTTTTGTAATATTGAGAAGAAATTGATTCAGCCATGGAAGAAAAGTCAAGTTGCTGCCTTTAGAGAAATTTTCAGCTTTTGGCAACTAACAAGCTTTTCATGTATATAGCAATCATGCAACGTCTGACCCAACTTAGGGTTGTTTTTAGAATCATATTTGGTATTATTTTAGGATTTCTAATAGTATTAGTAGCTGTATTGGGTTTTCTTAGTCCTTTAGTTTACGAGTCAAAGTCTTAATTCTAATGTGATTGGTAAGAACCAACGAGTGTATGTATATGAGGCCTCAGTGGCAGATTACTAGAAATTTTCTAATGGCAACATCCACTGGGGACATTGGGTTATGCTAAAGTCAGTTGTGGGACTCCTAGCTTGTTGGCAAGGGCGGTTTGGTTGCCATCGGAATGGTCATATATGGATAATTGTTCCCCATTGTCTAATGTGGTGTTTTGAAGATAATGAGAGATCCATATCAGACCTCAAGTTATTTTTCTTTAGAACCTTAGTAGATTGGCTGTTAGCTTTGCAAAACCAATCATTCTCTTCCTTTCTTGAATTTCTTAATTTATGTAATTTTTGTACTTGATTTGTTTGACCCCTAGTACACAGAAGGCGTCCTTTTTTTTAATATCAATAAATCTTATTACTAATCCAAAAAAATAAACATCCATTGGGGACATTATTACCTTTGTTAAAATAGTGCAAGATTGGGAATTAGAGTCCCTAGCATCTTCCGTGGATTTAATTAGTTAATTTACTCTAACAAAGTGGGGTAAAGATATATTATGCTGGAACCCATCAAAATGTAGACTTTTTTTTTTTTTGGGAGTTAATAAAATCACATATTATTTGTTTCTCCTCATAAATAAAGAGGGAGAGAAAAAAAAAATACCCAAAAAACAAAAGTGGAAAAGATAGTAAAAAAGATGTTGTAAATTGGCAACATTATTGGATTATATGAAGAAAGAGAGAGAGAGAGAGAGAGAGAGAGAGAGAAGTGGCTCAGAGCAAACACCTTACTTATTGTAGTTTTCATCAGTCTACTACCAAACCAACTAAAAAACTGGTAGCAGCAGTAAGTCCGGCCTTTGTTTCATCATTGCCCAGCAATAAATTACCATTTTCATTCAAACAAATGGAATAACATAGAAATGAAATGCATATAAAAGAGAGAGAGAGAGAGAGAGAGAGAGAGAGAGAGAGACCAGTGCCCTTGGTTTGCTTAGGGAAACCGATCTCGAAGATGACGCCGATGAGGTTCACCTTCTGGTTTATGGAAGTAATGGCGTCCCTTATTTGAAGGAACTTGTAGTCATCATCCACCATCTCTCTCTCTCTCTCTCTCTCTCTCTCCAAAACCCTTTATTTCTTTCAAGCGAGCAAGTCTTGTCTTTTGCTTTGAACCAGTTGCTGTAGCCTGTATCTGCTACCGTTTTATAATATGCCAACCCTTTTTTCGCCTTTTATTATGCTACTCTTCTACTAGAATCTACTAGAGCCCACAGAGCACTGCGGTCACGTGCTAAAATTTAAAAATTGTTTGTTCCTTTTTCTTTTCTTAAATCTAGATTTCATTTTACATTATTATTATTTTTTTTTAGAACAACACATTTGTGTTTGGTTTGCCCTTGTGAACATTGGCCAAAATGGAAAATTAACCCTAATTTTCAACATTATAATTAGTAGGCCACGTTTTCAAACTATATTTTTTACTAGCATCTCGAATCTTAGAAACTCGATTTATCTCGATTTAGGGCCTATAAATCGAGTCTCAAAGACTCGATTTTCATGGGTTAATCACGTCTGATGTGGTATTTTTTCCACGAGGCGTCTACCTGGAAATCGAGTCTCTAAGACTCGATTTATAACCCAAAAATAATTACAATCATTCATACTCTCAGAAGACCCAAAATGCAAAAATAACAAATACGCAAAAAGAAAGAAAAAGAGAGAGAGAGAGAGAGAGAGAGAGAGAGAGAGAAGAAGAAGAAGTAGAAGAAATGGAGACCCAGGCCGACCCAGGCCGCGCTGCCCAAGCCAAAGACCCAAAATGCAGAAACAGAAAAAACGCAGAAAGAAAGAAGAAGAAGAAGAAGAAGAAATGGAGACCCAGGCCACCCTGCCATGGGTAGCGTGACCTCTCTCTCTCCTATCTGATTTGGGTCTCTAGATCTTTCTCTCTCTAATCTGATTGTTGTGTCTCTGATCTGATTGTGCTAGATTATTGTGTTTCTTGGATTTCTTTTTTCTTTTTTCTTTTTTTTGGGTATTTCTGGGAATGGCTAAAAGACTTGAGACTTAAAAAAAAATTTTGGTTTATAAATCGAGTTTAAAGACTCGATTTCCAAGTGAACGCCATGTATTAAAAATACCACATCAGACGGGATCACAGACCTTGGAAATTGAGTCTTTGAGACTCGATTTATAGGCCAAAATTGAGTCTTAAAGACTCGAGATGCTAGTAAAAAATATAGTTTGAAAACATGGCCTACTAATTATAATATTTGAAAATCAAGGTTAATTTCCCATTTTGGCCTGTGAACATTACATCCACATTGGTTCTCAAAAAAAAAAAAAAAAAAAAATTACATCCACATTATTGTATTGTGAATATTAGGGTGTTTGACTCATTTATTGGTATAAAACATTATGGTACTACCTCCGTCTCAATTTGTTTGTCCTGTTTGAAAAGTCAAACTTTTTAAAGGAACATTATTTATTGTCTTATCTACCTCATTAAAATGTATAAGTTTACAAAACTACCATTAAATAAATTTATCAGTTTTTTTAAAAGAGTCATTCTTAATGAGGCAACTAAAAGCGTGCTCCAATTAAATTGATTTTTTAAATATTTATTAGTTTTCTTTTCAAATAATTTTGAAAATAAAGTATGGGTATAATAGGAATATTAGTAAATTAATGATTTTTATTTTATATTAATAATAATAATTATTATTATTATTATTATTATTTTGTAAAGTTGTGATTTACAACTATGTTTTATGTTGGCTTTATTCCATGACCAAAACTGTTGTAATTGCTTTAATTTTGTTCCTTGTATTTTATGGGTTTTTATTGTATTGGATTTAGTATCAAGTTGGTGAAGAATCAAGTATAAAATGAAGAATCAGTGGATTTCGCAAGAAGCTAACCCGTAAAAGAGCCACGTGAGGAGCACATGACTGGAAGCTGAAGAGTCGTACCACGCTGTCATTTTCGCAAGTGTCTCACTAGTAAGGTCTTCCCGCGAGGTAGTCGCGAAACATTCTGCTTGGAGGATTTTTAAGTGTGACTTCCCTACCCTTCACCCATACTATATATATCCTCATTACTCACAAATGTAAGAGAGGCCATTTAGAGAAAAAAACCCTAGATAGGTTTTCTACAACACACACACCCATCTTTTAGAGAGAGAGCTATTCATCCTTAGTGAGAAATCATTGTAGCCTCTTTTCCTTCCCTCTCCCATTGTCATACCTTGAGAAGAGATTTGTACCCAAACACAACTCACACCTATTCAAAGTGTAAAGAGTGTTTTGGAGCTTGGGAAACTTTGTGGAATTGCCAAAAGAAGCCAGTGAGGCTTGGCGGATGCAATCAGGCGTATTGCGAGATCTAAAAAACTAGACAAGACACGGTTCCGAGAAGTCTTGTTGGAGCAGGAGCTTGGAGGGCTTAGGTACATCGGCTAGGGCATTACAAAATCTTGGTCTGAAGTTCACAGCTCATTCTGTGATTGTTGCTCCGTCCGTTATGTTTTATCATCAATGAGCATAATAAATGCGTGACATCGTCTCTTGGTTAAAGACGGTTTCAACTTAATGACAATTGTAAATTTCTGACTCATCAGCGGCCCCCTTGTTCGAATCTTCATCTGTTGGACGAGATGAGAACATATTCATCTGATGCTTCATATTTCCTGTACTGCGCATTTGTGACAAGTTAATTTTTAACTAGTTGAGTGCCACATGTACGGTCAGGATGCGTTTGACGTGCAAACACTTCTCAGTTTTCCCACACATGTTTTGGTCACTTATTTCGCATTTTTCCCTCCTGTTTCCCTTTCTTTGTAATCTTTCCTAGTTTAGTTTTCATTTTAGGTTTTGTTTCTCCTTCAAGCTTCCTTTCTCTGTCCTGTGTTCCCTGGTAAGTTCTTCATGCTCCTGTTTCTCTTTCTGTTCTTCCATGGTAGATTACTCTTCTGTTAGGGTTGATTGTCCTTCAGTAGCCTTTATTTTTGCTCGCTTAGGTTGTTTGCTTGAGGCTTTAGAGGGAAAGTGTCTCAAGTGGGTCAGTTTCTTCGTGGGGGAGGACTATCCACATAATTTTGTCCTTTCTTCTTTATTCCCTCTGGTTTCCCATTCTACTAAGGTAGCTAGGTCACTGAAGATGTCTGAGGTTAAGTCTAGTGAGTTGGAGACGGGGTTATCCTCGTCTGATGACCATGTGATTTCTGAGGTAACTTCCCTTTACACCCTTTATAAAGCTTGGAACATCTCGTGTTCCCTCACGGGAAAAGATGAGAAGCGAATCAGGGATAGGTTCCAGTTTCCTAGTTTAGTGAGGATTAGGATTCCGAGTGACAAGGATAGGGTCTGTCACTCTTATGCTGACGAAGTTTATTTCTACGAGGTAGACTTTACTAGTGGTCTTCGTTTCCTTGCTTAGCTTTTTGTTATGGAACTTTTTTCTTATTTGCACCTTACTCTGATACAGTTAGTGCCTAATTCTTTGAGGATTGTCATTTATTGCATGGTGGAATGGATGTCCACCAATGATGGGGACGCCATCAAGAAAGACGAGTTCCTTCATTTTTATCATCTCAGAAAGTCTAAAAACCCTGACTACTATGAATTTAAGCCGTGAGATAGGACTTCTAGGTTAATACTTGATTACCCATCGTCTCTTCGAAATTGGAAGCCAAACTTCTTTTTTGTTTCTGGAAGTGGTTGGGAGTCCGTCCCTGGTGAGGACCTAAATGAAGCCCCCAAGTTTTTTCGTAGTTGGGGAACCCTTGTGTCTGGTGCGTTTTTCTCGTCTTTCTATTGTTTTTCATTCTTTGTGAGTGACAGTGGTATGTGACATATTTGTGTTTTTGTTTGCAGTTTCCCAACGCCCTCGTTTGAAGAAGAGAATCAGCGTCGTGCTAAAAAAGTAAATGAATATTTGGAGATCGTTAAGGACTTTGATGAGTTTGTCTCACCCCAATCGTTATTTCTCCATTTCCTGGGTTCGGAACCATCAAGTAAGGTCCGAAGAAATCTCAAAGTTGTGAAAAAAAAGTGAGTGTTCCATCTTCTCTTCTTCTCTTTCTCTTTTATATATATATAGTCTCTCTTTTTCGTCGGGAATGACAACTAGATTTATCAAGCAAAAATTGGTTGAGGCTCAATAGAAGAAAGCCAAAGGTGGCCTCGTCATTGGTCTTCTCTCAAAGAAATGTTTAAAGGTAAGGGACGTTTCCAAGGATGATCCCGTGGTGACTCCTCCTTCTGCCTATTCTCCTGCTAAGCATCCTGCTTCTCCCACCTCGTCTCTGGAGGTAATTGCCTCTGTTGGGGATGAGACTAAGAAGAAGAAGAAGGTTGGTGGCAAACCTTTCCTTCCTTCCTTCTAGGACGATGCTGATGCTGCTGCCGTGAAGGCTTATGAGGCGCTCTTTGTGGATGACCTAAACCCTTCGATGGCAAAGTCGTCCAGCAAAGTGATGCCGTCCCACATTCAGAAACTCATGCAGGTATATGTTGATAACATAGATTGCTTTTTCTTTTTTGTTTTGCTTTTTGCTAAGAGTGATTTTATGTGTAGGCTCTAGGGGAATCTTTGTTCGTTTCTAGGAAGCTTCTGGACTTGGAAAAGAAGGTATCCACAGTTAAGCCTATGATTAAATCCCTTTCTGCTGAGAACAAGACGCTGAAGAACAAGGTCGTCATCCTTGCTGTCAAGGCTGAGAATGACAAAGAATGCGTGGCGGCCTTAGAGAAAAGTCTTCAAGTGGAGAAGGATTTTTGTAAGCTAAAGGATAAGCAGATGGGAGATTTGCAGCTTAAGTTGCAAAAGGTTAGGGCTATGGCAATGCAAGAATTCAAGGACTCTGACGAGTACTCAAACGAGCTGTGTGGGTATTACGTGGAAGGCTTCAATCTTCTCCGAAAATGGATGACAAAGCATCACCCTGACTTGGACCTTTCTAGTCTAGTTATTGGTGATGTTGAGAAGGAGCTCTTGTCTGATCGTCCTTTTGAGGCTACAGCTGAAAATATAATGGAAGAAGCCACAACCATTACAGAGGTGACTGAAGAGGCCGCGCCCATAACTCCTGCAGATCCTACTCCAAACAAACAGTAATTTATCCTTTGTTTGTTTTTTTTTTTTTTTTTTTTTTTTTTTTTTTTTTTTTTTTTTTTTTTTTTTTTTTTTATGTGTAAGACAGAAACAATGTCTTCTTATGGGCTCGTTGTGATAGACCAAGAATGCATTGACCCCTTGTGACAAATTAGCCAAGTTAATTAATTAAGTTAATTAACATGCAATACAAGTGGTAGCACAAACAAATCACCAACTAAGTTAATATGTAGCGGAAAATTAAGTAGACATGGTGATTTGTTTACAAATGGGGAAAACCTACACGGCAAAAACCCCACCGGGTAATTTTAAGGTCACCACTCTCGAGAATTCACTATTATCACAACAAGCGGTTACAAGTAAAGGAATCCCAGTACCTTATACCAACCTATAGTTGAACCCTTACCTCAATATCTAATTTGACTTGTTTTGTAGTGATAATCTCTCATTTTAATGCACGGATCCCAATACATGACTAACCAATTGATGCGCGGATCCCAGTACGCAGTTTACACACCAATTTGAGAAAGATGTTAGTAGCAAAGTTCTTCAATTCATCCACATGATGAAGATTAAGAAACTCCTTGGTTACAAAACCCTACGGCGTACAAATACAGCAGATTCTTGAAGAGAAAGATGAATTAGGGCAAATTGTCTCCAGTCACAATATGCTTGTGAAAAACTTTTGCATCAAGTTGTACTTACTTGCATCAGCTGTGACAGCCCTTAAAATAATTCTTATATATGTTTAGGGTTGTGAGAAAAGAAAGCCCAAACATGTATACACAGATTGGATGAAAAACAAAACTGAAAATCTAATTTTCATAGATCTTTATAGATAGGGTATCTATCGAGCAGCTGTCGAGTATCGGGCTAAACTGCCTTTTAAACCTCGATAGATGCTATCTGTCGAGCTAGATGTCGAGTTTTAAAATCCAGCACTGATTCACTTGTTTCTTGGACAGACTTGCATGGTTTTAACACTTGGACTTGAACTCTTGTTCCTTGAAACATTAAACACATCCTAGATCTACCCGATTACAAGTAAAGTGCATTTTGTCAAAGGATTAACCAATTCTATATTGACATATGTTCCTAACATGATTCATATATGTCATAACACGTTGTTTTTATTGAGTCATGTTTGAATGACAATCTTAGTTGCGTTTGAACAACTAGTTATTTTTAGTTATGTTTAAATAACTTTTTATTGAGTCATGTTTGAATGACGATCTTAGTTGTGTTGGAACAACTAGTTATTTTTAGTTGTGTTTAAACAACTTTTTATTGAGTCATGTTTGAATGACGATGTTAGTTGTGTTTGAACAACTTATTATTTTTAGTTATGTTTGAACAGCTTTTTTTTTAGTTATGTTTGAATGACAGTGTTAGTTGTGTTTGAACAACTTATTATTTTTAGCTGTGTTTGAACAGTTTTTTATTGAGTTATGTTTGCATGACGATATTGCACTGTACTTGTGACTTAAAGTCGTGGTATTGGAGCGTTTTTAGGTTAACCGTTTTTTTGTTCATTCATGCTTGAATGATGGTTGTGTTTAAACAACTTTGATTTAGTCGACTTTGGTAGTTGTGTATTAACAACTTTGATGGCTATGACGCCGTTTGTTGTGTAGGAATAGCTTTTGGTTTGAAATTTTAATGACGGAAATCCTTGGTACGTCTTCCAAGGGTAACTCCTAGTGTTGCACATATTTTCATTGATAAATAACTCATGGATAATCATTGATAAATACTCATTGATAATGTTTTCATGTATTATTGATCTATGAATGACAAAAATAATAATTGTCGTACATATTGATATGAAAATTAGGCAACTTGAAATGTAAAGCATTCCTTACTGGTAGTATTTCTTCAAGTGTTCTATGTTCCACGGTCAAGACAATTCCTGGCCGTCTAAAGACTTTAGGTAGTTGGAGCCTTCTCTGGAGTGGCAGATTACTTCTAGGGGCCTTCCCAGGCTGGTCCCAGTTTTCCTTAGGATGGGTCCTTTGTTGCCTACAATACCTTCATAAGGACGAGCTCTCTTGTGTTGAACCTTCTTACCTTAAACTTTTTGTTGTAGTGTATGGTCATTGCTTTCTTGTGTTTGGTCATTTGCTTCATAGCTCCTTCTTTGACTTCACCAATTAGGTCTAAGTTGCTATTAAGCTCCTGCTAGTTCTTCTGGTCTTCATAAGTTTTGACTCGGAAGTTAGTCAGTCCCACTTCCACTGGTATGACGGCCACAGTGCCAAATGCCAATCTGAATGATGTTTCTTCTGTTAGAACTCTAGTGGTCGTCCTATATGCCCAAAGGACATTTTGTAATTCTTCAAGCCATGCTCCCTTTGCCCCCTCAAGCCGAGTTTTGATAATTTTGAGCAAACTTCTGTTCAAAGGAAATCAAGTTCAAAGGAAGAAAAACGCAGAGCAGGAAAAAAGAAGAGTAAAGTAAAGAGGAAGAAGAAGAAGTTTAAAAAGCTCCCTCAGAAAACGGAAACCATGGGAAGCTTAAGAGTTTTTCTCAGAAAAAAGTGCCACTCCCAAAAAATCAGAGCACGACATGTGCATCGCCGTCACGTTGTAATAAATGCAAAAGAAGAGGGAATCCCAAAAGTCGTAACCAGCAAAGAGTAACCCTTCGTATTCCTAGGATCGTCATTATGTGTCTTAACGATCATGGAATAGGGAAGCAACTGACGAACCCAATAAATCCCTTCGCCCAGATAAGTCTATGCTAGACAAGGGAAATCACCATTAAGCCCATATTAAATGGAATGCCGTTACTCACCACTAAATGCAGGAAATAAGGTCATTGGAGAAGATATCAAATCTACCTGGTTAAATTCATCCAGGGGCATTATGGAAGGACATTCAAGACACCATTAAATGCCACCAATGGCTAGAAGGGAAGGCCCTGTAAATATACAGGGCCTCAAATCCCAAAGAGACGTACGAATTTATTTTTATCCACATATAGCAAAATCAGAGCTCTTATCATTACCACTATTCCTTAGTTATTTGATTTTGCCATCGGAGGCTCAGTGGTTGGCACCACACTAGTCGCCTTTCGAGTGGAAATTCTCTTATTGTTCTCGTGCAGGTCATCTGACAACCTTGAGCGACTTCCTATCTGGACAATCACCACGATTGGCGATTTTGGCATCATCACCAACATTTTTCAACCGGTTTAAGTAGAGTCAAAATGTTATCTCTAGCCCAATCCTCCATACACTTGAAGATTTCAACTTTTTCAGGTGGCATGGAAGGGGTTACTCCAAGCCTGAGCTCTTGTGAAGGGTTAAACGATTTTTTGAGATTATTTCCCACTCTAACATTGAACAAAAGAAATAAAATTTAGGTGTTTGTATGTGCAAAGCCATAGTCGGCTTGACTAGCATGTATTAAAAGTAATTGGTTTTGATGTCTAGACGATCACCACGACTGGCGATTTTGGCATCATCACCAACATTTTTCAACCGGTTTAAGTAGAGTCAAAATGTTATCTCTAGCCCAATCCTCCATACACTTGAAGATTTCAACTTTTTCCAGGTGGCATGGAACGGGTTACTTCAAGCATGAGCTCTTGTGAAGGGTCAAACGATTTTTTGAGATTATTTCCCACTCTAACATTGAACAAAAGAAATAAAATTTAGGTGTTTGTATGTGCAAAGCCATAGTCGGCTTGAGTAGCATGTATTAAAAGTAATTGGTTTTGATGTCCCACGTCAAATTTTTTTTTTTTTTTTTGCTGAAGATGTCCCACGTCAATTAATCCTTCATAGTCTTGTCACACGCATATTACACCCTTAAAATTCGTGATTACTTCAGTAGGAAAACCAGTAATTAGTGACAAAAAGTAGCAAGAAAACCATGATATGCACCTCCCTACAAGACAGTACTTAGACCCGAAAAAGATGAAGTTATAATATGGGCTCTATAATTTACCCCCAAAAAAGAAGAAGAAGAAGAAGAAGAAGAAGAAAGGAGGCCTATACAGTCCAATAATTATTTAATACATTTAATGCATGCATAATTCCTTTCACTAATAAAAACCGATATATATGTACTAATTAATTATTCTCACAACTCGTTTCTCAAAAAAAAAAAAAAAAAATATTCTCACAACTCTTTTGAATAGAAAGATTGTGGTTCAGGAGGAGGGGAGTTTCAACTTCAAACCACTAACATGGGGCACTACAAAGGTATCATTATCACTACCTTTATCACGTGAACCCCACTTAATTACACGATTTTGAGATAAAATGTATGTGAGACTTAAGTTTTCTTATGGTAGATAAATTTTTTTACTATCATCATCATGATCTAAACTCCGAACTTTGGAGCAATAACTTCACATCAAATATTAGACTCTATAACACATATTGGGGGTTTGAAGTTTGATCTTTGAAGGACGATGGCTAAATAAAAATGATATATATTTAACTCAATTAAACAAAAAAGAAAAAAGAAAAAAAAAGAAAGGTAAATTCCACTTACACACCTGAGGTCTCGGTTAATGCCAACCAAGTTCAAAAATTTTCAAAACTAGCCAATTTAGTCCCTAAGACCAACTTAATTCTTAAACAATTAGCTATTTTCTTTCAACTATCTTAGACCTAGCTAGCATTAGCTCAAACTTCAAGGGGTGTGAATGGAATTTACTACAACCCCTTTTTGGAGAGAATAAATAATTCAAAGAACACAGAAACTCACTTTAGAGGTGGAGAAGTGGAAGCCATGCAAAACTTAGATGTCATGTTCACACCACGGGTTGGCTACCACGTGAAATGTTGGATGGGAGTATAAATGTATGATTGAGTTTTAAAACCATTTCTTTCTGTTCTCAGCCTTTGATTTCATTCTTAGTCCTTATTCCTTACCAAATACACCAACTTCACTTATGTAAGTGACAGGAAAGCCTAACTAAACACCATCTAGATGAGCCTGAAAAAAGTGGAAGATTGTTAATCACTCTTTATGTGTGATTATGTATTTCGTGCTCTGAATTTAATTTCTTCCTACATGGAAATGACAATTTCGAATTTGAAAGTAAAGGATAGAGCTATTGTCATTTGGAATTGACATGTATGAGAGAAATGATAATAGAGATCTATATCGTATTGTTTCCATTTTTCTATTTTATTTTTATCTACAATCTACATAACATGTCAATTACATTTCTTTTAGGAGCTCATCCAATTAAGATAAGTTAGCTTAAAACATGCCATTATTTATTTTGGACAACCAATCCTTTGTACCCTAATATTAGGTACATTCTGTTAAAAGCATTGATGGAACGATGTTTTCCAAATAACATCCTATATAATACCAAATCCACGTGAATTACATGAAAATATATTATCTATTCATTTCACTTCTACTTGTAATGAGCATCTTCAAGCCAATATCTTTGTGGTGCACCCTAAACACGTCCTAAATTGGTTAAGAGAAAATAGGAAGTTAGGCTGGACACTCCTGCAAAATGGGCCTTTAATTAGGTCATATCTTGCCACACCCAACCTAAAAGCAAACATTAAAGCCCAAAATCCAAAATAACAAAAAAAAATAAAAAATAAAAATATTAGAGGATAGAGTGGGTTAATCAATAAGGTAAAAAAGGGAGTTTTGATCCCAACCCCCACAGGCTTGTGGCTTAGCTTGTGCCATTCAAACCTGTAAGATTTGGAATCTCATTTGGAGTAGCCTGCATGTCAAATTATATTGGAAACCAAAATCTTTGTGAATAAAGAAAAGGACGGGTGAGTAAGGTTCTGGTAAGAGTGGAAGAACTAAGCAGTGCATGTGCATGCAATTAGATTTTGATGGGAGGAGTTTTTTTTTTTCAAAGGATGGGATACTGTCATACTGATAAATTTGTTTTGGAAGGTTTTAGTCTATAACTTTCTATTTTGGCCGGTTAGTCTCCTTTCTTCCTTGTTGCGTCCTTGAGCTGACCGAAACCTTCACTTATACCCAAAATCAAGGGAATCCCAAAGGCCAAAGCCCTTGGACAATGGACTCTTGATTTGTCCCTCTAATTGTAACCTTTATTTCTGCTTTGGGTAATTAGTGATGATGAGATAGTATTTGTTCATTCTAGTCAGCAATGGAAGATTCTTTATCTCGACAGAATGGGTAGCAAGTTGCAGCAAAATGTTAATGGGATCAATTCAATGGCATCGAGCCCAAGGTACTAAACATGCATCTTGTAGCAACTTTCCCTTTTTTTTTTTCTTTTTTTTTTTCTTTTTTTTGAGGGAGATGTAGCAGCTTTCCTTTGATTCTTATGAAACATGAGTTCCTATAAATATATATATATATATATATATATATAATAAATGCTACATCCACAACATTTTCACAACAAATCTTAAGTGGCAGATTGTTATTCGTTATTACGGATGAGTAAAAAAGTAATTTAGGTTTTGAATTAAAATTAAAATTAATAATAACGTAGCACCTCTTGTTTTTAGAGGTGTGAGTTATTGAGATCTTCTAGAGTTCCTAGGGTACTCTACTATGTAGAGTTTTTTTAATCTGAGCCTTTCATTTATAATAAATGGTCTAGATTTTGCCATATCATTAATCCACTAACAAATCTCCTAAAATAATGGTTTAAAAAATAACTACTCATAAATGATAATTATTGCCTTATCCCATCAACTAGAAGTTGACTCAAAATATTAGGAGGATTAGAGAACTACACGAAAATCTAGAGCATTGAACCTTCTAATTAAAACACTACTAAAACTTGTTGATAGTACATAATAATCAATTTTCTAAATAAGCAAATTTCTTTTGCATTTAATGCTGCAATGTCATAGCCACCATTTGCATTTAAGGTAATAACTATCATTTATGAGCAGTTATTTAATAAAATCATTATTTTTGTAGATTTATTAGTGGATTAATGATATGGCAAAATCTAAACCATTTATTATAAATGAAAGGTTCAGATTAAAAGAACTCTACATGGTAGAGTACCCTAGGAACTCTAGAAGATCTCAATCCGTGAGTTAAGTTACAAATCTCTTGACACATCATTATTAGATTGAGATTCTCAACATTTTAAGGATTTTCTTACCATAAAAATTTGAAAATACCAATTGTGGGGGGTAAAAGACCTATAGGCTCACGTCGATGTCTACACTGGGCCAGGGGCCCGGCCCAAGAAAAAATCCCTCCTCGGCCATGGGGAAAATCCTCCTCGACATGGATATAGCTGAGGATGAGAAAGGCAACCTGCCATCGGTAGTAGCACTCCATATCGTTCCACAGAGCAAAAAAAGCACTAAAGCAGAAAAGGACAACGGAGAAAACAGAAGTGTCTAAGGGAAAGGCTGTCATTATTGCATTCAGTGCCTTGTGTCTGACACGGCCATACTTTTCTGTCCTTACAACCACTCCTAACAACTGGAGGGAAGGGCTGATGGGACAAGCACCTACCCTAGGGACCCTATTCCGGAGGAAGGAAACTACTATAAAAAGGGAAGAGAGAAAGACAGAAAGGGCAGGGCTGAGACCCCCCATCCCACTAGAAGCACCGGAAAAAGCTCCCTGGACCGTGCCGAGGAGCAATCCTCTCTGGTAGACTCGATCCATGAAGAACGCCGCAATTATCGTTGTTCATAAACCAAAAACCTAGCTCTTTGGCCCACTCTCTACAAATTCATTGTACCGGGCTCACAGGTCTAAGGTCCCAAGCATCTTGGGCCGGGCCTGAAGAACGTGACCCTACAATTGGCGCCGTCTATAGGAAGAGCTTGTGCGTTAGCAAGTGCAACAACTAATCACAGTGGGATCAAGCTCCTGCCAGTAGGAGTCCATCAGGAAGACCGTTGTGGCGGTGGTACAAACTACACAAAAGCCTCCCCATTATTTCCTAAAACACACCGTCATTGTCGTAACTCAGCTTCCACTCAGGTCTGCACTTCGAAGCGTTGACTACGCGGGAAGGGTTGCTAAGTAAAGCGTGGCCCTAGGGGCTTTTGACGTCAGATGTGTGCCTCGTGCACTTGACAAGGGGCTAATTCTCACGGGCCTAGTAGTCCAGTCCGCTGAATCCCCTCCGGAGAAAGAAGCTGATGGCCAAACCAAGAGCCTAAATGCTAGACAGAACCAAGGTCTTGCATGGTCCTCGGACTCAAACTTATGGGGAAACTAGTCACTCCAAGAGCCTAAGTGCTAGACAGAATCAAGGTCTTGCATGGTCCTTGGACTCAAACCTATGGGGAAACTAGTCACTCCAAAAACCTAAGTGCTAGACAGAACCAAGGTCTTGCATGGTCCTCGGTCAAACCTACGGGAAACTAGATACTTCAAGAAAGGCCTAAGTCCTAGGCGGAATGGAGGTCCTCTGTGTTCCTCGGACCTCTGGCTTTATGGAAACTAGCACACAATGGCACCTTTTTAAGTGTTTTAGACTAGGTACAGTCATGTCTTGGTCCTCGGGCCAGACGCCTAAAGCAAATTAAAGCTATGAATATCATCGGAAACGTGGAGAAGAACCCTAGCACTCATCGACCCCCTCGGACAATTTATTTTAGATTACACATCTTCGAACGGTCACCTCGTTCGCAGTACAGAACATGCGGCTGTCATCCCAGTTAGTCTTATATAGTTAACCTACTTAAAGTCGGCATTGTTGTGCCCGTCAGTTTTGATAAGTCCAAAGTGATAATTCTTTGCTGACAAGGGCATCGATCCTAAGTACTGTTCGAAAGAAAAGACACCAGCACATCCATTCCCAAAATAATTATTGCAGAAAAGAAAGGATACACAAAATGAGATAAAATCATCTTTTATTAGATAAAGAAGTAGTACAATATACATAAAAGGGTTTAGACAAGCCTATATCAGAAGCTAACTATAAAAATAAAAAAAAATAATAAAAAAAGGGGCACACGGGAACGATGAATCCTCAATTTAGCTCCAACAGCAATAGCGCAAGTACGAATGGCACCAGCGGTGGAAGAGAAGAAGAAGCGGAGGCGCCCGACCCATGACCTTGCTCTAACAGCAACCAAGCAAGTCTGGACGGGACCGGCGGTGGAAGAGAAGAAGCGGAGGCGCCCGATCCACGACCTTGCTCTAGCAGCAACCAAGCAAGTCTGGACGGGACTGGCGAGGGAAAAGAAGAAGAGGTAGGGACGCCAAAATCTCCATACTTGCTCTAGCAGCAATCGAGCAAGTATTGCTCTAGTAGCAAATGAGCAAGTATGGATGGTACCGGAAATGGGAAGCCCAAATCCTCACATGCGTGGCACACGGTGTTGGATGAAAATCCCAATGCTGTCGCACCAAAAATCTGATGCGACCTCCACCTGCTTTGGATTTTGGCTGAAGGAAGAAGAGACTCATTTCTTGTCCTATCGAGGGGAAGAGATATCTTTAACCTTTGTCTCCCTTGCCTTGACTGCGCCATTCTGAATCTCGGAGATACCCAAGCTTCTGAAGAGGGTCTGGTTCCTTTACCCTCCCCTAACCATGACCATTTCACTCTCTAAATCTCAGTCACACTCATAATGGGGACTTTGGGAACCTTTGGAGAGTTAGGAACCCGGAAAGCTCAAGGGTCTGCAAATAAAAGGGAGTGACCTCCCACCGTGCGTCTTATATAGGAGGCAAACCTGATGGCAATCAATTCACCCAAATCTCTAAGAAGGAATTACAAGCGAAATAAATCTCGCTCAATTTCCAAAGTAGTCTTCAACTGTTGGATTTATGTCGCTTCGTGAAGAGACCCTCATTAAAGCGCGCCTTGTGCACCGAAACGACAGGGACACGGCTTGGATAGACCAAAAGAATGTCTCACAGACAGGAATGCGCCTTAGGCAAACGAAAAGGCTCTGGCATTAATGGAGGGCAAGACTTGGCAAGCCATGACAGAGACCCGACGTCACCAAAACCCTCCTCTCCGTCTGAGAAGCCAGACAACAGGATTTTGAGGGGCTATTATAGGGGGTAAAAGACCAATAGGCCCACGTCGATGTCTACACTAGGTCAGGGGCCCAACCCAAGGAAAAATCCCTCCTCGGCATGAATATAGCCGAGGATGAGAGAGGCAACCTGCCATCGGTAGTAACACTCCATATCGTTCCACAGAGCAGAAAAAGCACTAAAGCAGAAAAGGACAACGGAGAAAACGGAAGTGTCTAAGGGAAAGGCTGTCATTATTGCATTCAGTGCCTTGTGCCTAACATGGCCATATTTCTCTTTCCTTACAACCACTCCCAACAACTGGAGAAAAGGGCTGATGGGACAAGCACTTACCCCAGGGACCCCATTCAGGAGGAAGGAAACTTATATAAAAAAGGAAGAGAGAGAAAGACAGAAGGGGCGAGGTTGAGACCCCCCATCCCACCAGAGGCACCAAAAAAAGCTCCCTGGACCGTGCCGAGGAGCAATCCTCTCTGGTAGACTCGATCCATGAAGAACGCCGCGATTATCGTTGTTCATAAACCAAAATCCTAGCTCTTTAGCCCACTCTCTACAAATTTATTGTACCGAGCTCACAGGTCTAAGGTCCCAAGCATCTTGGGCCGGGCCTAAAGAACGTGACCCTACACCAACCATTTATTAGTAAGTGGTTTAGATTTTTCTCACATCATCAGTATTATATGTGCATTAATTAACAATATTTCGATCCTTACCAAAAACTCCAAAACTTTTTTTTCCACTTAAAGTTCAAATCAAGATATTTATAGATATATATATATATATATATATATAAAATTAACCTAAAATTATAGCAAGAAATTAATTTTATATATATATATATATATATATGAGTTGGGTTCAAGTTACACCTGGTGTAACTCTAAGTAATGTTACACCACTCAATATTTTTTAATTGGATGTAAATTTTGATAAATCTACCATTAAATTACATTATCTTCGTATGTTCTCCATGCTTGCAAAATTTCAAGATGATCAAAGATTAATATCTATGTCATCAATAAATTTTTTAAATTCAAGTTTTTTTAGTTTAAAATAATGCATAAAAGATGAGTTTATGAATCAAATGGTAAATAACATGTAATTGACATGAAAATTAGCATGATTGTTAAGAACATATAGAACATGTAATTCAACGGTGGGATTTTCAAAGTATGAATTTTATATCAAGTTATTATGTGGTGTAATATTGCTTAGAGTTACACCAGGTATAACTTGAACCTAACCCTCTATATATATATATATATATATATAAGTTTTGAGAAGATTATAAAGAGAACCATCGAGGAGATCGATAGATTCAATATCTAATGAGTCCACCCATTCATAGATTGTTGGTTTGTGGACTACTAAGAGATTATGGGTCTCACAAATGTATGGGTCTCATAATATATGAGTGGCTAACTCCACAAAACATAATCACAAGATATTTACTAGTTACGGTGGGATTATAGTGGTGGTACAAATGTATGTAAAAAGTTTAACAAAACAATCAATGTGGAATTGTATTTAAGAATAAGTACAACCATACCCAATTAATTTTAATATCTGTATATAAATTCAACCAAATTAAGAGTTTATTAAGATGTTGAGCACCCACAGTAGATGTGGGATATGTGCCAAATGCTAAATATTTGGCACATATCCCACACCAAACAGGAAAATCAGCTCCCCATCAGATATTGCAAATGTTGTAAAATTATACCATTTGTGTCCGTACCATTGCAAATTTGCAATGGTACGGACAAATGTGGTAAACCAAAAATTATTATTTTATTGGACTTTAATGTTGTGGCTGTTGTTGATGATAATGGGAATGTGATAATATATTATTTTAATGTGTAATAAATATTATTTTAATGTATAGAATTGAATAATAAAACATCTGATAAATGGGATGTTGTAAAATGATGTGGTAAAATAATAAAGTAGGTCTTTGATGTGGTAAAATGACATAATTTTTGCAACATCTGCTACGGATGCTCTAAGTAGAATGTATTGAATTTTAAGTAAAATGCTGATATGATAATCTCTTATTGGATAGTGTAAAACATATGTTTTACACCCTATCCTTACCAAATTCAAACTCTGTAACATAAGCTGCCATGTCAATCTATAAGATGACACAAACTTTTGAGAATGATTTTATTCTTTATAAATCTAACATTAATCTAAATAAAATTCTTTGGTTATAATTAGAGAGGGCTAAGAACACCACCACCTTATCCTTTATAATTCAAGATATGATTTGTACTTTATTTTGTTCATATAATCAAACATAAGGACTTTTATTTTTGTGATTTTATTTTAATTGTAGCTAAGTGACATTGCTCGAACTTCTTTACATGGACAACCAAGTTCCCAATCTCCTGCCTGTTTATTGTAATATTTAAGATATTAAAAAAAAAAAAGTGAAAAGAAGGTAAAAGGAAATAGGACCAAGTTGTTATAGGACCACAATTTTTGTGTTACAACTTTCACCACAAACTTTGATATGGTAGACTATGAGTAACCGGCTATTATTTTCACATAAACTCATAACTTTTTCTTTATTACTCATAATTAACCACATTAGAGTTGTGACAAAAATTGAAGCACAAAAGCTGCCTCCACAAATTTTCTGAATTGGACCCATCTAATAAGCTAGCTATACCACTCTACCAGAAATCCAGCTGAAAGGAATGGTGGGTGCTTTTTGGGCCTTTGCAATAGCTCTCTCCTCTAGCCTTCTCATCCTTTGAGTCAACCTACATACGTAGTCTTGGGCTTCTCGTCCCTCACTTGTAAGTCCAGTTAGCTTCTCTACCTTCCATTTAGCCACCAAAAGTTCCAAAATTTCTCTATAGTCCCTAGCTGTGTAGACCCCAATCCTTGATGCAACAATTGCATAGTGATCAAAAAGATTATGGTCATGGCCATCATACATCAAATGGGCTGGCATTGAGATTTTCCTCCTCATCATGTCTGCAAAGGCTATGACCATTTCATTTGGATCGATCTCAAAAAGCTTCTCAGCTATTTTTGTATAAGCACTTTCATGGCGCTTCTCATCCGAAGCAATTATACCACATACTTGGGCAAGCTTTACGTCCCCATGTTGCATGGCCAGCTTGGCTGTGTTCCCATGGGAGATAAATGCCGCTCGTTCTTGAAATGATGTGTAAATGGTCGAAAGGTATGGATCTTCCCCGGTGCCAATATCCTAGGCGCAAAATGCAATTAGACATTAACAAGAATTATATGAATTTTAAGACAATAGATCTCCACCCAACATTATAACTTTTAAGGGCATTAAACATGTGGAAATCGTATAAGGAACAGCTTAAGCAAGGTTATCTAAATGTAATATGATAGCAAGGCTTAACTCCTCAATGGCAATTTAGGCTTAGATGCAAACTCCATGTGACATAGTATTAAAGAGAGTTATAATTATTGTATTTAAATCAAGTTAACAATTTGGTCAAAGATAGTGGCCACTGAAGGAATATTTGTCGGGTGGTCATTAAGAAATTTAAATTAAACAAAATATAATAAAAATAAAACTTGAATATAACGAGATTACAAAAAATAAATAAATAAATAAGCACAAATGCATAAAGTTTAAAAAATTTCTTTCTATGAGTTTTTCTTATTTTGAAATCATTATATGATAGTTTCATTATTAATATTATTAGTTACATTTTTTCAATGTACTCAATCAAACAATCATTAAAATACTGATTTCTCATTCAATTACCAACATCTTGCCTAAATAAGTAACAATATAAACAAAATACATCATACTTTTTTATGATATTTTCCATAAAATTTTTGTATTATTTAAACTAATTATGATTAAATCGATGCAAAGTTCCACATTTTTTTAAAAAAGAAAAATCATGACAAAGAGGTTGACAAGAACTTCTTTGTCAATATGCTCTTTTTAATTATTTCATCATGATCATTAGGATAAAAAGATGAGACATTTTCTCATAGCCTAGGATCCAAAAAAATATTATTCAAGTCAATACAAATTTTCTTAGAAAATAAATCTTGCAATAGAAATGATAGCAAAAGAATAAATGGGAAACTATAAGCTCATTCAATATATTCAACTTAGCATTAAACCATTACATTAATCATGTTCAATAAAGCATTGGTGCATTATTTTAGTGCATATGCATATATACAAGATATATCATATAAATCCAACAAATTCAAACTAAAGACTAAAACAAGCACTAACCGATTATAAATTTAAAAATATGGATTTTTAATATAAAAAAATAGCGATTTTAAAATATTCATTTAAAAAAATTAAAACATCACAATTAAATATTTGATTTGGGCTTTTAGGTTAATTTTTTTGTTTGGAAAATTTTTGAGAAATGTTACGTCCACAAAATTTTCACAACAAATCCTATGTGACAATTTGCTACTAGTTATAATATATATACCACTAAAATTACTTTTTTTATCTATTAGTAACAGTCAGTAACAACAGAACACTTAGATTTATTGAGAAAGTGTTGGTGGAAATGTTGTGAACAATACATTTCTTGCAATTTTTTGGTTCAATCTTCAATAGACCACAATTTTTGAGAGGTCAATTTTTTTTTTTTTTTAATGGGCTCAAAATTTTATTTAGGATGTTCTTGGCTTACCTTCAGTATATTTTCAACTGGATATCTCTTTTTGTTTTAAGTATACAATGGTAAGTGATAGTGGATTTTATTCTCCACCTTTTATTTAGTTAATGGGTGGTGTGACAGTTTCTCATTAAAATAAAAAGAGATTTCATTTTAAAAAATACTAGAGATAAACCAAATCCTTTAAAAACCAAGAACCGGTTTGATAGGAGTTGCATCTATGTGATTATCAAAAGTGAAAATTAGAACAATTGGGCAAAGAAGTATGAACACTTTAAAACCTCCAACATGTCCATGTTGGACAAGCTAGAGACTCTTCTACATACTTGTCCGTTTTAATTTGATATGTTTTTAAAGATTTTAATAGTTGTTAGTTATTTTAAAAACTTATAAATAAAAATGAAATATTCCTATTATTATAATTAATTAATTAATACATCTCTCTCTCTCTCTCTCTCTCACACACACACACAAAATTGTGTGTGTATATATATATATATTTATATAAGATGGTGTAAAAAAAATGTTAAAATAACAGTTAAATTATTAAAATCTCAATTTCTTAAAATTTAAGAGGTTTTAAAATAATTATGTTGCATATCTTACCATTCCTGACCGAATCAAGTATTGTGTTGTCTTCTCAATTTGTTTTATGTCCACTCTTCCAGAAAGGAAAAGGTATTTATTGAGAAGATCACCATGTCTGTTTTCTTCTGCACTCCATGCCCTATTCCAAATTGCCCAAGGAGTGTTATCTACACCTATTTCATCATGAAAACATTCTATGGAATTAATTCGAGTTTGGTAAGTTGGAAGGGCTTCTTCTGTGATCATATCACCAACTAAGGCAACAAAGTACTCATCTGGAATGTCTCTTGTTCTCTTTCTTAGTTCATGGACTTGCTCAATAAATCCATTTGAGGTAGGATCTGGCAAAAAATCTTGTGGTTGCCAACATTCCTTGACAGGTTTTAGGAGAGTTAGGACATTGTTTTTAGCCCAATTCTCCATAGATTTGAAAATTTCAACCTTCTTAGGTGGCATGGAGCAAGCCAGGCTCACATTGAATTCACCAAGATGGTCTAAACCCCCTTCTGCTCCTCTAAATTCCAACAAAAAAGGAGAGATAAGTAATTAATGTCAGGATGTTGAAGCGAAGATGCAATATGAAAACAATTGTTTGTCTATGTATATCTGTTTGGTACACAGTAATTTTTAGCTTTATATTTTATGAGAATGGAGTTGTTTAAATATTTTTTACCTATATTAAAAAAAAAAAGTTTATTAAAAACTGGATCATAAAAAACTTAAAATAAAATAAAGTGATTTCGAACTGCTATGCCAAATAGCATGAACAAACGTATGCATCATCTACTAATAAGGTGTATAATTTAAACTAGGGGTTGATTTTAGGTGAGCCCAAGCAAAAAGGGAATTGGCCCAACTAACCTCAGCTCAAAAGAGAAGGGTGTCAACTCCAAAACTCATTATAGATGTCCAATAGAGAGTAATGGCACATAGCAAAGAAAAATACTCAAAAAAATGAACTCACAATAGCTAAAATAGATGAAAAATACTTTCAATATCTATTTGTGTCAAATACAACAAGATGAGGAAAGCAAATAAGATGGTAAAACTATGAGAGAGAGAGAGCTATTGTGCTGCCACATGTACAATATACCCTTAAGGGTTTGTTTGGTTGAAAAGGTAGAATAGTTGGAGAATATAAAATGGTGGGGGAGTGAAAAAATGAGAGGATATAAAAGATTTTAATTTCTTTCTTTTTTGTTTGGTTGGAAGTGGAAAAGTGGAGGAATGGAAAAAATGTGTTTGTTTAAATTTACTCATATACCCTTGTTAAAAAAATGATGCCCCATTAAAACAAAAAAGTGACCAAAAAAAAAAAAACAATCACCCAAATTTATTATAAAAAAAAAATCATGTCTAGAAAAAAAAAAAATCACATCTAAACAAAAAAAAAAAAAACAAAAAACAAAACAAAACAAAAACAAAAACAAAAGAAAGTAAAAGAAAAAAAAAAGTTTTCGTCATTTACTAGAGACAACTTACAGACCAAAGGCAACAACGTACAGACCAAACTTCGGCGAAGTTTTCGTCATTTACCAGAGGCAACGTACAGACTACAGAAAAAAAAAAAAAAAACAAAAAAAAAAACAAACAAACAATGTACTAGACAAGCCCATGTCCAAGTACACGTGGGCATTTTCGTCATTTGCCTATCCAATTTCCTCTACTTAATTTTCTTCTCATTTTGGAAAGAGAACTTTTTAGTGAGTTCGGGAAAAAATTACTTGGGCCCCACCATCATTTTCCTCTCTCCCCCTCTCAACCAAAAACTTTCTAAAAAGTTTTCTCTCCCTTTTTTTTTTTTTTTTTTTTTTTTTTCATTCTCTCTAAAATCCACTCTACCGAACACACCCTAAGAGCTCTTATCTCAAATGTTCTTAAGTGTTGAATTGAGTAAGTGTCTTAGGTAAGATGGGTATTATTGGGTTATTAATGCAAGGCTTTGAATTAAATCTGAGATGCTCTTAAGATCCATGATAAGATGGAAAGCTTCAATTTTGTTTTTGCTTAGGTTTTATGGTAGGTTGGTTTAATCATAGTTTGGGTAATTTTTTTACTAGCCTTAATTTGTTGAACTCTTCTGGGCCAAAAATGACACCTGGAGAACCTGTTAAATTTGCCAAAGCTTGTCATAAAGCATTAAACGAAGTTGGCATGCTTCTTATTACTAAACGGAGTCAGACTGAATTTCTAGTCACATAGAGCAACTCTTGAAGGTATCCTTTTTGTGTGTAAGTGGCCAGCATATGGGTATATTCACAAGCCTTCATATTTTGTAAGTGTCACCAGCCCACTTTGCAAGTGTTATATCTTATATCTTAGGACCATGTTAAACCCAAGATAGCCTCAGTCTTTACCTTTCATACCTATTTCATTTACTTTCTCCATTAAAGTACATGGACTTGGACCATTCATACGATAAAATAAGATATTTCAGAGCAAAGATAATTGGTCCCAGGGGCCTAGGATTTGCTTTGCATGGGCCTATCAGGTCTTTAGCAAAAATGAGTATCAACATATCTTTTATAATTTCTAAAGAATTAAGTGATCATACTAATAATTTAAATAAAAGAAAAAAGTGAAGGTATCATTGTGACTTTGTGTGTGTGTGCGTATATACCATGTATAAAGAGCAAATAAAATATATCAAGATATTATAATACATGATATGAAAATCAACAATTCAAATGAGTTATTGATCTATCTTTCATTCTAATTATGAAAAATGTTAGTTCTTGTGAAAAGATGAGAGAATTTGAAGTTTAATCTTACTTCTTGTTGGAGAAGAGGGGGGAAGTCATGGAAAACTTAGGAGATCTCTGAGTTCTCATCAGTGAGAGAGCAAGTGTTGAAGGAAAAAAGCAAAAGTTGAAGGAGTTGAGTATTAAAGCCATGTCTTCTCTTTAACCTCTCTTTTAGCTCCAAAACACCAAGCACTAAGATAAAGGGGATTGGTTAGTACTTAGTTGTTATGAAATTATGAATATATACATAGAAATCAGTGAGGGAGAGAGAGGTAGAAGAAGACAAGATGGATGGTGGAAAGAGTTTAATGTCTATTTGTTTGTTTTTGCTTTTGTTGTTGCTTTTTTAAGGGAGTTTAATGAATTAATGGAATTACATTATTGATGTCTAGAAGGATGATGAAATGGGCACTAGTGTTTTTTTAAATGTTGAATTTATTAGAAATCAATGATTATATTAGGTGTATCTTTTTTTTATTATTATAAATATGATAGAATTTCAACTTAAAACATCTGTTTTATGATAATTTTTTTTTATTATCATGTCAAATACAAATTATTTTTAGGTGTCGGCAGAATTTGAACCTAAATCTTGAAAATCTCATATTCGAGGTAAAAAAAAAAAAAAAAAAAAAAAAAAAACCCTGCTAATTGAGTTCACCTTTAGTATGATTTGATTAAGGTTACTTTAGAGGGTTGATTCTTGTTAAACGTATTGGACCACAAAAACTATCTCTCACTTTATTAATCATTAACTTTTGATTATAATTTGCCTTGTCAAGTCCTTCAAAATTAGATTCCCCATCAATCAACATTTCAACAAACATATTCAACTCCACACCAACTTCTGTCC
This sequence comes from Quercus robur, assembly GCF_932294415.1. NCBI lineage: Eukaryota > Viridiplantae > Streptophyta > Magnoliopsida > Fagales > Fagaceae > Quercus > Quercus robur. The sequence continues at coordinate 29,343,932 of NC_065543.1, forward strand.
CTCTGCAGTGAAAGGCGCTTTAACAATTGCCAATTGGAGACGACGACATCACCATGATGCAATTAAAGCGTCAACTTGGGAGTGGCTAGTGAGCGTTCGATCTCTATTATTTTATTTAAAAGAAACTAGTGGGTTTGTTTTTAGGTTTAAGTTTGAGTTTTAAATTTGATTTTTTTTATTAATTTATTAATATGGCCCTCTAGTTTCAGTGGATCCGATAGACAAAGTTTAGTTATAAAATTAATTATAACTTTAAGTTACAATTTTACTTAATAAAATAAATATTATTATATATTTTGAAAATTTAACAGTTGAATTGCATGTTCTTTACATTTTTAATACATATGTCAAATTTTGTGTCAATCGGATATTATTTACTATATGACCTATAAACTTATATCTTATACAACCATTGCTAATGCTCAAGTTTTTGAACATTTCTCTCTGAAGTCCAAGCTGAAATTCACCGCTTTTTCCTCCTCTGAAACTTATCACATCAACCCATGTGAACTGCAATTTATTCATTGCAAAAATGTAAAACTGACCCTCTAACTTTCAGTTTTTTTTTTTTCATTTCAGTCCTCTAACTTTCAGTTTTGTCATTTCAGTCCTCTAACTTTCAATTGTTGTTAATTCGATACTCCGTTAGACCTCAGTTATCTACTGTCGTTAAGTGAGCCAAAACCACGTCGTTTTGTTTTTTTTTGTTTTTTTTTTTTGGTAATTAAAAAAATAAAGAAAATTGTTATTAAAAAAAATATTCATTTTCTCTCTCGTCGGTCTCTCTCTCGCTTTCTCATTCTCTATCTCTCTGTCTCACAGTGCCGTGGTGCAAGGCCTCACCGCCGCCGTCGACCTCCACCCACAACCTCCAGGCTGGCAGTTGTAACAACCATCTATTAAGAATATAAACATGGTCCAACCGTCTCTTTCTCTCTCTAGAATATATTGGGTGTGTGTGTGCACGCAAACCACAACTCGTCATTGTTACAAGATTGTGTCTTTGATTTGGTGGAACTTTTTTTCTGAGGTACCCAGATTGTGTTCTCTTGTCTACTTGTCTTCCTCAATAGAAATTCAACTTGTCTCTTTTGATTCTATTTCTAGGTCTTCATTAAAATCTTTTTTATCTATATGGGTTTTCGTTAATTTCTCTTTTATCTTTCTTGTTATTATTGATTGGTCAACCAACTCCACTTGTATATGTGCTTTCCTGTTTCCAGATTAAGTCAAATATTAAATCCAAAACTAACCCGACCTGACTCCAGATCCCCCTCCTCCGTCGCCCTGATCCCCTGTGGTCGAAGCCTGAGTCCATTTCCCCAACCCGGAAGACGCATTGAAGTGTTGTTCATCGATGGGTACTCCGTGAAAGTCCCAAAAGGCATGACGGTCCTTCAAGACTGCGATATCCCTCGATTCTGCGACCACAATCGCCTCTCCATCGCAGGAAACTATCGCATGTGCCTCGTCGAGGTCAAGAAAAAGCCTAAACCCATCGCTTCTTGTGCCATGCCCGCTCTTCCCGGTTTGTTTTCTCTCTCTCTCTTTCTTCTCACTCTTCTTGCCGCTGCCGACCCAGATGGACTCTCCTTTCTTCCCCCAAAATTCACAATTTAGGGCTGTGGTCAATACTACCTAGATTGTGAAGGAAATGATCATGGGATTTTGGGAATGAAGTTTGGGTTTGAGATTATGGGGGAAAGGGTGTGAGACTATTTTCTTTGCTTTTAGATTTTGGTGGAAAGGGGGTATGAGACTTTGGGTTTCAGATTTTGGTGGAGTGAGTGACGAAGAGAGAGAGATGGAGAGATGAAGGCCAATGGTGGCAAGGAGGTTGTGGGTGGAGGCCGACGGCGGCAGTGAGGCCTTGCACCAGGACATTGTGAGACAAAGAGATAGAGAAGGAGAAAGCGAGAGAGAGTCCGACGAGAGAGAAAATGAATGTTTTTTTTTTTTTTTTAATAACAATTTTCTTAATTTTTTTTAATTACAAAAAAAAAAAAACAAAAAAAAAAAAACCAAAACACGTCATTTTGGCTCACTTAACGGCATTAGATAACTGAGGTCTAACGGAGTACCGAATTGATAACAATTGAAAGTTAGAGGATTGAAATTACAAAACTGAAAATTAGAGGACTGAAATAAAAAAGGCTGAAAGTTAAATGGTCAGTTTTGCATTTTTATCTTTATTCATATAGAACTTATCACATCAACCTGATCCAAAAAAAAAAAACTTATCACATCAACCCATGTGAACTGCAATTTATTCATATCACATCAACCCATGTGAACTGCAGTTTATTCATATAATTGAGTTTTGGACTTTTTTTCTTTTCTACTGTAATCTTTAATTCAACTTTAGTAAATACAAAAAGTAGTGGGCCGCACTTTGTTTTTATTTTACCAGTTGATTTGTCTTTAATTCATCCCAAGTGGGCTTAAAATTTTACTCTTCTACTATTTTTCCTTATTTTTAATTTTCCATTTAGCAAGTCTTTTCATTAGTATAAATATTATCATACTTTTGATAATGTTAATTTATTGAATTATGTGACAAATAAATTTTATTAACAATATTGGTTACAGGTGCATCTACAAAAAGAATTTTTTTCAAAATTACAAAAATTGTTAAAATTCAATATAAGATCTACTATATTAACGAAATTTGAATATAAAAATTCATTTAGTAATATTATATATCAAAAAGTAAGAAAAATAAATTTTAAATGAAAACTTAATATCAAAAATTATTTCTTAATTTCTTTTAATTACAAAAAAAATAAAAATAAAAATAAAAAAACCAAAACGACGTCATTTTGGCTCACTTAACGGCATTAGATAACTGAGGTCTAATGGAGTACCGAATTGACAACAATTGAAAGTTAGAGGACTGAAATGACAAAACTGAAAGTTAGAGGACTGATAAAAAAAAAAAAAAAAAACTTGAAAGTTAAAGGGTCAGTTTTGCATTTTTGTCTATATTCATATAGAACTTATCACATCAACCTGATCCAAAAAAGAAAAAAAAACTTATCACATCAACCCATGTGAACTGCAATTTATTCATATAATTGAGTTTTGGACTTTCTTCTTTTCTACTGTAATCTTTAATTCAACTTTAGTAAATACAAAAAGTAGTGGGCCGCACTTTGTTTTGATTTTACCAGTTGATTTGGGCAAAAATGGCCCATTACCATCAATTTTGAAAATAATTTGCCCAGAAACACTGTTTCTGAACTATATAGCAACGTACCACTTTTTCTGGTACTCAAGCTTGGTGAGCTCGAGTACCATGTTTTTCTAATCCACTGTCGCCCCATATTCAAGGAGTCCTATAGTGGCGTTTTTAAGCCCTATAGTGACGTTTTCGGGCCCTATAGCGGCGTTTTTAAGCCCCCATACCGGGTTAAGGGGCCCTATAGTGACGTTTTCGGGCCCTATAGCGGCGTTTTTTTGCAAAATTTTTTTGTAAGTCCCATAACAGGTTCAAGGGGTCCTATAGTGGCGTTTTTAAGCCCTATAGTGACGTTTTTGGGCCCTATAGCGGCGTTTTCCTGCAAAATTTTTTTTTAAGTCCCCATAACAAGTTCAAGGGGCCCTATAGTGGCGTTTTTAAGCCCTATAGTGACGTTTTTGGGCACTATAGCGGCTTTTTTTTTTTTTTGAGAAGATGTTTGACCAATGAAAAGATGGTACTCGAGCTCACCAAGCTCGAGTACCAGAAAAAGTGGTACATTGCTATATAGTTCAGAAACAGTGTTTCTGGGCAAATTATTTCCAAAATTGATGGTAACGGGCCATTTTTGCCAGTTGATTTGTCTTTAATTCATCCCAAGTGGGCTTACAATTTTACTCTTCTACTATTTTTCCTTATTTTTAATTTTCCATTTAGCAAGTCTTTTAATTAGTATAAATATTATCATACTTTTGATAATGTTAGTTTATTGAATTATGTGACAAATAAATTTTATTAACAATATCGGTTACAGGTGCATCTACAAAAAGAATTTTTTTCAAAATTACAAAAATTGTTAAAATTCAATATAAGATCTACTATATTAACGAATTTTGAATATAAAAATTCATTTAGTAATATTATATATCAAAAAGTAAGAAAAATAAATTTTAAATGAAAACTTAATATCAAAAATTAAATAAATATTTTTTTAATTAATTTTTTAAAATATGAAAATGCCTCATTTAAAATTATAAATTATCGCATACGACCATGACCGGCTTATGTCTGAAACACATGAACTTAAAAAGGTTCTATAGTTGCTGTGGACTTAGTGACTCCAAAGGTTTCCTATAATTTAATTTGTTTCTTAGGTTGAAAATCGAATCAAGTTTCTGTTATGGGATTGTAGAGCTGCATGTATGTTTCACCTGCCATAATTTGGTTAAGCATGTATTGGCAGTAGCTGTGACTATTATATAGGAGTAATGCTTGGTTAGCATTTCAAAAACTGATTTCTTTCCGCCACTGAAAAGGCAAAACAAAGAGATTTAAGAGATAAAATTTCCTGCCTGGTATCAGGAGAAGCAATATGTATTTGCCTTTGGCAGCCAAACTTTTAACTTTTCTTATTTGATCTAACTAGAGTGGCAATGGGCTGCCACTGCTGTTGCTATGGCCATAGCCTGTGGCTGTGACTACAACAGAAGCAACTGACTTTACTGTGAATACTGTTGACATCTGCTGCCAACCTATGTAGTCCTGTTCCTGTCATGGACGTTCGATTCCAATATTCTATTTGTAGCATCAGCAGCAAGCCACAAGGCAAAAATATATATAACAGTGCTTCTGCTATAGATGGCCCTAAAGTTAACTGCATCTACTCAATACTCAATTGCCATCACCATTGTCTTTACTAGTGGTAACCTGAAACAACCATTTAATTGAAAAAGACCGGCTGGTGATGTGGAACAGTTTTGAAGAAGAAGGGAGAGAGAGGGACAACGAGTCCTTCCTGGCATAGCAGACATTTTATAAGTCCATTTTTATATATTTGTATAGATTTCAGTTTAGCCCTCCAAGAAATTTTGGATTACAAATAGTGTACCAATAAATCATATGCAGGCTGCAGCTTTCTTACTGTATAATCTTGTCCCCAACAAAATTAACACATAATTGTCACACTCTTTTTATATATATTTGGGTCTGATTAATGTATGGCTTAGGCGGCACACATTAATCAATTATTTTTTAAAACATTTTATGGGGATTTTTTTTTTATAGGATTTTATGGGGGAATTGATATATATATATATATATATATATAAACAGCTAGTGGGGTTAGTCAGTGCCACTTGCTTACCTAAAACTCTAAAACCTTTGCACGTGCAGACTTTTATATGCTTGTCGATACTACTATTTAAGGGGTTTTCTTTGTTTGGATTCCTCATTTTTTAGTTCAAAAATGACCCTACATCTCTATATTTAAGTAGAGACAAAACTAAAGGATATTCATCGCCTAAAAAATAGGACTACTCTCCTGTATTTTTTTTTTTTTATAGGTACTCTCTTGTAATTTTTCAAATTACTTTATCCACTTATAAATTAAATTCATTTAAAAAAAAATACTTATAAATTAGATTCTCAAAATAAAAATTATATATATAAAATAAAAACAGGAAATTTTTTTTTTTTTTTTTTGGCTACGTCCATGCGATGAGGCTAGTTTCCTTTAACAATTATGACGGTGGGTGACCAGGAAGAGGAGGGCGGCTACTTGCACACAAACACTATAATAAAATGAATTGTTGACTATCTTTCTCATAGTGCCTGCCAGTTAAAATACAGAGAATCTCAATCCTAATTTGCAAATTCATCGATAGACACTAAAATTCTCTTATTTTTGTTCCTATATTCTCCAACTCTGTTAACATTCTCTGGTTATCTGGTACATCGTTTTACAAGCTGGTGAATTTCCAGTTGCTTCCATGGCCACTCAAATAGCTTCCTCTTCCTCTTCCTCTTCCTCTTCCTCTTCTTCTTCTTGGAAATATGATGTCTTCCTTAGTTTTTGCGGTTTTGACACCCGCAAGACTTTTACAGACCATCTTTATACTGCTTTGAAACAGAAAGGTATTATCACCTTTAGGGATGATGAGGAACTTGAGCGAGGAAAATATATTTCTGCAGAACTCTTGAAAGCAATAGAAGAGTCCAAGTATGCGATCGTTGTTCTCTCACCAAACTACGCTTCTTCAAGGTGGTGCTTGATTGAACTAGCAAAGATTGTTGGATGCATGAAGGTGATCGGGTTGACAGTTTTGCCGGTATTTTACCATTTGGATCCCTCTGATGTACGGAACCAGATGGGAACTCTCGTTGAAGCCTTTGCTAAACATGAAAAAGATCCTAAGGTCAGCACTGAAGATGTACAAGCATGGAAAGGTGCTTTGAAAGAAGTGGGCAATATCTCCGGATGGCATTTACATGATAGGTAACATCTGTCTTTTGCTGAGTAATTTTGTTCGAATTATTATCAATATCATAATTTTCTACACTAAAACTCTATTGCTGACTTTCCTGTTCATTAACAAGACTAATTTTATTAGCTTTTTCAAGTCCAATCCAACTAGAGAAACTTTCAGCTTGTCCCCTAAATGTATATTATGAACTTGGGAAATTATAAGATCAAGTTGGACTTTGGCTGAAGAACCTATGAGGCGTGGTATTCTATTATTGAATTACTCAATATGGACAAAGAAAGACTAGAACTCGGTAAGACTCATACTAGGCCATGATTAGGACAATTTTGCTTAGACATATATACTTAAGGCTAAAATTTAGGTACAATACCTTAAGCACCAGGGACGGAACCAGGATTCGAATCTGAGGGGGGCAAAGCTTAAAATAATTTTTTTTTTTTTTATGAAAATAAAAACTAACATCTATTTCATATTTAACAAAATACTACATATAAAATAAGTGTTTCTTAAACATTTTAACGCATTTATCAAAATGGAACTCGGCACTATTTCAGAGGAGATCCAAAAATATATATATTTAAGGGCAAATCTTAATTTTTCAAATTACATATGTATACCAGTTTTTTTTTTTTTTTTTTTTTAACTGGGGGGTCTATTAGAACCAAAATTTAAAATTTCAACATATATATATATATATACATGCTTTTTTTTTTTTTTTTTTTGGGGGGGTGGGGGGGGGGGGGGGCAATGGCCCCCTCCTGCCCCACTGTAGTTCCGCCCCTGTTGAGCACAGTATATTTGGTTCTCGAATTAAATTCAAACACAAAGTTGCATTAAATCTAATTGTCCTTAGAAAAGATAACATTGTTTATGTTTTGTTGGTCAATGTAGTCATATATTTGAATTTAATTAGAAAAATCTATTGTATTGCACTTGAGAAACTATACTTAAGTTTTGCCAGTTTGTCCCATATATAATTAACAAGCTTATTGTATAGGCTAAAATTCGAAGACCCTAGTTGATGGGTTGGGCTTGTATCCAAGGCAATTAATTTGTTAGAGATGGGCTTTTAGGACCAACAGTTGAGTCTAAAACAGTATTTCCACAAAGAGAATTGAAAATATAGTGCCAGAACTTAGAAGTCAAGTTTGTGTGATGTGTTAGGACTTGAATCTTATTTCTTCTTCCTTGGAATTTCCGAGGAATGTTTACACTTAGGTGAAAATACAGGTTTGGGTTGTTCTCTATATTTCCGAGGAATGTCTACATTTTGGAAATAAACAGATGGGAAGCATTTTGAAAGCTGTAAATTTCAGATTCAAAAGGCTATTGGTATGATTTGCAACAGTGCACGACCTTAACCATGACACTTATCACAACAACTGATGATGACTAATCTTTTTAGCCTCATTGTCTCACTAATTCACATTTGCTGCAGAATAGCTTTGATGAGCTGGTTCTAAAAAACATCATGAACAAGTAAATAGGCCCGAAGCTTAAATAGTTCAGTGGTCTATTAGTTATCATCTTTTTTCTTATTATGAAAAAAAAAAAAAAAGACAAAAAAAGTGTACAAAAATAGAAATCAAAGAAGCATAAGACAAAGGACTAATAAAATTAAGTTCACTCTTATAACTCATTAAATAAGTAACCACATGGTTCTCTATTAGTCTGTATGATTTGCCAAACAAATCAGACCTCAAATAGTGCTATATTATACACTTTTTGAATTCCATTTTAACTACTGAACGAAATAAGATTGTATTTATCTTAAATATTTTGTATTCATAATGTGGCTAACTTTGTCTCATTTTGCTAAGATTATAGTTATGCTAACTGTTTTATGTTCATAATGTGATGAACTTTGTCTCATCAAAATGATTGTTTTGCTGTCTTCTTTGTAGGCATGAATCAATAGTTATCCAAGAAATTCTTAAAAGCATATTTACTGAATTGAATTGCAAATTCTCAAGTACTGATTCTAAGGACCTTGTTGGAATAGACTCCCGTGTGAAAGAAATGTTGGATCTATATTTGAATGAAGGGTTGAGTAGTGTTCGCTTTGTAGGGATTTGCGGGATGGGAGGAATGGGTAAAACAACTCTCGCAGAAGAAATTTATAAAAAAATTTCTAGTAACTTTGAAACTAGCATCTTTATTGCTAATATTAGAGAAGAAACTAAAAATCAATGTCTAGTTTCTTTACAAAAACAACTTCTTTCTAAAATCCTTATGGAAAGCAAGATAAACATATGGGATGTTCGTGAGGGAGTCAATCTTTTAGGGAACAGATTACGTAATAAGAAGGTTCTTATTGTTCTTGATGATGTGGACAGAGAAGAACAACTAGAAGCATTAGCAGGGAAACATGATTGGTATGGTCTAGGGAGTAGAATTATTGTAACAAGTAGAGATAGCCATTTGTTGAGAAGACATGGAATGGATGATATATATATAGCTAAAGGGTTGAATGATGATGAAGCTTTGGAGCTTTTTAGTTGTAGAGCTTTCAAGAAACCCCATCCTGAGGAAAATTATGGGGATTTGTCTAAGGATTTTGTGAATTATGCTAATGGCCTTCCTTTAGCACTTAAAGTATTAGGTTCTGCATTATTTGGTAGAAGAATGGATGCATGGAAGAGTGCACGAGATAAACTAAAAGCAGAACTTGATAGCAACATTATGGATATACTTCAAATAAATTTTGATGGGCTAATGGATACACAAAAAGAACTATTTTTAGATATTGCATGTTTCTTCAAAGGAGAGGATGTATATTGCAAAAGAGATATACTTGAAAGTTTTGGTTACTATCCAGACTATAATATTGATGTTCTTATGGACAAATGTCTCATTACCATTAATGAAATGGGAACTTTGTGGATGCATGATTTGCTACAAGAAATGGGTCAAGAAATTGTTCGTCGTGAATCTCCTAGAGAGCCGGGTGGACGTAGTAGGTTGTGGCTATATGACGATATCCTTCATGTGTTGAAGAATAATACAGTAAGTTACTAATCAAAACATGAAATTTTATATATATATTCTTCTAAAATTTCCAATTTTTATAAACTCGTCATTCTTGGTCATTAGGGAACAGAGGTAGTTGAAGGCATAGTTCTAAAAATACCTATTCATAAAGAGGAACAATTGAATGCTGAAGCCTTCTCAAAGATGAAAAAATTGAGATTGCTTAAAATTGGTAATGTGCAAGCTCCACAAGGCCTCATTAGAGGTAATGTGCAACTACTACAAGGCCAAATTAAAGGTAATGTGCAACTTCCACAAGGACTCAATTATCTCCCTAATGAGTTACGCATTATAGAATGGCATGGATATCCTTTAAAATCTATGCCCAGAAGTTTCGAACCAAACAAACTTGTTGAATTCATAATGCATTGCAGCAACATCAAACAACTGTGGAAAGGAACTATGGTAAGATTTTCATTTATGCAAATGTGTATTTGCTTCCTTTTCGTTAAGCCTTGAGTTTATCTAATTAATTATTTGTTTATAGCAGAATTTAGACGGGTTAAAACTCATAGACTTGAGTGACTCTCAAAACTTGATTGAAACCCCGAACCTTAGTGGAGTCCCAAATCTTAAGCAACTAATTCTTCGACATTGCACAAGATTGTATAAGATTCATGAATCTCTTGGAAATCTTAAATTGCTTATTCGATTGGATCTGAATGGTTGCGAACGCCTTGAAAGCTTTCCACACAAGATCAACTTGGAATCTCTTGAAATTTTTGTTCTTTCTGGTTGTTCAAGATTGAAGAAGTTTCCTGAGATTGTGGGAAATATGTCACGTTTGTCAGAGCTTTATTTGAACAAGACTGCTATCAAAGATCTACCATTATTTGTGGAGCATTTAACTGGGCTTATTAAATTGGATTTAGGATACTGCAAAAACCTTTCAAGTCTTCCTGATGCCATTTGTAGTTTGACGTCTCTAAAAACTCTTAGTTTATCTGGCTGCTCAAAACTTTACAAATTACCAGAGAACTTGGGGAATCTTGAAGGTTTGGAGGAGCTTGATCTAAGTGAAACTGCTATAAGAGAGCTACCTTCCTTAAATTATCTAAAAGTACTACATCTACATGGATGTAAAGAGTTATCACCTAAATCATCAAATAAGTTCCTCAGTTTTCCTTTAATGCACAGAAGAAGAAGTCCAAATCCCATGGCTATGTTAGAGCATTCTTTATCTGGCTTATGGTCTTTGACCGATCTGGATCTAAGTTATTGCAATCTTCAAGCAATTCCTTATATTGTTGGCTCCATGTCATCTTTAGAAAATTTAAATCTAAGAGGAAATAATTTTGTTTGCCTTCCTAAAAGCATCATTGAACTATCTAAACTGCAAAGGCTTCATTTGAGTGGTTGCACGAGTCTTCAATCATTGCCCAAGCTTCCATTAAGTATTAAAGCAATTGATGCAACAGAGTGTACCTCATTGGAAACATTATCATTCAGACCAGAAGATGAGTTTCATCCAGAATTTTGTCTTCTCAATTGTGACAAATTGATTGAGAATCAAGGCTACAGTGACATGTTGTTAACAATGTTAAGACGTTATGTCATCAAGGTCTCTCTCTCTCTCTCTCTCTCTCTCTCTCTCTCTCTCTCTCTCTCTCTCTCTCTCTCATGTAAAGTTCTAAGTATCATGATTTGTTTGTTTCAGAAACACTGTAAGCTAGACGGAGAGTCATGTGGTTTCCAAATTCCTGGAAGTGAAATTCCAAATTGGTTTAGCCATCAAAGTGTGGGAGAGTCAATAAGTGCACAAGTGCCATCAGATTTATGTAATAAATTGATGGGAATTGCTATATGTGTTGTTTTTATATTCCAAGAGCATCATCCAGTTAACCAACCTAATTGGAGATATTCCAAAATTACACATGAGCTTGTGTGTTCTTAGAGCCAACGAATATGAATGTACCATATTGAACTTTCCTTTATTTGATGAATTTTGTAAGATTAAATCGCATCACCTTTGGTTGGAATATTTTCCCTCTCTATTTTTCAATAGGGGCTGGAAACAAGCATTGAATCAAGTTGATGATAATGGATTCAGTCAGATTGAGATCTTATTTGAAACCGATGGTCTAGGCTTGGAGGTTACAAAATGTGGTGCCCATTTGGTATTTGAGCAGGATGTTGAAGATCTCAAACAAAATATGGTTAGGCCTAGCAGCTGTAGCATCACTCCTTATGACGATGATTTAGAAGATTCAACAAAAAATACCAAAATTAAGCGAAGTCATGATGACTTTGGTGGGGATGAGGCTGGACCTAGTGGTGGAGAAGGTACCTCTAACTCTAATGATGTAAACATACCACAACCAAAAAGGATTCGACACTCTAATCTAATTGAAAGATTCACTCTAAGTTTGGGAAATTTTTTTGGAAATTTAAGCACACAATTACAAGGAAACTCTGATTGTGAGGAAGAGGAATCCCCGTGAAAGTGGCAGCTTTGATGAATTTGCAGGGTTCTTTTTTCCTGATTTATGGTGTAAGTCACAGTCTCTCTCTTTCTCTATGGAACTTGTTTATAGCTGTATTTTTTTTTCTTTTTAATTCATTGGCAATTTGGCATATACTTTTTTTTCTTTTTCTTTTTTAATAATTTGTGACATGGGCCATACTAGTTCAGTAATTTGTGATTCTTATTTTTGCTACTTGCCAGATTTTGGATACGATGAAATTATTGGACTTTTTTTGGCAAGGAGATATTATCACATTGCTAGCAGGCAAGAAGATGTGTGCAATTTCTTTTGAAACCGAAGTGATAGAAGATATGTGCAATTGATTGTGTGCTCATCATTTTTGTTCAATTTTGTTAGAGGGTCGGCACTTTTGCTGCTCTATTTATGGTATTTGCTATAATTTTCCATAGGAGATTACAATAGATGCATGCCACTTCAATGTGTAATCAAATGAAAAGAAGAAAATTTGGGCCCTTTTTCCCAAAGTTGACCTTCTCTTTAGATTATTTTCAAAACAAGTTGGATAGTAATTTCGGAAAATAGTGCTAACTACAACGTTAGTATATAAATAAATACTCACACCTTATTCTAATTCATGAGAAAAACTACAAGTAAAATCAACTCAATTATTCATGGAAATAAGATAGAATTTATCAAATATATTATTCTTACTTGCAATTAATCTCATACCAATTAATTTACATGCATGTTATCATACATTTCCAAGTATATTCATTAAATCTCAAATACACATGTTTATATTCACCATTTCATGGAATAAGGAGACTTAACTACATGCTTAAATTACCATGGATTGATTTATATATTACCAAGATTACTTAATCATGTCAATCAAAGAAACATTGCAAGTTTTATTCAAGAGATGAAAAATGGGTAAGTATGGGTTAGCATGAAATCTTACATGAAAACCATAATTTAACATGTATGGATCTAATCATGTAAATCAAGTAATCAACATGTTGATTATAAATACTGGCTTCATCATATGCGCTTCGCATGTGTGGTGAGGCTTTTTACTTTTTGAGTTTATACGTTTTACTCATAGCAATTTTTCTTTTTTTTTTTTAAAAAGAAGAAGTTGTGTTAATACTTAACTACTAATGGGAGAGAGAAATATGGAGGTGGAAAAAAAAATAGGTTAGTGATAATAAAAAAAAAATGGACGTTTGTGGGGGGAAAAATGCAGTTTTATTTTTTATATTTTTTTCAAAAAGAAGAAGTTGAATTAGTATTTGACAACAAATGTGAGAGAGAAATGTGGAGGTGGGAGAAAAAACTTTTTTTTTTTTTTTTAAATTTAGCTAATAATTAGAAGTTTTTAAATTACTAATTTTACATGTTTAACTCTATGATTTAAGCCTTAGAAACTGATGAATTTGAAGATATTTTGAGTATCTAAATTGAGAATTCCAAACAAGGGAAGTCTCTTAAATAATATTATAGATAAATAAAGTCATGGATCTAATAAATATCATAAAGAAAAAGAATTCAACATTTTCGATACATTCAATTATGTTTTTTGAGATATGTCTTATCTTAAAGTTTAAAGTTTAAACAATAGATTGATAAATTTAAATAATTGAAATCATAAATTATGAAATAACATTCATCCCTATGGACGGAGCCAAGACTTGAGGTTAGAGGGGGCGGCTTTACTGTTGGTTACGTGCAGCGACTCTAGCCTCTGGCTTTGTTGCTTAACAGCTAATAGTTTTTTATTTTTTTATTTTTATGTTTTTTATGTGTGCGTCTAGGTATGAACAGAATTATTTGGTTTAAAATTTGTTAAAAAGCCAGGTTGTTTGTTTTTGGTAAAATTGGTTAATTGAACTTAATTGTTTTTAGCTATATTATTGGTAATTTTTGTTGTTGGGTAATTTTTTGGACTTGTTTATTTTGTTTTAGATCTTAGATCTAGCCTTTACAAGGAGGAAAATGCTAAAATTGCAAACTTTTTTACAAATTGTTAATGTAGTAAGTGGTTATTAGTGACTAAAAATGTGATGTAAGTTATGGGTCCAGATGCAAACCAATAAGAATTTACTACCTCAACAATTTGTAAAAATATTGTAAAAAAGTTTGTAACTATAGTAGTACTCTTAAAAGAATCAATGATATTGTAAAGGGAGGCAAAGTGCAATTTTATAGAACAAAATTGCTAAAATTGGTACCTATATATATTAATATTTAAAAAAATATATATTAGGGGGGCCATTGCCCACCCCCACCCCCCCCCCCCCCTTGTCCAAGTCTCCCTCCATCCAATAACATCCCCTTCATCCAATCACGCATAGGCTCTCAATCTTTTTCCTAAATTAACAGCTTTCTGGTAAAGATTCGGATATCCACCCTTAATAACTGTTTGAATATCATATATAGACATTGATTTGAATAACAAACAGTGATGTTGAATTATGAGTTTAGCTTACTTCCAGAATATTTTTAATTAGACATGACCTTTTGTTTTAAATATACAATGACAAGTGGTAATGGATTTTAATCCCTACATTTTATTTAGTTAGTGGGTAATGTAGCAATCTCTCATTAAAACAAAAAAATATATTTTTTTTTTTTTAAAGTACTAGAGATGTACCAAACCTTTGAATTAAAGAAATAAAAAATCCCAACTCAATGCTTATGTGGATTTGGCTACAATAAGTCAATAACCATATGGCACATGTGAAATTTAGCTCTTAGACTTGGCTAGTCTTGTGCCATGTCACCATGCCATATTCTCATCATCCAATATTGCATTAAATTGCATTAGACTCTTCATCATCGAGGACTTATATTACCAAGAGCTTCACTTTTTGAAGCAACATGTGTTTTGGCTAAACTGCTTTATATTGTCCTAATAGGATTATTATGAATCATGATTCTTTTTCTTTTTCTTTTTTGATAATTCGATAATTACCACAACGGGGAAGGAAGATTAAGGTTGCGTTTGGATTGGGATGAAAACTTCTGCGTCTGCGTTTACGTTTTTTTTTTTTTTTTTTTTTTTTTTTTTTTTTTTTTTTTTTTTTTCACGCGTTTTGGAGCGTTTTGGGTGTTGCGGCTACTGTTCATGCACTGTTTAATGAACAGTAGCCGCAAACTTTGACTTTTCAAATTTTTTTGGACCAATCACAGCACATCGTGTATTGTTCACGGACCCACAAATTTCACTTTTCAGCAACTTTTTCATTAAAAATGGGTCCCACGATACTATTCACACATTTAAAAATTATTTCGCTACATTGTTTTTCAGTTTTCAGTTTCAGTTTTCAGTTTTTAGCTGTATCCAAACGGACCCTAAAACCCCAAATCTCCTCATAACAGAAAACAGGTAATATCACCAAACTACAATGCTCTTGGCTATTAAAAGTCATACAATCCTCCTAAATATAATTGGTAGACAAAAGATTGGAAAAATTGAAAAAAAAAATATTATTTTAAATTTTCCAATATATAAGAGTCAATCAGTCTTTTCAGATATGAAAACACGAGGGAGTTATAAGGAAAAAATTGAAACCCCAGGGATCAATTTGCAATGGACCTAAACCTCATGGGTGTTTTTTGCATTTTGACCATAATTCTTTTCTTATTTATTTAATTACTCTTTGATTCTCGGAAATTCAACTGCCATGAATGTTAACGCCTTTAAACTACATTAGCCAATGCTCCTTGTTTCTGCAGCCCAAATATTGACAGAAACTTTAGGAGCCTATAAATCTTCTAAATATTTTTTTAACGCACATTTTCTTCCTATCACTCATGCTTTATTATTTTATTTTATTTGATAATTCAAAAGTGAGGGGAGGTAGATTTTAACCGGAGACGTCTCTGTTGTAAAAACTAAGTGACAATTGAGCTATAAGGATATTGACCACTCATGCGCTATTAAATCAGATGATTTGTGAATACTGATCATGTTTAGTGAAAGCAGAGAGCCTTAACAGTATGGAAACAACAGGAATCTACAGACACAATGCTTACTTCCATTCGCAAGCTATACATTACTCAAGTAACCTGACAACCACCAAATCCTTCATACCAATGAATTTCTCAGAATTGGGGAAACATCAAAACTAATTGTGGAAGCCCGAAAAACATCATAATAAACAGAGCTTGGTGAGAGACGAGCAGTTTCTGCTTAATTGTTCTCACTTTTGGTCATCAATATTTTCAGTTTAATTTTGCACTCTTTGGTCACCAACCTGATATTATGAGCATCCAAGGTCACGTCTTGGGCAAAATACACAAAAACCAAGTCTTTTGACCTTCTGATAAAAACCACTAGTGAGGCTGCTTCCATAACTGCTCCTCATACTCAGAAGCTGCTGCAGCTTCCTTGGGGCGTTCACAATTACACTTCAGGCATACCATGTTCTTTCTGTAATTCAAGAAATCACATCTACAGAAAGCAACCCATGTGTTAATAAATTCTTCAGTCAATATTGAAATTTGATATGAGCTGTGTGTGCGCGCGTGAGAGAGAGAGAGAGAGAGAGAAACTCACGAGGGGCATTCCCATTCTCCAGGGTTTAACTGTCTTTTAGGACGTGCCACTCGGCAGCGTAAACAGTTCCTATTACTAGCAAAGTTCATAAAACCACACCTACAGAAAGAAGCTAATTCATGAGGATAGAACCAATTCACAAAGAAACAATATATTAGCCTAACAGAAACGGTGATGACCAAAAGTAGATGGATCATAATCCTCATCAAAAATGATAATCCTATGACTAGATTATTCTCAGGCCTCCTCTTAACACTTCTTACAGTAACCAAGGTAGAGACTGGCCTGATATTTTTTGTTATTATTATTTATCATTCATTGCACAAAAAAAAAATGAAGTATAATATAATTACATAAATAAAAAAAAGATGTGAAGCAGAATATGCTCACAAGAGCAGAGTGTACAACAAATACTTTTATAAATGATGAATTGAGGACATACTATAAACAGGTTTGGTAAACTAGGACTTTTCTCAAGAGCGACTAAAGGAATCTCTTCCACATCTTGTAGCTTCTATTATTCAAACTTGATGTTTCACAAGGATGCACAAAGAAATGTGTGAGAGCAGGACCATTACATATGCATGCATAACTCTTCTAATTTGGCTTGAAGCATATTTTTTGGAACACTTTGCAGCAAAATAGATTTGATCAGATCAAAATAATTCCAAATCCCCAGGTCCCCCACCCACCAAAAAAAAGGAAACCCATATAAGGAAAATACAACACTGTAAACACCAAATATGACACAAAAAGCTATTAATAGCCTTTAAGAGAGTAGAGCTACACTAAGTAGTGATAGAGGTTTATATCATTTTTTTTATTGATAAGTTACATGCATCTGGTGGGTCTTGCACCCACCACCTCACCCTCCACCTAATACTTGAAAGGGGAGGAGGTGCCAGGTTAGCGCTCATTCTCCAGAAAAGTAAAAGTTTATTTTGATTGGCCAGAAAAGAAATATAGGAAACATACTGCTCGCAGTTCCAATCTCCTCTTTTCATTTCAACCTTGTCTGCACTAACCCTCTTTGGCCCCTCCGCTTTGCACTTTAGGCAACGTATGTTCCTAGAAAAATTCATGAAATCGCATCTGTAACAAATCCCAATGGCATCAGTCAGCTTACCAAGAAAAGTATGTGACGCGTTAAAGTCAAGCAATTGATGACAATGGACTAGAGAAAGAAAACCAGGGGAGGGGACAGGAGAGAAGTTATCATCAGCATGACTGGTAGTAGTATATCAAACATGAAAAATAAAGTTTCACTAATTGCCAAACCATATCAGATAACTATCTTGTCAAAAAAAAAAGAAAAAAAAAAAAAAAGATAACTAAACGTTATATGTTATACCACGTATTTATAGGTAAAACCATAAAAGCAAAAATTTATGTAATATTATACTGCATCTACTAACATCCATTGGCATGTGATAGAGTGAGAAAATCATTGACTGACAAGTAAAAGAAAAGTGGAAGCATTAAAGCATGGTTCTAAGCCTGATTGAAACTATTGCCAAACCAATAATTTATGAAAAATTATCAACAAGAAATCATATAATGAAGTATAAAAATTCATAATTGCTTTAACGAATGAGAAGAGAAGACCAAAAACCATTAAAAGCTACAAATTACAATAAACTAAAGTCTTATAAAAACCATCCAATCAACAGTTAGTACCTGATAGTCAACAGACTACCTTTGCCTGACATACCTACATTTATATGTAGGAAAATTTTATTTGAAAAAGGGTGAATCCTAAGACACAATGGCCATATGCAAAAGTTTATTAATAAAATCTACAATAGATAGAATAGGAATACCTTCAAAAGCAAGTATCCACTAACACAAATATCTTTGAAAGAAAGATTTAAATTCCATTATCATCATCACAAACTCATTGAATGTGTGATAGTTCCTCTTTCTCCAAATAGTTGAAATAGGGCAAACAGGAGCTGCATTCCAAATGAAACTATCACGATCTCAACCAAACATTCCTCTCCACAAAGGTAGAACTCAAGAATCCTTTTGGCATTACCCATCATATCCCAAATGTGGGGGAAGATAAAAGACCATAGCTCTCTAGCAATGGTGCAATGAATCAATAGATGATCAATTGTATTATTGGCTATTACATATGAAACACCAATCCACCAAAATGATATTCCTTGTGATTAGCTTATCAACTGTTTAGATTTTTCCCAAAGCAGCCCTAAACAAAAACGGCAACTCCTATCAGAATTTTCCATGCCATCTATCTTCCATGGAAACAATTTATTGTTGGATCCTCTCAACGCGTCATAGTAGGATTGGACAATGAATTTTACCATTCTAACCACCAAAACATTTCTCTTATTGATAAGATTTTCCCAAAGCAGCTGTCAAAACAAAAAATGCAACTCTTCTCAAAACTTTACTACACCATTTACTCTTGCATTGATGCTGTTCACCATTGGATCCTCTCAACATGGTAGAGTTACACATCAAACTTACCATCCTAAAATAGCATAGACCTATGTAAGAGAAATGAGTCCAAAAAAAGTCCCACAACATCATGAAATCAATATAATAACTTCTCCCAACCAAAAATTGGATACCATACTCCCGTTGAAATGACTTCAATTTCTACTTTTTTAAGCATCTATTCCAGAATTACAATATATACCCAACTCTTATTTATTTCAAGAGTGCAGAAGGCAAGTCAAATAATTTTTGGTAATAAAAACCCGGTTCCAAATATCACTTTCAGCATGAATCTTTCTTCAAGCTGCATCTACATTCTCCCAAATGCCAGAACGCAGATGAAACATTGAATATAGAATATTCACAAAGGTACAGAAGAAAAGCCTGGCCTCTATGATAGTATTTAATATTTATGAAAGACATCATGTGACACCCCACATCCCCATTGAAATATGAACATTGTATCCACACCACTAAATCTTTTTTTGAATAGGTAAAATTATGATCCACACCACTAAATCATAATAAGGCAATGACAATAACAAACTGCTTGAGAATGATCTCAGGCAAATCTTTCACACAGTTCAAGGCATTTTCAGCAGCATCAACTAAACAATTCCAAAATTAGAAAATCATGACATTAAAGATAGTCCTACATATAGAACAGCATATAGCATCATTAGGTGATTGTCAACAGACAATAGTTGGAAAAGTGAACTCAACAACTGCCAAGAGCTTTGCGCCTCAGTGGCATTGCCAAATTCTTCCCATGAGGATAACTTGGGTTCAAATCCTCCCACCCCCACTTGTTGTAAGGAAAATAAAAAGTAAATACAACTCCTTGTTAAAGATTTATCATTAATTATGATACACCGCTGATAACACACAAGGGGACTTACTGAGAACAGGTCCAATCTCCTTTTTTCATTTCAACATCACCCATACCAACTTTTTTAGGGCCATCTTCATTGCATTCTCGGCACTGTTTATTCCTGGAGAAGTTCATAAAATTGCATCTGCAACAAGATAGCAAGGGAATCAGTTGATGGACAAGTAAAATCATATTTGAAAATTTTGGAAAGGAATGAGTTATTACAAGCACAGTGGGAAGGAAGGAAATGCAATGTAAAAAATTTTGACATCATACCAACACAAATTTCCAATAAACAGGCCCAATTCTCAAAGGCATTAAATTTTCCCATCATTTTAAAGCTCATTCTATAGTGATCTCATCACACAGACAAATTACAAAGTTAAAAAATAAAAATAAAATGTCGTATCCAGTGCACAAAACTCCGACTTTTGTAGGATCGGTGGGAGGGTCATGGTAGGCAGCCTTATCCCCAACATTTTTTTGTAGAGGCTAATTCATGGACTCAAACATGCGACCTATTGCTTTTTATGGAAGGCACTTGTCATAAAAATAACAAAGTAAATTAACCAATAAAAAAACCAGCTATCTTGCAAATTTCTTGTTGTCTACACTTATTTACATCCATTATATATTAAGTAGACAAAATCACTAATGATCTCAACCAACTTCAGTTTACCAATCCAAATAGACTAATATCTACTTCTTCCTCTTTTTTCTTTTTTTTCTTTTTTTTTTGTAAATAAACTGATATCTAGTAACAGAGGTAACAACACATATTGAAATATCATCAAAATAATGTCCGTGTGACCCATCCAAAATCAGCTTTAGCAAAGAAAGGAATGGGTTGAGGAGATTTTTTTTTATAATAAATGTAGGAATGGGGGATTAAAAAAGGCTTAGTGCTGTTAACGGTCTTTGAACAAGACCAATCCAAAACCCAGCCAAGGGAGAGATTAGGACCCTCCAGGTATTTCTATTTTCATCAATAAAAGTCATATTTACAAATGAAAAGGTAGGAAAATGCAGTGTGTGTCTAATAATATCAGTCAGCTGCCTTCATGATGTTGGACAGATTTAGAGAATCTTTGTGCTTTAGTGGGCTTTGAGTTTGGTAGATTAGTGGGTTAATGGCTCAGAATTGTATAAGGATGTGCTAGATTTAATGAATTGAATATGACTTGGAAAATGTTGGATTTGACAGATGAAAGGAGCCGAAACAAAGAATAAAGACTGAAAAAATTATGGGGCAGTAGTAAGGGTTTGCTTCTTCAGTTAGCTGATTGTTATGATAATCTTTTATTTCTCAATGTTATGTTTAATATAGTATCAAGTTTTTCGCATTTTAAAACTAAAAGGTCATGCAACTAGCATCTGATTTTTAATGAAGTTAGCATTTGACTTTTATTTTGTATTTATTTGACTTTTCTTATCTACCTCATGAACTTTCATATACAAATAAGTCTTGAGCTCTTTGAGTCTAGACATTGATATTTAATTGTTCCATCTTCAATCCAATTATCTTTTCTTTGCTTTAATCTTATTTGTTTGTGGAGTTTCTTCTTAAACTCAACTTCTAAACTATACCTAAGTTCTCCTCACCACATCAAGTATTATCAAAGAAAAAGATCCTAGATCTACAAAATTCAGATTTGTGTCAAAAATTGCAACTTTAAGGGTTGCCGCAGAGGTCATGGGGTAGAGGAAATCAAGACCAAGAAACAGAGATGGCTGAGATGAGGCATATGATTGAAGATTTATTTGCAAGTTGTACAAGTTCTTTAGCAACACAAACAAGCTAAAGCTTGTATGGAGATTTTGATAGGCAATTAAACCCTAAGATATTCTGGAAGGTGGTCAGGAGAATGAGGATATAGAAGAAGAAAACTGTTAGGAATTTAACCTAATTTTAAACCTGTGAGAGACGAAAAAATTGAGAAAAATTGCACAAAGAGAAAACAATCACTAAACACAATATTTACATGGTTCAGCAATTTGCCTACATCCATGGAGTTGCTGTGTTTTTACTATGTCAGGGAGAAACATACAAGGGCGGCCATACAACACAGTTTTTCAATACAACAGTAAAGTCTAATTTGAAGCAACAGATATATACCCTAAAACAATGGGGCCAAAAAAGGGGCCTTGGGCCTATTGGCCCAAACCTCTACTCCATGGACTAAGCCTCTAACAATCACCCACTTAAAATTGGCATGTGTCAAAGTAGAATCAGGTCACAAACTGAATCAAACACAAACCAGGCTCCACATAGCCCAACAAAATCCTCTTCCATGATGTTGTACCTGTACATGTGGCACAAGGTGGATAGGAGGATTAGTTGGTACGTCTGCTTGAATGAATGATGGGGGAATCAAAATAGAAGTTGCTAATGTTTTTTTGGAAAGATGCATGTAGGGGATCAAGTAGACTAAAAAGCTAGTTGAGAGACGTATTTTGACTAGAAGCCCGTGAGTGAAGATAGAAAGGTGCTATTTGTGATGCTTCAATTGAAGGGTAGTAGGGTACTGTGCTTCAATGGTGGAAAAAAAATGAAGAGCAACGGGCTCAACAAGGCAAGCCAAAAATTAGCACATAGGAGCACATGAAGAGAAGCTACAAAACCATTTTCTGTAACGGATTATGCAATGAAATTGTATGAAAGATTCCATTCATTGACAGTGTCATGGTCCATCACATTAGAGCCAATACTTACTCAATCTGAAGGGGTAATGAAAACTATACCTTGCATCCTTTCAAGGAATAAGTCACTATATTCACTTAGGCTTCATTTGGTTGGGGGATGGAAAAGCAGGGGAATAGAAAATGGTGGAGGATGGAAAAGTGAGGGGATAGAAAAGAATTAATTTTCCCTCATTTGTGTTTGGCTAGGGGGTGGTCTGGGTGGAAAAGTGTAAGGATGGAAAACTTTTTTGTTTGGTTGAAAAAAAAAAATGAAAGAATAAAAAATGGAGTTTGTATAAATTTACTCCCGTGCCCTATTACATTTAAATAATAATAATAATAATAATAATTATTATTATTATTATTATTTATAAATAAAAAAAAATAAATAAATAAATAAAAAGGAAACTAATGTGGAGGGAGCAAAGAGGCAAATGTGTAAATTCCCATCTAAGCCCCTCTTTCTCCCCAATTTGGGGAGAAAACAGAATCACTCCCCCAACCAAACAAGTGCACTATTTCCCCCTTTGGCATCCCCCCATAATCACCCCACCCAAACGGGACCTCAATACAACAAGGCTAATGGCTTCTTGACTGCTACAAAGTTTGAAGCTGAGTGTTAAGATATGGGAGTAAATGAGTAATGTCTGCCTTGATTTGCAAAGTTGGGAAGCAAATTACAACTTTTGGAGTTTGATGATTGTGCCCTTAAGGTTCGACGGCTCTTAGTGGACTTTAAGGAGCTAGTTAGTGATGAATTACCACAAGTTTTGCCACCAATGAGAAGCATTCAACATGCTATTGATTAGTACCAAGGGAAGATCTGCTAAATCTACCTGCTTATAGAATGCCATATCTACAAGAAGACGAATACATAGATAGATCGAGGAGTTGATTGCCAAAGGTTTAGTGCGTGAAAGCAAAAGCCCTTGTACTAACCCTGCCTTGCCTACATCTAAGAAGGATGACTATGGAGGATGTGTATAAATCATAGGGTCATTAAAAAGAACACAATCAAGTATTGATTTCCAATTCCTCAATTAGAAAATAATCTCAATAAGTTAATTGGATCCTATGTGCTCTCCAAAATAGATTTGGGGGTTACCATCAAATTAGAATGAGTGGTGGACAGCTGCATTCAAGACACTGGATGAGCTTTACAATTGGCTAGTAATGCCATTTGGACTCTTTAATGCACCGAGCACTTTCATGCGCAGGTTATGACATAGGTACTGTACTCAAATCTTTCTTGAGTTTGTTCGTGGTTGTTTATGTTGATGATTAATTGATATGTGGTCAAACTAAAGAAAAGCATTTAAATATATCAAAACAGTGATGACAAAAGCTCCAATTCTTGCGCAACTAGATTTTGGGAAGCTTTTGTCACATATCATTGTTGAGGAATTTTAATAATATCCAAGGCTACTATTAGTTTTTTTCTCCAAACCTCCTTATGCCAGTTCAATTGAACCAATAATAGAGGAATGGCACAATATCATAGTTGGCACAGCTGCCAACAACCAATCTCATGGTCTCCTCATATAAAGGATCCAAGTCAGTCATATGTCAATTTGTTGACAAAAAGAAATCCTCCTTTGACATTTTCTTGCAAACAGAACAGGCCCCTGAGTTTTCAGTAGGTAATACCATACATTCAGCAGTGATTATATAGGTACAAAAACATTGGGCTTCTAAATTAAACCCAACATGTTACAATATGGACAAATAGAAGCACCAAATATGATTAAAAGAAACAAAAGGGACCTACTATTTGTGATGCAGATAAGACAAATAAATTTTTTTTTTAAAATCCTGATCGCATGATGCCCTACATATCTAGTTGGGTGGAGGTATAGACAAGGCCTCTCCTAGTTTATTGCAACATAGAATGTGAAGTTTAAGGTGATCATGAGTAATTAAATGCAGAGAAATTAGTTTTCTTCCTTTCATTTATTTATTTATTTTTGGTAACAGGCAAATGTGATAGTTGTTCCTATCCCTCAGTCCATTCAATTCCACTTTAAGGTGGAGTTCATCCTAGCTCTCTAGTAAATAAATTTTTTTTTTTGGTCTAAAGGGAAGTATATTAAACTAACTGAAAGAAAAAGGACCAGGACAAAGCCTGATACAGCAAGAACCCAGCGAATCAGCCTCAATCAGAGGGATCAACTCTACAGGAGGATAAGAATGAACAAAAAAATCCATAGATTCAAACAATCCTAACTTTGCAAGACGATCCACACATTTGTTAGCTTCCCGGTAAGTGTGCTTAACACGAACTTGAGGGATTTGATCAATTAAGAGTTTGCAATCATCCAAAAGAGGAGAAATCACAGAATTGCATATTTGATATATGCAAGTGGCTCCTCTTTTTGCAATCATCCAGGTCTCCTCTTTTTGCAATCTCTTAAAGTGGCTCCTAAGCTAAGATGGGGGGCAGCACTTAAAACGTATTTGAGAGAGACCGATCAGAAAAGTCTTTTAGAGAGAGAGCATCATTTGATATCAATATCTTTTCTTGGTTTTAACTGTCACAGGCTGATAAGATTGCTAGTTTCTAATTAAGACTCATTTACTTCGACTCCCTAACATGCAGAGGAGATATCCTCCTCTTCTCAAACAACTAAGAAAAAAGCAGAGAATCAAGTTAACTGGTCACACACAAGCATAATTAAGAAACTTTATGTAACTTACTTAGGACACATCCAATCCCCTCTCTTCATTTCAACATCTTGTGATGGTACATCATCCATGAAATCCAAAGAGTCATCCTTTTGTTTCAAAGCTTTAACAGCAGGCTTTGGAAGTGCAGGATCAGGGGATGTTTCACTCAGTTCAATCAACTCAGAAAGCAACTTCCTTGCAGAAGATTCAATTGTCTGTCGACCAGGAGGTTTCTCTCCTCCTGAAAGAACAAGTGAATCTAGGGCATAGAACAACAATATACGCACTATATCCACAGTTCGGGCATCTGCTTCAGTTTCCTTCAAAATCACATAAGCTCTATCACAAGATCCCCGCAGACTGCAAGTACTACAGACCTGAACATAAGTAAACACGTCAGATACAGAGGCAATGAAATGTCTTCTAAAATATAGCAAAAGAAAAATAATTCAGACTTTTCAATACAGTACAACCATTTCTGTTTTCTGAGATATGTCTTAAAAGTTTAAACAATAGAATTGAAATCATAAATAAAGAAATAACATACATCCCCTTCATCCAATCGCACGTATGCTCTCAATCTTTTTCCTGAATTAACAGCTTTCCGGTAAAGATTAGGACATCCGCACTCAACAACTTTTTGAATATCATCTATAGACAATGATCTGCATAACAAGAAGGGATGGTCAAATTAAAGATTTATTTAAAATAATAAAACCTAGCTCAATGCTTATGTGGATTTAGCTTCAATAACCACATGGCACACGTAAAATTTAGCCCTTAGACTTGGCTGGCCTTGAGCCATGTCACCATGCCACAATATCAAAATCCATATATTGCATTAGACTCGTGCATCATTTGTTTTGCCTAACCTATGTTAATATTGTCCTACTAGATTTTCCCAATAGTAGTATTGTTACGAGCCATGAAATATTTTGATAATTTGATAGTTACAACAATGGGGGAGGAGGGATTCGAACCCTAGTTCTCCTCATAACAAAGAACAGGTAATGTCACTAAGCTACAATGTTCTTTGCTATTAAAATTCATGAAATCCTTCAACATATATTCAGTCGACAAACTTTACTTCGTTTCCTTTATTTTAAATAAAGTGCTTACAAAACAAGTAAGTATACACGAGCTAACATGTCCCAATGCGCGAAACAAATAGCAACCAACATTCCATTTCTTTCAAGAATTTAGCATAATTACCTACTTTCTCCTGCTCTAGCTCAATTCCTTTTTTCTCTCTTACTAGTTACCTACTACAACCACTAATTGCTATTTGTTTTGCTCTATTTATATATGCATGTTATGTAATTAGTCATTGTTTTGGGAATGAAAAAAAAGAAATGAAATGAAATGAGAAAAATGAAGAGTAAAGTTTTACTTGAAGACATCGTATCGGTCACGAGCGAAGCTAAGGCAAGCGTCTCTCACGACTCCCATGTCCTTGTAAACGCTATCGGTTGGAGAGGAGGAGGATTCGGTGAAGTAACCCTTGGACTTCAAGCGGTCCACGAAGGTCACCCATTCGGGCCACGGGTGGGGGTCGGGGGAGCATAGAGATTCTGTGCTGTCGACGGCGGCGACGGCAGCGGAGGAGGCGGTGGAACAGTAGCGGGGGTGGAACTGTAGGGATTTTGGGAAGAGAAGTGGGAGTGGGGAGAGAGGTAAGCGGTTATGGAGGGAGAGAGCGGTTCCCAAGCGTAGGAATTTTGAGACTGACATTTCTCTTTCTTATCAGCGGCCGGGGTTTTGTGAGAGTGAGTGAGGGTTTTACTATAAATGGACACGCAGGCAGGGCTTTACAAAATATATCCTGCTTCCTTTCTCACCACCGTTTGGAAGTTAGAGAGCATCTTTGATTCATGTGTTTAATCACATATTTTTAGTTTTATAACAATTATATTATTATATATAATAAAAGTTGAAAAAAAATTTGCAGAAAAGCATATTTTTAGAAAAATATTAGCAAAAAAGCATGTGGAGGGAACTAATTAGTTAGTTAGACTTTGTTTTAAAAAAAAAAAAATGGAACTCAAGTTTCAAAAACTCGAATTCTGTACAAATGGAACTCGAGTTCCACCTTTTTTTTTTTTTTTTTTTTTAAAAACCCCATTTAAAAAAAATGCTTTTTCCTCTCCTCTAAAAAAAAAAAATCAGTTTTTATGGGGGAACCTGAAACCTTTTTAATATATATATATATATATATAACCTTTTCAAAAAAAAATCTGTTTTTAAAAAATATATAAAACTGTTCTTTTTTAAAAATTGCTTTAAAAAAAAAAATCTGTCTTTGTAAAACTGTTTTCATAATGTAAAACTGTTTTATAAATCTGTTAAAAACGGTTTTCAAAACTGTTTTCTTAATCAAAAAAAATCTGCTTTCCAAAAAAAAAACTGCTTTAAAAATAAAAATCTGTACAAATGGAACTGTTTTCTTAACTAACTAATTAGTTAGTTAGACTTTGTTTTTAAAAAAAAAAAATGGAACTCAAGTTTCAGAAACTCGAATTCTGTACAAATGGAACTCGAGTTCCACCTTTTTTTTTTTTTTTGAAAAAAAAACCCCATTTAAAAAAAATGCTTTTTCCTCTCCTCTAAAAAAAAAAAAAAGTTTCTGAAACATTAAAAAAAAAAAAAATCAGTTTTTATGGGGGAACCTGAAACCTTTTTAATATATATATATATATATATATAACCTTTTCAAAAAAAAATCTGTTTTTAAAAAATATATAAAACTGTTCTTTTTTAAAAATTGCTTTAAAAAAAAAAATCTGTCTTTGTAAAACTGTTTTCATAATGTAAAACTGTTTTATAAATCTGTTAAAAACGGTTTTCAAAACTGTTTTCTTAATAAATAAAAATCTGCTTTCCAAAAAAAAAACTGCTTTAAAAATAAAAATCTGTTTTCTGAAATCTGTTTTTTAAAACTGTTTTCAATAAACTGTTTTTCAAAGATAATATAAAACTGTTTTTATAAATCTGTTTTCAAATAAAAATCTGATTTTGGAAACTGTTTTCAAAATCTGAACTGTTTAAAAAAAAAACTTTCTTTTGAAAAAATCAGTTTTTTCCTAAAACTGTTTTTCAAAAGACAAAAAAATTTATTTTAAAATAAATGTTTGCAAAATTAAAAATCTGTTTTTTTAGAGGAGACCTGAAATTTAAAAAAAAAAAATTCAAAGTTTTCTTAAAGTGTTTTCAAAAATGTTTTTCTACATACAAAAATATGTTTTCAAAAAAAAAGGGTGGTTTTCAAAAAGAAAATGTTTTCATAAAACACCTTTACCACTAAAAAAATGTTTTTCTTTTCAAAAAAAATATTTTTTAAGAAAAAAAATCTGCCTTTCCTAAAATAATAAAGTTAACGTTGTAATTTTTTATTTCCAAGCATTTTCTTAGAATAGTTGTAGTTTGTGGATTTGTGTTCGAGACTTTTTCTCTTGAGTTTTTGAACACCCTATAAGCTTACATTGTCTCTTACATTTCTTGGCACTAATGAGTTTCTTTTTTTCATCTTTTTACATAAACAAAAATGAAAAAAAAAAAATTTTGATGGATGACAATAAGGTGTTATTCTTCCAACCCTTTCTTTTTATTATGTTGTATTTGTATAAGTATTCACAATAAAATCTTTTCTAAGAAAAAAAAATGCGCTTTTCCAAAATAATAAAGTTAAAGTTGTAACTTTTTATTTCCAAGCCTTTTCTTAGAATAGTTGTAGTTTGTGGATTTGTGTTCAAGGCTCTTTCTCTTGAGTCTTTAAACACCCTATAAGCTTACATTGTCTCTAACATTTCTTGGCAATAATGAGTTTATTTTTGTAATCTTTTTGCATAAATAAAAATGAGAAAATGGTGGATGACAACAAGGTGCTACTTGTCCAACCCTTTTTATTTATTTATTTATTTTTTTATGTTGTGGATTATTTTTATATAGCATTTAGTACTTACATGCTAGCTATATAGTAAATAAATACTCACATGCTATTGTAAAGTATACTTGTATGCTCTTTCTCTCACATGCTACTTATGTACATACTTCACATGCCTTGATTGTATATATTTTGTTGGAATTAATATTCATATGCTAGTTATATGTAAGTATTTACTCACATGTGTGTGTGTGTGTATATATATATATTGTAAGGACCCAATTTGAGTCCTAAGCCCAAGAGTCAAAAGGATCTTGGCCCAAAGAGCCCAATACAATGAATTTGTAGAAAGTGGGTCAGAAAATTAGGCTCTAATGAATTTGACAACAATTATGGTGGGTTTAGATGAACTGAAAACAAAAATAAACAGGTTTTATCCAAAGAAAATTGTCATCGGCACAATCCGAGGAGATGTGTTCTTATATATATATATATATATATATATATATCTCTTTTGAATTTGATTACAAGTCTAGTTCTAGTTGATACAGTGTTTTTCCTTTAATTTCTCAATCCCCCCTCCTCAGGGTATTATTTCTCTTTTATATTTCTCCACCCTCCACGTGTAGACTAGGTTTCTGGTGTTGATCCCTATCCCATTAGCACCTTCTTGAAGTATCTAGGAGTAGTTGTAAGGCTGAAAATTACTATTTAGATATCACTTCCACATTAATGTGGTCAGAGAGTTTGCTACAGAGCATTCAATGCGGTGGTAGCAATTTTTTTTTAAATATTTCATAGTTCCCATTTGTCCTGTGCTTTCATGATGTGTATCCTTAACAATAGAATCTCTCGGAACATTGCTCTGGATGGCAGACCACACCTTCTGACTTCTGCTTTGCTCAGTCGGACCACCTTCCTAGACCCTCATGACCAGACCCCATTTCTTCATTCACTAATGCAGACTTCTATGACAGCGTTTACCCATCCTTAGATTACTAAAGGTCCTCAGATTGGGCCGCTAGCCCATCATATATTTAGATATAAACTACTGGGCCTATCATACCTACATATATATATATATATATGTATGTATGTATATTGTTTAAAAAACCATTTAAAAAAAAAATCAAAATGTCAAGTATTCTATTTTTTCATAAAAAAGTTAACGTTTGGAATAAATTAAAATGAGGCACTATTTTCGGATAGGCATTGTGGGGTGCCTAACACCTTCTTCACACGTAACCAAACTTCTGAGTTGAAGATATTTGGTTTAAAGGCTTTTGGTTTACCTTAATTTACGGATCCTTAAAATTTGGTTTAGTTAATTAGGTAACTTAAAATAAAAATAAATATCTAGGTGACCGATCACACCTAATGTAAAACTAATGATTGATGGCGACTCCTAAAATAAAAATAAGAAAAATGGACTTATACACATCCCACTCTAAATACACAAGCACACAAGAGTCATATCACCACAAAAATAGTTAATGCTGATATGCTTCCAATATTAATCGTTAGCGACATTACTAATATAGCCATGTAGGCTATTTAGAATTTAGAATATTCAAAAGCAGTAGTTATGGTAATATTTCGATCCTATCTATCAAAAAGAAAAATAGACTTCTAAATTTTTAAAGAGAAAATATGTTTACTGCTACAATACACATGATAAAAAGAAATTATATTACTATATTAGTAATTTAGTTTAAAAAGAGGGTTTAATTACTTAATTTATTTGTAGGTTTTAGTAATTAATCGTACTAACCAAGAAGAAACTTGTGCATGGGTTGTCACTACCAGGCTGTGGTTTTTTAGATTCCTTCAGACAAGGGAATCAAACTTGGTGCATTGTGGGCTTCCATGGAATATTCTTTCTATGGAATATTCTTTCTGTGTCATACACTTTCTGGGGCTCTCAAATAATTGATGGAAAATCTTGAACCATCATAAGAACAGGAGGGCTAATGCACAAAAAAAAAAAAATTTATTTTACTTTTGTTGTTTTTGTTGTTGTTTGTTAAATGGCGGGTTGAGCCAAGTAATAGTATACCCGATCTGCTAGATTCGGGCATGGAAAAAAAACCCACCCAAAACCCAAATTTCCTATTAGGTTGAGTAAAATCTACATTTATCTAGTCAGGTCGAGTACCTGTTTCCTCGACAGGTTTGGCCTTTCTAAGTGCTCGTTTGGTTCGGCTTTTTGAGCCTAAAAAGTGCGTTATTGAACCCAAGATTGAAATCATACTTAAATTGGTCTGCTATTTGTGTTGTTTGTTTAAGGAAAAATAATGGTGTTAACCAACTATTGGTCTACTGTTCTTGCTGGTGTTAACCCCTAATTGCTTTAGCAATCAAGACAGAGACCAGTGAATGACCACCAGCTCAAGTACAAATATTTGCACTTAGATTTTCTGCTTCCTTTTGTCAAAACCTCTAATTCCTTTTGAGCTGGTGTCTCATGCGCTAGGTGCAGGAGAGATTTTTCCATTCATTTTCTAATATTTTTGCTTTTCTTTCAACTGTCTTGTGCCTAAATGTTTTTTTTTTTAATAATTTATTTTATTATTATTTTAATAAGAACATGTGTTAATCAAGGTGACATATAAATGATACTATTTTAATATCATTGTCAACTTTTTGCATCCACTACTTAACGGCAGATACTATTTTGACATAATACCAAAAAAATTATGATTAAATTGGCACATTTGAAATATTAAAAACCATTTTAACATATAGAACAAACATTAGAGATCAAAATGGTAACTACTAACTAGCCCATTTCCCTTATATGCACTGGAACTGTGAAAGGGAGAAAAACAAATGCTTGAAGTTCTTTTTGTTATCTTCTATATGTGAAAAGGATACATGTTTTATATATGTGTGTGTGGAAGGGGGAGATTCAAACTGTGGGGCATGGTAGTCTTTGTTGGATACTTTAGGAAGTTTTAGTTAAGTTTCAAAACTCTTGACAAGATGTTATGTTAGATTGTTTATCACTTTCACATTAATCTATCATTTGTTTTCCATCACTTACAATTTTTCACATCACAATTTTGACAAAAAAAGTTGCGATTATAATTTTTTTAAACCCAAACCCATCACAGTAATCCACACAAGGTATGTGTTTGGAAACAAATTATAAGCTACATTTTTTCTTTTTAATTTTTATGTAACTAAATTTTTAAAATTTAACCTTTTTTTTTTCTTTTTTTTTTTTACTTTTTCTCATATTTTGAAAATACAAGCATAATTCAACAAAGAGTTTTCCATAAAAAGATATTAGGGGGGTGTTTGGTAGGGAGCATTTAAATAATAGTTTTCAGGCTCATATTTCACTAACACTTTTTAACCCAAACGTATTTTCATAACACTTAAACAAAGAATAATGTTAGAGATACAAACTATTTTACAAATTTTTTTACAAACTACTAATGTGGTAAGTAATTATTGATAAATAAAAAAATAATGTTAATAATAGACCTACATAAAAACTAATAAAAAGTTGAACACAATAATATTTTGTAAAAATATTATAAAATAATTTAATTTGTAGCGTAGCATTTTTCTTAAACAAATGCTAGAAATCTCTAGGAGCAGAAAGTCGATATCCAGTTAGAAGTGACCCAACCGTAGCCACTGCCCAAAAACCCCATCAAAAACCCTTGTCGAAAATCTTTATAGTTATAGTTTATAGTAACCACGTGGCCACGAGAAAGACCTCATCTCAACTCAACGCAATGAGAAGAGCTTCCACTCTCGCCTCCTCCGTCCTCTCCCGAACCCTCGCCACCGCCCACGGCGGCGTCGGCGTTGGCGTCGCCACTTCCATAGCCGTCCACCACAACCAGAGGCTTCTCCAGGTGGCGCTCTACGGAAGTAGCAGTAGCTCGAGGGGTTCGTACACCCGCTGGTGGAGTAAATCACCGGCGCGAGTTTTGTCTCTCGGTGTCGCCGGGGCTTTGATCTCCGTCGCCGCCGCCCAAGAGGTCCACGCGAAGGAGCCACCGCCGCCGGAACTCGTTCCCAAGGACGTGGTTCTTTACCAGTACGAAGCTTGCCCCTTCTGCAATAAAGTTAAAGGTATGGATCTCTTTCTTCTTTAATTCTTTGAAATAAATTTTTGTATAAAGTTTATTGCTTCCAAATTTAACTTCCTGAATTGGTGATTTGTTTTGCTTTGAATTGTTTGTGTTGGTTTCTATGTATGTGTTTGTATTTTTTAAGAAATGGATGATGGAGATTGGAGGAGAGGAAAGAAAAGGAAAAAATAAAAATAAAAAAACAAAAATTGAAGAATCCAAATCAATTGTGCCAGTTTGATTTGGATAATGGAAATGCTGGAAATTTCATTTTCCAGCATTTTCTCTGCTGCCCAATACTTCATTGGGATAATGGGCTCATACCCAATGCACGAAGCTCCAACTTTTCGGGGTCTAGGAGAGGTGATTGGTAGGCAACATTGAGTTTTGAATGATTTAGCGGATTTTGTTGAATCCATTTATAATAATTTGGGTGAATAGGGGAATATTTTCAAGCAACTTCTTTTTTTGTTTGATTTTCTGTTTAATCTCTTACTTTTCAAAAAGAGGGAGGGAAATTCTGTTTAAGTAAAGGAACTGCATGATAATGTCGTTATTGAGCTAGTTACTTTCTTAATGTGTTGTGGTGTTTTGTGTTCAGTTTTTTTACAAGGTGATATTTTTTGCCATCTCAGCCTTTCTCGACTATTATGATATACCATACAAAGTAGTAGAGGTCAACCCAATTAGTAAGAAAGAAATCAAGTGGTCTGACTATAAGAAGGTGCCGATATTAATGGTTGATGGGGAACAACTGATCGACTCATCTGGTACTTGTCATTGAGTGATTGTGGAAGTATTTTAACTTTTCAAGTTCCGATTCAAGTGTCCATCAAACTCATATGTGGCATGTTTGCAGCTATTATTGACAAGCTGGGTGGCAAGATTCATTCAGACAAAAGGGCTGATTCAAAATCGGATAATGATGAAGAGAAAAAGTGGCGAGGGTACAGTTTTTATGCAATAGCTTATGTTCATTTTCTTTTTCTTGGCTAAGCATATGTTCATGATCTGAAGACTTATGTATCTTGCATGAAATAATTCTGGTTAACACTATACTTCGAGAAGTTTGAGATTATTATAATAATACTTCACCTGTTAGTAATCTCTTAAAGGCATGAAGAATGGTCACACATCTTTTATTCCCATCTTCATAGTGTACTTTGACCTTTGATTGTTAGAGCCAGGCTGTTGGGACTTGATTTTTCATTCATTTATGGGAAATATCGGTAAATTTTGTGTGAGTATTACAAGTTGATGGGAAAATGCTCTATTTTCTTTATGAAAATATGTTTGCATATGTTATTTATGAGAATTCTATTATGCCTTCGTATGAATGTTTGCATGTGTATATCATTCTTAGACATGTACATGCTACAATATGTGTATTATATAATAAAAAATTATGAAAAACAATATTAAAAAAAAAAAAACCACCTTTGATGTGAAGACATTTTAAAATAATGCTCTCCCTCTCTACTACAACTTGTTATTGTTTAATAGATTCTACTTGAGTTGAGTTGCATGCTTTTGCTTTTTTTGGCATTCTATTAATAATATTTATAGTTAATGTTTAATTAGGAACTAAGGTTACAACCATGGTTTTGACACATCCAATTTGCTAATTTGAGGCTGCCTGATATAGGTGGGTTGACAATCACTTGGTGCATATCTTATCACCAAACATATACCGAAACACTTCTGAGGCACTTGAGTCCTTTGACTATATCACAAGCAATGGTGAGACTTATGCAGATTTGCATATTATTATTTAAATTAGGTTTTACTTTATTGTATTTTCATATCTTAATATGGAAAAAAGTAGGTACTTGATAAATCTTCTATCAATAATTGTGATGCTTAAATCTCCTCTTTTGCCTTTTTTTTTTTTTTGTTTTTTATTTTCTTGATTGTGTGTACTTCAGATTGTAATCTCTTAGGGGGTGTCTGGTTTGGGGAATCCACATTACCCTAGGGTCTAGATTCCTAGGAATGTGATGCTTTTTTAACACAATATTAAGTCTTTTTTTCCACCACAAATAAATAATGAGTATAAATCGTGGCAAATTCACTAAAACTATAATTGGACGTTTTGAATGACATGTATAACACAAAAAAAATTATTTAAATTCTTGTTCTTCTATTCATGGCAATCACGGCATCATGTCTTTTTAATAAAAGTAATTTATTTTATTTTAGCATCTAACTCAATCCCTAATAGGAAATATAAAAATGGAAAAAAAAGAAAAGAAAAAAAGAGGCCAATTCTTAACCATAATTTAAAAAATAAAGTTAAATCCATAATTTTTAAAATATTTTTATTGGTTAAAGGGTAGGGAGGAATGGACAAAATTGTTAATTTTAAAAAAAAATTATACCCACTTTTTTAAATCACGGGAATGTGTATATACCCACTTTTTAAAAAGAGAATCCACATTCCTAAAAAAATGGGATTGAGTGGGAATTTAGATACGCATAGGCATTTGATTTGCTCGTGTGATTTGCAACCAAAATGGGATTGTTAGGGAATCCTAAAACATTCCCATGAAGCCTAAAATATTACTCCATACCAAACGCCTCATTTAGGGATTTCTTTTACATACCCATGTACTTTACTGTTGCTAGAGAGGAGTTCAAATGACTCTTCTTTAGAAAGTTTCCCTACTTCCTATGTTAAAAAAAAAAAAAAAAAAAAATCTATTCTTATTTATCTGGGGTGAAAAAAAATCTAAGCAGTTTTTTCTTTCACATGGTATTCCTATGGAGAAGTTTCTGGGAAGTGTTGGTCCCTAAAGTTTCAATTTTCTCAATTTTGTTCTCATATTTTGAAAACATTGTCAATTTGGCCTTCTGATTACTGGTAGTTGGGTTGTCATTAACCGCAAAAAGCTCAGTCTCCTCTTACGGAAAAGACAAAGGAAGTGATGCTTTTGGTTACTACCACTAAAGGCAGAATTATAAGTAGTATACTCTGTTGGTGTACAATCCTCAAAAATTAACCTCTTAGGGTTGTAGCACCTGTGTCATAACTTTGCTGGCTTCTAGAAGGGTTTCTTTGGGCGTGCTTGTTTCCAAGGTCAGTGTCTTATCAATAGAAATATGTGTAATAGTGTGCCTGTTGTGATGAGATTCCCTTTTTGAGGCTTTGTCTAGGCCTTGAACGTGTATCAACTAATCTTTCGTAATTTTGCTTCCTGATAAATTGAAGATTAGAATTTGTTAGTAAATTTTCTGGCTTCTCATTTGTGGTAGTGGTAGTGCATTCTTCTTCCATGTGTCATAAAACAGAAATTGCGAACTAATGTTAATTCACAGAGAGATTATGTTTGATTTGTTGAAAGAGTTGCATTTATGTTTTACCAAAAAAAAAGGAGTTGCATTTATGGCATTTAAGCTTTGGTTGAAGGTCCTTCACTTCTCTCTGTTTTTGTTCAACATGTGTCAAGGCTTTGGTCTATTATGTCTTTCTAGACTCATGGTTGATGTTGCCTCTATGTTTGGTTGTTGGATCTTTACTCATTCCAGGATTAAGACAAAGTCGCTGAAGGATTTGTTTGTGTGTGTTTTCTATAGAAAGGGGGGAAGGGGGGTATGCTACCAACTAATCATTCTAAGTTCCTTTTATATCATTTTTTCTTCTCCTGCTCTTAGATCCTCCAGTTTATTTTGAACTTGAGCTTTAGATTTTGGTTGATAATCCTAATAATCATATGCATGTCTCCTATGCTTGTAGGTAATTTTAGCTTCTCTGAAAAAATTACTGTGAAATATGCTGGAGCTGCTGCTATGTATTTTGTATCCAAGAAATTGAAGAAGAAATATAACATTACAGATGAACGTGCTGCACTGTATGAGGCTGCAGAAACATGGGTTGATGGTCTTAATGGCAGGGATTTCCTTGGTATGAATTCGAGTTTAATTTTCTCAGCGTTATGTCAAAAAATGATTAGCATGCATCACTTTATCTAATCAATTGATGATCAATGGCTTCACCCCCACCCCAATCTTAAGTGGGGAGGGGCTGCCACTTTAGCTAAAATTCATTGGCTTGCAATCAATGATATAGATACAAACACGTGCAAGTTGGAGTTTTTCCATCAAATGGTTTTCACATTATCATTTGAATTGATAGTTAAGTGTTGACTTCATATCAGTTCATGATATGGCCTGTCCAAAATTCTACATAGACTTTTATTTATTTATTTTATGGTTAAGAATAATTTCGTTGAAAATAGACTATTTCATGCACAAAAGCACATGCTTGAGGGAATAGTTAGATACTTGAAGAAGTCTAGATACCTCGTTTGTCAAATAAAAAGAATGAAGAAGCCAAAAGAACTACAAAATTCTACATGATCTCATGGTCTTGCATCATCAATCTAGTGCAGAACTAGGTGAACAACCAAACTTATTGTAATGTCAAATGTTCTTCTAAGCTTATAAAGTCAGGAATGCTATAAAATATCTCTAAAAAACATGTATATCAAGGAAGATATACATATTTGTAAAAAAAATAAAAGAAAGGGGGGGCGGGTGGAAGATATACATAAAGGATATAACCATATCCAAGTCTCTCTCAAAACCCTAAAATGGAACCAACACTAGGTAATGACCCTTTGTATCATAGAATTTATAATCCAAAAAAGTAGGAAATATTTTCTTGATAGGTAAATAAAATTCATTAATGAAAGCAAAAAAAAAAAAACCACTTAAATTACCCTTAAAACAGAAGCTTAAATTCCAAAACTGATTGTTCACAAGCCTCAAAGTTTATGCTTTCTTTTCATCCAAATGCACAATGCAAGCGAGCATTCACAGCAGAGGTGCTGAAAAATTTAGCTTTTAGCCCCTCAAAATGTTACTTTCCATTTTAACTCATCACTTAACAATACACTCAACATCCCATCTCCTATTTTAACATAAAACCCAATAAAATAATATATCAAATCCAATAAAAATTAATTTCCCTATAACCCACAGCACAACGATGATCATCCACAACCCATAGCAACCATCAGAACCACCATGATCACCCACTAGTTCACATCACCCACAGCACCATCAAAACCTAGAACCACCATGATCCACCACCGACAACCAATCAAAAATAAAAAAACCCACTATGATCAACCCAACCAAAAGCCCACTAGATCATCCACAATCGACAAAAACCACAGTGATCAACCCAACCAAAAACCAAGATCAAACTCAAACAACCACGGCTAGTCCATTGTGATCAACCCAACCAAAAACTCAAACCAAACTCAATCAACCACCGTGACCAAAAACCCAAACCATATCAACACTGCAACCCATGAACCCAAAAATCAGATCAACCATGACCCACTATCACCGTTGATAGAGCTGTCACCCACGACCCACGAACCCACTGAAGCAACCCATCCACAAGAGCTGTTGCTGGTGCTAGAGAGAGTTCTGAGAGGAGAAGGAGAGGGCCGAGTGAAAAGAGTGAGAGCGAGAGAGAGGGGAATAAAAAATAATAAAAAGGAAGTAACAACTTGCTATAGTAAGTTGTTAAAAAATATTAGCTTTAAAAACTTGGATGCAGGGTGATTTTTGGTGTTGGAGCTGCTAAAATAGCTAAAAAACTATTTTAGCAGCTCCAGTGTGAATCCTCTAAGACAAAGGAATGGTCTTCCAAATGTTTCTACTTCTAGCGTGCCCATCCAGTTTGCCACCAATTTTGCCTCAGTTCTAGGCATTGCCACTCTGTCCCGGACAAACAAAAAACAAAACAACCAAAGCTCTCTTGCAATAGCATTGTTCAAAATGTTGTGTTCTTGATAGACAAAAAACCAGCAGGATTTGCTTCCCACCATTTTTTTGACAACTCCTTGA
This sequence comes from Quercus robur, assembly GCF_932294415.1. Taxonomy (NCBI): domain Eukaryota; kingdom Viridiplantae; phylum Streptophyta; class Magnoliopsida; order Fagales; family Fagaceae; genus Quercus; species Quercus robur. The sequence continues at coordinate 29,382,894 of NC_065543.1, forward strand.
ACTTGAGACCTTTTTGTCACAACAATTTGCATTCTTGTATTTCATAATTTAAAGGAGTAAAATCTACTTCACCATTGATGACTGTCTCTCTCTGTTTTAAATTGTTTCTTTATGTCAATGGTAATATTGTTTTAAAAAGGAAATTCAGTATTATTTATGTCAATAATAAAAATACTAATATTGTTTATGTTGGTACATGTCCATGCTGCTAATATGTAAAATTTGTTACCTGTTTTTTTCTTCCCATTATGATCATATTGTTCAATTGTGTTTATTTCTTATTGGTTCAGGGGGCTCTAAGCCTAATTTAGCCGACCTTGCTGTTTATGGGGTGTTAAGACCTATCCGTTACTTGAGGTCTGGTAAAGATATGGTGGAGCACACTCGCATTGGTGACTGGTACACAAGAATGGAGAATGCTGTGGGAGAGTCTTCAAGGATTAAAGCCTAAATTTTTGGTTAATTGCGTATAAAAGCTTGAACTGTTGTTTAACTGCTTTTATCTGCCTTCCTAGAGTTTGTAGGTTCACTCACCTCTTGAGTATATTTGATACAGAGAAACGACTGAGAGATTTTACAAGAAACGTTCTTCTTCCTTTCAATTAGAAGATTCTGCTGTTTTGTGGTAAAAGATTTCTTGTAAGCTAAATTTTGCTATTACAATTGATTGTATGGAAACTGAAATGTATTTGTTACCACGGGTAATGTTAAGCAATAATACGGAATAATAGAAAGTCAGGTGTCGATTGCGATACTCTGGCAGAATTGCAGTTATTCTGGTTTATCAAATTTGTAAAACATTTACTATTCCAGATTATGATTGTTAGGTTTGGATTGGAATTATTTGGACATGCCCCAGTTTCCTCCACTTCTGGCTCTTTCTTGGTAATTTTTGGTTGGATGAACTCCTTAAAGCAGAATTGAATTGCATGGGTGTGTATGGTGTCCATGAATGACCCCACCCTGGCAGTGTAGATATTTTATGCGTTGAGTTCCAAACTCTCACTGTTTTGTTCTCCTTCCAAAGCACGTAACATTGAGAGAAAAAGTCTATACACAATGAAGGAAGATCACCTCTTATAAGCACATCCCTATCTTCTTCCCCAGGTGATGTGAGACTTCAAGATTGTTTCTCCCTCTGGTTCTTCACTATCTGCCCTACTTATGAGTACACGTGTCCTCAGTGTTGGCCCACACTTCTGGTTAGGGCACACTTTGATTCCATAACTAGGATTTTAGATTCTCGGCTTGTCAAAAGTACTAAAATTCAAATAATGTAACAAGAGCATAATTGAATCCATGTATAATAAATCAAATTGTCAAGGAAATAATTAACTATCAAGTCTCTCAAATAAACAATGACTTTTGAGAGGAGTCTGTGGTATGCCTCTGTGGTAGAACCCCTTTCATTCTCTCTTGTGTGTGTGTGTGTTTGTTTGTCAAGAAAAAAAAAAAGGTCTCTCAAATAAAATCCATCAAACTAAAATTTATAAAGTTTCCAAATACAATCTCAAATAGTCTCACGATTACTAAGTTCACTATTCTAAGAAAACATGATAACATAGCTTCCAACGAAGTCTTCAATCTATGGCTTCAACGATCATCCATCAAAGTCAAATGGTCATTCTAGCCCTTTGAAGTCCAGGTCACAAGTTCTCAACAAGTCCTCAAAAGTCTAGATAGTCCTCTTAGACTGTCCATATGTTTAGGGGTGGCATGCAGTGCTAAAGTTCAACTTAGAGCCCAAGGCTTTTTGCAAGCTATCCCAGAACCTCGAAGTGAATCTTAGATCTTTGTAAGATACAATTGAAACAAGCACCCCATGCAACCTCACAATCTAATTAATATAAAGTTTTGCCAGCTTGTCAAGAGAGTAGTTCATTTGAATCAGAATGAAGTGGGAAGATTTTGTCAACCTAGCCACCACCACCCAAATAGCATTATGATTTCTAGGTGACCTTGGTAACCCAAATACAAAATCCATGGAGATATGCTCCCACTTTCTTTCAAGTATGGATAGAGGTTGCAATAAACTTAACGACCTCTTATGTTCCACTTTGACTTGTCAAATAAAACATTTTTCCACAAATTGAGCTATTTCCATTTTCATGTTTTTCCACCAATAAATTAATCTCTTGAAGATCAAGAAACATCTTTGTACTACCTAGATGCACCATGTAAGGCCAACGATGCGTTTCCTCCAATAACTCCCTTTTAATCAATGAATAATTAGGCACAAACCAAACCTCAAAATACCATCATTGGAGATATTAAATTCAAGTCTACTCCTACTATGCACTTCTTCCATGATCTTTAACAACTAAGGGTCACCACCTTGCGTAGCCTTAATTTTACCAATTAGAGTTGGTTGCATGCTTAAATTTGCCAAGTGAGATTAGGAGTCTCTAGTCACTACCTCTACTCCAATTCTCACAAAATCAGCAATGATATGCTTCTGAGTAATTAAAAATGCAGCTAAAAAACCAGATGACTTTCGACTAAGTGCATCTATCACAACATTGGCGTTACCAAGATGATTATTTGTGGAGTATTGATGATCCTTAATTAGTTCTAGCCATCTCCTTTGCCTCAAATTTAATTCATTTTGGATGAAAATGTATTTTAAACTTTTATGATCTGTTTCCTCAAAAAAAAAAAAAAAAAAAAAAAAAAACTTTTATGATATGTGTATATTTCACATATCTCACATACAAATAATGCCTCAAAATCTTCAATGCAAAGACATATTGGTTTGTTACCTTGATTACCTTGATAGGCTTGTTATTTATATTTACTCTAAAAGCCAGGAAGAGCATCACGAGCACTTGAGAATTGTGTTTCAAATTTTAAGAGGAAAGAAGTTGAATGCTAAACTGAAGTCGTATGCTAATCAAGAAACAAACTAATATGTCTTTGCATTAAAGATTTGAAGGCATTATTTGTATGGTGAGAGATGAGAAATATACAAAGATCATAAAAGTTTAAAATACATTTACACCCAAAAGGAATTAAATTTGAGGCAAAGGTGATGTCTAGAACTAATTAAGTATTATAAGTACTCCATAAATTATCATCCTAGTAAGGCCAATGTTGTGGCATATGCACTTAGTCGAAAGTCGTCTAGTTTCTCAACTGCTTTGTTAATTACTTAGAAGCATATCATTGTTGATCTTGTGATACTTGGAGTAGAGATAGTGACTGGAGACTCCCAATCTTACTTGGTAAGTTTGAGTTTTCATCCATGTCTAATTGATAAAAAATAATGTTACCGAAGTTGGTGACTCATTTGTTGAAGATCATGGAAAACTGTGTAGTGGTAGTAGACTTGAATTAAATATCTCCAATGATGGTGTTTTAAGGTTCAATAATAGGCTCTGTGTGCCTAATGATTCATTAATTAAAAGGGAGATATTGGAGGGAGCGCATCGTTCACCTTAAACAGTGCATCCGAGTAGAATTAAGATATATCCTAATTTTTGAGAGATTTATTGGTGGAACAACATGAAAAAAGAAATAGCTCAATTTGTGAAAAAAAAATGTTTGATTTACCAACAAATCAAAGTGGAACATCAAAGGTTGTCAGGGTTGTTGCAACCTCTATCCATCCTTGAGAGGAAGTGGGAACATATCTCCATGAATTTTGTGTTCATAAAAAAAAAAAAAAAAAAAAAAAAAATACTCCGTGGATTTTGTATTTGGGTTACCAAGGTCACCTAGGAATCATGATGCTATTTGGGTGGTGATGGATAGGTTTGTCCATTTCATTTTGATTCGAATGAACTACTCAATTAACAAGCTGACAGAAATTTATATTAATGAGATTGTGAGGTTGCATGGGGTGCCATTGGGAGTTAAGTAATTATGTTTTCTTAGGATAATGAACTTAGTATTAATGAGACTATTTGAAATTGTATTCGGAGAATTTATAAATTTTAGTTTGATGGATTTTATTTGAGAGAACTGATCATTTGATTTCTTATGTGTATTTAGTTAAGCCCTGTTCCATTATTTGAATTTTAGTACTTTTGACAGGTTGAGTATCTAAATCCTAGTTACAGGTTTGGGTACTCGTGACAGTTATAGTATCATAGCCATTAAGTGTGGGCCCTACACGCGAGAACGCATGTGCTCATAAGTGGGGTGGATTGTGAAGGACCAAAAAGAGATGCAATCTTGAAATCCCATATCGCCTAGCTAGGAATTCACATGTGGATGTGCTTATAAGGGGTGATGTCCCTGTCAAGGCATTTTTTCTACCATTGCTGTGTGCTTTGGGAGAAGAACAAAATTGTGAGGTTCTAAGACCTAAATAGGACAATATCTACACAGTTGGGGTGACATAGTTGGAGATTTGACTTGAATTGGCGATGATATGATTGCTACTATCTATGGCAGATTCCAGTTAAACTAAAAATTTTCATATTTAACTCTGGTGATAGATTTTTTTTTTTTTTTTTTTTTTTGTTTTTATTAAATTTTGGAATATATTAAAGGAGAATGTGACTTGGATATTTAGATCACATCATTATAAAATTTATGTGTAAATATCGTTTTCATCCCTACATTTTCGGCCAATTTCCATTTTGGTGACCTTTTTTTTTTGAGAGATGCTACGTCTACAACATTTTTACAACATTTTTACAACAAATCATGGGTGGTTAGTTGTTATTGGTTCAAATTTAAAACTAATACTAAGATTACTTTTTTGCCCCAACAAAAACAACCAGTAACAACTTGCCACTTAGGATTTGTTGTAAAAATGTTGTAGAAATGTTGTAGACATAGCATTTCTCTTTTTTTTTTGGTCCCTAAAAATGAAAAATCATTCTTATTTTAGTCCCTACTCTCTACCTTCATCTCACTAATGGAAATTACCTATGTAGCACATGGAATGCTAAATTGGCACGTTAGACATTGACGTGACCATTAAAATGAGAGAAGTGCTACATCCATAACCTTTTCATAACAAATTATAGGTGATTAATTGTTATTGGTTCAAATTTGAACCTACCATTGAGATTACTTTTTTGTCCCAACAATAACATCTAGTAACAATCTGACACTTAGGATATGTTTTGAAAATGTTGTGGACATAACATTTCTTTTAAAATAATAATAATAATAATAATAATAATAATAATAATAATAATAATAATAATAATAATAATTGTAAAGACCAGACTTGAGTTCCTAGCCCAGCACGTGGACGGACTTAGGCCCAAGAAGCCTAAAACAATGAATTTGTAGAGGAATGGGTTGGAAAACTAGGCTTTAGTTGATCAAACAACGATCTAGATAGGCTTGATGACAAAAAGATAAAAATGGACAATTATGAAATGAAGAAAGAACGTCCTCGGTGAAATCCGAGGACAATAGTTCTGATATAATGTTTTTAGATATCGTTACAAATTTGATTGTGGAATGCTATAGTAATTCTTCTCTCAATTTCTCCATCCCTTTTTCTTGTTTCCTCCTTCTTTTATACTCTCCTCCCTTTTCACCTCCACCATCCACCTGTAAACTAGATGGTTAGGGTTGATACTTGTCCCATCAGCCCTTCTCATAAGTCCTCAAGTAATAACTGTAAGGTTGAAATACACAGTTCAGGTATCACTTCTATATTAATGCGGCCAGGGGATTAGCTGTAGTGCATTTAATGCGGAGGTAGCAGCCTTTTCCTCAGATATTTTGGGGCTCATCCTTATCTTATATCTCTGCAGTGCTTGTCTGCCCCAAATGAATTTCAGGGGTTGTCATCGTTGCTGTCAATCCATTTTCCAAGACCTCGGCCAAGTTCGGCCGAGGAAGTTTTCATCCTCGACACACTCTTCGAAGCCTTTAGGACCAAAACCCCACCTTTTATTCATCAGCGCAATTTCCTTTGACAAAGACATCTCCTACTCGGGTAGATCTTCGTTCTTGGCTTGGGCCACAAGCCCAATATATGAATAAATAATGAACTTTTGGGCCCAAGGACCCTACAATAATAATAATAATAATAATAATAATAAAAAAAAAAAAATTGACATTTAAAAAATTCCATGTCAACATTTTAATTATAAAATAAGCCACATTAGATATAGCTATAAAAACAAATTATAAACTTCTGCTTAAAAAAAAAAAAAAAAAAATTCTTTTAGTTTTTTTTGGGAAAGAACATGAAAAACCTAGAAGATAATTGATCATGTTCTTCCCATTAAATCAAAGAACCTAAAAAATCAAACCCACAAAACCAAATCAAATTTCTTCTATCCCTCTTGCCTTCATCTCAAATTCTCTTTCTTCTCTCATCTCAAACTCTTTGTCTCTCTTGTCTCAAAATCTCTCTCTCTTTCTCTCTCTAAGCCACCATGATTGACCAAGCCTAAAGATCAACCCACCGCGCGAGGCTCTCTCACCCATTTCTTGTAGAACCTTCTCTCTCTACCTCACCCTCTCTCTTTTCCTCTCTTACTGGCCCAATCCCAGCTATGTTCGAAGCCTTTAGCTTTGTCCATTGCCATTAACCAATGTTGCCACCTCATGTAGTGGCTCCACCCTTTAAGTTTTGAGACAGCAATAGCAAACCTAGACCCATTTTTAGCTGATCGATTTTGTTCAAACCCAAACTCAAGGTAAGGAATTGTGGGTTTTGTTCAAATTTGGGTTGGTGAGGAGGGCTTAGGGTTCGGTCAAGGGGGTTTACTGAGAGAGAGAGAGAGAGAGAGAGAGAGAGAGAGAGAGAGAGAGAGAGAGAGAGAGAGAGAGAGAGAGAGAGAGAGAGAGAGAGTTTTGAGGTGTGAAGGTGGGTTGGGGGGGGGGGGGGCTGTGCTAGGTTAATGGGTTTTATGAGTATTTTGTTCAAATTTGGGTGGGAGTTTGTGTTTGTTGTTATTGGTATGGTTGAGGGATTGAGTTGGATTTGTTTGTTGTTTGTTTGGTTGAGAAATTGAAGATCTAAGATAGTGGTTTGATTGTTTTGAAGGCTACAGTGGGTTGATTGTATTGATTAAATTTTTGGATTTAAATTGATTTTTTTTGGGATAATTTGGTTTATTTATGTGGATTGGTTGTGTTTTGTACAATATTCATTTATGATTTTTCTTAGTTTGTTTTGGTTATCAATTTTTTTGGGGGGGGGGGTGTAAATTGATAAATTAATCAAAAAATAATTAAGACGTTGATGTGGATGTTGATATGGCATTTATTAAATACCAAACAAAATTTTAAATTATTATTTTATTCGCCACATCAGTGTCTAACGTGCTAGCTGTATACTCTGTGTGTTTCGTAGGTGTTGAGGGCCATTTGTGGAAGCCCAGCAGACAGAAAAGCCCAATAATGAGGGCCACAAAGAATTGACAAGATAAATAGCAAAGAACCCATTAGGCCCAAGCGGCAGGAATAATGGATTACAGGCCCAACAAATGAATAAATGGGTCTTAAAAAGGCAAGCGGGCTCAAAGAAGTCAGGAAAGAAAGAAGTAGCATCTCATGGGCAGAGTATGAGGTAGAAAAGTGAGAAAGGGCCGTCGCAGGCCCAAGGCAATTGTAAACTAAGAGAGTAAGGAGTTTATGACAAGCCCATGAACTCTAAAGATAAGGATAAGGTTATTGGGCTGGGGAAGTCCAATGAAGTTAGTAAAAAGCCCATGGGAGTGTGGAATTAGCAAACGGGCCGAGGAAGTCCAAGAAAAGCAATCGGACCACGGATGTCTAAAGGAAAAGCCCAAAGGGACATAAGAGCCCATGAGTAAAAGCAAAACAGTACCCACAATAGGCCACTGAGAAAAGAGATAAACGGTTGGCCCAAAAGGAGGTCCTGTAGGATTAAGTTATTACGACAGGAATAACAGTTCAACATGGCAAGCAGTAAAGAAAATCAAAAGTGGGCCAAAGAAATGTGAAGTCCATTATCATACAAGGCCCAGCTCCTGAATAGAGCGAAAAACCAAAGGAAAGCCCACATGAAAGGCCAGGAAAATGCAGATGGAGAGTCTCCAGGTCACGGCAGACGCATGAGCAGCAGGCAGACTCTTGGACAAATTTGAAAGGGAAGCACGCGCAAGGCCCAGGCACCACCAGCCTGTACTTAGCCAATATAGGACATGGTAGGGCCATGGGCCAGAGGTAAGAGGTAAAGGGGGTGTGGTTTGGTGGTGGGGAGGTGGGAAAAGACCTATTTACGGCTCCTGCCCAAGCCTCTTTTGGGAGGTACGTCCTGCTGGGATGATAGACCACCCAAAAGAGGCAAGTTTGAGGGGGAACCGTTGGTGCATGCTCTGAGAGTAGAGAGAGAAAGCATTTATACCGTGGCAGGAAAGAAGTGCTACGGTAGGGGGAGAACTGAAACCTGCCTCTGTCTAGCAAGGGTGAGTGGAGCACACCTTTGGTGGTCGGCAAGTATGCCCAGACCGGACAGAGGCGGTTAAAGGGCAAAATGGTAAAACCATGGTCGCGGCAGGCACTATAAAAAGGCTCTTGCCGTGCCCTGTAAAAGGGATCGAAAAACAGAGTATATTTTCTTAAGTAAAAAGGAGAAAACAGAGCAAGAAGAAAGAAAAAAGATAAGAAAAAAACTAAGAAAAACGAGAGTTATTTCAAAGAGGGCATGCACCCATAGATCGTTTTCTCCCTCTCCCCCTTCAAATCTTACCTTCTTCCAAAACGCAAACAAGGACTTTTTCTTTTGGGCAACAACCATTTAGGTCCGACTCCCTCAAAGTCATTAATCCCCCCGGCAGGATCCTTTTCCTCAGGGGGTTATTTGCATTGAGAAGAGGCGTTCTCCCCTCTTTGGCTTTGCTGCGGCAAACTAAGCTTAAAACTTAATTTATGCCCATTTAAATTAACCAGTATTATTTTCTTCGTTCTTCTCTGTGATCGATATCATTATGACTGTAATCATGCTTTATTAAGTAGGAAATACATAGTTGTTTATTTAAATAAGTCAAAATACTCTGTTTTAGTTATTATTATATCTGCCTGCCGTAACTCGTCTGCAGCAGTTCCGCCTGCCGTAATTTGTCTGCAACAGTTCTGCTTGCCATAAACTTGCTCCTGGCAGACAAGGCATAAGTTTGTGCATAAACTGGCCCAAGTTGAGTTACAATTGGACCGACCCCAGCTCCCTTACTTAGAAACACTAGGGCCCATTACCGCAGGAGGCAGCCCAGCCCATTACCACAGGAGGCAGCCCAACATACCATATCACACAGAAAAGGCCCCTACAGTAGGTAATTTTTGTTAGTGAGACGACTGTAAGGACTAAAAATGAGTACGCTTTTTCATTTTTGGGGAACCCAAAAAAAAAAAAAAAATTGTGGACCAAAATGAAAATTGGCCAAAAATGGTTTTAAGACTAAAATTTGATATGCTTTTATAAAAAGCATTAGGTTTAATGATGATTACTATTACCTGACAATTATATTGTTAGAGATATATATTAGACATATTAGCCCAATATAATAGGCCCAAGCTCATTCCTGCTTGTACTAGTAGTCTAGGGTTTAGTCGCCTATATATATTCATGTTAGGGTTCACTGAGAACACGAGGGTTACGTGGTTCAGCCTTACGGCCTACATCCACGGAGGAATCCCTTAAGGGCTACATCTTTATTATATGAGAGTGTAGTACAATAACCTCCTGCGTTACAATGAACCCTAACATGAATATATATAGGCGACTAAACCCTAGACTACTAGTACAAGCAGGAATGGGCTTGGGCCTATTATATTGGGCTAATATGTCTAATATATATCTCTAACACCCTCCCTCAAACTCAAGGCGGAAGCTTGATGAAGACTTGAGGTTGGATAAGCATGAGAAGATCACTTGAAGATGCCTTGTAGAATGCCTTTGAAGAAACCACAATGAAGAATGTGCCAATTGTCCAATTTCGAAGCTTCAAATGAAGAAACGGAGGCCAAAATCGGAATCTACGCGAAAAACTGAGCAAGATAGGCCCTTTTGGAAATTTTGACTTTTGATCAAAGGTCAACGCAAAAAGTCAAAGTCAATTGGTCTAGAGTCAAAGTCAACAGTCAAAGTGCTCACGGGTCAGATTCGGGTGGTCTGGGTCAGGTCGGTTCGGTCAACGGTCAGCTAGGTGACGTGGTGCTGACGAGACGACACTGCTGACGTGGCTGATGACATGTCGCTGACGTGGACTAGTGCTGACGTGGACGTGCTTGCGTGGTTGCTGACGTGGAGTGATGACGTCATCCGATGACGTTAGATGACATCAGCAATAGTTTTCCGGCGCGTGGAATGCACGTGATAGCGTTACCGGCGTGTGGAGGAGAAGCCAGAAATCCTGGAAGCGCGTGAGAGTGCGTGTGATCTCAGATGAGGGCTGGAATCGCAGGTTTCGTAGATCGACGGACGAGGAGGCCGACAGGGCGGCGCGTGCGCCCAGAAGAAGATCTAGAAGTAAGGATTCTATGGCGGCGCGTGGGAGATTTTCCAGAGGCTACGGAGGCGCGTGGAGGTGCGTGGCAAGGCTTCGGGTGACCGGATTTCTGGGTTTTGGTCGCAAGAGATCTTGGAGCACGTCTGTGGTGTTGGTTTCATCAGGCGAAGCTTGAAGTTGCATAGATCTGAGATTGATGTCACGGGTTTGCTTGAATTTGTGGATCTTGGACACAGCACTGCGCCACGGTGGCTGCGAGATGCCGTGGAGTCTAGATCCAGCAGAGAAGCATGCGTGACTTCTGATGGTGGTGTGCATGTGATATTCTTCTTTGTTGTGTAGAGATATTTGTTTGATGCCAAGAATGAAGTTTGGCTCTGATACCATGATAAATATATTAGCATAGAGACACCATGTTGAATATGCTAATATAGATGCGGAAGAGGAAGCATAGAGGAGGAACACTGAGAACACGAGGGTTACGTGGTTCAGCCTTACGACCTACATCCACGGAGGAATCCCTTAAGGGCTACATCTTTATTGTATGAGAGTGTAGTACAATAACCTCCTGTATTACAATGAACCCTAACATGAATATATATAGGCGACTAAACCCTAGACTACTAGTACAAGCAGGAATGGGCTTGGGCCTATTATATTGAGCTAATATGTCTAATATATATATCTAACATATATAAAATTGAACTTATGGTTTCATTATACATTAAAAGGTTACCAATGCTTCTAGATTTTTCAAGTATTGTTAAACCATTTAATAGTGTTAATGAAAAAATATTTTCGAGTATGATGTGTAGTGCAATATGCATTACATGGTTGAGCAGAGAATCCAACAACAATATTTCAGTTGTTTAGAGCAAATACCTGCACTTTATGATGGAGGGAACAGGAGCCATCAACACCTTCAATAACTTGACTGCAGTTATAATATCTACATCTCTCAATTCTTCTCTTCAATAAACTTTCCAAATACAACATCATTCTGATCTGAGATCTCTTGATTGCCCACTTTCGTTGCATCGGTACCCTGCATGCCATGGAGTCTTGCATTGAAAACAAAAGTCCTTGCACACAGGAGACTTTGATTGTGTCCCAGTTTGGCACTCGTTAATTAAGTATCATCACAGAGCATTCACGGTTTGGGCAGTAGCACCTTTTTTCAACCTGTAGAACGGTTGACTCGCAAAGAATATCACACAACTCATCAAACAGTGATTTTGATATGATTTGCCTGCAAAGAGAGGGTCCAAAAATTGCTCGTAGTTCTTGCTAGGGCATCTAATGTTGGCCACCTTGTCCTTAATCTTGACTTCGATGTATTTGGATATGCAGTCCATACGATGCAAATAGAGTGCACACTGCACACACTTGTTACTGTTGTTTTAATTTCTGGTTTGATTGTATGAGATCCATGCATATTTTGCATGTGAAGATTAAATGATCTTCCTGTACTTGGTCATGGTGGGTTTCTTTTTCTAAGTATAGCTGATCTTTCAGCGACAAGTTTCCCATGGCTTGAAAGTTGAACTACAATGTTGTTTAATTTTTCCATAGGATTTGTTGCTTTATATATAGATATATGGTTGGTCTTTGAATGGTTCTTTTAATCATATAGTAAGTAAAGACCGGATTGGACTCTACTTTTGACTATGGTACGTGATTGTAATTTGCTAGTTTTAGAGTGGCATTGAGGTGGTGGTCTAGCTTGTGTCCCAATTTGATTATGACAAGGTATGTTAAAAAAATTGTATTTTTTTTTTTTCAAATTCATCTATTGAATTAAATCAGTAAAAACATAACTTCTAAGGGAAATTTTTCATGATTAATTCCGACCAGCTGATACAATTAAATGGCTTCGGTTGACTGATTTAAGACTAGCTATACATGACAAATTGGGTTTTACCAATTGGCAGACAACAACTTAACTCTTATCAACTAACGTTATCAATTCTAAGAACAAGTCTTGATAGAAATAACATTAATTTAATTGTTCTTATCAACTCTCTTACAGGATGTTCTCGGTCTAGGGTTAGGGTTCCCGCCGCCTCCCCAAACCTAGGCTGTAGTAGTGCTGTTGCCTTTCTCTTCGAGAAAGACGTGATATTTTCCCTATAGTACTTTGCTACTAGTAGGGCTGGTTGTTTCCCTGTAGTACTCTGTTACTAGTAGGGTTTGGTTCTGTTTCTTTCTACGTTGACTGGAGATTCAGTGGTGTGACGGATAATGGAAGACCTTATGGCTAAGTGTGATAACTTATCACTCTCGGAATGGGAAGGGAAGAAAGTAGTGTTGTCGAAGAAAAACCAGAGGCCGGAGTGTGTCTTAGCAGCAAAATTCTTTACGAAGAGGGCTCTAAATATTGATACAGTGGCACGCACGTTTCGACCTATTTGGCGCACAAAGGCGAGCTTCCATATTACTAATGTGGGAGAGAATATACTGCTATTTACGTTTGAACAGGAGGTGGATGCTGTAAAAGTTTTGCTTGGGGAACCGTGGTCTTATGATCGCCATTTAGTAGTGCTAAAGCAATTTGAAGGTAATAAACCGATAAAGGAGGTTGTGTTTAACAGGGTGAAATTTTGGATCCAAATTCATGATTTGCCATACAAGTTTATGACCCCGGAGACAGCCATTAAAATCGGTGAATCAATTGGAGAGGTGGTTATGTCGCGAGACGAATCCAAGATGAGGGGAGGAACTTTCATGCGAGTTAGAGTTTGGGTTGATGTATCTCGCCCCTTATGCAGAGGAAGGAAGGTAAACTTTGAGGATGATCTAGAAGGTTGGGTCTCTTTTCAGTATGAGAGATTACCCAATATATGTTTTGGTGTGGGATGTTGTCACATGATGATAAGGAATGCGAACTATGGCTGAAAAGCAACGGTACTCTGCCGCTGGACCGTCAATAATATGGACACTGGATTAAAGCTTCGATATTCAGTCCAGCCAAGAGACAGGTAGTTGAAGTGAAGGGGTATGACTCAGAACCGGTTAGAGGCATGGATAAACAGGCCGATAGGGGTGGAATGGGGGTTTTAAGTGGGTTTGTTCATCAACCTGCAGCGCCATTGCTTTAGGAAACCCAAGTGGAACGTGTGGGCCTTGGTAAGTCAAGCATGTTGACCAAGCAACCCAGGAATGATAATGTGATAAGGGAGTTGGCTGGTGTACCGTCCGAGTTGCCTGGTGTTTCAAATATTTCACATAATGTAGCAGATTTTGAAATGGTGATTGAGGAATTAGATAGGGAGTTAGCCGGTAATGTCTCTCCTTCGAATGCATTGGTTGCTGAGGTAATCCGTGGCATTAAAGGAAAGGAAGGGGAGGTGGTGGGTCCGGAGGGGATGCATGGATCTGGGGAGTTGGTAAGGGAGTCCGAAATAGTGGGGCATGAAATTGTCCCCACTAACATGCAGCCTAGTTTAGGCAACATGGAGTTTTCTATGGGATGGACTGAAAGGTCTGAGAAGAAACCAAAGGTGAAATCAGTTCATGGTAAACAAGCCACCAAAGGGTCAACTGTTGCAGCCAGGGGTGTTGGAACTGAACTTACTACAGGTAATAAAAAAGGTACGTGGACTAGGCTCCCTTGTAAGCACAATAATAACCAGATGCAGGTGGAGAATGTGGTGACTTTAGGCCCAAAAAGAAAAGCTGAAGAAGGGGGTAGTACGGAGGAGGATGTGATTGAAGTTGAAAAGAAGCAGAAAGTGGATGATGAGATAAAAAGGCTCAGTGTCTTGTTTGCTACACACTTGGGATCGGCGGAGGTTGCTGGGCAACCCCACCGGGTCCAATGAGTCTCCTAAGTTGGAACTGTCGAGGGCTTGGGAACCCTCAGATAGTTAACGCCTTGAAAAAGGTTATTAGGTTAGAAGATCCCAATTTGGTGTTCTTGATGGAAACAAAGTCGAATGAAGAGTGGGTAAAAATTGTACGTAATCAATGTGGTTTTAAAGATAGTTTTATTGTTCCTAGTGATGGTTTAAAGGGAGGGTTAGCTTTCTTTTGGAAATCTGATATCAAAGTGGATGTTCTGGATTCTTCGCTATTCTTTATTGATGCTTTGATTGAGGGGGGGGGGGGTGAAAGAATTGGATGTTGGCATTTGTCAGGTTTCTATGGTCATCCTGAGACTGCACTAAGGATGGATTCATGGAGATTGCTTAATTCCTTAAGGGATAGCTCACAGTTGCCATGGCTTGTGATTGGAGATTTCAATGAAATCAGGTCTCAAGCAGAGAAGGAGGGAGGGGCTTCTAGGCCAGTACAGCAAATAGCCAGGTTTAATGCTTCTATTAACTTTTGTGGGCTTAAGGAGGTTGGCTTTGTGGGTCCTAAATTCACTTGGTTGTATCAAAAAAGGGATGGCACTCAGATCAGGGAACAGTTGGATAGGGCCTTAGCTTCTACAGATTGTCATTCTCTTTTCCCTAATGCTAAGCTTCATCATAAGTCATCTTCTGTCTCTGATCATAATCCTCTTTTGCTGCATCTATTCTCAAAGAAAAAATACCAGAAGCACAAGAAATTATTTAGATTTGAGTCTATGTGGTTAAAAGATGAGAGATGTGAGAAAGTGGTGACTGAGGCATGGGAGGAAGGGATGTGCATGGCTTCTAATTCTCCTATTTTATCTTGTATGGAATCATGCAGAAACAAGTTGGAGGTTTGGAATGTGAGTGAGTATGGGCATGTGGGAAAGAAGATAGCTGGTTTACAAAAATGCCTAGAAGGGTTGGAGATGCAAGCTTCATCACCTACGGTTATAAAAGACTTAAGAGATACTAGAGTGGAGTTGAATTGTTGGCTTGACAAAGAAGATGCCATGTGGAAACAGAGGGCTCAGCTGAACTGGTTTCAGGAGGGTGACAGAAATACCCGCTTCTTTCATGCTAAGGCCTCAGCAAGGTTTCAAAAGAACTTAATTGAGGGGGTTTTAGATGCTAATGAGGTGTGGCGGGTTGACCAAGGGGAGATTGAGAAGGCGTTTATTGACTACTATTCTGAGTTGTTCACTTCCTCAGCACCATCAGATTTCACTGAAATTCTGGAGGCCATTCAACCTAGAGTGACTCATTCAATGAATTCCATGCTGGTGAAGGAGTTCCAGGCAGGTGAAGGAGTTCCAGGCAGGTGAAGTGCACAAAGCCCTAAAACAGATGTATCCTTTAAAAGCCCCAGGTCTGGATGGTATGCCCCCTCTTTTTTTCCAAAAATTCTGGTCTACTGTAGGTGGTGTAGTAACTAAGACAATATTGGATTTCCTTAATTTAGGCATTACCCCGCCAAAATTTAATGAAACACATATTGTTTTGGTTCCTAAAACTGATTCACCTAAAAGAGTAACTGAGTATAGACCACTCAGTCTCTGTAATGTTATTTACAAACTGACATCTAAAACTCTAGCCAACAGACTTAAAAAAAATCCTCCCATCTATTATCAGTGATACTCAGAGTGCTTTTGTGAATGGTAGATTGATTACTGATAATGTTTTAGTAGCTTTTGAGGCAATGCACCAGATTAATTTGAAGAAATCAGGAACTAAAGGTGAGATGGCTCTCAAGTTAGACATGAGCAAGGCATATGACAGGGTGGAATGGGCATGCCTAGAGAAGATAATGGAGAAATTGGGGTTTCATTCAAGATGGAGGAGCCTGATGATGCAATGCATCTCTTCAGTCACTTATGCTGTACGGGTCAATGGTAAACCTAGTGGCCATATTATTCCTTCTAGAGGACTCCGCCAAGGTGATCCACTCTCCCCATATTTATTTTCGATTTGTGCAGAAGGCCTTTCTGCGTTGATTAAAAAAGCTACAGCTGATGGTTTGCTGGAAGGTGTTTCTGTGTGTAGGGGTGGCCATTGTCTATCTCATTTATTTTTTGCAGATGATAGTTTGATTTTTTGCAAAGCCACTATTGAAGAATGTGAAGCCCTTCAGAAAGTACTGAGAACGTATGAGCAAGCTTCTGGCCAATAGCTAAATTGTGCCAAAACTTCTCTGTTTTTTAGTCCTAACACAGTACAGGAGATCCAGGAAGAGATTAAAGTTTGATTTGGTGCTCAAGTCATTCGGCAGCATGAGAAGTATCTGGGCCTCCCTTCTTTGGTAGGAAGAAATAAGAAGAATACTTTCAAGGAAGTCAAAACAAAACTGGCCAAAAAATTGGCTGGGTGGAAGGAAAAGCTATTGTCTAAAGCCGGGAAGGAAGTTTTGATAAAAGCGGTAGCCCAAGCTATTCCGACGTATACTATGAGCTGCTTTAAAATTCCTGATTCCCTTTGTGATGAGATGACAAGTATTATTAGGAATTTTTGGTGGGGGCAATGTAAGGAGGAGAGGAAAATGGCATGGATTAGTTGGGAGAAACTTTGTACTCCAAAGGCTTGTGGGGGAATGGGTTTCAAACAATTGAAGGAATTTAATTTAGCCATGTTGGCTAAACAAGGGTGGCAACTCCAGTCTGGGAATGATTCCCTATTATATAGGGTTTTTAAGGCCAAATATTTTCCAAGGTGTGAATTTGTGGATGCATGTCTTGGAAAAAATCCTTCATTTACTTGGAGGAGTATTTTGGCGGCTTAAGCAATTGTCCAGAATGGCAAAAGGTGGCTGGTGGGGAATGGTCATAGCATAAGGATTTGGAAGGATAAATGGGTGCCATCCCCCTCAACGTATAAGGTATTTTCTCCTGTCTCAAGACTACCTGAGGACTCTCGGGTTGCAACCCTTATTGATGAAGCTTCTGGTGCATGGAATAATGAGTTGGTGCGGCAAATCTTCCTTCCTCATGAAGCTGACTTAATTTGTAGCATTGCTCTAAGTGCGAATTTGTCAGAGGATAAGCAAGTCTGGGCTTTAACGGACTCTTTAGTGTCCGTAGTGCATATAAGTTGGCCATGGAGATGAGCTTAAAGGTACCGGTGGGTGGTGTGTCTGATGGTAGTCAGTTAAGAAGTTTTTGGAAGCATCTATGGAGCTGTAATGTTCCACACAAGATTCGCCACTTCGCTTGGAGGGCCTGCAAAGATGTTTTACCCACGAAAGAGAATCTGGTCAGGCGCAAAGTGCTGTTGGACAGTGTTTGTGATGAGTGTCGCATGGAGGAAGAGTCTTCAGCCTATCTGTTCTGGCGGTGTCAACGTGCTACTGAAATATGGCACAATTCCGCTTTGTTTCAGGGCTCTAGGAGTTGCCATTTTGGGTCGTTCATGGACTTGCTCTGGTATGTGGTGATGATAGCTCAGTGGGATCACAGAAGGGTGGAAAAACTGATTGTGATAGCTTGGGCATTATGGTCGAACCGGAATGAATGCAGGAATGGTGGTGCGAAAAAGTCAAGTCAGACCTTAGTGCATGATGCGTTGGAGTATTTATGTGCTTACCAGGCTTGTATACAGGTCACGGATTCGAAGCAGCCAGCTGGGGCAGCAGTGTGGACGCCTCCCTCTCCAGCTCGTTACAAAATAAATGTGGATGGGGCTGTGTTCAAAGAGCAGAAAACGGCAGGGGTGGGGATTATAATTCGAGATGATGCAGGTCAGTTGATCGGAGCCTATAGTAAAAAAATTGAAGCTCCTCTTGGTGTCATTGAGGTTGAAGCTAAGGCGGTTGAGATGGGTCTTCAATTTGCAAAAGACATGTCTATCCAGGACTTCACGCTAGAGACTGATTCTTTGTCACTGGTTAATGCTCTAAGGGACTCTTATCCTCCCCCTTTATCTATGGCTGCTCTGGTCTATAGTTCCATAAGTGTTGCTCATAGTTTCCGTAGTGTGAACTTTGCCCATATTGGTCGTAAGGGCAATAGACCAGCACATTTACTAGCTAGACATGCTTTAGGCATTACTGATTTTTCTGTTTGGGTTGAAGAGATTCCTTGTTTCCTTGAACAAGCTCTCAACCAGGATGTATTGGCCAATTCTCTTGATTAATAAAGTTTTAGCTGTATTTCACATCAAAAAAACTCTCTTACAGGATCATCCTAATTTATTTCATGTCGTAGACAAAATATGGACAACCTTGAAGATTTTGGCTATATTTGATGCTCACGTGCATCTTTCTTCTGTACCCGGCATTTGGTATTGGCTTTCTTTCTGATCACGTGTTTTATCATGCATGCTTTCTTCTGTACCTAGGGTTTGTAGGTTCGCTTACCACTTGAGTATATTTGACACAAGAAAACAACTTAAAGAATTTATTACAAGAAACAGTCTTCATCCTTTCAATTAAAAAAATTCTTCTGTTTTGTGGCAAAGATTTCTTGTAAGCTAAATTTTGCTATTACAATTGATTATATGTAAACTGAAATGATATATGTTACCATAGGTAATGTTAGGCAATAATACAAAATAATAGAACGTCGGGTTTGGATTGTGATACTCTGGCAGAGTTGCAGTTATTCTGATGATATCCAATTTGTAAAACATTTACTATTCTACATTATGATTGGAATGAATTGAACATGCCCAAATTTCCTCCACTTCTGGCTGTTCATTTTGGTAATCTTGGGCTGGATGAACTCCTTAAAGCAAAACTGAATTGCATGGTGTGTTGTCCATGAATATTAATAATGTCTGAGAATTTCATGGTTGCAATTTAATGATCAATGCTTTTTTCTAATGTGGTTTGAAGTGAATGCCAATTATTATTGTTGTTGCATTAAAATTTTTTTTCATAGGTTTAACTAAATTATGAACAAATCCTTTATATTTTGCATTCACAGATCAGAGATTTGGTTTTGCGTTTGCATATATTTGGCTTTTCTCTGTAACAAATGTTTAAAACAAAGGAACACTCATGCACCCAACCATCACCATGGCTTTCTAGTTGGTTGTTAACATTGCTATTAGGACTTAGGAGTAGGACATCATACATCACTATTCGGCCTTTCAAATAAAATTTAAAGATCTAGAGCTCTTGAACCAAGTGAATGTATTGGCAAAGCCCAAATAAAAATTTTAATCATGAAATAAAATAAAGATTACGTAGTGAACTAACTTGGAGAAGAGAGAGAAAGTCCGATGTTTATTGTAGAGATTTATGGTACATGTGGAAGAAGGTATAATGAGAGAAGTGGTTACTGGAAATTAAATATTTATTTTCTTACTTTAATTATCAAATTATTGTTTTTTAATAGATACAATAAAATTTCAAACTATAACGTTCATTCTATAATAATTATTCTTTATCATCATGTTAAGACAAATTAATTTATGATTGAGTTAACTAGAATTTACAATCATCAAATTATTGTTATTATATCCTTACTTTTTCAAATGCTTTTGAAAATCACATTTTGAATGCCAAATGTCTTTTATGAAATATGATTGGTATTAAAAGGTCTGCTTTGTTATAAATGTATTAGAAATTAGTTTCACAATACAAGGAAATGATAATTGTTAATTTGTCACAACTTTTCCATTCAACTTTTAACTTATTTCATCAAGGATCTTGTAACTTTATTAGTTAACGCCTTTTAGTGTCTTTAATGGAGATATTCAACTATCAAATAATAATAAAAAAAATCTTATTTTGTTTATGTGCAATTTTTTAAAATCTCACATTTTTTTAAGTACAAGTATACTTTAACTTACATTTAGCAAAAGCAATAAACAAAAATATGTTGATGTCAAATAGACAATGGTTTTTTATTATATTACATTCACCCTCAATGAGAGAGTAGACCGGATTAAGACTCTGTTTGGATTGAGGGGAGAGGGAGTGGAAGGAAGTAGAGTAAAGTTGGTTGAAAATAGAAAATTTTTGGGCCCACTTTACTTTACTCCTCCTCCATTCAAACGGACCATAAATTTAAATTTAAATGAAATTTCTCCGATTTGACAAAACTTATTTTGACACTTTTCAGTTTGTTTACAAAACTTTCAATTATTTCAATTTCACATCTTAGAATTAAATTAAAATGAAATTAGAAGGTTACATACCTTACACCAAAAAGAAAAAAAAACATTTATTCTAGATGAAACCTTAACAATTTTATTTTAATTAAAAGATAATAATTGGAAGTTTATGTATAAAATTGAGTATTTTTAATATAAATTTTAAATTTTTAATAATTTGATACTTACAACAAAATTGAATGATTTGAACGATAAATCTCTTTATTGAAGATACTAGAAAGTTGAGCCATTAAGATCCAAGTCCAACTATATGGAAATGAATTGAAGAAGAAAAAAAAAAAAAAAAAAAAGCATAAAAATCTAAAAACTTTTACAAGTTCGAAGTCCAACTCACTCCCAGCAGGGTCTGCGCACACAGGACCACAGCCCACGGGCCTGGGAGTTCGGGCTCATCATATTTTACCGTACATTGTAGTTTTAGTGGATAGATATTATATATAGTGTACCAGTTAAGTTTACAACAACAACAAAAACTGGGTGAGACTCAAGTGTCTCATTTTCACTGTATTATCTTCTCATCTCCTTGTTCCCTCCTTCTCTTCCAAGTCCCAACCTATAAAGCCTTAAAACCCTCTTTCTCTCTCAAGTCTCAGTTCAAATAAAAAAACCTAGGGTTTGGTTCTGAGAAAGAGATGGGGTCTCAATCGGCGAATCTGTGGGTTTTGCTGGGCTTAGGCTTGGCCGGAATTCTGATTATGACGAGGAAGCTGAAGAAGGCTATAAGGGAAGACTTCGGTGCGTTTATCGAGAAGTTTCAGTTGCTTCCTCCTCCTCCGCCGCCTCCTCCCAAAGCTCCTCATCCTCTCACCGGCCTCACTTTCGCGGTTTCCGACGTGTAAGCCCTCGCCCTCTGTTTCTTTCTCTTAAATTCTGTTTGTTTCCCGAGAAATGTTCGGTCTAGTAAATATATATGAATATGCGGTGTTTTTTATTTATTTTATGTTGATTACAGTATAGATGGGCTAACTTGAGTGACTGTTTGTTTGTCTTTTGTGTTGCCGTTGTTTGAATTCAAATGGAAAGAGTTGGAATGGTTTACTTGATTGATTGAGTCCAGGATTTTGGTTTTGGAGTTCCAATAAATTGTTTGCAGCTTGTAAAAAAAAAAAAGTAAATTGTTTCCTGTGTTTGATTGTGATGCTGAAAATGAGCCGGAAAACATTTTCCTTTGTTTCCCATGAAAAATCAATGATATTTCGTAAATTCCTTATAGTATTATGTATAGTATGAGCTCTAGCTCTCTAGCTCTCAAATGGTCCCCTCTCCTTTTAAAAGAAACAACGAGGGTGAGGCTGTGGGTTCCCCGTTGGTGAATGTGTAACTGCTAACTTTCATTTGAATATGAAAATTATGTCGAGCAACTAAAAAATCAAAGGACATACCATTTTTAACATAGAAGAAAAACTGTGAGCAATATGCTTCCAAACAAAAAACAATGGTATCAGGACATTAAACAACATATATCAAACTACTTATAAAAAAAAAAAAAACATATATCAAACCATTTAAAATAGTTCAACATGCTTCAATATTAAAAAAAGTGAAATTCAAGTTCAACCTTCTGCATAACCATGATTTGAAAGTAAGGGAAAATTACATTTTAAACCCTATTATTAAGGGTAGTTTCAATCTAATCCACCCTATAGCCTGGTGGAATGGATATTCTTTTATTTAATCCTCTAGCTTTATTTTAGCCCTAAAATGAAGGCTCCACAGGAAGACTTGTATCAATATTGAATGAGCATGAGTTCGAGTTTGTAGCTTTTAAGAAGAAAAGCTTGATGTGTGAGCTGTTGAGTTTAGATGTGAAAGAAGGTGATCAAAGCTTTACACAGGAGGAACGTGCTTGAAGGGAGGAGTCCAAATCTGTGATAGAACGGGTTGCTACACATGAGGAGACTTGGTGTAAAAAATCGAGAGCTTTATGGTCGAAGGAGGGGGGTAACAACACTAGTTTTTTTCCATAGGTTGGCTAATCCGCATAGAAAAAGCAATTATGTGGGTGGACTGGAGGTGGAAAGTAGGTTTATGAGGAGTTTGAGGTTCAAGAGCAAGTGGTGCAATTCTACATGTCGTTATACAGTTATTCACAGAAACAAGGGATTGTAAACCACCTGTAGATGGGCAGAGTTTGCAAGTATTGATGAGCATGATAAACAATGTTAGAGCAGGAATTTAATAAAGGATGAGGTCCTACATGTTTTGAAGGACTTGCAAGGTGATAAGCTTTCCAAGCTCAAACAGATTTACTATGACATTCTATCAACATTGTTTGAGGGTGGATGAATCTGATGTGATGGCTGTTTTTGTGGAGTTTGATAGGTACCGTGAGTTTTAAAAATCCCGTAATGTTTCTTTTATTGCTTTAATTATGAAGAAGAGTAATGTCATCAATATTAGCGATTTCAATCCTATTAGCTTGGTGGGAACTGTGTATAAATTATTGGCAAAGGTGCTAGCTAATAGGATGAAAATGGTGTTAGACAAGCTCATTTTCGAGTACCAAAATGTCTTTGTTTGTGGTAGGAAATTCTTGATTTAGTCCTAATTGAAAATGAATGCATGGATTGTAGAATTAAGAGTCCTATTCCTAGGGTAATTTGTAAGTTGGGTATTGAAAAGGCTTACAATCATGTTAATTGGGATTTGGGTTTTTATCTGTTGGAGAGGATAGATTTAGGGAAGAAATGGAAGGGTTGGATTCATGCCTGTATTTGTAATGTTCGGTTCTCAGTTTTGATCAATGGATCTCCTGGTAGCTTCTTAGTTGACGGGGATTAAGACAGGGTAACCAGCTACCCCCTTTTCTCTATATATTGGTCATGTGGGTCTTGAGTAGGATGCTGAAGAAAACAGAGGAGAGGGGTTTTATTAATGGGAAGGAATGGGGGATGAGTTTAAACACCATTTGGTAGGATGGGATAAGGTCTGCACTCCTATTGTTAATGGAGGATTGGGGATGCGGAAGCTTATCTTCTTTAATCAGGCTCTCTTAAGGAAGTGGCTGTTAGGCCGGGTACCTATGGTCATGGTCTTTTGAAGAGTCTTAGGATGGGTTGGGAGAGGTTACTTTAGAATATTAATTTTTGAGGTTGGAGTTGGCAACTGAATTTGATTTTGGCATGATTGTTGTTGTGGTAACCAACCCCTGAGAGTGGCTTTTCTTGCCTTGTATGATGGCTCCACTTCCACTAGAATGCTTTAGTGGAGTATTTGTTGTTGAGGCAGTTTGAGGGGGAGAGGTGGAGTTGGGATGTTAGATTCATCTGGGACTGTTAATGGTTGCGAGCTGGATTTGGTGGCTGCTTTTCATCATCTTCTGGATTTTCATATTCCTCTTAAAGAGGATGGAGATTGGGCGAGGTGGAGGTTGAAGAAGAATGTGGAGTTTGATATTCATTCTTTCTATAATGCTTTGAGGGGTTCCAATTCTGTCAATTTCCTTTGTAAAGGCATTTGGGGTGTGAAGTCCCCACAGAGGGTCTTCTTTTTTGTTTGGACAGTGGTGTGGGGGAAGATACTCACTTGTGATAATCTTAGGGAGAGAGGCTACACTATAATAGATTGGTTCTACATGTGCCGATATAGTGGGGAGGTGCTGGATCACCCTTTGCTTCATTTCAAGGAGGCTTACTAGTTGTGGAGCTTTGTTTTTTGATCCTTTGGGATCTGCTGGGTCTTACCAAAGAAGGTGATTGATCTTATGTTTGGTTGGAGGAACTGGATGGGTAAACATTCTTCAAATATTGGAATTTGGTTCCATGAAGTTGAATATTGCACGTTTAGAACATACCTGATATTATGCACATCTTATAAGTCCTAATTATCTTTTAAGTTTGTTCACTACAAAATAATTGAGTAAATTAAGCCATGATCACATAACTAATCACAAATAGTGAAAGAAAAAGAAAAAAAGAAAAAAAAGAAAAGGCCATGCTATGAGCAAAGGATCCACATTTATTTCATGAGTATAACATTATGACATCTATAAAAGAATTTAAAAAAGTTGGCAGCAAAAAGAAACTATGGCTTCCATTAATTAGCAAAAATATCATATTTCCAAGAGAGAGTAATGTAGCAATTTAAGTCAAGTATTTTTTTTTGGGGGGTGTTGGGGGGGGGGGGGGGGGGGGGGAACTACCCTGTCATATATCCCTAATGAGTTCTAAACGTGTCCTAAGATAACAAAATCCATCATTCTCATTCAACTTCCAAACGCAAAACTCCCCTATATCAAATGATATGTGAATTTAGCAAATCAACATATACTAATAAAAAGTACTTAAAGGTGGTGAGCAAAACTTTTTGGAAGAGATAATTACCATTGTGATGTTTTTTGGTGTGGAGTTTGTTTTGTAGCTAACATTCTGGAAATTTTTTCTCTTTGGTGCTTATACTGTTGACCATGAAAATATTTTCCATGGAATTTTATTTTCTACTGTACTAAAAACTATAAAATGTTGAAAAAGTTTTCTACCAAAACAAGCAGGGTGAGAGTAAAAGGTTATTGATAGAAATTAATCATTATTGGGTACACTCATATCCTCAAATTCAACTTTTTAATAGTGTATTACTTTGGTAAAAGCCTGAAGGGGCCTTCCCTTTTTTTAGAAGGAATGAGAAGAAAGATTAGTGAGGATCTTATAAAGGAAGGGGGAAATTTTATTTTGGATTTGTTAAGCAAGTTATTATCAGTCCTGGTCAAGATCATATTGATTGGGTTTGTCACTCTTTTATTTTGTTTTTGTTCTTTGTTTTTGAGAAGAGTAAAAAGAGAAGTTCATCATTGTTTAGTCATTGTCCTTTAGGTTGGTTTTAGTAGATCATACCTATGCATTTCCCTCTTGGTATTTCCAATGGGGACATCCATGGTTCAAATCCCCCCCCACCCCCCCCAAGTTATAACTATTGAATTATTTAAAAAAAAAAAAAATCAAACCCATGATTTGCATTCTTGATTTCTGAAGTTTTTTTTCGTGGTTTTTAAACTGAATTAATCTTTTATTATAATCACCAGATTCGACATTGATGGTTATGTGACTGGATTTGGTCATCCAGAATGGGTGAAGACACATGGCAAAGCTTCTTGGACATCTCCTGTGGTTACTGCACTTGTTGAAGGAGGTGCCACTTGCATTGGAAAAACTGTTGTGGATGAACTAGCATATGGGTATCTGTCTTGTACTCATTTTATAGCAACATTTGCTTGGGCTGCACAAACACACACACCTTTGCAGTGTGTCCCACTCTAGCATTTGTACGGATTGGAATAATGACTATTGTTTTTGGCATGTTTATTTTCAGTATCAGTGGAGAAAATAAGCATTATGGTACACCCACCAATCCCACAATACCTGCAAAAGTACCAGGTGGATCCTCCAGTGGAGCTGCTGTGGCAGTGGCTGCTAATCTTGTTGACTTCTCATTGGGTGAGCTTCTTATTAGATTCAACAGCTTATCCTCGTTCCCTTGAATAATTAGTCTCAACACATACATTAACTATGCTGAATAAGTTTTATTGTTTTGATTTTCTTTTTCCTGTCTTGTCTTCCCTAAATAAAACAAAGAAAAGTGTAGATGGGCTTGTTTTGAAGTAGTTATAGGCAGAGGTAGACATGTGGTATTTATTTTTTAATTTCTGGTTGTGGTGGCCTAAGTATTTAGCTGGTTAAATTGACTGAAATTTCAGTCTATGCAGTCTATAACTTTTAGTTATGTTAAAACAATTAGAAATACCTACAATTCATGATGTAAAAAAAAAATTATGTAAAAAAAAAAATTTTCATTTCCCATTTGGCTTTTACTATATATATATATATATATAAAAGAAATCCAACAATGACTAATCTATGTTCATATTAAAACTAGGTGAAATATCAAGTGTTAACAATGATATTGTTCCTTTATACTAAAATGTCAACGTTTTGAGGTTTAGTTGTAACTTGAAGAAGAATGCTATACAGTATTAAGAAGTAACATGCTCATTAAATAAGCATAGTCTAAGTGAAAATGTTAAGATGGATGGGTGGGCATACTAGGACATATAACATAAGAATTAAAGTCATCCATTTGAAGATATGGGTGGCTCCTATTGAAGAAAAGATTTAAAGCTAGGGATGGCTCCTATTAAGCCAAAGATGGGGAAGATTCGCTTAATGGTTGACCAATTAATGCACCCAAAATAATGGGTGATTTAATTCAAGTTGAGAATTTAAAAGAGGTAAAGGATGGCCTAAAATAACCTGGTAGAAGTAGTGAAGTACTAAAGAAGATTAATTAGATAGGTAATGGAGCATTAGTAACATGATAGGGTTTGCAAACATCCTTTATTTTAAGATTAGGTGTTTGATGATGACTTATCTTGGTATACCATTGTGGAATTCTATCAAATTGAAATTGGTATGAACTCCCATTTAGAGAAGTTGGACTGTAGATTATTTAGTTGGAAGAGAAACTATACCTGTCAAAGGGGGGCAGAGAATGTCATTGAAGATTACACTCTTGACTTACCTACATTTTATCTCTCCTTATTCACAATTCCCATTAGCGTGGCAAACAGGATTGAGAGGAGATTACAGTGGAATCTTTTGTGGGGTGATATGGGTGATCAGTGGCTTGGGGATTAGGAAGATAGGAACCTTTGACCTAGCCCTATTGGGAAAATGGCCATGGCGATTTGGGATGGAAGAACACAATTGTGGAGTTATGTAGTAGCTGTGTAGTACCTGTTCAAGGGACACGTGGTTGTGGCTTATGGAAATGTATTGATGGATTGGGACAAAGTTTTACAGTATAAACACTTTGATGTAGGGGATGGTACTCATGTTCATTTATGGCATGACAGATGATGTGGAGATCATTGTTTGAAGGAGGTTTTTCCCATTTTGTTTGAATGCTCCATAGCTAGAGAGGCATCTGTTGCTTCTATGCTGGTTAGACAAACAGTAAGGAAAATGAGGAGTTGGGATGTAAGTTCTCTTCTCAACTTTAATGATTGGGAGTTTGAAGTGTTAGATTCGATAAAATATGCCTATGACATCAACTTCATAATGATTGCTCTTTATCATCTGGCCAAGACACCAATTGGTTTTTGTTGTAGGCGGGGTTTGAACCCCAGATCTCTTGTTCAATGACAAGAGACTTTACTAGTTGAACCAATTGAAAGGGAGTGGGGATTTTGATTTACGTTCTTTTTAAAATGCCTTAAGAGCGGCCCATTTGTAGTGTCTTCTCCATGGAAGAGTATTTGATGTGTTAACGCCATGGGAAGGTTCTCCTTCTTGGAATGGACTGCAGCTTGGGGAAGATCCTCACATGTGACTCCTTTGTTAAGCAAGGCTATATGTTAGTAGGTTGGTGTTGTATGTGTCGGTGTAACAAGGAGACAGTGGATCATTTATTTTTATGCTACATAGTTGCATTTGATTTGTGGAGTTTCTTGTTTAGATCTTTCAGGATGCAAATGGGAGCTACTAGAAAAAGTCCTTGATCTCTTGTGTGGTTGGAGGAATTGGGTTGGTAACTTTTCTTGGATATTTGGAACTTTTCAAAAAATGTTTGATGCGTCATTTGTGAAGGAAATGAAACTGAATGTGCGTTTGAGGGTATGGAAATTTCAGTGCCTCAATTGATAGCATTGTTTTCTATATCTTTGTATGAGTGGTCCCATGCATGGGGTTTTACCAATAGTAATTGTAATGACTCCACCCCAACTATGTAGATATTGTCCGCTTTGGGGCCCAAACCCCTCAGTTTTGTTCTTCCCAAAAGCGCATAGTAGTGGAAGAAAAGACCTCTACACATTGAAGGGAGATCGCTTCTTATAAGCACATCTCTATGTGATTCCCCAGGCTATGTGAGACTCCAGATTTGCTTCTCCCATTAGTCCTTCACAATCCACCCCCCTTATGGCCACATGTATCCTCACGTGTGGGCTCACACTTTCGGCTGGTGCATGACTCTGATACCATCTGTAATGACCCCACCCCAACTATGTATGTATTGTCTACTTTAGAGCCCATATCCCTTATGGTTTTATTCTCACCAGAGCACACATTGAAAGGAGATCACTCCTTATAAGCACATCTCCATGTGATTCCCCATGCGATGTGGGACTCTAGGATTGCTTTTCCCATTGGACCTTCATAGTAACTCCATACCAGAATTTATTGAGCCATTGCTTTTTTGTAAGTAATTTTCTTATTTGTAAATCTTTAGACTTCTTTGTGTCAAAATTTGTACATGAAGGATTCTCCATTGAATTAAATATTTAGACTCCTTTGTGTCAAAAGTTGTGTTATTGATTCTTTACTGGGAAGATGTTTAGGTTTAGTGCGGAACATATAGATGCTTGCTTTCACTTGCTTCACACACTGGAGATTTTAAGTAAGGACATAAAAGATGTCATAGTTTAGGGGGGAAAAGTGTAATTTTCCCAACTTTTTTTTGACATTATTTAAGTACTTAACTTTGTGATGTGGTAAAATTATTGTGCATAAGTGAGAATTCACACATTTTTTTTTATCATGCTTATAAAGTGAGCATAAATTGACATAAAGCCTCAGAAATGTCATCTATCTTTTGATCAACTTTGTGTTGAGGGCTGGATATCTATCTGCAAGATCAAGTTCAATTTTGGAACGGTTTATATTTCATGGTTTTTGACAACTTCAAGTTTTTTTTATTGCGGTTCCGTTTTTGGACATCAATGCATTGGATTTGTGTATTTGGTTTTATCTTCTTCTTGTTTTCCTTTTAGGTATTTCTATCATATACTTCCCATGCGCAGACGATTGCCTCCTTTGGTGTTGTTTATTAGACTAAAGTACACTGTTGGCCCTTAAAGTTTGGGGTTGTTTTCATTTTGGAACTTTACGTTTCAGAATTTTCATTTGGCCTTTTATGTTTAATTCCATTTTCATATTGGTTCTTTACATTTCAAACTTTTCATTCTGACCCTTCATGTTTAATTTAATTTTCTGTTTGGCCCTTTACATTTATTTTGACCTTTCATTAAAATGAAAATTTTGAAACATAAAGGGCTAAAATGAAAAATTTGAAACTTAATGGGCCTTTATGAAAACGTCAAACTTTAAAGGCTAAAAATGTACTTTGGTCTATCTATTTAATTTTTATATTGATAAAAGGCTGATTAAAATTTGTTGATAGAACTGCTGATTGATCATATTTTAACTTCTGGAGCATGCTAGTTTTTTTGACTTATGATCATGCCTTTCGTACTAACAGTATATGGCAGGTATTGATACTGTTGGTGGGGTGAGAGTACCTGCTGGATTTTGTGGCATTTTAGGATTCCGTCCCTCACTTGGGGCTGTTTCTCAAATTGGAATTCTACCTATTTCAACAAGCCTTGACACAATTGGTATGTATGACTACAATTCTGTATGCTGTCTTATTTCAGATAACTATAATCTACATGTTGCCCATGTCCCGGTTAATCTTTAGGATATGCATACATGTTGCTCTTCTCTGATTCCTTTTGAGCTTCTCTGAAGGAGATAAAGAGAATTAACTGCACTTATATAACTTTTACATTTTTTCTACCCTTGATTACTGGTGGTTTACGTCATTGATTAACGTTTCGAACTTTTTTTTACTTTTGTTTATTAAAGGAGTGGAACGTATGAGTGAACTTTACTGTTTGGCATATGTTATTTTTTAGCTATGGACTAAAAGGTATGGTTCTCTTCTGGGTTGCCTTTTGTTTTGAACATTTTTGCTCAAGTCATTATAAGTTGGGACCAATTAAGAAGGTTTTATTTCACATAGAAGTTTTTCTTTTTCCACACCATATATTTTGGAAGTTAAGTTTCCGTACTACCTCCCTTCACAAAGTTCCATGAATTAATTAATTCTATATCTGTAGGAAGTAACCTTTGATTGGAGTTGGATACTAAAGATTTGCAGTGTCATTTTTGCACCATTTATATGTGAATGTCTTTGTGCTTTGTGCATGTGCATCTAACTTCACTGAAATGCAGATGATACTGCATCCCTTTAAGTTATTCTCTTTGAAATATCAGCTTAAAGTTTTTTTAAGAATTTTTTAACATTAAATTGTTAGATAGTTTTAGATTATTAAGTCATTACATGTGATTATGGTTTGTGATTGCCGTGTCTTGACTGTATGTCATGATTGTGTTTTGCACTGTGTCCTTCTTTCTTTCTTTTTCTTTTGAATTGGTCATTTGTTAGAAAATTGATTTCTACAGTAAAATGCTGTCTAGTGTTTTCATCTAACTCCCTTGTAATTCTCCTGTGCAATCACTTTCATAGGATGGTTTGCTAAGGATCCTAATATTCTACGTCGTGTTGGCCATGTTCTGCTGCAACTTCCATACACAGTTCAACGCAGTCCCAGGCAAATTATAATTGCTGATGATTGCTTTCAACTGTTAAAGATTCCTGTTGACAGAGTTGCTCAGGTGGTGATCAAATCCACTGAGAAGCTTTTTGGAAGTATGTCAGTTTACTGTATGCCTCTAAGCAAAAAGTTCTATTTATACTTTTTTTATTCTAACCCTTTTTATTTTTGTTTCTGCTGCCATTTTTGTTTTCATTAATATTGCTGCTACTGCCTTACAACTGTGTTCTTAAATTTTGTTTGTTTGTTTTTTTTTTTTTTTTTTTAATTAATACAACTATCTATTCTGTATTTTCTTTAAACTATGTCTAATTGAACTTCTTCAGGACAAGCATTGAAGCATGAAAATGTCGAGGACTATCTCAAGTCAAAGGTTCCAAGCTTGAAAGAGTTTCCCAGCAAGAAATCTAATGGTGAATTTAAAACTTCAACACGATTGCTTGCAAATGTTATGCAGTTTATTCAAAGGTGAGGTTGCTTCTTTATGATTTAAAATGGTATTATAGATCATTTTTCATCCTTTGTCCCCTTGTTCTTGAAGATCTTCCTCATTCTTTTTTCTTTTTTTTTGGGGGGGTGGGGTGGTATGTGTGTGTGAATGCATGTGCCACAGTTTTCTGATTTAATGTGACAAAGTATAGGAACAAGTAGAAAATGATTAGCATCAAAAGGAGAATTGATGTTGGAGAAATATGCAGTTAGTGCTGAGTAAATATTACTATTAGGTTGCCAGATGTATTTAGAGGTGCTATATCTGGGGGGGCAATATTTGACATGACTGCAAACACATGTTTTTTTGCGGGTTAGTATTTATTGTAAAAGGTTTTGTGTCAAAGTGGGTCAACTTGCTTTAACAGGATTAATAAATGGTCAATTCCATATTGACCTGCTTGATCCAAAATCAACCCAAAAAGACTTATTTGTGTCAAGTTGGGTTGACCCCTTTTGACACGAACCCATTTAACCTGCATAAATAAATTTCATTTTTATCCAACATAAATTTGATTTTTAAATATAGAATTGAGTTACTAAAATAACTTTAACAGTTTTATTATATATTCTTTGTTGAAACTCTAAAATCCCAACCCAGTTACCTAAGAAGGAAGGTAGACCCTTTGAGCCTTAAAGACTTGATTCTTGAAAATCAATGTGGATGAAGCTATATTGCATTGGCTCCTAAGGCTAGTGTTAAGTAATAGTGCTATACTGTTACGTCTGTGAACAAGCTCATGTCATTTAGTTTACACTTGTGCTTTTGCAGCATGATTTTGGTATATTCTTAAGTTTCAGCTTTGCATTATACTGAGGAACCCTTGCAGGTTGTAGGTAAGAAGGTGGGAAGGCTTGTCTCTTTGTCCCTTTGCACTTCCCTTTTTTAATACAATTAAGCTCTTAAAAAATTATGTGATGTATTCAAACCCTGGGTATGTTATCTTCCCTAGCTTAAATGAACCTTTTTCCTCTTGTAAGAATAGGGTGGAGGGTGATGTCATGTGTTCAAGACTCATTAAGATCTGTTTGCATGGAGAATTAGGACTCAATGGACATTTACTACTAATCCCAAAATAGAATTACTCAAAACCACAAATAGTAACCTTAGAACATGATTTATTACTTGTGAAAAAAAAAAAAAAACAATAACATGAGACGTTTCATAATAAGACTTATACATCATTATTACAGCACATGTTTTTTAATTACAAAAATATGCCTAAGAAAACTGACATAAAATAAATCTGCAACATACAAAACTAGAAAAAACTGTAGGTCTTTGCAGGCAACTGGCAGTGTTTTCCATTAAGTTGTCCAGTATGGAAGTTGAATGGGAGGCAGTTGCTTATGCTGATTGTTTGCTGTTTCCTTTTCACCCTTGTTGGAACTAAGTTTGGTGTGATTAATAAGGAAAGATGGCAACTTTTATATGGACAAGCCTTCAAGTTGCTAAATGAGGTTCATTTTGCCCCTTTTTAATGCAGACATGAGTTCAAACATAATCATGGGGAATGGATTAGTTCGGTAAAGCCTGTTTTAGATCCTGCTATCTCAGCAGAAATATATGAAACAGTGGAGACAGCAGATACAGACATTGAACGCTACAAATCAATCCGGGATGAAATGCGTTCAGCTATCTACTCCCTTTTGAAGGTAATGGCTCTCGTGTACCTCCCATGTACAAGGTTGCACCTCTTTTTTTTTTTTGGTATATATTACTTCTCAAAAAGAAGGTAATGATTCTAGAGAAGTTTATGTTGCATTTTTGTTGGTCTTGGATTCAAATTGATTCAAGTTGTACACACCACAGAGAACTTAAAATATGTAACAACTCTCTACTTTCTTTTTATGAAGTTTCAATGTATGTTGCTTTTAATACTGCTTAAGAAGAATAAAGCTGATATTTTGTTTTAACCTCATAGTTCTGCGAGTGGAAGATACATGCTTAATGCAGTTTCAACTTAGTTGATCTGTTCTCAAACAAAATAAAAAAGTCTTTTTTTGTTCTTGCTAGATGTCAATCCTTTTTCTTCTTGGAAGTTTTGAAATGGAGAAAAAAGAAGAATGAAAATATGAAAAATGAAGAAAGGACATAAAAAGAAAGGATTGGGAATCTGGATAAATGAGTAATGGATTAAACTATGTAGGAGATGATGCATTTCTCTTTTAATATGGTTACCCTTGTCCAACCAACACTCTAATGTATCCATTGCCTCTAGCAGAGAGCATGTTGCAGTAGTCCTTGCCATCATGCATGCATTGACTGACATGTCTCACTTGGTCATCTCCCTCTTTGCTCCTTATTAATGATGTCAGTATTATGGCCATGACCTTTCCTTAATATCTAATAAACTACCATGATTTTAGCACTGGTTGCTGCCATTTCATCCAATAGCAATGTTGTATGTTTAACTTTGTCCCGCATCCTGGAATGCATTTAAGTATGCTCTTTTTTTTTTTTTTTTTTTTTTTTTAAATTTAAAATTTGTGTCTATTATCTTCAAAATACTTTACCCAAAAAAAGAAAATAAATCTTGGTGATAACTGATAAGTACATGACTATATGAAAATATCTTATTGTGCATGTTAGCAAAATTTTGTTTTTTCCAGTTTTTATTATTTAGATATTTTCCCCATTTTCTTTCTGTAAATAGATAATAAATAAC
Organism: Quercus robur; assembly: GCF_932294415.1. Classification (NCBI taxonomy): domain Eukaryota; kingdom Viridiplantae; phylum Streptophyta; class Magnoliopsida; order Fagales; family Fagaceae; genus Quercus; species Quercus robur. The sequence continues at coordinate 29,416,774 of NC_065543.1, forward strand.
TGATATATTACTTTTGTTGGTGCAGTTTTTGTAATTTGTTTTCTAGGCTCTATTTTTAATTATACTTGTTTTGATATTTGATGTTTTCTTTAGGATGATGGGATTCTGGTGATCCCTACCATTGCTGATCCTCCTCCAAAACTTGGTGGGAAGGAGATCTTATCAGAGGACTACAAGCGCCGTGCATGTAGTTTATTGAGTATTGCTAGCATATCAGGTTGCTGTCAGGTGATTCTCTTTCTCATATAAGGTTTCATAAACATTATTTTTCTTTCTCATGAATCTTTAATATTTAAAAATCATGCTGTTTGTGGGGTTTTTCTTCTACACTTATGTGTACTGCTTAAATGTCATCTATGTCCTGTTGATGTCTCCTTTCAGGTCACAATACCACTAGGATTTCACAACAAGTGTCCTATTTCAGTGTCCTTCATAGCCAGGAATGGGGGTGATCGCTTTTTACTAGATACAACGCAGGCCATGTATGCAACTCTCCAGGAGCAGGCTGATATTGCTGCCAAATCCAAAGTATCAAGAAATGTTGTCAGCAAGGAAGAATCTGCTGAGATTGCTAAAGAAAAGGTACGTGATGATTAACTTAACTCAACTAAGCCTTAATTGAAACTAATTAGGGTTAGTTATATGTATCCTTTTAGCGTTTTACGCCACTTGTCTCTATGTAGGGCCATGTCTCCATTCACCTCACTAGTAAAGAATGATTAACTCTTATTTATTTTTTCGCCGGATATACAGAAACTTCCAGCTGTTTGGAGTTCAGTTTATTGTACTTGGTATCATCTGCCTAATGACTCCTGGATCAATTGTCATTTCCTCCTCTCACAAGTGTGGGTGGAGGGTGTGGTCGTGGGTTCAAAACCCATTGTGTGTGTGTGTGTAATTTACCAAGCAAAGTAAGAAAAGTACTTGTACTGTTTGACCAGTACTAGATGTGCTAGTTAGTGTCGATGGATACTTGTTCTTCTTAGGGTTTCTGTATTCTTTATTTTTTTTCTTTCTAAATACTCTATTCCCTTTTGTTGGTCTGGTTTAGGAAATCCACCTTTTTAAGAAAACAACATTTAATAGATTGTCTTTGAAATAAAAATAAAAATAAAAATGAAAATTTCAAAACTATCATCTTTAATTTATACTAAAAAAAAAGCTAATGAAAAAAGGGTATTGATTTTGGGAAAGCTATAGATATTGTGTCCAATGACTTCCCAAAGGGAACAACATTTTGAGACATGAAAGTGGAATAGAGGATCAACAAAAGGGGATGGAGGAAGAGTTCATTAGTTATGCTTGATTTTATGTACTTTGGTGCTTTTCTCCTAAATCACATGTCACTGGATTTTATGAATTAGGGCAACCAAGCCTTCAAAGATAAACAGTGGCAGAAGGCTATTGGCTTTTACACTGAAGCTATCAAACTTAGCGGCAAAAATGCAACATATTACAGTAACAGGGCTTTAGCATATCTTGAACTGGGGAGGTATTACCATCATCTTGGTAGTTTAAGTTCCTTGATTAATGTCTTGTTAGATATTCTTGACCAGTTTGTTTTGCCCATACAGTTACCTACAAGCAGAGGCAGATTGTACTCAAGCTATTAATCTTGATAAAAAGGTGACTTTTTCCCCCCAAAATACTTGTTGGTGCAATTGTTTAGTTTTATGTTGGGGTTTAATAAGTATTAGTGAATTTGCTTCTGCTAGCTATCCAAAAATGGTTTGTCCCTAGTGTTGTTTTTACTTTACTGCTAATTGTTGTAGTCTGTTTGCATGTCAGTGACTGGTATATCAGAATTGATATTACTTAATAAAAAATCTCATTATTGTATACTATCAAATTATTTGTTCAATGGAATGTAGTGTACAGAAAAAAATGAGAACTCTGTATTGATAAAGTTCTCTTCAATCAAACAATAAGCTTTTTTGATTGATTGGAATGAATATTGAGTAAATTGCTACTCTAACTTATCCAAAAAGAAAAAAAATATTGAGTAAATTGCTACTTTAGGGCATGCAAAGTTCTTTAGATGATCCTCTTTTAGTCATGCATACTCCTTCCTATTTTCTTTCTTAGGCTTCCTGTTTGAGGTTGTAAAAGCACAATGAACGGTGTTGTATTGCACTAGAAATGGTGCCAGACTGGGTGGTTTAAGCATCCAGTCCACCCAGTCTGTTCTAGTCTGGAATAATTTGTAACCGATTATGTAGACGTCTCAACACTCAATGGAGAGTAGATTTTGACTGGGTGCAATATGCGTAAGGTTATAATTATTTACTAAAATCTCATCATTCTAGGAACTTTGACAATGAGCTCTAATTCAAATGGTACCTCCTTCCTTTGTAAGGATAAGGTGGAGGGTGAGGTTCTAACTTATAACTTCTTGGCTCACCAGGTGCATGAGTAGCTTTAATTTAAAAAAAAAAAAAAAAATCATTCTAGGAACTTTTCTATTGAATATATATTTTTGAACTTCTTGGTATTAATTTTTCCACATTTTAATTGATTTAGAAGAGCATGCCTTTCAAGCCCTTCTAAGAATTATAGAAGAGAAACTTGCTACTATATTATTGCACAATAAGGAGTTGGTTAAGTGTTATGTCATTATGTGTCTGTTATGACTGGACCTGTATACAGTTAGGTGCAGTCAGCTGTACAGGCGAATAGCAAATTATATGCCAAAAAAAAAAAAAAAAAAAAAACAGAAATACAAATATACAATCAATAGAAAACGAAAACCAGAGTTGGATGGCAGGATTTGGGCATGTGGATTTGGATTCGAGTAATTAAAATCCAAATACCTTGTTTGGATGCTTTAAAAAAGTCAAGGATTTGAATTTTGACAAATCCACTAAAGATTTTAAACCTTTAAAATTCTTGGATTTGAAATGATATCTAAAATTAATGGATTAGAAATCATGGCATTTCAAATATATTGATTTCGAATCCAAATCTAAATCCAAATTCAACTTTTCAAACGCAACCTTAGGTTGTGTTTGGATACTTGAATTTGGATTTGGATTTGAATTTTAAAGTGACGGATTTGAAATGCCTTAATTCCAAATTCTTAAATATTTAAGTATTTATATGCATTTCTAAAATGCTATGGATTTAGAAGTTATATCAAATTCAAGATTTTAAGGTTTAAAATCCTTGGTGGATTTGTCAAATCCAAAGCCAAATCCTTGACCCTTTGTAAGCTATCTAAACAAATTATTTGGATTTTGATCACCCAAATCCAAATTCATGTGACCAAATCTTGCCATCCAAACACACCATTAAAGATTTGAGGGTTTGGGAGCTAGGAGAAAATTTGAGGATTTTTCAACTCAGATTGCTTTTCCGGCAACAAATTTCAAAAAAAGATTGAGAATATAGCAAAAGGATACCATGAACTGTACAAAGAAGGGAAGGGCTGAGGTAGTTAGCTTACCAATAAAAAACCCTCAGAAAGAGGAGGGAAAAAAATGTTAGATTGAAGTGAGAGAGATGGAAATCAAAAGAAGAGAGCGGGAGGAAGGGAGGAGGACTGGTAGGAAACCAGCTGAGCTGGCTAGTTTGGCTCAATTCAGCTGGTTCCATTGGTTCCCGTCGGCTTTTGAATGGGCCTATTTTGTGTTCTTTACAAGCCATGTTCTAGTTTAAAGTTGTTTTAAAATATTTCTATTGGTTTATGCAATATTTGTATCATGGCGTACATTATATGTTCCCTCAAAATTTTATAGCATATTTGTATGTCCGATTTCATGTTGTAATGATAAGTATGCATCATGTGTTTTTTGTAAGCTTAAAACTTGGTTCTTCTTGTTGCTCTCTACTCTTGATAATATCCTACAATTTGTATCTGATGTGAGGCTCATGTGCAGTATTTATAATTAATTCTGTATATAAACACACAGAGAAATATGTATAATCTATTGTCAAAAATTTCTATGAGGCTTACAATTCAGGAAGGATTCAACATAAATTCCATTGTAATTTAGACTACAATTTTAATGTTACAGAGTTGTTCCTTTGTGATCCAACTTATGCTACAAATTTTACCTCCTCTTGGCACTTCTCCCCCCACTGCCACCCTCTTTCTTTTACCTGAGCCCTGTTGAGCATGAGTTGTTGGAGGTGTTAGAGTCTGATTATGGAACAGATATGTAGAATGCAGTTATTTTACGGCTTTATAGTTGTAAAGTAGCTCATGCTGGCATGAAATTTTTTCATAAAGCCTCAAATATTTTGGGTTAATCCTTATTTGGCTGAAATGAATTCTGGTTCAGGATGTAGCTCCATAATAGAGTTACAGTTCTCAGGCTTCCCCAAGCTCAGCATGAAGCATGGCATTACCCTGAGTATATTGATACTCTTTTAGAAAAAAATAATATCCTCTCTTTTTCAATGACACATATAGGATTAACCTGCTAGGGTGTAATCCTAGTGGTTGGGGGCTTGGGTTAAGCTGTACACCTAGACATCTTAGATTCGATCCCTATTAGGAGTTCCCCTGGATTACCTGATACATGGTTCTGGCGAGTGGTACCCGTTGTTTACTCCTCAAGGGTGGGTCATTTAAAAGGCCTTGCCTTGGTGAGGTTTTATGTCATTAAAAAAAATAAAGACACATTTAGGACAGGAAATGATTCTGATTAGTAATTTTCCTAGAGTTTTCAACATAGGGGAACAGACCAGCAACAGTTGCAACTTTTCCCATTGCAATTGTAGCTGTTATTGGATCATGTAGATACCTCAGTTGTGAATGTATCTTTTGTGGACCATATCATGATGAGATCATGGTGTATTTGGAATCAACCTAAACAAAGTTAAGTATTTGGAATCGTATTCAATAATAACTGATTGAATGATATATTAATCAGTCATAGCATGTACCTAAATGTAGGACTGTTAATCTGACACTTTGAATGTTGAGTATAGGTGTCTGTCTTGGTGTAGATTTATCTTGCTTGTGAATTGGGTTTTGTGTTTCTTCTTAAATTGCCTAGAACAAAATGTAAGTGTATGTGTCATAATATTTTTAAGGCTATTACTGTGGGAAAAACACACAGCCCCACAGTGACAAAAACTGAAAAGATGATTCTCCAAAATTTGTTTACATGCTCTGGCAAAGCTTTATACTCCCAATAGTGATTTTCAATCCATTTTGTCATGTTGTCAAATCCTAATATACTTTAGGTTTAAATTTTGGCAGTATAATTAATTTAAGGACATGATGCCTGCATAATTTTGCATGTTCAAACTTAGTGTAGTCAGAAAAATGGGGCACCTTCATAGCATCTTTACCATTTCATGCAAATGTCCACTGGAGATTTTTCACGTTATGTGTGTGTTTTGACATTTGTATTCTGTCTTTTCTTCTTTAGAATGTGAAGGCCTATTTACGTAGAGCTACAGCAAGAGAGATGCTGGGCTATTATAAGGAGGCAATTGATGGTAAATTTACCTTCTTTTTTATTTTATTTTTTGTGTATGTTGTGTTTATTAAATAGGTTGACTAATGTTTTATTTTTTGTGTATGTTGACTAATGTTTCATGATTTGTACTGTTAGCTATTAATAACTTGAAGAAACAAGTGGTCCTCAATGGCATCTTTAGGAAAGTCGTAATATACTTTGTACAAAAATAATCTTTAGCTGGAGAATGATAATTGTTCAGAACTATCTTCATCATTCTATTTGCAATGAGTACTCATGAGTTAATTTATTGTTTTGTTTAATAACTATGTAGAATAACAATGAACAAACACTGTATTAACCTGGGATTGTTTCTAGAGCACATCTTGTTTTCTTAACTTTGGTTTCACTTCATCATGTTTTTTTGTTTTGGTTTCATTTCTTGAATCATTTGGTTAATGGTATTTTTGCAGATTTTGGATATGCACTTGTCCTTGAGCCCACCAATAAAAGAGCAGGACAATCTGTTGACAGATTAAGGAAGCTATTTCAGTAGTCATATTCAAATTTTGGCAGAACTTCTGGGAGGCTTAATTTGTTTCTGGACCCTTTCAAACGGTTGATGATTGCCACAGGTCTTAACAATCTCATGAAGATGGATTTTTTGGGGTCTTCTTTACGAGTAAAAACAAAAACTTTATGTACTGAAAAGAAAGAAAGAAATACGATAATCTTTTCCTTCTTTTTAGAGGTCTGACAATTGTTTTGTTGCTTAATCTAGTATGTGCAAGTATAGGTCAATTTTGTATCTTCCAAGTATTTTGCATTCAAGTTGTTCTATTTTTGAGGTGAGGTTCAGTGCATATGGTTGAGTATAACTATCAAATAACTTCTTGTGGAATTTGCTTTTGCTCATTTAAGTGGATTTTGCGATTACTTGTTCATTAGTATATAATTGTATGGAGAGTAATGTATTCACCAGTAATATGGTTGTATGGAGAGTAAGCGGATTTCTCGTCACAAAGTTCTTGGCGTCAATGTAATTCTTCAGTCCACTCTCATATATTTATTTATTATTTATTATTTATAAGTTTTTTTTGGGAGGAAACTATACTTATCAGTCGCTAACTATGAACCCAAATCAAATACAATGGAGAGAACCCTTATATTACGGTTGCGTTTGGATACTTAAATTTGGATTTAAATTTGAATTTTAAAGTGATGGATTGAAATGTGTAATTTCAAATCTATAAATATTTAAATATATCATATGGATTTTTAAAATCTTATAGGTTGAGAATTTATTTCAAATTCAAAGATTTTAAGGTTTGGCGGATTTGTTAAATCCAAATCCAAATCTAAATCTTTCAGCTTTTGGAAACTATCCAAACAAGGTATTTGGATTTTAATCATTCAAATTTAAATTCATGTGACCAAATCTTGCTATCCAAACAAAGAAATTTGAAAAATTTTCTATTGAATGGTATAGAAATCTACATAAAAGAAAAATACCAATTGTTCCAAATACCTTGTGTACTTTAGCAATGAATATGTATGGAATAGAGTTATTCCAACTGCCCAAGTATGAAACTGTTAAAAATAATGAAAAAATAACTAATAGGTTCATATCATATAAGATTCATGACCCATACTCCACAAAATTTCACCGTAATTAACAACCAAAGCCAATTAACACAAAAGCCACAAATTGCCTCATTGATTCTTAGCGGAGATTGACAACTTTTCACATCTTTGTGGACTTCCAGCTTATTGGACAATTCATGAAAAATGGTGGTTAAAGGTCGTGCAGCTCAACTAGTACTTCCTAAAACAGAGATGTCTAAACTTCAACTAACTTCTCCCCTATTATTGTAAATATCAAATTATCCACAAAAAAAGGGGGAAGAAACAGGGTGGGATATCTTTTTGGATACCTAATTACCCCAAGCTGTCCTTGGGTCGTAGTGTGAGAAAGGGTATAAAAGCCATTTTGATAAGTTAAGATGGGGCTTATTTCTATGAGGGAAGTACATGGAATTTCTCTCATTACAAGAAAAAAAAAAAAAAAAAAAAAAGAAAAAGAAAAGAAAAAGTGATGAGATGGGGACAGACAATATTTGCTTGCAGTAGTGCTGCAGAACACCGTGAAGGTTGGCTCTTAAACTGGCAGCTTAAAATGCACAATCTCATTCTCATTACCGTTTCTGTTGTATCCTATGATGAAAAGAAATTCATTCCTAGTAGTTTCATTAAAGTCATTGGCAGAGTCGAAGTGGGCACTGAACTTGATAACGAGTTTGATAGTTGAGCACATATATTATTTTGGTTAGTGGATCACTTTTACTCTCGAAGTTGACAAATCCTTGCATTCAAGTAACTATACCAGCAAAATTAAGGCAAAAATACGTCTATTTACATAATTAGATGTTTATTTCCAATGGCATGGGTTAAAACTCCATATATTTAATTCAAACATTATTAGATATTATGTCTACTTTCGTGGGAAAGGAATCACAACAGCATAGTAGAAACCGGCTTTGATCCCCCAGGCCCCAAGTCCCAGAGAAACCTGTCTTTTCATCATTATGTTCGCCAAATATAAAAATGGATACAAATGCATTAGAACTTTAATTGACACTACTTCTGATTTATAATTTTCTTATTAAGTTTAGATTCAGTAGGATTATGTACAACATATAAACGAATTTCAGCAGCAGAATCTGATATATATTGGAAGATATATTGACCATTGACCAATAGCAAACTATTATTGTCCCACCATATACACAAGCATGGCAAAAATCATTAAATGCAATTATAAAATGACAAAATTTTCTAACATTTCTGCAAAAAATTCCAATAAACTGAACCGAGACTCTGATTTCTAAGCTTTCATCATTTGAAAACATTTACAATAGATGGAAAACAGTACAACATGTAATCTGTACACTTTCAGGATCAATGTCACCTTCTCTGATTATGATTGTGACAAAATGAAAAGCTGAAGAAAAGACCCATCGTTACCTCAGTCAAATTCCATCTCCATAAGCGCATCCAACTGTTCATCTGTCCACTGTGGGAGTAATGTACTTGAAATTAATGGCTGATCCTTCTTGCTAACTCCAGTTATCCGACCACTTTCTTGATCATCAGGAACATCAATGAAGTTTGCTGCATTACTACTGGCTTGGTTGTTGCGTAATGGATTGCCTCCTTCAGTCTGTTTAGAAGAGTTGGGTTTGTCACTCATCACAATTTCTTCGTCACTACAAAAGATTTCCTTTCTAGAAGCCACTGCAGTGATTCCATTGACCGTACCAAGTCTCGCTGATAAGGGTTCTTTCTCTACAACATCACTTTGGTTTCTTTTGTTTCCATTGCCAAAGCAGTCACGTTGTGCTGCTGCATTTCCTCTCTCCAGCTCCTTATCATTATGGGCAGATACAAACGAATTAGAAGTTTGTCTGAGGCTATTCATGATTCCTTCAGTTCCATTCTGTGAAAGAGAAAACGTTCTCTGTGGTATCCAGGACTTTTTACTGCATTCTGGTACATGAAGGGGTATTAATCGACAGTGAGATACACAAAACAATTCTGCTCTGCCTCTATCAATGAGAAATCAAAAGGTTATAAGGAAATCTCATTAGCTAGTACTAATGCCAGCACCTAGCTCAACAAAACTTCAACTACATTGTAAAATTAGAAAACAGAACAAGAATCACACCACCTACCAGGTTCAGGAGCAGTGTGTTTGATTGGTGATGCAGAAAGTTTTTGTTTTACTGGAGGTGCACTCTCCTTTGAAATGACCTGTAATCTTAACATTTTACATCAGGGTACAGAAAGGGAATTGCTTGGGGCATGTTTTTCAATGTGAAGTAGACTCAAAGATTTTACTTAGATCTCACTTAGATCTTGGACATGGAATAAACACTACTATATGCTTAAGTAAAAAAAAAAGAAAATTATATGGTATATCAGAGTAGAAGTTGTTACGGTAAGACATCTTTGTACCATCTCAATCTCATACATACAACTAAGGTTCTAAGCTTCAGTTTTGTTGACATCTATGCCCCAAGTTGGCATAACACTATGCAATATTAGACAATGTACCCACCATGCAGTATCCTAGAGAGCTTCACTCCAAGCTATACCAGTGACTGCAGAAATCCATACTGAGGAAAATGATCCATAGCCGATGGACAAGTGGATATCAACAAACTGGGCACTGATACTGGCCAAACATATATCTGAAGCACATTCATTGTTCAGAAAACACAAAATCCCAAGTACTAATGTCCTCTAACCTCTAATATGTCAAAGAAATGAAAAAAGACATAAATGTGGCCAAACCACAATCACTCACTCCAAGAAGTCTTTTATTCATTTATTATTATTATTAGAACTAAGCCCTAGTAATAGGTTGGCTAACTTGCGAACACCAGAAGAGCATGTACCTTGACCAAGTTGCTTTGTGTTATATTCAGGTAGTGTGCAGAGCGTGAAGGGGAGAACAGAGCAACCTGAAAATGAATGAATAAGTAAATAATGAGAAACATGTCTTGACCAATCCCAAATGTAAACAACATGAATACAGAATCAAGTTCAAGACTTCAAGTTTTCATTATTTTGAAAAAAAAAAAATGCTGGTTTTACTTTAGTAAGATAGAAATACCAATTTAAACACGTTCATTACAAACCAAAATACTTTCAATTTGAAAGAATGAAATCATACCTTCTGGAGGACTAAAACTGCACCAACAGATATATCCTTTGCAAACTCTCCCTCACTAAGAGCTTTGTGGTGTATGCTAGCATTGATTGAACCTGTAGGATCCTGAAATCAAACATTTAAGTCAGATGAGAAATACTCAATATCCACACAACTAATGTAAAGGTGAACAAGAAATACACATTGCATTTATCGCCACATTTTATTAATTTTACCTTCAGAGTCACCATCATGTCACCAAGACCATTTGGTGTGCACGATTTGATAATGGCAACAACCTAAATGCAAGCAACTATATAAAATCAGAATACAACATATAATCATCAAGTTCTAAAAAAATTAGACTAAAATATACCATCTGTCCCTAAACTTTAGCTCATTAGTGTTTTTAGTCTCTGAAGTTTAAAATGATCGCTTTTAGTTTCTAACAAACTTAAAGTAACCACTTTTAGTCCCTATGGAGTGATGACATGCCTGCTTTTTTGTTTGTTCATGTCATTTGAGAGACTAAAAATGATTACTTTAAGCTTTAGGAACTAAAATCACCCGTGTGCTAAACTTTAAATACCAACCATGTATTTAAGACAATAAATTAAAGGCTTCAATATTATTTTCTTCCCTAAAGTTTACATGTAGTTCGTTTTTCGTCCAAAACTTTGTAAAGACCTTTTGTCAAATAGTTTAGGGGTGAAAATAGGGATGAAAAAAAATTAAAAACTTTTTTCAATAGTTCAGAATAAAAAAAAGATCTTTTTTTTTTTTTTTAATTAAAAAATTAAGGACAAAGAGTGAAACATTTTCAATAGTTTAAGGACAAAAAACAAACCTTTTAAAGTATAGGGACAAAAAAAGAAATTCATGCACACTTTAAGGATGAAAACAATTTTTTAACCTAAATTTAAATAATGTGTTTCAAATAAGAAGCCTCTAATTATTGCTAAAATCATATCTATGATCTTGATTCATATAGAAGAGGCCAACTTCAAAAATTGAACTATCTAGAGTATAAAATTATTTCATATATCAGTTCCTAAATCTTTTTCTAATAACTAAACCCACTTTCCTTTTTCATCTTGTCCTCATGTTTTCTCAGGAAACAAACAAATCCAAATATCATAAAATTCACAATAATGAATCAATACCTGAGCCACTCTCTCCGAATTAAGCCCATTCTTGATTGAGCTCAGAGTCGTCCTTGTCGCCACACCGTTACCTTGAAAAAAAACGAAGAAGTCAGAAACCACTAATCAGGCAATTAACACTCTCAAAATCTATTAATAAAATATATAACCTTGATGGCTAAGAAAATCGAGAGCGCAAAGCCAGGGATTGGTGGATAAATCATGATCATCGTGGCGATGAGGATTTTCAACAACTCTCCTTATGAACTCCTGAGTAGGGACCAATTCCTCTTGGGTCCTTCTGCGGTGGTGCATTGCAGATTGAAGATCTCCGGCGGGGCCTGGAATGAGCGGAGGCGAGGAAGACTTTGACTTCGAGGTTTGGGATTGGGACTGAGTGGTTAGGGTTTGAGAGCAGCGTTGGAGAATCGGTAGTAGTGAATGTGAGTGGTTCTCTTCTTCATCGTCTAAGTCTATATCTAGTGCTTCCCAGGGGCAGGGGTTGGGGTTGTTTTGTTGTTCTTCTTCTTCCATTTTGGGTTTTGGGTTTTGGTATCTGTTTGGCTTGGCAAGCGCGGGAAATGAACAATGTTGAATGAATGTTCCCACATTTCCACACTTCTTAAGTTTGGCCAAATTGCATTTTACTCCCTCTTTTTTGACTTGTTAATGATTATTACTGTCATTATTTTGGTCACTCATGTTTTAAGATTTTCAATTTACATCCCCTAGTTGAATAATGATGTGACTCCTTTTAAATGACCGAGAACCTTTCTAAGGTAGCTCCCTTTTTGGAGCTAAAGCTAGCCAAGTCCATCTTTGAAATTAAGGCTGTGTTTGACTCAATATAAAATATTTTTAGAGTGTAAATTATTTTTAAGTGAAAATATTTTTTTGAGAGGAAAATATTTTTAAGTGTCTAGTTGCATCCCAAAAAATGATTTGGAAGGAAAAATATTTTAAGATGTTTGGTTATGCTCTTGAAAATTCTCCAAAAATCACATTTTCTATTAATTTATCATATTTTCACACTTCCAAACAAATATTAAAATAGAAAATCCCAATATATAAATATAAAATCCGAAATAAGAAAAAAAAAAAAACCAATCTTTCTCAAACGAGACACCAATCTTGAGAGAGGGAGAGAGAGTGAGGTTAAATCTTGACATGGTGGCAAAGGGAGGAAGCTAAGAGGGAGAAAAATTGGTGGCAGAGGGAGGAAGAGAGAGGATGAGGGAGGAAAAGTTTACCGTGATTGACGATGAGAGGATTGCCCACAGATGGCAGTGGAGTTAGGCTGGAGTGACGGTGAGCTCTCTCTCTCTCTCTCTCTCTCTCTCTCTCTCTCTCTCTCTCTCATAGAAGTTGAAAACGGATGTGATTCGTTTGAAGGTGAAATACAAGTGTAAATGGTTTTACACTTGAAATTTTACACACAACTGAAATTTATTTTTGGTTTGAGTGAGTTTTTTGCAGCCAACCCATACACAACTGATAGTGTAAAATCTTTTTCATATTTCTTTAGCACCGGAAACAAACACAACTTAAGACTAATAAAATCTTTGTTTGTTTTGTTTTGTTTTGTTTTTTTTTTCTTTTGTTGGAGCTACCAAAAGTGCAATCCCCTTTTTAGGACTTAGCTACAGTACCGAGTCAATGTGCTTATATCATCATATGTTTCAAAGCAAATCATTTTCCTATATTCAATGATCAACAACATATACTTTCAATACCGTGATATTGCTAGTTAAAGGTGAACAAATATCAAATTACTTCTAAATTATCATGTATACTTTAAACAAAAAGTTCTTTCTCAGAATGGGAAACATCTCAACATGAACATTCTCGCAAGTATTCATAATACCAAATTGTAATATTTCTCAAAATGCATGCATTATTTTGACTAAATAAAAACAATATTTTGGGTTAGAACTTAGAAACGAAACACATTTTGCATGGTCATGGTATTGGTTGGTGGCCAAGCCACTTAGCTTAGACGGAAGTTAGACAATATCAACAAGATGAGTCTTTCAAATATATTAGTTGAACGACAATAACAATTAATCTAGATGGTAAAATATATTGGTGCGTGTTGTGTTTGGGAACAATTTATTTAGCTGAAACTGAAAACCTTTTGTTGAGAGTACTGTAGATAAAGCTAAAAAGAAAAATAAGCAATTTGACAATAAAAAATAAGCAAAAAGAAAAATAAAGCAAATGTTAGATTGGTTGTGCCCATATATGCCAGTTCATGTCTCATTTTTTATACTAAATTTCTAGTAATCTTTCTTCCCTTGTGACATTTTAGATTTTTTTTTTCTTTTAATTTTCTTTCTCCAAAATTCGTATTATATTATATGTATTGTATATATAGGTATATATAAGGATATGTTGTAATAATGACGTTTGAGTTTGGAGAATATGGTTTCATAAAGTGAAAATTCAAGTTCTGGAATTTTCTAAGTGAAAATTCGAAAATATTAATTTTATGAAAATTTTTACAATTTTCTGATGACTATTCAAAAAGGTTGAAGAGGTTTCAATCTTTGTTAACTGTTTTATAAAAAAAATAAATAACTCTCCATACGTGCCTTCTCATGAAACAGGCTTATGTTCACTTGAAAAATAACTAACTCTCTATATGTGCCTTTTCATGAAACATAACCCTATGGGTATAAATAGAGGCTTATGTTCTCTTGAAAAAACTAACTCCACAAAAGAGTAAGTTTGAGAGAAACACAAGAAATCTTGTAGTCATTCTCCAAAATTGCTATCTATAGAACTCAACATCTTGGTTGTATCCTGGTGACAAATTTGCAATAACCCTTTAGCAACAAAAGTGTGGGGGGCAAATATTGTCTAAGGCAAATGATATGGTGCCTTCAAGTTATCTATTTTCTGTTTGTCTTTTGTGTTAACCTTGTTCTTCTATTATTACTTTGTGTAATATCCCCAACAATCTTAGACAATATTCGACTACATGACAAGGAGTAAATGATGGTACAACTTTGAAGATGTTGAACCATGGTTTGGTGAAATAGGATCGCTTTGATGGAACCAATTTTACACAGTAGAAAGAGCAATTGGCTTGGATTTGAAGAGTTCTTCAAATGATGAATCGATCATAAAGAAGATTCAATGAAATAAGGCTTAAAGAAACAAGTTTCTTTGTTGGCAAGACAAGGTGATGATTCTTTCATATTGTGACTGCATTTAAAAGCCATGTTCATAGTTTGAACATTGAAGGTATGAATTTCTTGTTCATGGCAATTTGAATTTTAAATTGATTGATGAGTTTCTTTGTTAAAATATTTGCATGTGTTGCGAATTTATTTGAATTGAGATATAAAAATGAAATTTTAACATGTTTAAATGTTATAAAGTGAAGTAGAAAATCTAAAGGATGGGAATTTAAACTGTTAAAGTGATAGAGTATAAGAATATTTTCCTAAGTGATTTTCTAAACTATGTCAAACATTAAGGAACATGTCAAAAGATTTCACTTTAGATCAATTCAGACCACATTACTGAATTGAAGAGGAAAGTTCGGTTAGAGGTGTATCATCTAACACCGATTCTAAAGTGAATGTGAACAATGTTAAAATTGGAAGTTCTAGTAAGAACAATAAACACTTGAATGTGAATAAGTGTGTGAATTGTTTTACAAGAACAACTATAAGGATCCCAACAATAACAAGTAGAATGTCATGTTTCCTTTGTGGAAAGAAAGACCATTACATTTGAGAATGTAAGTTCTCAAAGAATAAGAAGGACAAAGATAGAAATGCCAATGAAGCGATTGTCATTAAGGACATTATTGCTATGGTGAGTGATGTATGTAATAAAGATCACTATATTTCATATGGCTGTAATTACAAATCCTTCCGATTGGTGTTTTGATTCAGGTGCAATGTTGCATGTGTGCAACTACAAGGCACAATTCACGACTTATAAGGAGTCTTCTATAGAACTAGAGGTGCTTGTGGACATCCACAGTAAAGCAAAAGTTCATGGAAAGTGCATTGTTGAAGTGAAATTGAGTTTTGGCAGTAAGTTCTCTTGACCAATGCTATATTTTCATGTACCTAATATCAAGAAAAGCCAATTTGTTATTTAAGAATGGTCTTGTCCAAGAATGAGATATTAATAGGCAATGGTTATGTTAATATTTGAGTGTTATTTATCAATATGTTTTGGTTGTGCTTATATTGTTGATTCTTTATTTGTGGCATGCTAGATTGAGACTTTTAAATTTCAAATTCTTGAAATTTATATCAAAGAATGATATAATTTATATAAGCATGATGATTTGAATTGAATGATGTATTCACTAGAAATGATGAATATTTCTAAATGTATATTATTCTCTGTGAGGAAAATATCATAATACACTAAAGTGCATTCCCTTATACACTCTAATAAAATTGTTTGGTCAAAAGAGAGAACTCTATTTGATATGGTGAATGCCATAAACTTGAGTGCAATTAACTAAGTTCCTATCTGATCAATGGGAAGAAGCTTTGCTTAGTGTATACTATGTGCATAATAGAGTTTCATCTCAAAAGTATTTCATATGTGTTATGAAATGAGAAAGTGACCAATGCTTATCATTTTAAACTGTGGGGGTGTTTAACCTTTTGTAAATGATAGACCAAAGATGACTAATTAGTCAAAGAGTTATATAAAGTGTATATGTAGGTTATGAGTAAATTCGAGGGTATGTAGTTTATTAGACTTAAAAGTCTAATATAAGAGTGAAATCAAAGGATATTAAATTTATTGAGTTTAAATTCAAAGATGATTTCAAGGATACCCTGATACCTACTTAAACACGAGTAAATGACTCAAATCTTAAATATCACATTAAGTGATGTTAAAGATTTAAATGTCGTTCACCAAGTGAACAAAGGTGGAGTCAAAGTTTGAGAAATAAAAAGGATTTTAATCCAAATTTTATTTCATGTGAAGCCCTTGTTTACCTTGTTAAAGGTAATAAAAGTGTAGTCCTAATTAAATAACCATGGTATTCTTTGAGGGAAGTGATGCTAAAGTTTTAGAAAGTTTTGTGTTTCTAAAAAGATGTAGCTTTCTATTGTAAAAGCTATTAATGATGAGATAGACTCGATATTATTTAATAATAATTGGGTCTTAATAGATCTACATCTAGCTTTAAAACCAATTGGTTGTGAGTGGGTATTAGAATAAGATATAAAATCTTTTGGTCTAAGGTTAATAGTCAAAGGTTTGAAACAAAGGGAAAAAGATAGAATTTTAATATCTATACACTAGTAATTATTTGTGTTATTAGTTTGATATCTTTAAAACCATTCATATAATTTTAAAGAAATTCACTATATTCTATTATTACATTTTGATATATGTAACTATAGTGTGTGTATATATGTGAATTTTGGAATGGTTGAGAACACAAATTGTGGGGTTTAGAAACTCAAATTGTGGAATTATAATTTCCAAGAAAGTGTGGGGGTATAACCCTTAAACGAGTCATGAACTCATAAGAATGCTAATGTGCATCAAAGATGTACTTGATAAAGGTATTGAGAATTAACATCGAGGGATGTTAAATTCATTGTGATTAAATTCTGCCATGTGTGGTATATGTCTTGAGTTTAAACAAGCACATATTGTGATCCTATTTTGAAAGTACCTCATTGTGAAATAAAGAGAGTACAAGTGAGTTCATTAATTGAACATTCAAGGATCAATAATGAAATATTGGATTGTGTCTCCACATATAATTTGAGTATGCATCATAAAGATGTGAAGTGACTTTCTTAAAAAGTGATCTTGGTAAGGAAGTTTGCTTCAAAGACCTGTGAGTTTTATTTTCTTACTTAATTAAATGAAAG
Source organism: Quercus robur (assembly GCF_932294415.1). Taxonomy (NCBI): domain Eukaryota; kingdom Viridiplantae; phylum Streptophyta; class Magnoliopsida; order Fagales; family Fagaceae; genus Quercus; species Quercus robur. Next base: position 29,433,905 of record NC_065543.1, read on the forward strand.
TATTTTATGAATGAGAATCAAGTAAAAAAATATAGTGGAGATGTGCACTATATTAATCTCATTTTGAGATTTATGTTATCTCATTTTGTTGAGATTTGAGTAATCCCATTTGTTGAGATTAGTGATTTCTCATTCTATTGGGAATTGTATTATCTCATTGTGTTGAGAACTTGCTTATTAGATTTTAATATCTTTAAAGAGGCAAAGACACTCTGATTCCAATAATAAATAAAGAAATTACTGGAAGGGCGGATGCATAGCTTGAGTTTGCTAGTGAATTAAGTACATGTTGCGCATCATGTATGGAACTAAACTAGACATTGCCTTTACAGTATGTAGACTTTCAAAATTTTTAAAACTTGAGGTTGATCACTAGAAAGTACTTAATTGTGATGAATATCTATTATATAGAATATTCAAGTTTAATTTTATTATTGATGTGAGTGATAACATCTATGTCTAGTTAGATAATCACTACATGTGGGGGTGCTATGTGTAAGCATTAAAGAAATAAGGTGTATTTCTTACTCTACAATAGAATTAAATTGAGAGCATTGATTATAATGGTAATAGGTAGGGAAAGAAAATGACTAAGGTTTTGATAAAGTGTCGTGGCCACGACTATAGTGAGCCATTCCTTGTACTGTAATTGTGAAACCACAATGCATATGGTATACATAAGGCAAGTCAACCTTGAACTGATATACAATGTATATGGTGTACAATGTGAACTTAGACTTAAAAGTCTAAGACAAGAATACGTAAGGCAAGTCAAGTGTGGTTGGACTAGTCCATTGCCTACGTAATTCTATATATAAAATAGGTCATTTACCGAAGTGTGTCTCGAGACTTGGTAAAGGATAACATCCATTGGAATGGAACTAAAATCCTTCTTTTAAGAGAATCACTAATAGTGAGAACCCAACCTTGAACTGATTATATCTAAGGGGTTTAAAGAGTAACAACAAGCTATTGATACGTGGTTAGTAAGAGCACTAAATTTGTGTCTAATTTAGGATAGATTAGTACAGACTGTTATGATGAAATTGAGGATGAGTTTTAAACTCTTAATGAAGTTTATAAATCATAAATGTTTGTGTAACAGGGGCATAAGAAGGAACTTCACCTTTGTGAACATAGGAGTGGTGCCGCTTCCAGCAAGAGTAAAAGGGCTTTCTTTTGTACGTGTTCACTAAACCGGGTAGAGCACAAGGCCATAATAGTGCTAACAACTTGGATTTCTAAATGTGTTGTAGATGTTCTCATGTGTGTGTTGTTTCCGATTTCAACACATAAGAGTTTTGGTTTAAGCACCAAGCCACCATTAACTCTATTGATTTCTTGAGCAATTACACTAAAGAGAGGTTTAAGTTGAAAGACACCTTCCATTATGCATGATAGGATATCAATCAAGTGAGACATAAATTATTACAACCTAATGGGGGATTATTGTATATATAGGTATATATAAGGATAGATTGTAATAATGATATTTGAGTTTGGAGAATATGGTTTCATAAAGTGAAAATTCAAGTTCTGAAATTTTCTAAATGAAAATTCGAAAATATTAATTTTCTGAAATTTTCTAGAATTTTTTGGTAACTATTCAAAAAGGTTGAAGAGGTTTCAATCTTTGTTTACCATTTTATGAAAAAAATGACTAACTCTCCATATGTGCCTTTTCATGAAATAGGCTTATGTTCACTTGAAAAATAACTAACTCTCCATAGGTGCCTTTTCATGAAACATAACCTTATGAGTATAAATAGAGGGCTTATGTTCTCTTGAAAAAACTAACTCCACAAAAGAGTAAGTTTGAGAGAAACACAAGAAATCCTGTGGTCATTCTTCAGAATTGCTATCTGTAGAATCCAACATCTTGGTTGTATCCTGGTGACAAATTTACAATAACCCTTTAGCAACAAAAGTGTGGGGGGCAAATATTGTCTAAGGAAAACGAAATGGTGCCTCTAAGTTATCTATTTTCTGTTTGTCTTTTGTGTTAACCTTATTCTTCCATTATTACTTTGTGTAATATCCCCAACAATATGTGGTTCCATTACTAGAGAATTCGGCTAAAAGATTATTTATAAAAGATAATGTCCCTTATAGGAACAAAGAATATCAATATGTTATAGTCTTAAAAAAGTACTTGCTCTCCTTGTTTTCCAAGTTTCCAGGATTTTTGTATTGCTTGCTTGCCTTTGTTACCTAGTTACTGATACAACGCAAGACATTTAAAAGAACAAAGGTTTTGGATTCTACCCATTATATTTACGGTTGTTAATTAACTTGTGAGGCCTATAAGATCCAATTGATTTGCTTGTTAGATCTTGTTTGGTAAAGGCTATTCTGAGTCTGTGATTTTTGTTTGCGTTTTTTCTTTTAAACTCACGGGCCTCACCGTTGAATTCTTGTTTGACACATGCATTCAGTTTTCTGTTTTCAAAATACTCAACTTAATTTTCATTGTGCAAAACACAACTTAGAGAACAACGTTTGGGTGTTTTCCACATTAAAAAAAAAGGGTTTAGTGGCAATGTGGCATAGTCAGGGCCGGCTCAACAGTAGATGTAAGAGATGCAATCGCCTAAGGCCCCCAAATAAAAGAAGGTCCCATTTGTAAAAAAAAAATTATATATATAATATATTTATTTATATATTTTAGTTAAAAAAATTTTAAGCATTTTTATTGGTCAATAAAATGCATTAAAAAGGCCCTATTGTATCCTAAAATGCAAAAGATTAAAAAGGAAAAAAAAATTGTCAAAGTTTAGCTAACACAATTAAATTTTAGGAGACAAATGTATTAATCCATTCTTGAAGGGTCATTCTACTATACCCCTTATATTTTTTAGGGGGTACGGTACCCACTTAAATCTATACCATTAATTGATGTTATTTTAATTGTGACCGTTGATTTAAGTTTAGTACGAAACCTGTCACCGGGAGACTAGGTTATTATATAAAAGCCAAAAAAAAAAAAACGAAAAACAGGTGATTCTCTCTCAACTTCATATCCTCTCTCTCGTGTGCTCCCTCTTTTTCCTTCTCTTAAAAAAACCTCAGATTGCTTCTTCTTCCATGTCCGTCAACTTCACTTCATCCCATCAGCGTCCTCATTTACTCACCACTGAGGGTTTTTCAAGGGATCAAATCCTTTTGATTTTGTTTAAGGTAAGAATCAAACAAAACCCTAATTTCTCTGTCATTGTTTTGTGCCCCTTTTCTTTTTTGATTTTTGAGAAAATTTTGGAATTTCGCTCTTAAATTTCATTTCACTGTAACGTTGGCAAATTTCTGTGCTGGTGAGGTTCCAATTTTGTTCTTTCATATAAGTGGCACAGAAAGTGCTTGTTGAAATGCTTTTTAAGGATTCAGTTTCCAAAACTTGTGGCTTTGTGTTTTGCTCATCAGGGGGTGTGGGTTCTTGTTAGTGTGGTGTTGAAATTTTATTTGTATTTCTTTTATTTTATTGGTTAGCAGAGGAAAAAGGCAACGACTATGTATTTAAGGGGGAAGGGTTTTTATAAAGAAATACTTTTTTTCTTTTATGTCCTAGGGAGGACATGGGTATAGAGTTGCTATTTCTTTGTTTCTATTTCATTTCTTTTCTATGTGGTGTACAACTAAGTTGTAATTCTGTAGCTGTTGCAGCATCTCGAAATCAAATTTTGAATTTTGTTTTGAGTGTTTTCTAGTTTTATAGTTTTAGAGTTTGAGAGCTGTTGTGTTGCATTTTGGCTAGTACAGAATTGGGTTTTTTGTACTTTCGCTTGCTATTTGCATCTCAGGTTGTTTCTGGTGTCTGTGCTAATAAAATTTTCTGATTTATCAAATAAATAAATAAATAAATTAAAGAGATTGTAGATCAAAATAACGAAATTTTTAGAACCATCCTGTTATTTTATATTGAGATGTTGAATCAGTCAATAGCATTTTTTGATGGCCAACTAGAATGAAATGGACTGCTACTTTTTATGCTAGATGGCAAGGTTTTTTTTTTGTTTTTATATTTTTTTATGACTGTCTCACTAGGTAAATTTAGTTGCTCATGTCATAGACCTGCTCATGTCCAATTTCAAGGCACACATTACCTCTCTCCCTTTTTTTTTTTTTTTTTTTTTTTTTTTTTTTTTTTTTAAAGAAAAAACCTCACTGCCATATAGCACTTTGAAGTGATGTGATTATCAACTTGAGACCAGGCTTAAGTCGATTCACCGAGACTTTTGCAGCAACTTGTTCCTAGTCACTCCAATGCATTGCCCATATGCCTGCTTGAGTCTTGATATTCTGTTATTTGGGTAAATATTAGTGCAAACCAGTTATTGCATACAACTATGCACACACTTCTTGCACTGAAATCATGACAGTTATGTGCTACAATTGGTATGTGTCAGTATGAAATAAACATTGCCCATATTATTTACTCTTCTTTTCTTCACCAGCCTATGGAAGTACTTGTTTTATAGGGTTTTGACTTAAATTAGCACAATCCTATTTACTAAGCAAATAGCACGATTTTTACATTCTATCCATTGATGAGACTGGCTGAATCAACCCTTACAATTGGAACTGTTGCTGTTTCAATCAATCTGACCATTTCACATGCCACTGAACTGAGTTCATCTATCCCCTGCATCTCAGTATCATTCTGCTGAATGAACTTCAATGCCTTAGAATCGCTGTCCTCCATATCCTGAAATGAGTCTCTTATAATAAGCTGCAAAGATTGAATTGCATTAATTTCTGAAACCTCCCATGGCAAGCAAATAGGCAAAATAGCCAACAACCTCACCAACAGATTCCCTCACGCCTTAAACCATTGCACTTCTTATTCTTCTTTACTCACCAGATCCTAGGACTTTTTCTCTCCCAATTTAGACCAATAGACTGAGAGGAGGTCAAAAGCTAAAGCTAAAGCTATAGCTAGGTAGCTCTATACTATACTTCTTTGGATTTCTATTATGGTGCCTGCTTTGCTTGCTTTACTTCTAATCATAACATTGTCCCTCCATCCCATGTGTGTTGTTGCAGTGAAAATTTGCATAGCGTGTAAATATATGAGTTCCAAGGTCAGGTTGCTACTGGCTTGGTCTTTGAGAGACTTGATTAAAGAGGTGGACAAAAAGACACCCATATTTCTACTCATAACTAAGATTTTAAGAAAGCTTTTGTGGGCCATATTGGCCTTTTCTTTAATTTAAAAAGCGAACACACTTTCTTAAGTGTTACTCTAATTCAAGGGAATATTTGAATCGCTTTATTAATTAACTTCCTCATTTATTTTTTTCTTCTTCTTTGGCCCTTATGTTCCTCCTTTGTTTAATTTGATTGAATGTTCCTATTGCTGTCCGGAACTTGAATTTTTTTTTGTTGTTGTTAACTTCCCCCTCCCCCTCTCATTGTTCGACAAATAATAGACACCATCTTGGAAATTTGGGTTGGTGGGGTTGCAATCTCTCTTTTCTCACACACATTTTGGCATGAAATGAGGCTGGAGAAAATGTAAGATATTTGAAACTTTTTTTTAAGGGTGATGGTATGTTTCAACCATGCATGGCGTTTAGGCCAAACTCACTTGTCTGCTTGTGGAGACAAGAAAGACACACTTCACAAACTCCAGTTTCCCTCTCTCTTTCTTTCTCTGTCATTACTATTAAGCCCTGTGTTTCTATGTGTGAGACTTCTCTGCTCACACATGCAGGTAGGCTTGCCTCCTAGTAATTCCCAATATATTTTCTCAGCAATGAGTGAAATGGAAGAAGCTTTTCACTTTTTGACAGGTTGAACCAATAATGTCAGACCAAAAAATAAATCCACAAGGCCACAGACTACAAGTGTTAGTGTTACATAGGTTCACCAATTACCATACCTAAAACCTTATGGGTTAAAGGGGACATAAACTTCCCCTGAACTGTCCTCTGTCGCAAATCTGGAGGGAGGATTTAGAATCTAAATGTTTTAGGTTAAGCAAGTCTAAAATAGAGTACTTGGAGTTTAAGTTTAGTAAAAGGAGATTTAAAGATGGAGTGTTATAACTTGTAGGACAAGAAATACTTTAGAGTGAAAAAACATTTCTAGGATGTTTCAACTGTGAAATTTATTTACTTTTTAATGTATGTTATTGCTTACCTTGTTTTTATTTCAAGCTATATTGCGATAGGAGTATGGGGAGAGTGAAGAACATTGAAGAGCAAGATGCTGTTGAAGAGCAAGATGCTCTCCAAGTTAGCCCTCCGAAAAGACCATTTGGATCATTTTTAATTTATTAGTAAGATTCACGCAATTCATTATATATTCACTTGTTCTACAGTTTTCACATAATTTGCTTTAACTGCTTCTGCTTCTTTATCAACAGTGTCTACTTTTTGTAGGAGAACTGGTCGGAACGTTTGCAATACAAGTTGGCATCAAATCTAGTGCTTTCAAAAGAAAATGAACAATGTTCCAAAATAATAGAAAATGCTAGAAATATTCCACTACATGATTATTTTCGGTCACTCAAATGACAGTGACTTGTATAAATTGATGACTGAATTTTTTGGAAAATGCTGCAATTTAGTGAATTTTCTCTTCTATTGAAAGGGAGATTGAATTTGTATCATTCATGAATCATGATTACAAATGTATGTGTTGTATGCACACATGCAATGTTGTTGACAATTAGATTTGTGATGTTGCCCGTGTGAGGTTGGCTAGGAGTGCTCATGTTTACTGAAAACAATTGAATGTAATTGTTAACTGTTGATAACATTGCATTTTGGCAGACTTTAAAATCTAAAATTATTTTGAAATGTAGCTATAGCTTGCTGTTGATTAGGTGTGTTTTCGCTTTTGCTTGGTTGCTTTATTTTGTTATTTCCTAACAAGAATATCATTAGCTATTTTAATTAGAATGCATTGTTTATTTGCTTCTAAATTTTACACTCTTTCCCTTCATATCTAGGATATCAAGTTCTTCAAGAACATGCTTTAAGGCCTAAATTTGTTTTAGATTTCAATTTCAAGTTCTTCAAGAAAACACACTGAGGCCTAAATTGTTTTAGGTTTCAATTTTTTTTTCTTCTTTATGGTTCACAATTACATCATTGTATGGTCTAAATATATAACTTCTTTGGAATCATTTAGAGGAGCAAATGTTTCCTGACAAATAACGTTTGCTTTGGGTCACCTTTTTTTTCATTGAGAAAATTTAACACCATAAAAACACCAAAAAAGTTGAGATGTGTTTGATTAAATACTCATGAGATGTCAATAATCACCAAGTTGTCTTGAAAATCTCTAACATGACCAAAATATCTTTACAATCACTAAAAAAAAAATCCAAGATATCACTCTAACATGGCCAAATTGAGTGGTTTTGACGCTATTATGGTCATTTTCAAAATATTTAGTATTGTAATCATTCTAGGTATTTTTAGCACTACTTTGTTCATTTTCAGTGATTTTTTTTTATTAATTTTGAAAGTTTAAAAATGTATTCTAGTCATTTTATATATTTTTAGGTATTTTTGTTAATTTTCAAGCTTATAACTATTTTGGGAAAATTCATTGTTAGCATTTTAATTATTACCAAGATTGTTATGAATCAATAAAAGTATAAGTGAAATTGGAATTGCCTAATGTGACTAAAAAATAATGGAACTATTGTTTTGTTTTTATTATTTTGAAAAAAATAATAGAACTATTGAATATAACAAAAGTATGATCATATGTGATTTGATACTGCCCAATGTGACATTAGAACTATCAAATGTGAGAAAAGAATAACGGTACCACCAAATGTAACAAAAATATAATCAGATGTGATGTTGGTATTGCCTAATGTAATGATGAAACTATCAAATGTGAGAAAAAAGTAAAGGTACTATCGAATGTGATAAAAGTACGGTCATTTTTAAGGTTCTATGCGTATTTAAGTAATTTTTTAGGGTTACGAGGTCATTTCGGTCATTTTTTAGGTTTCAGTGTCATTAAGTTATTTTTTAGGTTCTAAGGGTCTTCTAGTAATTTTAAAGGGTTTCAAAAGTATTTTGGTCATTTTCAAGTGTTATGAGGTATTTTTGGACATTGTTTTAGGTTTTTTGGTTATTTTGATAATTTTTTTTTTATGTTTTAGGGTAATTTTGGACATTTTTTTTAGGTTTTAGGGTCATTCGATCATTTTTTAGGTTCTAAAGGTATTTTGATCATTTTTTAGGTTCTAAGGGTATTCCGATAATTGTTGAAATTTTTCGGTGTATTTTTGCCATTCTCAAGTTTAATGAGGTATTTTGGTCATTTTATAGGTTTCAAGAATATTTCAAATTTTTTTAAGGTTTTAGGGTCATTTCAGTAATTTTTTAGTTTTAAAGTGCATTAGTATTACGGTCATTTTTTAGGTTTTAAGGGCATTATTATCACTTTTTAAGTTACAAGATCATTTCAGTCATTTTTTAGGTTTCATGATCATTTAGGTAATTTTTTTTGTAACTAAGGGTATTTTGATTACTTTTTAGGTTTAGAGGGTATTTTAGTCATTTTTTAGATTTAGAGGGTATTTCAGTCATTTTTTAGATATTAGGGTTGTAAGAACCAAGTACGAGATTTCTGGACCTTAGGTCACTTGGGCTCACAATTTATTTGTAGTGGGCTTAAGTATTTCCTACAATGGGTCGTTCTCGGCAGAGAGACTCAAAGTAACACCCAGTTAGTACCCTCTCCTTGGCTGTTTTCTCTCAATATTTCTCAACCCCTTCTTCTCCCAACTTTCTTCTATTTATAGCCAAGGTTAGTGGAGAGATTATGATTACAGTCACCGTTAGTGCTACTGAAGGTCCAGTATTATCTGGTTAAAGTGGGTGTCTAGGTGAAAGGGCGATGCAGCATTTATGATCTTGGAACTTGGTTCCATTTACTCCGGCCTGGTCGAGAGCAGTCTTTACACAGATGCTTGGCTCCCTTATAAGTTCTATCGTGATAAGCCTTGGTGTGTCCTCGGTAGCCGATGAGGCCAACGTGGCAAGAGAGTCAGCATGCTTGTTTTGTGACCGGGCTACCTGGGATATCTTTACCGTTCCAAACTGACCGATAATTTGCTTTGCCGTACTTAGATAAGCTTTCATTCGGGGGTCCCGAGCCTCGAAGTCCCCAGTGATCTGATAAACAACCAGTCGAGAATCCGAGTAGATCTCCACATCCTTTGCACCTAGATGCAATACTGCCCTCAACCCGGCCAGTAAGGCTTCATATTCGGCTTCGTTGTTCGGGGCTTTGAACCCCAACCTGAAGGAGTGTTCCAGTCGCATACCTTCAGGGGTGATTATGACAATACCAGCCCCGGCCCCCATAGCATTTGATGCGCCGTCCACAAATAACCTCCACGGGCGAATCTCCGCACTACAGATTACCTTGCCTTCATTCTTGGGTGTAAATTCCGCGATGAAATCAGCCAGAACCTGTCCCTTCACCGAGCTTCTAGGTCGGTATCTTATGTCAAACGATCCCAACCGAGTCCCCCATTTAGCAATCCGTCCTGTGAAGTCGGATCTTTTCAACAGTGATTGCAACGGATACTCGGTGAGGACGAACACTGTGTGTGCCTGGAAGTAGTGTGGTAACTTCCTCGTGGCGTGCACCAGGGCCAAAACCAACTTTTCAAGAGGCAGGTACCTTGTCTCGGCATCGACTAAGGTTTTGCTCACGTAATACACCGGCATTTGCACTCCCTGGTCCCTTAGTAACACAGCACTTACGGCGTGCTCGGTGACTGCAAGGTACATAAACAGATTCTCCCCGGGCTCCGGGGCCGTCAACCTTGGCGCCTTTGCCAAATATTCCTTTAGGTCTCGAAAAGCTTCATCGCAGCTCTCGTCCCATTGAAACCCCTTCCACTTCTTCAGAAGTTGATAGAATGGCCGGCAGCGATCGGCAAACTTGGAGATGAATCGGTTCAGGGCGGCCAACATCCCGGTGAGCACTTGCACCTCCTTAGGATTGCACGGTGGTTTGAGGCGATTGACGGCCTTTATTTGGTCGGGGTTAGCCTCTATTCCCCGAGTGGAGATCAGATAACCCAGGAACTTGCCAGCCCCCACTCCGAAAGTGCACTTTTCGGCATTCAGGCGCAGCTTGTGTCGTCGTAGTATCTCGAATACTCCCCGAAGGTCTTCAGTATGCAGCGACTCTTTTCTGCTCTTTACCACCATGTCGTCGATATAAACTTCAACCGTGCATCCAATTTTTTCTCGGAACATCCTTGTCATCATACGCTGGTAGGTGGCCCCGGCATTCTTCAATCCAAACGGCATGACCTCGTAGTGATAGTTTGCGTTCGGGGATATAAATGCTGTCTTTTCTCGGTCCTCGGGCGCCAAGGCAATCTGGTGGTAGCCTTGGAAGGCATCCAGGAAGCTCATTCTCGGGTGCCCGTACGTGGCATCCACTAGCTGATCAATCTTGGGCATCGGGAACGGGTCCTTGGGACACGCTCTGTTTAAATCGGTGAAGTCCACACAAACTCTCCATTTACCGCTTTTCTTCTTCACTACGACAGTGTTTGCTAGCCATCTCGGGAAGAATATTTCTTTTATGACCCCGGCTTCCTTCAGTCGCTCGACCTCCAGGTTTACTGCATCGACGTGTTCCTTTGATGCTCTTCTCGGCTTCTGTTTTTTCGGGGGAAATGATGGGTCCACGTTGAGTTTGTGAACAATGAACTCGGGGTCTACGCCGGGCACTTCATACGGGTTCCATGCGAAGACATCTATGTTCTGCAACAGGAACAACAACATCTCTACCCTTTCCCGGTCATTCATGCTTGTACCTATCTGGAAATATTTCTCACTATCTGGGAGAATTCTTACCTTCAGCACCTCCTCGGCAACGTCCGCCCCAGTTTCCCGGGGTTTCTGTAATTGCTACGCAGTCTCTTTCTCGGCGTGCTCATCTTGATCGAGCTGTTCCTTTTCCCACCGGACCGCGGCTACGAGGCATTGCTTCGCCACCTGTTGATTCCCCCTTACCTCTACAACTCCATACTCAGTAGGAAACTTTACTTTCACGTGAAGGGTGGACGGAACGGCCCCCATGGCGTGAATCCACGGCCTCCCCAGGATTGCGGTGTAAGGTGCGAATGATCGGACTACTATGAACGTAACTATGACTTCCTTGCCCTCCATGTCCACTGGGAGAGAGATTTGCCCCTCGGGAATCACAACTCTCCCGTCAAACGAGACCAATGGCGTGTCATACTTTGCCAAATCCTGGGTTTTTAACCCGAGCCCTTCGAAGAGGTCCGGGTACATAACGTCAGCCCCGCTACCCTGATCAATCATCACCCTCTTCACCAAGAATCCGCCTATCCGGGCTGTCACCACCAAAGCGTCGTCCAGAGGTTGGATTGTTCCTTCCAAATCATCTTCTCCGAACGAGATGTCCAGCCGTCCAACTTTCTTTTGCTTCTTGGATGATTCTCCCTCCGCGCAAGCCACTGTCATTACCCTTTTTGCCGCTGCTGCTCTTCTCGGTGCGGCATGAATGACATTGATTACCCCCAGGGGTGGTGGAAGGGGGTTCCTTTTCTGTTGGGCGCCCTGCCCGGTCTCCCGGTCAGTGGAATTTGCTACAAACTCTTTCAGGTGCCCTGCCTTCACTAACTGTCCGAGATGATCTTTCAATACCCTACACTGCTCGGTGGTGTGCCCCTTGTCTCTGTGATAGGTGCAGTATAGGCTTTGGTTCCTCCGAGATGGGTCGCCCCCCATTTTGTTCGGCCATCTGAAGAATGGCTCGTTCCTTATCCGTTCCAATATTTTGTGCACGGGCTCTTTAAACAACACATTAACCCCTTTGATCTGCACCTCTGGTTCCTGCATTCTGAAGTCCCTTTTCGGCTTTGGCGGCAAGATGCTTTGCCGAGATCTCCCCGTAAAAGGAGCTTTCCCCCTGCTTTGCAGCCGGTCATCCTCCAGGCGTTTGTACTCCTCTATGCGTCTCATCAGTTGCCTCATATCCTCCGGGGGTCTTCTTGTCAGCGACTTCCGCAGTTCAGAATCTTCGGGGAGCCCCATCCTGAAGGTGCTAGCCGCAATTTTCTCGTTTCCCCCACCAATCTCGTTGTAGAGTTCCCAGTATCGGCTGGCATAACTCCGAAGGGTTTCCCCGACCCTCATTTTCATGGAAAGCAATGCGTCGACCGGTTGTTGCACTCGGCTGCATGTTACAAACCTGCTGCCGAATTCCTGAATCAGCTCGGCGAAGCTGTGTATAGAACCTTTCCGCAACCCATTGAACCATCTCAGTGCGGTAGAGCCGAGACTAGAGGGGAATACTTTACACATCAATGCATCGTTGTGTGCATGCAAAGACATCATGTGGATGTAATGACTGACATGCTCCACGGGGTCTGTCCTCCCCTCATAGGAATTGAATGGTGGACGCGTGAATCTGCTCGGCATGGGTGCCCGTTCAATCTCATCAGAGAATGGAGACCGGGCTGCCATCCGCAAGGCCCTGCTCATGGCGTCCATCGCGGCGTTGTGGTGCCGCCGCTCCTCTGGCGACTCTGACCCTTGGTTATCATATCCATGCGACCGGGAACGGTCCCGTCTACGACGCGTCTCCCGGGAGTGTCGATGTGACTCTTGAGAACGTGATCGGTCTCGGTGTCGTTGTGTAACAGATCGGCTGGAACCTTCCTCGCCACGGTTTCTCCTGGGTTGGGGGTTGTGGTTCCTTTCGTGGCGCCGACCCCTTGCTTCCAGCTCCAAGTCCATTACTAATCTGCGTAACCGCTCCAGCTCCCGGTCTCTATCATCATGTTGCCGATGTGTTGAGACGCTTGAAATCGTCCGGTGTGTCTGGGCCGATCCTTCTCCCAATCCGGACCTTTCCTCTCCTCTTGGATGCTCCCTATCCTCCAGCCGCTTCTGCCTTCTCTCCCTCCACGTCAATCCCCGAGAAGATCTTGCGGAATTGCTCGGAACGTGCCCCCCTGAACGCTCCTCAGACATCTCCCTTGCTTGAGTCTCACTTCAAACCACAGCTTCGTAGGAGAGCCCCACGGTGGGCGCCAATTGTAAGAACCAAGTATGAGATTTCTGGACCTTAGGTCACTTGGGCTCACAATTTATTTGTAGTGGGCTTAAGTATTTCCTACAATGGGTCGTTCTCGGCAGAGAGACTCAAAGTAACACCCAGTTAGTACCCTCTCCTTGACTGTTTTCTCTCAATATTTCTCAACCCCTTCTTCTCCCAACTTTCTTCTATTTATAGCCAAGGTTAGTGGGGAGATTATGATTACAGTCACCGTTAGTGCTACTGAAGGTCCAGTATTATCTGGTTAAAGTGGGTGTTTAGGTGAAAGGGCGGTGCAGCATTTATGATCTTGGAACTTGGTTCCATTTTGACCGATTATGTTCGGCGACTCACGTTCCCGTGCATATCATGGTTTTCCCGGATATGGCTCATACGCTCTACCGAGAAAGCTTGACCGGTCAACTCCGGGAACTCAATACCCAAAACTTGTTTTTACTCTAAGGCAGTTTCAAGAAGGGCATAAGGTAACTGGAACTTTCTGCTGGGCCTGCACCCAAGGCCGGTATGGGCTTGGGCCCGGGGCCTAGATGGGTCTGGGCCCAAGGCCAGTATGGGCTTTGGAATCTCGGTGCCGTACAAGGGTCATCGCGGTCATTTTTTAGGTTTTAAGGATATCCCAATAATTTTTGAGAATTTCGGGGTTACTTTTGGTAATTTTTTAATTGTTAGAATGCATTTTGGTAATTTTCGTATATTTAAGGGTATTTCGGAATTTAGAGACTTTAAGAGCATTTTTGTTATATATATATATTCTTCGATTATTAGGTAATTTGGTGGGGTTGGTAAGGGTTGGCTATGCTCATATGTAATGTTGGTACGACTTAATGTGATGATGGAATGTCAAATGTGACAAAAAAACTGTTACATTATATAGTTCTAACATCACATGTGAGGATAAAACTGTCAAATGTGATAAAAAAATAAGGAAACCACCAAATGTGACAAAAGAACTGTTACATGTGATGTTGAAACTGCACAATGTGAGGATGGAATCGTCAAATGTGAGAAAAAAGTAAGGGAACCACCAAATGTGAGAAAAAAAACTGTCACATGTGATGTTGGAACTATAAAATGTGAAGATGGAACCATCCAGTGTGAGAAAAAAGTAAGGAAACCACCCAATGTGACAAAAGAACTGTCACATGTGAAGTTGGAGCTGCACAATGTGAGGATGAAATCGTCAAATGTGAGAAAAAGAAAGGGAACCACCAAATGTGAGAAAAGAACTGTCACATGTGATGTTGGAGCTGCACAATTAAGGATGAAATCGTCAAATGTGAGAAAAAAAGTAAAGGAACCACTAAATGTGAGAAAAGAACTGTCACATATGATGTTGGAACTACAAAATGTGAAGATGGAACTATCAAGTGTGAGAAAAAAGTAAGGGAACTACTCAATGTGACAAAAGAACTGTCACATGTGAAGTTGGAGTTGCACAATGTGAGGATGAAACTGTCAAATGTAAGAAAAAAGAAAGGGAACCACCAAATGTGAGAAAAGAACTGTCACATGTGATGTTGGAGCTGCACAATGTGAGGATGAAACCATCAAATGTGAGAAAAAAGTAAAGGAACCACTCAATGTGACAAAAAAACTGTCACATGTGATATTGGAACCGCACAATGTGAGGATGGAATCGTCAAATGTGAGAAAAAAATTAAGGGAACCGCACAATGTGAGAAAAGAATTTTCACATGTGATGTTGGAACTGCATAATGTGAGGATGGAACCATCAAATGTGAGAAAAAGTATGGGAACCACCAAATGTGAGAAAATAACTGTCACATGTGATGTTGGAACTGCACAATGTGAGGATGAAACTGTCAAATGTGAGAAAAAAGTAACCTGGTATAATAGGTTACCTACTAGTGGGTACCGTACCCCCCCTTTTTTTAGGGGGGGTACTGTAGAATTACCCATTCTTGAAATATGCTAAAATTAAAATTAATAGCAGACAAATTCATTAATAATATAACGTAATTGTCTTGAAATATGCTAAAATAGAGATTATAAATGTCAAAAACAAAAGAAAAACCTCTCATCTCTCTATCTCTCTGCCTCTCCATCTATATTCTTACAGTCTTACCTTTCTTTTCTTCATCTTCATCTTAATTTTTTTTTAATCTTTTTCCATCAACTCAATCAGCCCCTCTAGCTTGAAATTTTTCTTTGCTGATTCTAGCATACCAATCTACCAGCCAGCACTCACAGAAGGTATTCTTCTGCTTCAATTCTTCCCCTCTTTCTCTTTGTCTTTCCGAAAATAAATACTTAAGAGTCTTCTATTTCTTTAACTTAAATTATATATATTTTTAGTTTGTTTCACACTTTCACTGCACTGCACAACTGTTTGATGGGATGGGACATGTTTTTTGCTATGATGCTTTTCTAATTCTGCCCCTCTCCCTCTGTGGACCTTTTTTTGCTTTAAAATTTAGCCATAGAAATATAGGATCTAGCGAAGAAAAGGCTGGATGGTTCTCAAACTTCTCACTTTTTTTTTATAGGAGTACAGGTCTGTCACGTCTGTGGGCTATACAGTACAGCCCACAGACGTGACAGACCACTGACCACAGTTTTTTTTTTTTGGTTAAAGACCACTGACCACAGTTATTTGGTCCAACGGTTTCTCATCCTTTTTTTTATTTTTTTTATTTGACACTTTATCTATCATTATAAATTATTATGCCAATTAATAATTTAATGTGTATCATATCAACTCATTTGTATTATAGTGACATTAATTTATTAAACCATGTATTAAATTAATTTTTATTTGTGCAGGTTTAAACTTTCAAGTGGTCATGGCTTTAGAAAAATTGCAATAACCAGGTTCTATTGTTCTATACTTTAAATTTTATTTTTAGTTAAATTATCATTTTTAATTATAAATTGTGTTTTATTTATCTATAAATATTTTCTCATTATAAATGTTTACTAGAAAATATTTATTCGGATATGAAAAACTTCTTAACAAGAGAAAAATTGAAAAACAAATTGAATCTCAAAAAGGATCTATGGATCAATTTGTTACTAGTATTAAAAAAAACACAATAGAAAGTTTGGGTGAAAATATTACAAATGAACAAGAAACTTATCAAAAAGAGTTGGAAGATGATGAAATTATACAACAAAAAGAGCAATAATTCAAAGAAATTATTAATATTTAATTATAAAATAATCCCATTTAAAATTTTCGCTTAAGGCCCCAAAACTTGTTGAGCCGGCCCTGGGCATAGTTGTAAAAAAACTTGACTTGCTTGGGGTACAAGTGTGTTATCTACTCAAAAACAGACCACTGCATCTCTTTGCGTCTTGCTCTTACAGATTACTTCAAAACCTAAATTAATCAAACCTCCTCCACCTTATAACACAAATCAGAAGATTCCAATAAATTTAATTCATCACTAAATCCGAAGTATACTCTGAAAGCAGAGTAATAAAAACCCAAGAATTTGGTAATTTCTTCCATCTAGAATGAGACCTCACAAACGAATAAAAAACCTCAAGTACGTTCCAATCTCCTTCTAAAGGTGAACAAGAAGTACTCGATACCCACACACAACTAAATGTGAACAAGAAATATACATTGTATTTATAGCCAAATTCTATTAATTTTACCTTCAATCACCATCATGCGATTGTTAGCTATATGCAGTGGCTTTGGCTTTTGGCTCTATTGCTTAACCGACAAAAGTTTATTTTATTTATTATTTTTATGTGTGTGTAGAGTGTCTTTTGTTGGTAAGGACAAAATTATTTTGTTTAAAGTTTTTTAAAGGGCTTAGTTGTTTGTTTTTGGTAAAATTAGTTGATTAGTCTCATTTTTTTTTTAATTTATATTTTTAGCTTTGCTACTGCCTATTGGTAAATTTTGTTGTTGGGCTAATATTTTGGGCTTGTATATATATATATATATATATATATATATTTTGGGATATTAGATTTATACATTTTTTTATGGACTTTAAAAGGAGGAAAATACTAGATCTACAAATTTTTTTACAAATTTTTGTTGTGATTAGTTGTTATTAGTAAGTAAAAAAGTGATGTAAGTGGTGGACCCAGATGCAAGCCAGTAAGAATTTGCTACCTTAATAGTCTGTAAAAATGTTGTAAAAAAGTTTGTAACTGCAGCATTTCTCTTATAATGATCAATAAGAGGGACAAAATATAATTTTATTGAACGAAGTTGCTAAAATTAGTACCTAAATATATAGAGTTATATAATTATATTATTTAAAAAAAAAAAAAAAATAGGGGCGGCCATTGCCCCCCCTAATCCATGAATGGCTTCGTCCATGTCACCAAGACCATTTAGTGTTCAGGATTTGATAATGGCAACAAGCTAATTGCAAGCAAACCATAAGATCTAAATGCAACACATAATCAAAATTACTAAAAAATTAGACAAAAATGCGCTATTGGTCCCTCAAGTTTAAAATAGTTGCTGAGTTAAATTAAGTAGTAAGTTCTTCTAAGCAAATCATATGTTGATTTTAAGATGATGCAATAAGTATATGCTTATATATTTGTTTTTTTTTTGTGTGAAGAGGGAAAAAACTAGACATGATGGACCTATTTAGATGGAGTTGACGGAGTTAGATGAGGAAGCTTGTAGTGGACAGATCTCATATGGACGGACATAACATGGACGGATTAAGCGCCCACGTGGTGTCCAACTTGTCATTATGTGGTTTCTAAGAAGCCATAGTTCATAGAATCCTGATGTGAATAGAATTCTAACATGAGGAGGATTCCGGAATATGCGCGCATTACTGAAGATCTTCTTCATAAGGAAAAGACTTGTTACGCAAGCAAAGGAGTCTGGCTCTACGCGACTATAAAAACCCAAAGATCCTCAAGAAAAAGGTACGCATAATTTACCCCAACTCTGGCACTTTAGAGTTGTGAGAATAATTCTAACTTGACCTTCGGATGGTATTTGGCTGGCACCACACCGGTGCTCTCTGTGAGGTTATCTCTTTTTGTTGCGCAGGTGATTGTTTCGAGTGTACGAGGATCTTGTGGCTCACTGGTGGTTTTTTCGGCATCATCAGTTGGCGCTGTCTATGGGAAACGACTTTTAAGCCATAACAAACGCTTCTCGGACTAAGAGTTGCATGGTTCTTACTTGCTCGATGGCGACCACCACCAATAAAGTTTAAGGAGACGAACCACGCCCGACTGCCCTCGAGAGACAAGTTTAGACTCTTACCACGGTAGTGGAGTGCCTTACTAAGCAAAACCATGATTTGGAAGAGCAGCTGCGTTAGCAGAATGCGAGGCACGACACCTAGGAGGAGGACCAAGAAGGTACCAATGCTGAACGTAGAAACCAAGAGGGGTCGGAAGGGAGTAACGCCCCAAGCAGACCAGAACGACTAGACATGAGTCGTCCATCCATCACTGATATGGCTCCACCCCACATTGTTGCGGAGATGCAGATGATGAGAGAACAGATGGATTTCATGATGAACGCCCTCAAGGGGCGAGTATCTAGTGACCTTGATGACTTGGTCCACCGAATGGATTCACTATTCATAGTGTCTGTCACTTCTTTCCCTCTTCCACCAAAGTTTTGTATGCCGCAGGTGGAAAACTACAATGGAAACAAGGACCCGCTGGATCACTTGGAGTCTTTCAAGAGCCTGATGCACCTTTAGGTGGTAATAGACGAGATCATGTGCAGAGCTTTCCTTACCACGCTAAAGGGCCCCGCAAGGATCCAGTAGGCTAACGCCCAACTCCATTAGTTCCTTCAAGGAGTTAAACTCCCAATTCGCCTCGCACTTCATTGGAGGACACAGGTATAAGAAGTCTATTGCATGCCTGATGAACATGAAGCAGCGGGAGGATGAGACGCTGAGGTCCTACATAACCCATTTCAACAAGGGGGCCCTCTCGATCGATGAAGCAGATGACAAGATACTCATAGCAGCATTCACCAATGGGCTATGGAAGGGTAAGTTCCTATTTTCTCTATATAAGAATAACCCCAAGACTATGTCAGATGTGCTTTACAGGGCCACCAAATACATGAATGTGGAGGATGCGTTATTGGCCCGCGAGGAGAAGCCTAGAAAGAGGGAAAGACAGGAGGACACTCGGCAGGATAGGGGGTGAAAGATGGCTATAGCCGGAGAACGATGGGAAGATAGACACTCCAAGCCCCCCACTGGGAAGTTCACAAGTTTCACCCTATTGACTGCCCCGATCGATCAAGTCTTGATGCAGATCTGTTAGGACATATGTGTTTCACATGTTAAGAACATATGTCATGATTTTATGTAATTGGCTAATCCTTTGAAAAAACGCACTTTACTTGTATTTGGGTAGATCTAGGTTGTATTTAAATACTTCAAGAAACTGTGTTTCAAGATCAAGTGTTAAAGCCATCAAGTCTGTCCAAGAAAACAAGCTGAAAGTGCAAAATCATTAAAGCTCGATAGCTAGCATGACAGCTAGCATGTGTCGAGGTTTAAGAAGCTGTTTTTGCCCGTGTGCTCGACAGCTACCTCGACAGATTCTCGACACCTCCTATTTGTCGAGGTTTACGAAAACAACATTCTGACCTGTTTTTCTTAGGATCCGTGAATATGTATTTGGGTCTTCTTTTCTCCTAACCCTAGACATATAAAAGGATTATTTTAAAGGCTATCAAAGTATTCACAAGTTGCACAAGCATTGAGCAAACTTTGTTTAAGCAAATTGTGACTAGAGATGAAGTTCTTGCCCTAGTTCATCTCTTTCTCTTGAAGAAGATTGCTATGTATGTGCACCGTAAGGTTTTGTGACCAAGCATCTTCTTGATCTTCATCGTGTGGATGAACTGAAGAACTTTACAGCCAACATCCATTCTAGTTGGTGATTGAAGTCGTGTACTGGGATCTGTGCAAATTGGTTAGTCATGTACTTGGGAGCCTTGCATCAAAAGGAGAAATTGTCACTATAGAACAAGTCCAATTGGGTATTGGGGTAAGGGTTCCACTGTAGGTTGGTAAGATACTTGAGATTCCTTTACTTGTAACCGTTTGTTGTGATAATAGTGGAATTTCGGGCGTGGTGACTTTAAAATCACCCGATGGGGTTTTCGTCGTGTTGGTTTTTCCCATTCGTAAACAAATCACTATGTTAATTTATTTTTTGCTGCATTTAGTTTAATTGGTGATTTTTTTGTGCTACCACGCGTTTTGCATGTTAATTTGATTAATTAATAACTTGGCTAATTAATCAATTAATTTAATCACAAGGGGTCAATACATTCATTTATGGCCTATCAAGTGGTATCAGAGCAGACATATTTTGATTAGGTTTTAATCTTTGCTATGTTTGATCCATTGACCCCTGTTGTCATGGTTGTAACCGGCATGAAGAGATCTCTGTTTTCAAATACATCTTATTTTTCTAATCTCTATTTACTTGAGTGTCTCAGAAAATACAAGTCTAAAAGTTATTTGAATTCACTTGTGATAACTATTGGAAAGGATCTCAGTTTGGTTAAGAAGAAACTAGACTGTCTCAAAATGAAATTGTGCAAAGGAGTTTGTCTAAGAAAAGTGAAAGTTAAAGGCTTAGCACG
This sequence comes from Quercus robur, assembly GCF_932294415.1. Taxonomy (NCBI): domain Eukaryota; kingdom Viridiplantae; phylum Streptophyta; class Magnoliopsida; order Fagales; family Fagaceae; genus Quercus; species Quercus robur. The sequence goes on from NC_065543.1 coordinate 29,454,567, forward strand.
AAAAAGGCAGATGAGAGAAAGCACCATTCCCATTGATTTGTCATCTAAGCACGAAGTGTTTTATGATGAAGTCTGCATTTAAAGTTATGGACACATATTTGTGGTATCTTGACAGTGGATGCTCAAGACACATAACTGGAGAACAATCTCTTTTCAAGGTTTTCGAGTCTAAAAAGGATGGGACATGCTAGTTACAAACATCTTTCTATTGTATCTAAGTATGAACCAGTTTTTGGGATACTGAAGCTTAGTAGAATAAGCAATGTAGTGTGTGGACCATGTCAGCTTGGGAAACAGACAAAAGCTAAGCATCCGGGCCCTTTGACATCAGCTACATGTAGACCATTGGAGCTTCTACATCTGGATCTTATGTGTCCAACTAGAATCGAGTCTCTTGGTGGTAAGAGATACATCATGGTTGTGGTAGATGACTTCACTAGGTACACTTGGGTCATTCTCCTACGATCCAAGTTTGATGCTCCTGAGCATATTGAAGCTTTATGCACAAGACTACAAAATGAAAGGAGCCTGAAAATTGATTGAATTTGAAGTAACCATGGTAAAGAATTCGAGAACTCATATATGGAGTCGTTTTGCATAAGATTAGGTATATCTCAAGAATTCTTTGCTCCTATTACTCCTCAGCAGAATGGTGTAGTAGAAAGGAAGAACAGGGTTATTCAGGAGATGGCCAGAGCCATGTTGCACAGTAAGAATGTGGCTAGAAACTTGTGGGGAGAAGCTGTTAACACTGGGTGTCATACGATTAGTAGAGTGTACTTCAGACTTGGTACCAAGAAGACTCCATATGAGTTATGGAAAGGAAGGAAACCGAATGTGAAGTATTTCAGAATCTTTGGAAATACTTGTTTCATTCTTAAGGATAGAGAGGATGTGGGAAAGTTTGACTCTCGGAGTGATGAAGGTATATTTCTAGGATACTCCTCTACAAGCAAGGCTTATCGAGTATACAATAAGAGAACAATGAAGGTAATGGAGACCGTAAATGTTGTTATTGATGAGTCTTTAGATTCTGGATTTGCGAAAAATATTGAGGAATTCCCCAAAGAAATTCTCCCTTCCGAGCCTAAGAAAGTTCAAGAAATAGTTGAACAGGAACCTGCATCTCCAAGTACTCCTAGTACTCCCAGTGTTGTAGAAGATTCTGCAGATATACCCACTTCACTAGATTCTGAATCCCATGAAGAGAAAGGACCTTCTTCCAGGATTAAATTAAATCATCTTCCAAAAGTTATTGTGGGAAATATGAATGAACTCATATTAAGGAAACGTACAGTTGATAAATGTGTTGCTAACTTTGTGTCTTATTCTTATTACTTGTCACAGGTTGAACCCACTAAAGTCGAGGAAGCTCTTTAGGATGAAAGTTGGGTTGAAGTAATGCATGATGAACTACTTTAGTTTCAGAGGAATGATGTTTGGACTTTTGTACCAAGACCGGAGGGTGAGCACATCATTGGTACAAAGTGGATATTCCGCAATAAGACTGATGAGGAGGGCAATGTGATCTGCAATAAGGCTTGGCTTGTAGCTCAAGGATACTTACAAATGGAAGGAGTAGACTATGATGAAACATTTGCCCCAGTTGCTCGTATGGAGTCCATTAGAATTCTCCTTGCTTTAGCTTGCCACTTAATGTTCAAACTTTACCAGATGGATGTAAAAACTGCTTTCTTGAATGGGCTGCTTAAAGAAGATGTCTATGTGGCTCAACCAAGAGGGTTCATTGATCCACACTCTTCGGATCATGTATTGTACCTCAAGAAGGCACTTTATGGATTAAAGTAAGCCCCTAGAGCCTGGTATGATCGACTCACTCAATACTTGATGTCACATGGGTTCACAAGAGGAAAGGCTGATCAGACTCTCTTCATCAAGAAGGAAGATGGCGAGTTGATAGTCGCTCAAGTCTATGTTGATGACATCATCTTTGGATTGACTAAGGATGAACTTGCTCATGGATTCTCAAAACTCATGCAGGCCGAGTTCGAGATGAGCATGATTGGAGAGCTGACTCACTTCTTTGGATTGCAGATTCGTCAACAAGATTCAAGTATATTCCTATCTCAATCTAAATATGCCAAGAATCTTGTGAAAAAGTTTGGATTAGAATCTGCTAGTTCTGTTAGAACCCCTATGAGCCCAAATGTTAAACTCACTGTTGACTTGTTAGGCAAAAGTGTAGACTTATCTCTATATAGAAGCATGATAGGTATTCTTCTTTACCTTACTGCTAGTAGACCTGACATTAGTTATAGTGTTGGAGTGTGTGCTAGATATCAGGCTAATCCCAAAGAGTCCCACGTGACTGCTTTAAAAAGGATCATAAAGTATGTCAAAACCACTACTGATTTTGGTGTGTGGTACAGCAAGGACACATGTGATGTCTTAGCTGGGTACTTTGATGCTGATTGGGCTGGGAATGCTGATGATAGAAAGAATACATCGGAGGGTTGTTTCTATGTGGGTAATAATCTGGTTTCTTGGATGAGCAAAAAGCAGAACTCCATCTCATTATCCATTGCAGAAGCTAAGTACATTGCTGCCGGTAGCTATTGCACCCAACTCTTATGGATGCAAAAACTCCATGATTATGGTATTTGTCAAGAACATTTCACCATCTATTGTGACAATACCAGTGCCATTAATATCTCTAAGAATCCGATTCAACATTCTAGAACCAAACACATAGAGATCCGACATCACTTCATTAGGGAGCTTGTCGAAGATGGTACTTTCACTATTGAGTTTATTCACACTAATGATCAGAAGGCTGACATGTTTACCAAAACTCTTGTTAGTAAACGTTTCGAATTCCTTCGTCAAAACATTGGTGTTATCTCCATGGGTTGATCTTTTCTTCTCCTCCCTTCTTCTCATGCATCTGCATCTAGTTTTATGCTTTGCTTTGTTTAACATGTTTTTGATTATTTGTTTTTTAGTTTTGTTTATTTTATTTATTTTTAATTAAAAAAAGGAAAAAATTAAAAAATCAGAAAAATACAAAAACAGTGTGTGTTATGTGTACATTGGTTCTTGTGTACCTTGGATGGTCATTGAAATAAAATTTTCTAAACTTTGTATCTTTTGTACTTAGATGAGTATCTCTATGCACAACTAAGCAAGTGAGGTTTGTGGCTCTTTGTTTGTGATGAGTAAGATTAAGTTATCTCTTATACTTAACACTCGTATCACTCTTTTTGATGGGAAGGACTAAAAAATCCTAAAAGAAAGGCATAAATAACCATCTCACCACTGTTGCCCGCCAATCATGAATGACATTTGTGTGCTTTGGCATAGCAAAATTGGAATGTCAATAGCTTAACATAATTGGGTATTTCTTTTCTATCTCTTATATGTCCATGCATGATTTACTTAAAAGAAAAAATATGCAAAGAAAATTCAATAGCAAAAAGATCAAAATGCTTTGAAATATGATTGCAAGCGTGTATTCTAGGAGATGTGGGAGTTATAAGATGTACCTCGAATGTGATAGTCTCCATCAAACAATTATGATTGTATATGAGTTAAAGTGATTTTTTCGTATCTCAAATCATCATAACATGTTGACACATTTACGAACTTGCGATGTTTTTCACACACAACACGAAATATTCTTTGCTACTCTTGATACATGTGCAAGTACAATGTGATTTGGCCATCACAAGGTGTTACATGTGTTAATGTATGCTCACTAAACTGTCTTGACTTGTTTTTGATATATAAAATCAGTTAGACTTGTTTAGTGTGTGTGTGTTTTTGGGATCCATGTGCTTAAAATTATTGTTAAGAGATGTTTTTGAGAGCTTAATGTGTTGATTGGATCATTGGTTGAGTTGCATGCTTGATTGCATTCATGTCTATGTTTTTCTCTTCTCAAAAAACTATTTTTAAAAGCTTGCTCGTCACCTCCTCGACACTTGGCTGTCTGTCGAGCTTCTTAAGTTTTTTTCTTATCGTAATCTTGACAGCTCCTCGACACCTGGTGGATCAATCGACAAAGTTTTTGACCTCTCGATAGCTCCTCGACAGCTAGGTTGATCGATCGAGCTTCTGTTCTTGATTCTGGTGGTTTCTTCCTCGACACCTACAACTGTCGACAACCATTTTCTTGACACCTCCCTTGACAGATGGCTCGACACCTACAACTGTCGATATTTATTGGTGGTCTATATATTGTACCTCGTGCGATCTGCAGCTCATTTCTCTCGATCTCTCTCTCGATACCTCTGTCTTCTCATCTCCCAAACACACTCATCTCACTTCAAATCTTTTCTTCAAGGTTTCTTCAAGATTTTTCAAGAATTTCTTCACTTGGTAAGCTTCTAATCTCTTCTATTTCATGCATTTCATCCTTTGAAACTTAGGTTTTGGAGTTTTTGAAAATTTTTGGTATTTTTCAAAATTGATGAGTTTTTGTTGAAATTTTGGGATAGGTTTTAAAGATTTTATCCTAAAAACTTCATGCATTGCATTTCATGTGCATTATAACTATATTTTCATGCATTTAGTTATGTGTTATACATGTTAATATGTTGTGTGCTAGTAGGATTGGATTGGGCTGAGCCCATGATGAAATTTCTTTTGCATGTCACATGTTCATGCATTTCCCATGCATATGTACTCCATTTCAATATATTTGATATATGCGAACAGTTTAGAGCTTTTCTGATTGTCTCTCTCTCTCTCTTCTGTTTACATTAGTAGTGTCTATGGCATTGAAATGTAAGTCTACTCCGTCCTGGAACCCTTTTCATTCTGGGGCATCTACTTCTTTTGATCCTACTCCTCTTTCTGTTTGGTTCCGTGATGAGGATGCCCACAAGGCTTTTTTGGAGAACTTTTCCCGTCGAGGCATTCATTCTGAACGCCAAGTCATTCTGGCGGACTTCGCCAACACCAACCTTCCCGATGTCATTCACACTCGGGGATGGGAGTCATTGTGTGACATCTTGGTCACCTGTCCATTCGTGCTCATTCAAGAGTTCTACTCCAACATGCATGGTATTGATCGCTCTGTACCTTAGTTTTTCACTTGTGTTCGAGGTCGGAGTATTCCTGTCACACTACAGCTTGTTGCGGATGTGCTTAGGGTTCCTAGGGTAGACTTTCTAGACTATCCTACTTGTGAGCGTCTTAAGACTATGTCTAAAGATGAGCTCAAGTAAGCTTTTTGTGAGCACCCTTCTGAGTGGGGTGAGCGCCAGTTCACTTACTGTTCGGGCTTTGCAAGAGGCCTATGGTTTTTGAACATGGTTATGACCTTTGTACTCTATCTTCTTTCTCACTATAACTCTATTATAGAGCATTGTGCTCAATTTTTGTTATCCTTCCTAGAGCATCTTACTATAGACTTCCCTTCTCACTTCATTCTGTCTATCATAGATGTTCATCAAGACTCGGCGTCCTGTGATAAGCTTATTTTTCCTTCTGCTATCATGAGGATTCTACACCATTCCTCCGTCCCCTTTCCTTTGTCCGACCCTTTCATATACATGTGTGCCATAGACTTTGCTACCGTAAAACGTAGTGAGGCTAGGTTGTGACAGGATTCAATAGATCCTCCCTCTCGTTCGACTCCATCACGATCGGCTCCATCCACATCTACTCCCTCCTCTTTTATGGGTGATGTGTCACTTGGAGACATTATGGCGCAGCTGCAGCACATGGATGCTCACCTTGATACACTCTCTACTGAGTTGTATCAGGTGAACGTTCGTGTCTGCCGTATTGCTAAACGGTAGGCGATCATGGGTGGCTTTGCTCCCTGAGGCTTCTCTTTCACCACCTCCTGTGGCTTCTGAGTCAGAGTCTGATGAGGATGATGATGATAATGGTGATGACGATGATGCTTCAGATGATAATGATGGAAATGCTTGCTCTATCGATGAGATGTCTACTTGACACTGTACCCTTTGTCACTCGTGACAAAAAGGAGGAGGAGTAGTTTTGGGTATATGAGAGTAGTCATACTTAGAGGGAGAGTTAGTATAGGACATTTTTGTTAGGGGAAGTGTTGAGTGCTGAGGGATGTAGTGAGGATATTATGTATCTTTTCTTTCTTTTATAGATACATTATTCTTGTACATTGGGTCTTGTGACCATTTATGACATACATTGTACTTATTCTTCTTTATATGTGGATGTATGTTTTTCTTTCACCTACCTCTACATGTGTTGTTTCTTTACTCTCTTTATACACATGCTTCTTCTAACTTGTATGCAATCTATTATTTCCGTTTCACACAATGATGCCTTGATGAGTTTTATTTAAAGTGTTTCAGAAATACAGGTTGTCAAAGTCTACTTGCCATAAACTCTCTTCTTGCAAAATTTTTCAAGAGTTTGAGTTAGGATAGATTTTATTGTATTAAACAAGTGAATATGAGTTAAGTGATTTATGACTTCTCTCATATATTCATTTGTTTGTTGTGGTTTTGTCACGGATTGCCAAAGGGGGAGATTATTAAGATATATGTGTTTCATATGTTAAGAACATATGTCATGATTTTATGTAATTGGCTAATACTTTGACAAAATGCACTTTACTTGTATTTGGGTAGAATTAGGATGTGTTTAAATACTATAAGAAACTATGTTTCAAGATCAAGTATTGAAGCCATCAAGTCCATCCAAGAAAACAAGCTAAAAGTGCAAAATCATTAAAACTCGACAACTAGCTAGACAGCTAGCTTGACAACTAGCTCGACAGCTAGCATGTGTCGAGGTTTAAGAAGCTGTTTCTGCCTGTGTGCTGGACAGCTTGCTCGATAGATTCTCGACACCTTCTATTTGTTGAGGTTTACGAAAACAGCATTCTGACATGTTTTTCTTGGGATCTGTGAATATGTCTTTGGGCCTTCTTTTCTCCTAACCCTAGACATATAAAAGGATTATTTTAAGGGTCGTCAAAGTGTTCACAAGTTGCACAAGTATTGAGCAAACTTTGTTCAAGCAAATTGTGACCGGAGATGAAGTTCTTGCCCTAGTTCATCTCTTTCTCTTGAAGAAGATTGTTGTGTATGTGCACCGTAGGGTTTTATGACCAAGCATCTTCTTGATCTTCATCGTATGGATGAACTGAAGAACTTTCCAGCTAACATCCTTTCTAGTTGGTGATTAAAGTCGCGTACTGGGATTTGCGCAAATTGGTTAGTCACGTACTTGGGAGCCGTGCATCAAAAGGAGAAATTGTCACTACAGAACAAGTCCAATTGGGTATTGGGGTAAGGGTTCAACTGTAGGTTGGTAAGGTACTTGAGATTCCTTTACTTGTAACTGCTTGTTGTGATAATAGTGGATTTCGGGAGTGGTGACCTTAAAATCACCTGGTGGAGTTTTCGCCCTGTTGGTTTTCCCCATTCATAAACAAATCACCGTGTTAATTTATTTTCTGCTGCACTTAGTTTAATTGGTGATTTGTTTGTGGTACCACGCGCTTTGCATGTTAATTTGATTAATTAATAACTTGGCTAATTAATCAATTAATTTAATCACAAGGGGTCAATACATTCATTTGTGGCCTATCAAAATCAAAGACGAAGGAGCTCTGACGTTTCCTGGTAAGCTGAAGGGAGATCCCAATAAGAGGTCAAGGAATAAGTACTGCCGCTTCCACCGTGACCACGGACACGACATAGCCGACTACTACGATATGAAATAGCAGATAGAGGCTCTTATAAGACAGCGGAGGCTACAGAGGTTCGTTAGCCAGGAAAGAGCTGATCCACCCCAGAAGCAGGCCCCACGATGGGAGAACGAGCACCCTAGACCACCCATAGGAGATATAAGAATGATCGTAGGACGCACAACCACTACCGGGTCTTCCAAAAAAGCCCATAAGACCTACCTCAGAATGGTCCAGAACGTCCAACTTACAGGCTCTGTACCTAAGATGGTGCGGATCGATAACCCCGTCATCAAATTCTCAGAAGAAGATGCTCGAAGACTTCACCACCCGCATGACGACGCACTTGTAGCCAGCCTACAAGTAGGGGATTACAACATGCACTTGGTTCTGGTCGACAATGACAGCTCGGCAGACATCTTGTACTACTCGGCATTCCAGTAGATGAGGATTGACTAAGAACAACTGGTCTCGATAAATGCTCCTCTCGTTGGTTTTGGAGGAACAAGAATGTTCCCCCTAGCACCATCACATTGTCAGTAACGGTAGGTGACTACCCCCAGCAGATCACTAAGGACGTAATATTCCTTGTGGTCGATTGTTCGTCGGCTTACAATGCCATTCTCGGACGGCCTACTCTTAACTCATGAAAGGCTATAACTTCAACCTACCATTTAATGATCAAATTCCCAATAGATTATGGAGTAGGAGAGCTGTGGGGCAATCATGAGGTAGCGCGCGAGTGCTACATTGCCATGCTCGAGATTTATAATCACCAACAGACCATATGCGTAGAAGAACAAAGGGCAATAGTAGAGCCGGTTGAAGAACTAGAAGAAGTAACCTTTGATGAGTCAAGGCCTGAATGGACGACTAGAATGGGCACGCTGTCTAGCCAGATGGTACGACAAGTGCTCACAACGTTCCTACTAGGAAACCAAGATGTATTCGCCTGGAGTCATGAGGACATGCCATGGATTGACCCTACGATCATAGTTCACAGGTTGAATGTATCGCCCTCATCACCTCCCATCCGACAGAAAAAGCGAGTGTTCGCTCAGGAAAGAGACAGAGCTATAGCTGAGGAAGTTCAAAAGTTGCTGGATGCGGATTTCATTCGGGAAGTATACTACCTCGACTGGTTGGCAAATGTGGTTATGGTCAAGAAGACCAATGGAAAATGGAGGATGTGTGTTAATATCATGGATCTCAACAAAGCTTGCCCCAAGGACAGTTACCCACTCCCACAGATTGATACATTGGTAGATTCGACCGCGAGACACTAACTTCTCAGCTTTATGGATGCTTTTTCGGGCTACAACCAGATCAAAATGGAGGAAGCTGACCAAGAAAAAAATTCCTTTGTTACAAGCCAGGGACTTTTCTGCTACAAGGTAATGCCATTCAGACTTAAAAGTGCAGGGGCGATGTACCAGAGATTAATGAACAAGATGTTTGCACACCAAATCGGGAGGAATGTGCAAGTTTATGTAGACGACATGCTGGTGAAAAGCGTACGAGAAGACAATCACTTGAGCGATCTCCAAGAGACTTTTGACACACTCCGAATGTACAACATGAAGTTAAATCAGAGTAAGTGTGCGTTTGGGGTTACTGTAGTGAAGTTCTTGGGATTCATGTTGTCCCAAAAAGGTATAGAGATTAACCCAGAGAAAGTACAGGCTATAATGGCTAGCCCTACCAAAGACGGTTAAGGAAGTGCAAAGCTTGAATGGCAAAATAGCAGCACTAAATAGGTTCATCTCAAGGGCGATGGACAAAAGCCTTCCCTTCTTCCGCACATTGAAGAGGTCGTTTGAGTGGACGGACGAATGCCAGCAGGTGTTTGAAAACTTAAAAGTATATCTTTCATCTCCCCCATTGCAGCTTATCCAGGCCAGGAGAAGAGCTCTACCTATACTTAGCCGTTTCGCAAACCGCTGTTAGCACAACTTTGGTAAGAGAGGAAGATGGATCTCAGAGACCCGTCTACTTTACAAGCCAAACGTTTCGAGCAGCAGAAGAGAGGTACCCCCAGATGGAGAAGTTGGCCTTCGCATTGGTAACTGTAGCACGAAAACTCAAGCCGTACTTCCAAGCACATACCATCATTGTCTTGATGAATAAGCCCCTGAGAAAAGCCATGAGTAGCCTCGAGGCTGCAGGATGGATGGCTTTATGGGCAGTGGAGCTGAGTGAATTCGATATCCAGTATCGTCTGTGAACAGTTATAAAAGGGCAAGTTGTGGTTGACTTCATCGCTGAATTCACTCTCATGGACGGCAAGGGGGCAGAGGAGATTCCACAGTGGAATATTTACATGGATGGATCTTCCAATAGGCAACTAGGAGGGGTTGGCGTAGTACTCATCTCCCTGGAGGAAGATAGGATCGAGTGCATGATTTGACTCGAATTTCATACGACCAACAATGAGGCAGAGTACAAGCCTTGATCGCAGGACTAGACCTCGCAAGAGCTGCAAGGGTTGAAAATATGATTATACACTGCGACTCTCAAGTCATAACTAGTCAGGTCAATGGTAGCTACGAATGCAAGAGTGAAAGAATGAAGAAATACCTCGATGAGGTGAAGGGTTAAATTGGCAGTCTCCAAATCAAGTTCGTTCGAATCCCAAGGGAGGAGAACGAATGCGTCGATCGACTTACTAAGGCTGCCTCAACAAAACTAAGGCTGCCTCAACAGAACACATGCTTGTCCCCGATTGGGTATTATCCTTCGTCCAAACTTCATCGCTCATAGATAACGGAACGAATGTGTAGGAGGTAGAATCTGAAAGCAATTGGACCACACCACTAATCTCCTACCTAAAGAATGGAATGCTACTGGATGGGAAGGATGCCGCAAGGAAGTTGAAGGTCCAAGCCTCATGATTTGTTCTTATGAAGGATGTTTTGTACAAGAGAGGTTTTTCCGCCCTTATCTGAGATGCTTAGACCCCGAAGAAGCGGAGTACGTCATGAGAGAAGTTCACAAAGGGATTTGCGGAAACCACTCAAGGGTAAGATCCCTAGTACATAAGCTGATCAGAGCAGGATGCTACTGGCCCACCATGCAGAAGGACGCACAAGTTTATGTTAAAACCTGCGACAAATGTTAGAGGTTCAGCAACGCCATCAGACAACCATCCGAGGAACTCACCCCTATGACAGCCCCATGGTCGTTCGCTCAATAGGGATTAGATATCATGGGTCCCTTTCTGACAGCAGTCAGGTAGATAAAGTTCCTAGTAGTTGGCATCGACTACTTCACTAAGTGGGTGGAAGTAGAAGCCCTAGCCATTATCACGAAGAAGGGCATTCAGAGTTTTGTGTGGAGGAACATCATCTGCAGGTACGGGATACCCAGAGTGCTCGTCCCTGACAACGGAAAGCAGTTCGACAATAGTGCATTTAGGGATTTCTGTTCGGAGTTAGGAATCAAGAACCATTATTCATCACCTGCCCACCCACAGGCCAATGGACAGGTTGAGGTTACGAACCAATCCTTACTCAAGATCATCAAGAATCGGCTCGAGGGGGCAAAGGGCATTTGGCCGGAGGAACTTCTGAGCATTTTGTGGGCATTCTAGACAACAGCAAGAACACCTACTGGGGAGACACCGTTTCAACTAGCGTAAGGGAGTGAAGCAATCATCCCAGCCGAAGTTGGACTCATAAGCCATAGGGTGGACCACCATGATGAACGAAGGAATGACGAAGCTATGCGCCTCCAACTGGACTTACTAGACGAGGTCAAGACTACAACTAAACAAAGACTGGCGTGTTATCAAGACCTCATGGCCAAGCACTACAATTCCAGAGTTAGGCACAGGGACTTCCAAGTCGGAGATCTCGTCTTGAGAAAGGTAATGGGCGCCGCCTAAGATCCTACTCAAGGAAAGCTCGGCCCCAAATGGGAAGGACCTTACAGAATCATGTCATGGCAAAGGAAAGACACCTACCACCTTGAGACACTTGACGGGCAAAAGCTACACCACCCATGGAACACCGAGCACCTGAGGAAGTACTACCAGTAGAAAGCAACGTCCGACAAATTCCCAGCTTATTTTTAGTGAATTTTTACTATGTTTTAGTTAATTATTGCTACATTTTTCGGTTTTCTAGTTTAACATCTAGACGGTTTATTTTCGTATTCTTTTTAAGCTTCTTTTATTTCTAAGAGCTACTTTTGGTTTAATAATATGAGGAATATTTAGATATGACTGATGTGTTTTTCCTACGAAATCTTACTAAATCCATAAAGTGGACGATTCATCCCAGGAGGGTGAATATTTTGTTAAGTCCAAAAGATTGGACGAATATCAATTGAGTACATAAAGTGGACGGATCATTTTATAAGTCCATAAAGTGGACGGATCATCCCAGGAGGGTGAAAATTTTACAAAATCCATAAAGTGGACGGATCATCCCAAGAGGGTGAAATTTTGTTAAGTCCAAAAAGGTGGACGAACATAATTTAAGATCATAAAGTGGACGGATCATCCCAAGAGGATGAAATTTTGTTAAGTCCAAAAAAGTGGACGGATCATCCCAAGAGGATGAAATTTTTTTAAGTCCAAAAAGTGGATGAACATAATTTAAGTCCATAAGGAGGACGGTTCATCCCATCATTGGAACGGATCTATCATTAACAAATGATTTTTTGCAAAATAATAGTGGACGGACCTAACTAATAGTCCATGACGAATAAGTTATTACTAGTCCACAATGTGGACATATAAATTTAAGATAGACGGATTTTCGCACTCAACGTCCATGAATGAACAGCCTCAGGATCATATGGTGGACGGGTCCATCAAAATAGAGCCATCATCCACAAAAGGATCACTAAGGCTTAAACATGACCCAGACGGGTCAAACAGGACGGGCCCATTGCATTCATAAAAGCTATGGAACAAGTAGTTAAGCAAAATAATAGATGAATAAAAATATAAAACCCTTAAAGGGAAATGTATACATATGACGGATAAAATAATTAAGTTCTCCCAAAAACTTTACAATTTTTTCATTAAAAAAAAACATAAAAATCTACTATTGACCGGGGGGGGGGGGTATCTTCAACATTCTCTACAACATTCCGAGCATCACCGTCAATGGAACCTTGAACGGTATGGGCCTAGGCTGATGCCCCGTCCCCGAGAATTGCATTATCAGCAAAGAGGTCCTCAGTATTCTCGGAGTTGACAGGCATAATAGAGGTCTGGCCTTGGTCATCAATTTTAATATTGGACACGTCCAAGTCAGGATAGGCCTTTTGGACTTGACGAAGGGCATCGTCGAAACCCTCCACAAAGGAGCCTCCTAGCTCAGACAGCAAAGCGCTAGAGTCGCGATATTCATGGATCGCCTCTTCCTTAGCTTGACGGAGCTGGTCCTTGAGGTCCTGTATCTCCTTATCCTTGTCCTTTAGGACCTTCTTTATTTTCTCCACCCCCTGCTCAAGCTCCTTCCTGACCTTCTTGGAGTGATCAAATTTCTGTTCCATATTGACCTTCCAGGCTTTAAGCTGATTCAGCTTGCCCTCCGTCGAGTCAACCTTTGCCCATACATGTTCCAGGGCCGTCTCTTGGTTTAGGCATCGTCCCATTAGCCCCTTCATCATGACCATGGCCTGAAAAATGAAAATGAATTAGTTTCAAACTAAAAGGCACGGACGGATGGAAAGTAAACGGACAAAATTACCTGGGCAATGCCAAAAAGCCCCATCTCCCCCATCGCCTCCGTTGAGTGGTTGCCTTAGTCCTTATAATCCTTAGTTGTTTTGATGGACGTAAGCCTTTCCAGGACATATTTGGAGTCCTTACGAAGGAGGACGGGTGGCTTCTCCTGAGAGGATGATGGACCCATTATGAAGCCTTTCCCTGCTCCATGCTTAGCTGGGGTAATTGTCTTCGCACCTTTCGCTTGTAATCCCACGACGGGCTCCAATGTGACCTTGGGCCTTTTTGGTGCACGATCCTGCTTAGAAGGCACTTTTCTTTTAGAGGATGGGCCTGTTGGATTCGTCCCCTTAGGGATTTGACCTCCCGCTTCTTTCTTCTTGGCTGCCTGAGCCTTGATTATGGCCCTCCTCTTAGCATCATTCATTTTTGCAAAAGTGGACGGGTGAACTTAGCTCCCACATAGAAGAATACAAAATTCACAAGTAAGAGTGACGGACTTACGTTGGCACACTTGTGCGTTGTAACGACGGGCTTTAGGGGTAGGCTTCGATCCATCACAATACCAATAAAGGGTATCAAGGTTGACCAATTTAGCCCAAGTTCTCTCTTCTGGTTTTGTTTTGGCAAAGATTTTTTCCAGGAAGCTCCACTCCTTAAGTGTAACTTTTGGACGCTCACGAACTTCAAAAAGAGGACCGTAAAAAAAAAAAAAGACTTTGTGCACTAGGATGGGTGCATACCAGACGGAGGTAGTATGCCTCAGGTTATGTCAATGGGCATGTGCTCTGTGTCCCTTGGATGGTACACCCTCTCATCCCCCTCTAGGAAGAAGTATCGGTTCTTCAAGTTCCTATTGGAATCCAGGGTCTCGTATACAAGCCTCAACAAAGGGCTCCTAGGTACAAAACTATACATCCCCCTTGATTTGTCTATTTCATCTGGACGGTAGTAATGGAGGAACTCTCGCACCATCAGCCTCCTTGCACCATCAGTTATAGCCCTGTACAGGACCTCCACTGCTAGGAAGACCTTCCAGGCATTTAGGGATACCTGGTTGATGGATAGGCCTAGGTGTTTGAGTAGCTCACGATGAAGGGAACTCAAGGGAAACCTGAGCCCAGCCTTTAACATCTGCTCATATACTCCGACACCCTCCACTCCTTTGTAATAATTCTTCTCCGACTTGTATGGTAGACGGATGGAGATGTTATCTAGTATCTAGTATTTGGTCCTAAGTGTTTTGAAATGATTATCCTTGATTATGGAGTTAAAAACGTTCACCGTACACTGGGGTAGCATGATGAACTCCCTTAGTCCATCAGGACCGACGACGGACTGAATTGGAGGCTCAGCGTCGTCACTAGAACTTTCCTCTAGGCCACCCATCTCCATATCCTCATTTCTTGAGGTGAGAAGAGGTAGACAAACTCCTCTCTTCCCTAGGACTATCATGGTCTTTATGACCTGACGGGTACACTTCCTCGTAGCCCACCCCGTCATGGACAAATGACTGGTTACTTGACGCACTAGATATGACCTACATGTGACGGTAAAACCTAAGACTATGATGGGTCTATAGTAGACGACGGTAATAAAAAATCTTTGATATAATGAAGTGCCAGAAAAGAATTTTTTTTTTCAAAGTGCGGGGAGGAGAATACTCACCAAAATTGGAAGATGAACTGAGAGGGAGCATTAACGACAGGTGCAATGACTGGACGGCTTCGTTTTTCTGGCAGGGATGACAGAAGCGCTCTAATCCTAAATTTCAGCAGAAAGTGAAAAAAATGAAAGGATGAAGAGTTTGGTATATATAGAGGGATAGCATGGAAGACGAAGTGACGCTTCGATCCAAGAGAATGGCCATTTAGAAAACAACACATGTCCTATGTCATAAATGATATCAGGTCAGCCTGTCAAGTACAGGTGCATTTCTCAGGATCCAACTTGAACCGTCACCCCACATAATCAACAACCTAATTGCAAGCAAACCATAAGATCTAAATGCAACACATAATCAAAATTACTAAAAAATTAGACCAAAATGCACTATTGGTCCCTCAAGCTTAAAATAATTACTAAGTTAAATTAAGTAGTAAGTTTTTCTAAGCAAATCATATATTGATTTTAAGATGATGCAATAATTATATGCTTATATATGTGTTTTTTTGTGTGAAGAGGGAAAAAACTAGACATGAAGGACCTATTTAGATGGACCTGATGGTGTTAGATGAGGAAGCTCGTAGTGGATAGATCTCATATGGACGGACACAACATTGACAGATCAAGCGCCCACGTGGCGTCAAACTTGTCATTATGTGGTTTCCAAGAAACCCTAAATGGAAAATACTTGCGACACATGATTAGCCATAGTTCATAGAATCCCAATGTGAATAGAATTCTAACACAAGGAGGATTCCAGAATATGCGCGCCTTAATGAAGATCTTCTCCATAAGGAAAAGACTTGTTACGCATGCAAAGGAGTCTGGCTCTACGTGACTATAAAAACCCAAAGATCCTTAAGAAAATGGTACACATAATTTATCCCAACTTTGGCACTCTAAAGTTGTGAGAATTATTCTAACTTGACCTTCGGAGGGTATTTGGCCGGCACCACACCGGTGCTCTCTATGAGGTTATCTCTTTTTGTTGTGCAGGTGACTGTTTCGAGTGTGTGAGGATCGTGTGGCTCACTAGTGGTTTTTTTGGCATCATCATTGTGTATGCGTGCAAGCGTGCACATGTGAAATAAGGAGAGAGGTTTTAAGGTGTACTAGGTTACCTACTATAAGGAATGCTGGTGTTTGATTTTTTTTTTTCTCTCTTTGATAGCATTCATTGTACTGTACTTTTTTCTAGATGAATGAGAAATTAATTTCAAAAGAATTGAATAGTCATGTACAACAAATCACCTAAACCAACTATCTGAAAATAATAAGCTCCAATACAATCTACATTAGATCAACACTAAAACAAACCAGAGTTCAAATTTAATGAAGATTCTTGCCTCTTCTCTACGCATCAAAAAATTCCTCCAACTCCATGTGCTATTTTGTGCAATTTTTACAACCCAAAAGCACTTATTTTTCAAATAAGGATTTGTGTCAATCAAAATAAACCATTGGTATGTGTTGAATTTTGTGAATATTAAAGTGACAAATCCTTTTAAATTTTTTTTATATGCATGGAAGTTTCTTATTTCTATATTATGTGGTAAACTGCATTAGCATAATGATATCATTTTAAATTTGGATATTGATTGGTTAGAGTTGAGAATATGCATTTTTTAGGTGCTATCTAGGTTCAAGAACCAAACCTATTCTTAATTTAGGTGATTCTGGCATTGCATTTGATGGATAGAGCACAAGAAATCCCAAAAATAATGGAGTGATTAGGTTGGAAAAATTGTCCTTGGCAATCATTGCATCAACCTTTGGTTTGACAATAGACTTAATAGTTGTTAGATCCAAAAAATTTAAAGCGGGGCAAGATTCTGGAAAAATGTGCTTTATCATTAACGTTGTTAGCATTTGCCTTCATCATCACCTCAATTCTACTGGGAATAGTAAATTCAACATCAAAAGTTACAATTTTTGGATACTTTTTCTATAAAGATAATTTCTGCTATCATTAGATGAAACTACGCATTTCTTGGATTTCACTAGATTCATAAGATAAAATCTATGAACTAAGTTTATAAACTATAGGTTCATTTTTTTTTTTTCCTATTGGGTTTAAAAAAAATATGAACTACTATATATCATTTAGATAAAAACTTTTATCATAGATACATTAATTTTTTTTTTTTGCCACAAATTTAAATCACGCAAACTTAATAATTTTATATTATGTGTTAGCATCATCTCTGCTTCTTCTTCTTCTCAAAAATATTATGTATCTTCTTTAAAGGATGCCAACAATATTGATCTTAAAGGGAAAAGTTACATAAAATATTGAGAAAAAAATGTTTTTATATTACAATCTACTAAAAATGCTTTTTAAATATTTAAACCTTTCTATTTTTCATATCATTGACGTGTTCTACAACTACCATATGTGTTAACTTAAGTCTTAATATTCTTAAGTTGTTTCGGCAAAAAGAAAAAAAAAAGTTGTCACAAAAGAGGAGTTCATATAAAGTTTTTTGCAAAATGAAATATTTGTTTTGTAAGGCCACCAAACTTGATAATTTGCAAATGATGGAACTACTCGCAACAATATTTGCATAGTTATATAGTTCCAGTTAAAGCAATCAAGTATACTTTTAGTCTTCAAAAAACACATATCTACCAGTGGTTAAACGTTCATCTTGAGTAGTTTTAACTTTCATATAATTTTACCTTTAAATATTCCTCTATTTTAATTTATATATGATGGTGTTATAAAATGAGCCTAACTCCAAGATCGTCCATATGGCTCGTCCAAGGGAAGAATGGAAAGATGGGCTGTATAGAGCATGCTCGTCCGTGGTAAGCTTGTCCATCCAAAAAGAAGGTTGGATGAGCTCTTTACATTCTGAGCGTGTACCTTAAATGCAAGCTTTAGACAACCCCCACATTCCTATTGAGCACAAGAATCGAGGTTCATTATTGCAAACCGTTTCCAATAATGGTTATTGAAAACAAGGCCAAATAATGTAACTTTCATAGCAGTTATGAAAGTTACCTTCGAGTCTTTCGAGCTCCTCAATGATAGGAGATGTTACTAGACAAGTAACTATCTCAAGTGTGTGCTATATAAGCACTCATCTACAAGAGGGTAAGTCATCTGGACACTTCAAAAGAAATTGGAATACCAGAAATTGAGAGATACTGACTTTACCATCGGAGGATTCTTGGCCGGTCTTCCCTGGTCGCCTCTGATTGTGTGTTCATTCTTTCAGGACTTTTAAGTGACCCTAAGATCATTGATGTCCGAAACTTTCAGCCTACTGATTTCCTTGTGTTCATCAATATATTTTTTTTAGAAAAAAAAAAAAAAACCTTTAGTTTAGGTATTTATAAGTAAACAATGAAATGTATTTTTATCTATCTAATAACTAATAGTCGAAACGTTTGACTTTTTGTTGATCGCTTCTCATTCCGCCATGTGACTACATAAATTAATGCCACATCTACCATTAAAAACATAGAACAATGTATCTTTTCGGTGGTCTGCTTATTTAGTTTCAGTGGGTAACTACTTATTATTGTTTATATATGCTGTTTACTTTTTGTTTTCTTCTTTCCGTTTGTCCCTTTTTTTTTCCCCGCTGTGAAAACAATTGTGTCTTTTCGGTGGTGCTTATTTAGTTTTAGTGGGTAACTACTTATTATTGTTTATATACGCTGTTTACTTTTTGTTTTCTTCTTTTTGTTTTTCCGTTTTTTGTTTTTTTTCCCCACTGCAAGAACAAACCTAGCGAAGGTTGTGGACAAAAAACAGAATGCCCTTGATGCTATTGCTATTGGCAATTCTTTTCTTCACAAACATTAGTTGGTCTTGCTTATTCTTGCATTACTTGGTCTAACTCTTTCAAACCCACACCGTTTCATTGGGTAACTACTTACAGTGAAGGTTGTGGACAAAAAACAGAGTGCCCTTGACGCTACTGCTATTAGTAATTCTTTTCTTCACAAACGTTAGTTGGTCTTGCTTACTCTTGCATTAGTTGGTCTATCTCTTTCAAACCCACATCGTTTCAGTGGGTAACTACTTATTATTGTTTATATACATTGTTGACTTTTTGTTTTCTTCTTTTTGTTTTTTGTTTTCATTTTTCTTTTTTCCCTCTATGAGAAGAAACACAACAAAGGTTGTGGAGAAAAAACAGAGTAACCCAGCAAAATCACTATGGTAACCTTCCACTAATTTGATAGAAATATTGTTTTTCCATTGTATGTTTTGATTTATACAACTTTAGTCAAATTTTCAAATTACACCATGTTTGCTTTGGTGATATAAAAACAAATGTTAGACATGTTGATGAGAAATATAAAAGCCATGGAAGAGTAGGGTTTTTGGCTTTAAATTATTCATGGCAGAATATAATTAGTTATGTAGTTCCATATATTAAATACTCTTCAATTTGTTTGTTCTACTTGTTTGTTGTGTTATTAACAGCATTGCAGGAACTGTTCAATTTGTCAATAGGTTGTGTATTTCTGTTTTTTAAATTTTATTTATTTATTTAATTTATTTATTTTATTTATTTATTTTTTTATAATAACGAATGTTAATAACTAAGACATTGAAATTTTGTGCACACCATGTGTTTGACAAAATGCCTTACTTACTCTTGCATTAGTTTGTAGCCACTATATAGTTTGTGCATCTTGGTTTAAGTTGCTACTGGTCATTGACTACTTTTTGTGCATCTTGCATAGATAGCCGATGTACTTAATTAGTAGATTTGATGTTCGGTTTCATTTTCGGAATTGGATTAATTTTCTGAACTTGATGTGCTCCATGATACCTTGAATTGCATTCTTTCTTATACAGGTTCCTGGATAAGCTTTTGATTTGGACTAAGAACAATGTCGTTAATATGGACAAGTTATTGGTTTAAAATATAATGGGTTTCAATGACAATTTAACCAAAAATTTAATCATCAAAAGGATAGAATTGTTTTCATTCTAGATGTTGTAATGACATTCAGTGAGACTTATAGTCAAAACTATGTTCCTAACAAGAAAGATATATGAAATCTCTTTTTGTCCACTCGCATACACATGCCATAATAGTGCACAAAACCATGCTATATGGTCTGTAAGAAGTAGAAGTCCTTTAGATGGTTGCAAATAGGCATTTCTTCACTTATACAGATTTATCAATTTTGCAGTCTAAATTTGCTGATCAAATTTGCGCTGACTTCATTTCTGATCATTGGTACTTTTTTGACAAATTTCATTCAATCTCTGAATTTTTCTTTGCAATATGTCTAAAGAGCTTAAGTTTTTTACCCTTTGAAATTGAAAAAAAATACATCTTAAGATTTTCATTCTTATATAAACCTAAGTCAATTTGCATACTTTCTGAAGCTAAATTAGCCACTTCATCTTTAATTAAATTTCTTAAATCCATGTGTATTTTGCAGGTCCTCTCATTTTTTGATAAAGAGCTGCATACTTTTTGAGGGAAAGAGCTGCATACTTAACTGTGTCAACTCCAAGTTTGTTAACAATTGCTCTAATTTTTTTTTTTTTAAAGTTTATGTTGCATTTCTTTTCTACATATTCAGAATAATTATTAATGTCATCTTCAACAAAAATTTTCAGCATAAAAAATTATTACTGAAAGCAATTAAATTCCACATAACTATATTTTTAAATTTCTAGAAAATGCTAATTAACAATAAATACATGCTTGAAAGAATATTCCATTTTTTAATGTCTATTTGCTATCTTTGATTTATACAATAATAGTTATGATTTGATCTTCTATAAATGCTGTGTTTTTTATTATATTCCCGAAGTATGGAGTCCCCTTTATTTTCAAGAGTGAGAAGAAAACTGATTCTATCGCAGAAAAGAAACAGAAATGTACCTACCAAATTTACAAATTCTTCATTAAAGGGAAGTCTTTTAGATGTTTCAGTAACTAGAAGAATGCTATTAAATAAAAAGAGAAATGTTTCTGATGGTGTATTCAGTCCCTTATCTTGTGGTGATGCTTTACAAGGAGAAGTTTCAATTGAAAGAGACTCAATTTCTTGGAGCGTATTGTCGCACACCACTATTCATGAAACACAATCATTGCATTCTGGAAGCAATGATGAAACATTTGTAAGAAGAACTCGACAGAGACAATATAATCCCGAAGCTGAAAACAGAAACTCATTAGTGAATATATTAGGAAGAACTATTGTGAATGAAGATGGGAGTGTTACCACCAATATAACTGAGCAACAATTGCCTTTGCTAGAAGGTAGCCTTCAATCTACTGCAGCTGAAGGTATATTAAGAGTTCTATTATATTAAATAGTATTTTTGCTTTGAAGAATTCATTTTTGATTTTGTTTACATCTTAAACTTGGAACGGACAAAAGAGAGTGAAAGCTCAACAATGAATATTACAGTTGCTGAATATGATTTTTGTGATGACTCTGATAGAGAATCAAATAATCTTTCAACCTCTGACCCTAGACGAAAACATCGTAGGTATTATAATTTTAAGTCCTCAATACAAACCTTAAATATTAGGTTCCCAAAAAATGATCCTTCAATTTTTTTTGTAGGAAAATTTATGGAGGTAATGAATTTTGGACCTCCAACAGAAGTATGTGAACACTGTGGAGCTCAACTTTGGTATGAGGAGAGAACAATTAAATCTAGAAAGCCTAAGAAGCCTAAATTCAGTTTATGTTGTTCAGAAGGCAAAGTTGAACTTCTGTTTTTGAAGGATCCTCCACCTTTTCTTAAAAGATTGCTTAGCATGAGCAATGATCAGAGATCAAACAAATTTCGAGTGGGGATAAGAATCTATAATTCTCTCTTCGCTTTCACTTCTTTGGGAGGTAATATAGATCGTTCAGTGAATAATGGTACTACTCCATATGTTTTTTTGTCTAAATGGCCAAAATCATCACAAAATTGGATCTCTTATTCCTATTGATGGCCAAAAGACACAATTTGCACAGCTTTATATTTATGATACTAAGAATGAGATAGCAAACAGAATTGATGCTGTTACATCTGGTGATCATAGAAAAGATGTGAATATAGATATTGTCATTGGATTATTGAATATGTTAGACAATTGCAATCAATTGGTCAAGTACTTTCGAATGGCTAGGGACAGATTCAATGAGTCTGATATGCATGATGTTAGGATATGGCTTATTTGAAGTTGCAATTCTGATTCTAGACAATATAACTTGCCTGATACTTCTGAAGTTGCTACTATTATTGTTGGAGATTTAAATACCGAAAATTGTGAAAGGGATATTATTGTTGAAAACCAAAGTTTGGGATTGCAACATATATTTGGAAGTCATCTAAGCTATATGACTTTACAACAATATCCATTGCTTTTACGGTGAGGATGGGTATAGATTTGATATACCTTATAAGAATTTTGATGGAACAAGATCTAAAAAAAGAGAATCAATAACAATGAGGGAATATTATGCTTTTAGACTTCAACAACGATCTCATGAGGGTAACACATTGTTGCTTGGTGGAAGGCTTTTTCAACAATTCATAGTTGATGCCTATACTTCCATTGAAGAGGAAAGATTACAATGGGTAAGGCAAAACCAATTGAAATTAAGATCTGAACTATATGGTGGGCTTAAAGATGCTGTGCTTCGTGGTGATACAAATCCAAAAACAGTAGGAAAGCGGATCATCTTACCTTCCTCTTTTACTAGAAGCCCAAGATACATGGCTCAGAACTATCAAGATGCAATGACTCTATGTAGAAAGGTGGGATATCCAGATCTGTTTATGACATTTACTTGCAATCCAAAATGGTCTAAAATCACTAAGTGCTTGGAATTTATAGAAGGCCAGAATGTTGAGGACCAACCAGATATTGTAACAAGGGTTTTTAAAATAAAGTTGGATGAATTATTACATGATTTGAGGCATGAATCCCATTTTGGAAGAGTCATTGCAGTAGTATACGCAATCGAATTTCAGAAAAGAGGACTTCCATATGCACATATTCTCCTTTTCTTGGATCCAAAAGATAAGTGCCCAAGTCTAGTAGACATTGACAGTATTATTACAGCAGAAATATTAGATTCATATGAAGATCCAATTGCTTATGAAGATGTAAAACATTTTATGATGCATGGGCCATGTGGATATGCAAACCCAAGATCACCTTGTATGGTTAATGAAAAATGTACAAAACATTTTCCACAAAATTTTTATGAAGAGACAACTATCGATGAAGAAGGTTTCCCCATTTATAGAAGAAGAAATGATGGGAAGAAAATAGTAAAAAATGGAATTACTTTGGATAATCAGTATGTTGTGCCATATAATGTAGACTTACTGGTAAAGTACCAATTACATTTGAATGTGGAATGGTGCAATAGATCTCGATCGATCAAATATTTGTTTAAATACATAAATAAGGGACCAGATAGAGTCACAATTGTTTTACAAGAGAATCTGCTAGGTACTGGTAATGACAAACAATAGCCAAGCATTGTTGTTGATGAGACCAAAGCATATTTGGACTGTAGGTATATTTCAGCTTCTGTAGCATGTTGGAGAATATTTGAATTTCTGATTCAGTTCAGAAATCCACCAGTTGAAAGATTAAACTTTCATTTGGAAAATGAAAATCCCATCATATATCCAGAAAATGCAAATTTGGAATACATTTTACAAAGGCCAGGAATCAAAGACACAAAATTTACTGAATGGATGAAAACTAATGAAGCTTTTGAAGATGCTCACGAGTTAACTTATGCTGAATTTCCTACAAAATGGGTATGGCATCAAAATGTTAGGCAATGGAAATGAAGAAAAGGTAGAAAATGTATTGGAAGAGTATATAATGCTCACCCTTCCAGTGGAGATCGATTTTCCTTGAGAACGTTGCTTAACATTGTCAAAGACCCAAAAAACTTTAAAGAGATAATGACTGTAAAATACATTACTTATCCTACTTATAAAGATGCATGTTATGCACTTGGCTTCTAGATGATGATAAAGAATGGCATGAATGCATAATTGAAGCTGCACATTGGGCCAGTGGCAAGCAATTACGCCAACTATATGTTACCATACTCATGTTTTGTGAAGTATCTGATCCTTTAAATTTTTGGGGTTCGAATTGGAAAATTCTTACTGAAGATATACTTAATAGACAAAGACATATCTCCCATTTTCATGGTCTAATATTATTTGATAGTCAATTGAAAAATTATGGCTTATATGAAATTGACCAGATCCTCCAACAATATGGGAAATCTTTGAAAGACTATCCTCAAATGCCTCAACCAAATGTAAATATTCTTATTCATAAAGGAAATAGACTTATTGAAGGAGAAATGTCATATGATATAGGAAGTTTGCAAAGAGAACATGAGATCTTGATATCTGGCCTCAACAATGAACAAAGAACTATCTATAATTCTATAATGGAAGCTGTTTTTTCTGAAAGTGGGGGCATGTTTTTCGTCTATGGTCATGGTGGAACGGGAAAAACATATCTTTATAGAACAATTTTGGTTGCTGTAAGATCAAAAGGAAAAATTGCTCTTGTAGTTGCTTCTTCAGGTATTGTTGCTCTATTACTTCCTGGTGGCTGGATAGCACATTCATCATTCCACATCCCGATTAATGTCAATGATGAGTCAACTTGTGAAATAAAGCAAAAAACACAAACAACGGAACTTCTTTTGAAAACAAGTATAATACTTTGGGATGAGGCACCAATGGCAAACAGAAATTGCTTTGAAGCTTTTAATCGCAGCCTTCAAGATATACTACAAATTGAAGATCCAAGGAATTTGGGAAAAACTTTTGGTGGTAAAATTGTGGTTTTAGGTGGTGATTTTTGGCAAAAACTTCCAGTTGTGAAAAAGGGAAGACGTGAAGATATTGTCCAATCTACAATTTGTCAGTCACACTTATGGAATTATTGTCATGTCTTTAAACTACAACAAAATGTGAGACTTATGCAGAACAATATGAGTGAAATACAAGAATCATCTATACAAGACTTTAGTGAATGGATTTTAAAAATAGGTAATGGTGATTTGGGAGAAGGTGATGGTGACAATAACATTACAATTCCTCATGATCTAATCATCCAACCTACACTAAATCCACTGGAAGATATTATTAATAGCACATACCCTGATTTGGATGCTCAATACATGGATGCAAGTTACATACAAGAAAGGGCAATTCTTGGCCCTACAAATGAAGTTGTAGAGGAGTTAAATGACTACATTATCTCATCAATAAATGGAGTAGAACATGAATATTTGAGTTCAGATTCCATTTGCAAGGCTTCTTTGAATGTTGCTGATCAAGACATTTTATACCTTATTGAGTTTTTAAACAGCTTAAGATTTCCAGGATTGCCAAATCATAAGTTGACATTAAAAGTAGGCGTACCTATTATGTTACTTAGAAACTTGAACCAAAATGAAGGGCTTTGTAATGGAACAAGACTGATTATTACAAAGTTGGCTACATGGGTTATAGAAGCAAAAAATATTACTGGCACTAATATAGGCACATGTGTGTTCATTTCGAGGATAACATTATCTCCAAGTGATTCAAAATGGCCTTTTTGTTCTAAAGAGGAGACAATTCCCAATTTCTGTGTGTTTTGCAATGATAATAAATAAGAGCCAAGGACATTCATTGAAACATGTGGGAGTTTATTAGCCTAAACCAGTTTTCAGTCATGGGTAGTTGTATGTTGCAATTTCTAGAGTAACAAGTAGAGAAGGGTTGAAGTTCCGCATAATTAATGATGAAACTGATCAAAGTTGTGAAACAAAAAATATTGTGTACAGGGAGGTTTTCACCAAACTTATTTAAGTTGTTGGTCATACAAGGTAAAATAAATTTATATGTTAGAAGGTCATATGTAAATCTGTACAACTCTTTCTTTTTAGTTCTTATTTAAATTGTTGCGGTGTCTTTACTTCCTTTAGGCATACAAAATACATTGTCTTTCCAGCTTTAGCTCAAACTTAAAATTGTAATAGTGCAATATTTGTAGTACTTAACGTGTCGAAAAATCACTTTAATTGCGATAACAATTGTATGGTTGATGATTAAATAGAAACAGGCCTCATTCATTAAAAAAATTTAGACCAATATGGTTATTGACTTAAATAGTTACTAGAGTTTAAAAAAAAAAAAAATTAGGTGTCTTGCAACTTTAAAAATAACAGACTTATTAATGTGTTTGACTATATTTATTTATTATTATTCTACCTGGTTATTGCTAAAGAAATGAAACTATAAATTAAATGTTTGATTACTATCAAAATGCCATCACTTTATCTCACTAACTGTCATATTGAATGATGTATGCAGGCAAAGGTCAAAAACTTAAAGATGATGGAGTTCAGTTTTCTTAATCAGCTTTCAAACAAGAGTGACAAGTACAAAATTAGAATTAGAGTACCAAGGATGTAGGATGCTATAAATAGAAACAATCAAGAAATTATTAGTTCAGATATGATTCTTATTGATGAGCAGGTTTGTATAAGTTTTTAAAAAAACACATCAAAACATCTCTTATACATTATATATATTATTCACTTTATATACCTTCAACTAACGTCTTTTACTTGCAGAATAATACAATACATTCTACCATTCATAAGAATATTTCAAAAAAAAATCAAACCTTTTCTGAAAGAAGGGCAGCTGTATGCATTATCAAACTTTGAAGTTGGTACTTGCAATCAATTCTATAGGCCAATTCAAAATGAGCATAAGATCATATTCTTGCCAACAACCAACATTCAAGAATTAACAAAAACTGAAGTCAATATACCTCATCATAAATTTGAATTTGCTGACTACAACACCATCGTTCAATGACTTAACAGCCATGTCCAGCTATCAGGTATTAAATTAATTGAATATAAATTTTGCATTCTATTATTGTTAGAAAATCTTACATTATATTGTTGTTATATAAAATAAATTATATCATTATCATAAATGAAAATAACTAACATTAGAATTTTTATGATGCATAGATATTATTGCAAAAGTGGTTGCTATCAGTCCAATTGAACATCCTACCATTAAAGGATCAAATGTTGCAATGAGGAACATCACTGTCATGACTATACAACACGTTTTAATTCTTACAAGTTGCAATACATTGAATATATATAATATAAACTTACATTAATAACAATATTTGAACAGAGGAAATAAAATAAAGCTTACCCTTTGGGGACCAGTTGCAAATGAAATTGATGATAACCTCTTCAAAAGGAATCCGAGACCTTTTATTATAGTTGCTACATGTCTAATTGTGAAAACTTTTAAAGGTCAGTACATTGTTTCTTTTATTTGCATATTTATAACTATATTAATAAATTATATGTGCATTTTAAAAAATTCCTCCATATAAATGTAGGGGAATATGACTTATCATCTACAAGCGGAACAAAAGTTTATATAAATTTGGAGATTCCAGAGACTTCTGTGTTTATGGATCAGTAAGTAATCCATATCTTTTTAGCAACATATGTTATATAATATTTTACAGTATATGCAAGCTTATACTGATTTCTTTATGTTACAATCGTAGGGAAGTGAAAAGTGATCGTCTTATAGAAGAGCTGCCAAGACAATTTAAGCCACAGAGAACAATTGAAGAAGAGATGAACAATGACAGAAGAACGATAATTGAAATATTAAACATGGTCTGGAACTTTGAAAATAAGGGAAGGGAAAATTTCTTCAAAAGAAAAATCCAAAAATGAAATTGTCAATGGCATGTTAAATTTTACAAATAAATCATTGAATAAATTTGAAATTCCAGGAGACCATCTTCACCTGCCATGGAAAGATTACAAAAATTGAAATAGCTTTTGGTTGGTACTTTATGTCATGCGAAATATGTCGTAGAAAGGTTAAACCAAGAGGTGAACATTTGTGGTGTGATCGTTGTAACAAACTGGCAGGCTTCCCAATCTCAAGGTATGTGTTAGGTTCTAGGTACTTAGGAACTAATGTATTAGAACTCTAATGTGTATTGTTGACAAACCATGATCAAAATAGGTTGTTTAGTCTTGTTTAGACTTGCTCAAAGTTGTGCCTTTTATGTAAAGTTGGAACCGAGCTGTTGCAGAATTAAGTGTGCATTTCGGTTTGGCTTGATAGATCGAAGTTTAGACTCGATCGATCAAATCTCAGGTAGAATGTTTTTTCTGTAGATTTTTCCAACTCAGCCCTAGCCCATTAAAACGTGTGGGGTTTTATGTTTTGCCCTAAGTATAAAAGGCGAACCCTAGCCACGTTTTTGAGGTTGCTCTATTTGCTATTTGTGTGAATCTCTTGTGAGATCAGAGAGGTGCTTGCCTTCACACAAGCTTAGGATTATCAAGAAAAGATTTCTTCAAGAGCTTGATGATCATTCAGTTGCTGCCATAAGAGCTTAATGATACACAAACGGGGGTGCTTGTATTTGTTGGAGAATCCAAGAAAGAAGGAGTCTATGGTTTCGAAGCTTGCACGTGGTCATGTTAGTAAGTTTTCTACTGGTGGGTAGGAATAGAATGTTAGTGGTCTAAGTTCTATTGTACAAACTTCAATTCTTTCTATAGTGGATTCAAGTTTACCTTGAGGATAGGTAGGTTAAATTCTCTTCAGGTTTTTACCTGTGTGGTTTCCTGGGTCATCATATCATTGTGTTATTTATATTTTCACTGCTTTACATGATATAATTGTTTGATTGTGATAACCTAGATCTGGAATTTGGACTAATTTATAACTTGGCTTTAATCGAATTGTGTTTTAAGGGGTCTAAAAACTCACAAGTGGTATTAGAGCAGGTAGCTCTCTTGTTTTAGATCTTTTGATCTAAGAGCTGATCCTTGACTCCTGTTGTCATGGATAATTTGAAGTGTCTTTCTGATCATGTTTTTGCTCATGCTTCTGTTGATTTTATTGATGCCTGTGAAACTCTTCATAAGGAATTAGTGAAATTTATGAAAATTGCTAAGAAATTCAAGGAAGAGTTAAAATTGGCTAATCTTGAAAAAGAGGATTTGATTGTGATATTAGATGAGTCTAATAAAAAGAATGAATTCTTGAGAAATCAAATTTCCTCTCAAAATAAGAAGATGAAAAGCTTGGAACAAGAGTTAGTTGAATCTAAAATTAAAATTGAAAATTTGATTAGTACCAAGTCTGCTGTTGATAACAGAAGTATTTCTGTTTCTTTTAAGCCTAAAATTGAGAAAGTTTATATCCCTTCATTCAAGAGGAATAATAAAAAAAAGGCTTATTTTGCTAGGTTAGACAAAGGTAAAAGTTTTGATGTTGACGCTGAAGTTTCTGAACCTAAGTTTAAACCTATTGTTAGAGAGCATAATAAATATGTTTTTGTGCCTACCTGTCACCTTTGTGGTGTTGTTGGTCATATTAGACCAAATTGTTCTTTGTTGAGGCAAAAACCAAAATCTGAGACTAGATGTGCTGTTAGGAATATTGATGTTCCTAAATTTGTTCCTGTTTGTCACTTTTGTGGAAAGTCTGGACAGATTCGTCCAAACTGTTACAAGCTGCAAGCTGCTAAGAGAGCAAACAAACCAAAAGTACCTGTGTCTCAAGCATAAGATCCTATGGTACTCATTGGTGAATTGATAAAGGCTCTAAACCTTTATTCCAATCTTGGAGTTGGTAATCATTCTCATGTGAATAAGAACTCTAATGCTCGAGGTGCATTTAAAAAGTTTTGGATACAAAAGGCTCAATCTAATTGAGTCATTCTGACATAGTCCTTGTGCTTCATTGCTATATTCTTTGTGACCATTGTTCTTTGGTTTTTTGGTTTCTTTGTTTCTAGGATTTGCATTGCATATCATTCATGCATTTCATTCTAGGATGTTTTTGTTTATTCTTTTCAAATAAAAATGGGAAAAAGAAAAAGGAAGCAAATTGTGTTTTGCATTGATTTTCTTGGTTTTGAAAAACAAGGTTGGTCAATTTATTTACACATATCTTGTCTTTGTACCTCGTTTGGCCTTGATGAGCTTATTTATTGCACTTTACTAGTTGAAGCTTTGTAGTGCATGTTGTGTGGGAAAGATGTTTATGGTTTTGATCACTTTGTCTTGATCTTGAAGTCACATGTCTTTGACTGTCGGACTTGAACCTTTTGAGAAGGGCATAAATAACCATCTCAGCACTGTTCACTAGCCAATCATGAACACCTTAGTGTATATTGTAAGATTTTGTACTCGAGAAAGTGTAGCACATGCACAAAAAGAACATAAGGTGTAGCCTTGGTTTAATGCTTAAAATTGGTGTGTACATTATTGGACTTAAAGCTAAATCAAATAAATAAAATTGGTGTGTACATTATCCCAGCTATTTTAATAAGTTTCTGAACAATTAAAACTTGTGTGTACAATATGAGACAAAATCAAGAAACTTAAATGATTGCAAGCTTATATTCTAGGAGATGTGAGAGTTATATTATGTAACTCTTTAGGTGATAGTCTCTTTCAAATTCTATGTGATGAATTTTGTAGACTTTGTGTTTGATTGCTATTCACATATCACCTCACATGTATCTCAAGCTTTTGCTAGTTGCACACATTACACAAGTTACTCTTTGCTAAACATTGTACATGTTATTGTGTGTTTTTGGTCTGACCAACCAAGTTTGAAAATACCTTGAGTTTTATGCAAAACATATTTGATGCTTGAGAATTTAAGTAGAATGTATTGAAAATCTTCATTTTAGGAAAATTGGGTTTAAAACTTGTGTTTTTGAAAAGCATTTCATCTCATACTTATGCATTTTATTTATAAAATTCAATGCTTTGAGGAGTTTCTTGTAAAACTGCTTTGTTTTTTCAAAAATTTTGTTTTTCTAGAATTTCGATTGATTGAGGCTGTTTTTTGATCAATTGAAATTGCGATTAAAAATTTAGGTGAGCCTCTGTTTGTTTCGATCGATCGAACCTAAAATTTCGATCAATCGAAAATCGTATGAGAAGTTTTTTAAAAACTAATTTTCAGTTGAGTCAAACATTTTTTTCAAAAAGTTCTTTATCTTTTCTCTCTCCATATGACTCGGTCAAGGCTAAATCTCAAAAAAATTTTTTTTTTTTTTCGTTTTCGTCCATTCTTTTTGCAAGGTTTTCCTCTCCCAAGGCCGGTAAGACATTTATACCCTTTCTTTTGCATTTTATTTCATGTTTCAATTCATGATTTTTGGGTAAATTTTTAGACCTATGCAAAATTGAGATTTTTGATAATTCAAGCCAAATTTTCTAAAATTGATCAATGGGTTTTTGTTCTAGGATGTTATAAACTTGATCTTGATGGTTTAATTTGATCAATTTGCGGAATTTTGAGAAATTGAAATTTCTAGGGCTTGTATGTACCCGAATTGGGGATTTTGTTCAATTAGGTCCAAATTGATAATATTGGCTTGTTGGATTAATGTATTTGATCATTATAAACTGTATTCTATCTTGTGTGATGATCAATTGATCAATTTTTTACAAATTGAACAAGTGGTTCTCTCAAATTTTTGGGGTTTTTGTTAGAAATTCTATGCTTAAGCCAATTTTGTTAATTTGAACTTAAATTGAACCTATTCTCACTGCATTAGAGCATGCATCATGACATTTATTTGTTCATGCATCATATAGTTTTTTTTTTTTAATATTTTTTGTGCTAACTTGTAGTTTGCCCTTGGTTTTTCTTTCTATTCTTTTTGGTTATGTTTTTGTGTCTTTGTCCTTATCCTAGCACCATGCCTAGGAAGACTACAACCCATAGGACACCCTCCACTTCTTCTGAGTCTCCCTCTAGGAGTGAGTTGTTTCGGAGTGACAAAAGTAGAGAGTTGTATGTGAAGCTAAACAGTAAGGGAAAGATTTGAGCTGACCGTAGGGTTGTGTTAGATGAGCTTGATCCTGCCATTAGGGAAAACTTTGAGAGTAGGGACTGGTTGCCTTTGTTGGAGATAGATCATCCACCCCCGACTACCCTGATTAGAGAGTTCTACTCGAACCTCTTTTGCCACATCTATGATGCCAACACCTTGGTTAGGAGTTGGATATGAGGTGTAGAGTTTACCATTACCCTTAAGGTAGTGGCTGAGGCCCTTGGGGTTCCGGTTGTTAGGTAACTTGTCTATCCTTATGAGGAGTCTCCACGCCTTGATGACGTTATGTCATACATCACTAGGTCTTCTATCCAGTGGGGTTTTGATCCTCGTATCACGTCCGTTGAGCTTACTTAGACTACCTATCTTTTCTTTAGGATAGTGTTTCATTCTTTGTGGCCTATTTCTCATCTCCACACCATCCTTATTGAGCGATGTGTGTTTTTGTATGCCCTTGTTTCTGGTGCTTCTATTAGTTTTCCTCATCTGTTTCTTCGTTCTTTGAACGAAGTTCATAGGAGTTCAGCCATCGCTCATGCTCTTTTTCATCCTATTTTCATTCATATGATTTTGTTGTTTCTTGGTTTAGATGTCTTCCCTGCTGGTGAGCCCGTACATGTTGTAGCTCCTATAGGTGCCACCTTTCTTAGGTAGAGGGCTGCTCATATGAGAGCTGGCTCTACGCGTCCTAGAGTTGAGCCTTCTGGTGGTGTACCCCCTCCTCCCACTTCTACAGGTGATGCTTTGGCTGAGGCGTCTGGTGCTGCTGCTGCTGATGTTCCTCCACCGACTACTTCGGATGATTTCAACATTCGACATACGTTGGATCATGTCTTGACCGTTCAGGCGGCTCATGGACAGATTTTGGTGGACATGCTTGATGAGATCCGTGCCTTGTGAACAAAGTTGGCATAGTTTTGACGTTCCTTACCACCACCTCCTTTTGATGATGGATTTTGAGTGCCCTTTGGCATTCCGTCACAAAAAGGGGGAGTACTTTTGGACATTTGTAGAGGGTTTTTGTTCTCAGGGGGAGAGTTTTTTGTTTGTTGGAGCTTGTGGAGATTAGATTGTATCTAGGTGCTTCACTTTGTTTTTACCTTTTTGGCTTTTGATGTTTTTTTTTTTTTTTGGTTGGTTGGGCTATTTATGTTAGGGGGAGATACATTTGTTTTTTTTATATGTTTCTTGTTTCACTGCTTATTGATTTATATTTATGAGTTATTCATTGATATATGTCTTTATTTTGTGTTTTGTGAAATCAAGAATTTATTTTGTTTACTTGTATTTTCTACACATGCGTTTATGCGTTTTGTTTAGTGTTTCAAGAAATATACAGGTTGATTCAATTGAGCTGCTGTCTACACTTGCAACTGATGGATAGTAGTTAGGATTGGATTTGTTATAATGGGCATTTTTTTTGTAAAGGGATTTTCTTTGTAAACTTTGAGCTTTTAAGTTGTGTTTTTTCATGGATTGCCAAAGGGGAAGTTGGTTAGATTCTAGGTACTTTTCTAGGTACTTAGGAACTAATGTATTAGAACTCTAATGTGTATTGTTGGCAAACCATCAACCAAATAGGTTGTTTAGTCTTGTTTAGACTTGCTCAAAGTTGTGCCTTTTATGTAAAGTTGGAATCGAGCTGTTGCAGAATTAATTGTGCATTTCGGTCTGGTTTGATCGATCGAAGCTTATACTCGATCGATCGAATCTCGGGCAGAATGTTTTTTCTGCAGATTTTTCCAACTCATCCCTAGCCCATTAAAATGTTTAGGGTTTTATGTTTTGCCTTAGGTATAAAATGCAAACCCTAGCCACGTTTTTGAGGTTGCTCTATTTACTGTTTGTGTGAATCTCTTGTGAGATCAGAGAGGTGCTTGCCTTCACACAAGTTTAGGATTATCAAGAAGGAGATTTCTTTAAGAGCTTGATAATCATTCAGTTGCTGCCATAAGAGCTTAACGATACACAAGCGGGGGTGCTTGTATTTGCTGGAGAATCCAAGAAAGAAGGAGTCTGTGGTCTCAGAGCTTGAACGTGGTCGTGTTAGTAAGTTTTCTACTAGTGGGTAGTAATAGAATATTAGTGGTCTAAGTTCTATTGTACAAACTTCGATTCTTTCTATAGTGGATTCAAGTTTACCTTGAGGATAGCTAGGTTAAATCCTCCCCAAGTTTTTACCGGTGTGGTTTCCTGGGTCATCATATCATTGTGTTATTTATATTTCCGCTACTTTACATGATATGATTGTTTGATTGTAATAACCTAGATCTAGAATTTGGACTAATTAATAACTTGGCTTATTAGCTAGGTTAATCCAATTGTGTTTTAAGGGGTCCAAAAAATCACAGTATGTATAATATAAAAGTATATATATATATATATATATATAAAGAAAAGAGATTTTTTTTTTAAAATTATATATATATATAAAGAAAAGAGAAAAAAAATTTTAAATTAAAATTATATGTACCATGCCTTCTTTCAGCTATAGAATTGAACTGAAAGTTGAAGATGACACAAGATTGGCAACATTCATTTTATTTGATTCTACGGTTGAAAAATTACTCCACATATCAGCAAAGGAACTTATAAATAAATGTTCACAGGTGAGAATTTGAAATTCACAAATAGTACTTAATATATTCTTTAGTATAGTTGAACTTACAGTTTATGACCTACTATTTCTACTAGGTACCTGAAGAGTTTGACCTGCCAATGCAAATAGCAAACCTTATTGGGAAAACATTTGTCTTCCAATTTGAACTCAATGACTATAACCTCAAACAGGGATGCGAGATCTACACTATGAAGAAACTTTTTGATCTTGTTATACAGACTGACAATTCAGTTAAACTTGATCAAATAACTGATGTGAGTACTTTTATATTAAATTTAAATGAAAAAAAATTAGATATTTTTAATGTTACTTATTCATATAATAATACAATTTACACCATATTCTTTTAACAATATTATATGAGTGATACTACAAATGATTCTGTCAACAACTTACCAATTGAAGAAGATGCTAATCCTACAAATGATGCAAGTGATGTACAGTTCACACCTATTGCAGATCGAAAAAAGAGGAAGAGGAAACAAAGAGTCCTTTAATCTATTGAAGCTTATGTTACAAATTATTTAAACTTTCTTACAATAATGTAATCACCATTAGAAGGTGTTCTGTTTTTTGTTGAGAATAGATAGCTGACCTTACAAAATAGGTGACGAAGAAATAGTTGGTGTTAAATATTTTGAGAATTTAGGACTTTTTTTTCAACATGTATTGGTTTTATTTGATGGATGCATGATTGTCCACTTGTTGTTTTCTCATGTTTTTGGCAGTTTACTGGTTTTGTCTACATGTGGAAGCTTTCTTGATGCATGCCTGTACTTGTCCACTATCTGGTTTTAATGGCTCTTTTTTTCTTTTTCCCTGGTAGTTCTACTAAGTTAACCTTTTCACTGTGAGCTACCCAAAATGACTTGATGTATTGATTTTACATGGTCTGCTTTACTGAAACATTCAACATTTCTCACAAAAAAAAAAAAAAAAAAAACCTTTTACTGTGGGCTTGTATTGCTTTAACCCATGGTCTGTTAACCCTGCCCAACATTTCTGTTTGGGATTTTCAATATGAACCCTGCAACTTACATGCCTTCTGGTTTAATCTTATTTATATTTTCTAAATTTTCTTTGGATTTGTTTATTTGAATTGGTGATCCTATACTTTGTGCACTGGTTCTTTTTCCTTGCACTCACAGCCCTTTTGACTTCCATTATAGGTTGCAGTTGTAGCCTGTAGGTAATAAATAACAAAGATTCCCTCTTTCATCCTGTTCAACTTCAATTCCATTACTCTCCCATTCAATCTCAGAAGCACTACCTAAACTACCATCCTCTTACTCCTAACACCCATAACAAATTGGCAACCAAATTCATTCCCATGCTTCAAGTTCATAATTTCTACAAATGACATGAAATGTTAAAAACTATCACAAGTTTCATTATCACAACTGAAACCTTCATAACTAACTCTTTTATGTGCTTACATTTAATCATTAAATAGGAAGATAAACACTTGATAGATCTCATTTACCTACTTTGCCCAAGTGCTTCAACATCTTCCAAATAACCTCTTTTTATATTTAATTTTCTATTATTATTATATGGTTACATCTTCTAAATAACCTATGACATGGGTATGATGATTTAAAAAAAAAAAAAATGAACTGGATTTTTTTCCACTTGATTGATTACCTCGATCCTTTCTATGCCTATAACCATGAGATTTTGGAAACCTGATAGAGCCAAGTCAATTAGCAGTTCACAGCCCAATCCATTAGCCCTTACTACTAGATTTCATTTACCTACTTTGCCCAAGTGCTTCAACATCTTCCTAATAACTTTTTTTCTTTTATATTCTACTTTATTATATGGTAACATCTTCTAAATAACCTATGACATGGGTATGATGATTTAAAAAAAAAAAAAAAAAAACCGGAACTAGATTTTTTCCCTAAGATTGATTACCTTGATCCTGTCTCTCAACTACCACCAATTAAAACAAAACAATAAAAGTTTTAACATATTTGAATAAGGATTAAACTTTAAACCCAAGAAGATTGAAGAGGAAAATTGATAATTGAAGAAGTTTTATGACATACTTATTATGACAATGTACTACAGTGAAGATGACAATGGCAGAGATATTTTCCAAAGATTATATTGAAATTTTATTGTTTAATAGATTGTGCTGATTTGGGAGAGATATTTTCCAAAGATTATATTGAAATTTTATTGTTTAATAGATTGTGCTGATTTTTGGGGTGGGCTCCCCTCCCATTATAATATCTTCAGTTTTCTCATGTTTTTACACAAATGAAAGACACGTGACAAGCAACAAATCCAAAGGTTATAAATAAGCCACATAATTTTCTCTCCCTTTTAACCCTTTTCAGTTTTCAATAAAAATTTTCTGGGTTTGCTTCTGAAAGTTCAAAAACGTGTACAAAACACCTTTGAACGTTTAGACCCCCAAATTACAACTTAACCAATACAAGCATTATGTCAAACAACTAGTGTGCGGAAACTTAACACATGCTATAATACGAAATTGGTTAAATACTATCTAAGCCATAACAGAATAAAACCATAGCAGATAATAAAAAGGCAAAGATAGAGAGGAAGGAAGATGCAAACACAAAGACAACACGCGATGTGTTATCGAAGAGGAAACCGAAGTCCTCGGCGAAAAACCTCTCCGCCGCCCTCCAAGCGGTAATCAATCCACTAGAAAATACAGTTGGGATACAAGGACAGCAATAGACCCTCCAAGCCTAATCTACCTAGTGCACCTAAGCCCTCCAAGCTTCTTGCTCCAACGAGGTTGCGTCGAACCTTTTTCTTTTCTAGCTTCCCGGATTCCGCTACTAGACCGTAGTATCAACCAATGAAGATTGGTTCCTTCCTAACTGCTTCCCAGAAATCCAAACAACTGTCTCACAGTGATGATGATGGTGAGAACCAGGTTTGGTATAATGCCTCTCAAGGATTTGACAATGGAGAGGAAGAGAGTAGGGGAATTTGAAGAGACTCTAAGGTATAGATTGTGGGTGAAACAATCTTGTTTTTCTTTAGGGTTTCTCTCTCAAAATTCTCTCTGGAAGCTCTCTTTCAATCGTGGGTAAAAGGGGTATTTATACTGGAGTGGGAGAGGAATGCGAAACGTCAGGTTTTACAAAACAGGGGTGGCTCGCGGCTTGACTAAGTCGCGAGATCCAGTCGCGAGTTAACCGTATGGCCAGTTGTCCTGTTTTGTCCTGTAGTGCTCCAGCTAGCATGACTGTTCATCTTCCAGCATGCTTGGCACGTGTGCTGCTTCTGGCGGCTTGCAGTCGCGAGTCCACCCGCGAGTCCCAGCCGCGACTCTCTGTTTTCTTGCACACTCTTGAGCAATCTTCACTCTATCTCACTCACTACCCTTACAACAAACCCACCTAAATACAGGGTTACTAAATGCTGAATTACAAGCAAATTTGGCACGGAATAAAGCCAATTAGATGGTTGAATAAATTCAACCTTACAGCTTCAATCACCTGTTACGAAAAATGATCTTTCAAAATCATATTTTGATGGTTTCCACTATCACAAAATGATCAGCCACTCCAGACCCATATCTAGGAAGCACAAGAACTCTTTTAAGAGCTTTAAAGCTTGATGGAACAACTTTTGTTGGAGAACAGAACAATGAATTGGGTCTTTGATTTTGGTTTTATTAAATTGTGATTTGAATGTGAAGAGAAAATCCAATTAATTGGATAAATGAATAAAAAAATTAAGGAATAAAAGATTAGAGAAGAACATCATGGCTGCTTTCAAAGCTTCCATGGCTGATTCTTTCACAGCTTTCAAAGCATATTCAGAAGTCTCATGCCAAACCCACAACCCATCGGAACTCCCACGGCTAGAAATCCATATCAAACCCTATGTCTCACCTCCCTAAGCTTGCTAAAGGACCTCAATTTCACACGCCTCCACCAGAACGAGCCTTGATGCTCATAGCGACATAGCCATGAAACCCATCATGTCAATCCAAACAGCCATGGTTTCTTGTTTTGCTATGCCAATCTTAGCTGTGAAACCCATAGTTTTAGCCCAAACTCATTGCCATCAAGTTCCATTCTGCCAATCTGGACGCATTTGATGCTCAGGTAGGTGAGGTCTGTTTAGGGTGGGGATGTTGGGGAAAGATGCGAAGAAGAAGGAAAGACAAAAAATTGAGAGAAAAATGTGGTATTTGGCGTGTGATTTTTCTAACCTTAGGATTTGTTGCTTGCCATGTGTCTTTCATTGGTGTAAAAACATGAGAGAATTGGAGATGTTATAACGGGAGGGAGCCTGCCCCACTGATTTTTTTTTTTTTTTTTACCCAATTCTTTTTATGTAAATAATTATATTAGAGGGTACTTATATTAGAGGGTATTTGCGTCTGTTTTGTATTCTGTTTTGAGTTTATTTTTTTCATTATCTGAAATTGTCAAGAAGATTTTAATGAATATCATATATTGAAATACTGTTAAGTTGATATAATAATAATAATAATAATAATAATAATAATAATAATAATATAGTTTAATAATATAGAACTAAAAAATATTTTGAAAAAAGAAAGAAAGAAAAGAAAAGAAAATGAGTCCACTCAGCAATAGAATTTTGATCGGTTAAAGCATCATTTCATTTTGCGGGATGACCATTGAAGAGTCTTGAGTAGGAACATCAATGTGACGACGGGATGGTTTCAACAATTTTCTCCTTATACTCTGACTTCGAATTGAAATTACAAGGGTACCCACAATGATTTTATTTTATTTTTTTCAAAATTGAAGTTATTGATCAACTGATCATACAATTAAGAGGAAACAAGTTATGAAAAATTGAATGAAATGCCAAAAATCTGATTGGATAGCTAATTTCTATGGAAATGAACCAACTACTTCAAAGTATTAGCCACATATACAATCAAGTTTATTGGGTTCTACAAATAGCAATTTTGGAGAAGATCTACAGATTTTTTTTTGTAATTTTAAGAAAGATGAAAGAAAAGAAATTGGGAAGAAGTTACCAAATGAATACGAACCACTATTTATAGCCAAAGGATTATGACCTTTCAATAGATACATTTTCATTAAATATGCACTTTTTTGGTTAGTAGACACATTTTCATTCAGTAGGCACCTTTTGATTCAATAGACATTTCATTCAATAGGTACATTTTCGATCAATAGACACATTTTCGTTCAATAGGTACCTTTCATATATATCCAATATGAAGGGTTATGACCTTTCAATAGATACATTTTGGTATATCCAATATGAAGGATTATGACATTTCAATAGACACTTTTTGGTATATCTAATTTGAAAGGTTATGACTTTTCAATAGGCACCTATTGCTATATATACTACAACTTACCTTGTATATATCTATATATACGACACAAACTAAACTAGAGACACAAGATTCTATCTCTTATTTCTTCTCACAAAAAATTAATAAATAAAACAACATTGTTTTCTTCTGCCTAACTAATAAAACTATGTGCTATTTCTTTCAATATCATTTTTTAATGCATTTTTTCTTACTACTCCAACTCAAAACTAATGGTTTTTTTTTCTTTCCTAAAGCTCATCCAGTAGCTATTCCCGTGCATTACATGGGTTAGAGACTAGTTTCATAAGTAATAATAAAAAAAAAATTATCTATACATATTTATCTTGTGTGGTTGTAACTTTACATATAATTTTGCATTTATATATTCATCTACTTTAATTTAGATGTTTATAACTTAATAATGAAATCTATAAAGAAGGTAATTAAAACAATCATATTTCTACAATTAAAAAAGTCAAAATTTCTATTTTTTTTTTTCAAAAAAAGGCCTTTTACATTTCGTTGGAATTATTTTTAAATTTTTTATTTTATTTTATTTTATTTTTTTATAAAAACTTTGACATACCACTAAACTAATCACTTCATACATTAAAAAAAATTTAAGGCACATTATTACTTCCATTAATATATTATGGATATCTTAATTGACTGAGACCAAACTAAAGAAATGCCTTTCATATTTCCTTGAAAATTTAGAAGGGAAAAAAAAAAAACCTTTGGCATACCACTAGCGTAACTACATCTATACCTATTTAAGCCATCCATGATATCTATTTCTTAATGATAACCATAAAATTTACAACTAGCTAGGGAACATACAAAGTAATAAAGAATAATGACGGAATAAATAAATAAATAAATAAATAAAATCAAACATCAATTAATAACTGTTATTTGAAAAATAAAAAGGTGGTTAAGAGGAGTAAGAAATAAAATAAGATGACTACACTATGGACATTGAAAACTTTATAGTGCAATAAAATCAACCATTACATTCACATAATTAAATCAATAATCAACAACTAAATATAATCATACAAAATTTAAACTTAAAACTAATCAAACTCTAACTAGAGAAATTATATTTCCTATCATAACTAAAAATGAGATGTTCTTCAGTAATTTAGAAATTATATTTGCAGATTTGGATGTGTGGTTAGAAGATATACCATGTGATTTGGAGGATGTTTTTCAGTTTGATTTGCTTTAAATAAAATTTCTTACCTGTTTCTCAAAAAAAAAAAAAAAAAAGAAATTATATTAGAAATAAAATTGGAAAATTTTATAATCTCATTTTTTGACATTTCATTTAACCTTTTATATATGTATAATCATAATCTTTATACACCATGACTTAAAAAAATTTAATGAATAGTTCTTCCTCTTATTTAATGTCTATGTTATGCAAATCATCAACCAATAAATATATGATAATGATAAAAAATGTTATAGACAAGATTATGAAAACAATGATAACACTATTTAAAATAAAAGGAAAAAAAAAAAAAAAACTCTTTATAAAGTCTTGGGACTAAAATAATATTTTACCTAAAAAATTATCACGCATTATCACGCATGTGGGTTTGCGACTAGTTATAAAATAAAAGTCGAGTAACACAAACTTATTTTCTGCAATTTGGTGCTATAAAACTTTAAAACTTATCTAATTACAATTTTTATAAATAACCCATATAAGCCATCTGCACGAAGAAGCAGTTGCGGGCCAGAAAATCATTATTTTGTTGCTGCTGCCAGTTGCCTCCACCTTTATGGCTGTTGTCTTTCATTCTTTTTTGCTGCTGAATACCTTTACGGCGGAGGTCTTCACGTTTATTGCTGTTGTCTTCATCGAAACAAGTCCCACATCTGCATTTAATATGTCAACAATAAGACCAACTTTGTAGTTCGTAGTATAATATGCTATATATATGTATGCTTATCCATGAAAGATTGGAGAGACAAAGGCAAAATTATTTAAAACCTTAGAATATATAAGAACATAAAATTTCGGAACTAGAGGCAGTCAATCACGGAGAAATAATTAAAACGAACTAAAAGTTATGATTTTATTATTATATAATAAAGAGTAACAGTACTATATATATATATATATATATATAGATATTTTGCAAAAAAAAGTTACTATAATTACCTCAATTCAAATTCAACGTTTCAAAACAAATAATTATATCTAATTCACACTTTTATAAAAGCAAATTAAATTCAATATGCATAACATAATATAACAATATTTA
Source organism: Quercus robur (assembly GCF_932294415.1). Lineage (NCBI taxonomy): Eukaryota > Viridiplantae > Streptophyta > Magnoliopsida > Fagales > Fagaceae > Quercus > Quercus robur. The sequence goes on from NC_065543.1 coordinate 29,496,668, forward strand.
TATTGGTCATAGCAAATACCTGAAGTTCATGAAGAAGCAACGTGGTTTTTGGATTATTTTCCTGCAAAAGAGAGGGTCCAAAAACTGGTTGCAGTTCAAGCCAGGGCATTGAATGTTGGGCACCTTGTCCTTGGTGTCAATCTTGTCTTGGATGTATTTGGCTATGCAGTCCTTGCAAACAGCGTGTAAACACTTGTTTTTGTTATTGAATATCTGGTTTGATTGCATCGGCTTTACGCATATTTGACAAGTGAAGACTAGATTACCTTGCCCATTCTGCTGCGTGTTTCCCCTGCCTTTTTTTTGCTGGATGTTTCCCATGCCTTGAAACTAGAAAGTTGAACTACTATAATGTTGTTTAATTTTTCTGAGGTTTCTTATTGCTTCTTATATAGATATATGTATGGTATGCTAAAAAATAGTATTTTCTTTTTCTTTTTCTTTTCCAAATTCAGCTTTTTAATTGAATGAATAAAAAAATTACAAATTAGGTGATGTGCTCGAGACCGCTTCCATGAAGTTCAAGATTGGTAACGTGTGAACTATAAACTTGCATTCTACCAGTTAAATACAAGTCCTAGGAATTCAAATAACAAACAGATAACAATAGATAATCTTATGAATGTTCAAATACTAACAGATAATCCTAAAGGGAGGCAACTCCATAGTAATCCAAATATGAATTTCAAATGCAATAACTATCCTCCCACGGCAATAGCTATCCCCGAATGCCACTCCTTTCTTCAGACGTAACAGAATGCGTTTTGCTTTATTTTCTATTGGATCTCAATGAATTCAAATCCTAAATTCTTGCCACCGGATTGTGATATTAATAGTTCTATACATACATAAATACATCCGTAAATCCATGTATGTATGTGATGAAGGTCTGTTATTTTTATTTTATTTTATTTTATTAATTCCCCCAAAGTTTTCTTGAACCAAACTTTTCATCTCCTAAAGTCACTATAATCATTCTCCTTAATTTGATTTAAATTTTGTTTCTAATCAGAGGAATGTGAAATTTAAGCATAGTATTTGTACCAAATTAACATCTTGGGCAGTGTTGGTGTAGTCTAATTTAAATATGTTTTGTCACCTAATGAGTCCAATTCAGAACAAGAATGTAACAGAAGTTGTATCTCTCCTCTCTAGGAATTCCTTTATGAGTGGTCTGAGTTTAGCTTCTGAAGCGTTACTTTTCATTCTTTTTAATTATAGTGTCCTTGAAGGCTTTTCTTTCTTTATTATTATAGTGTCAATAATTATTTTGAAATTTGTTTCAGGATAGAACCTATATGATGTACCTTTTCCCAGGTGTGGAGCTTATCGAAGGGATAATTATAAAGAAATATCATATTCCCTTCAATAATTGATGCAATTGCACTTGACCCTGGTGAAAATGTCTTCTAAGAGCAACTATGGGTTGCATACCATAAATTCATTATAAAATCACAGGTTTGTCTCTTTTGTTGCTGTTTGAATTTCATGAAGTTGCTGAAAATAACGAGTTATCTTTGCAATCCAATTTTGTTATCTGAGAAGCCAACTGAAACTCTGATAAAATATCCAGAGTTAACCACCATCCTCTAGCATGCTTGATTGAAACTCAAGGTCTTGGATAAAACATTCAGAGGCTGCAGTATGCTAATCAAAACAGTATTTTGTCCAACAGATTACCCAGTTTTCTCACTTTGTCTCTTTATAATTTTCCCTCTCCTGTTTTTGTTGGGGTAATGTTTGAAAGAATGAAAAAAAAAAAAAAAAATTGGTATCTTTTCTGAACATAGGCCAACCCCATCTACATTGCCTGCAAGGTCTCTGTCTTTCTCCGTGTATATGAGTATGTATGTGTGTAAAGTTGTCTTTTTCTCTATGTATATGTATAAAGTTTGGGTGTTTTCTCTATGCATATGTATAAAGTTTGGGTGATATTTTCATTTTGGTTGGGATTTCTTAGGCGTTTCAAGTTAGAGTGAATTTTGAAAGGATGTGCAAAAGCAAGAGGCATGGTTGAAAGACAACATGAACTTGTGGCTGAGACTTTTGGGGTAAGAAATTCTTCCAATATGTCTTATTCTTCTTCTTCCTCTTTCAAGTTTTATTTGTTGAATTCAAAATTAGGCTTTTTGGGAATTTTTGGGTTTTGAAGAGGCCAGTGCTGATTTCTTTTAGTTTAATTTTGTTTATATAGAACTATTAGCATTTAAATGTATTTGTGTGTGGTTGTCTTTAGAATAAATAGATTATGACCTTGGGAATTTACTTTTTGACTTAAGTGGTTTATAAATATTAGGGCTTGAAGCTTATTTCATCATAATTTACCACAAATCAATTGATCTTGTATGACCTATTATCTATGCCTTTAAAAGAAAAGGTTTGTGTAAGGATTCTTTTTTTGCCCGGTTTGAAGCTTCTCAATGTGCATTTCTAGGACTTAGTAAGAAAACGACAAATATGATAAACCATATGTAAATTTACTTCAAATTTTGATTTACAGTTTACACTATTGTCTCCATTACATTCCTATATTTAATTCTATAGACTCTTTCATTTATCATTTTCATTATGTTATGATGGTTAAAAACCATTTATTTATAGGAGTGACCTTCTTGCTTCAATTTATAGTGGTAGATGATGAATTTTAATACATGTTATGTTTTAGGTAGTATACTGTATCTGGGGTTTGAGATTCTTATTTACAATTGTTTTAAGCATGCTCCATGTACTCTTCTTTTTCTTCTATTGTAGAAGATGCAGATATTGAGTTGGCAGATTTCAAAGCATGGTTTGACTATGTTTATCATAAAACTTCATACCCAAAAGTATGTTCTACCACAATTTTGATGATATATGTTTTCGTATTTTCTATTTAATGTTGTTGACAGCTTCCAAATTTCATAGGATCTTTCACTAAGAAATGGTAGTGATACAGAGTGAGAAGACTTTAGAACCCAATGGCAGTGGCTTATTTTGTTGTTGAGGACTTTAGAACCCAAAAATATAACCCTAATGCCATTTCTTATGAATTTATTTATTTTTTATTCTTTGGTTTAATGACTGATTATTATTTTCTTTGACTTCTTAATAGTTATGAAATCTGGTTTTTTTTTTTTTTTTTTTTTTTTTCCTCAATTCCCTTCAAAGTGTTTGAAAAAATACTTGAACCGAATGCGTTTGATTGAGTTTACTGATTTTTCCAACTTGGTTGGTAAGTGTGTGTATTCGTGTGAATTTTTTCAACAGAATTCTATAGCATTTTATTACTAAGAAGAATATCATCCTAACATGCAGTTGAATCTAAATAAAAATTGGGGCTTTTTTTTTTCCTTTCATTAAAATACCCTAAAACTTTAGGTCATGCAGGGGTTTTCTAAAAAGAGAAATAGCAATTTTGCTTATATGAAAAAAGGCAATCAATTCGGCTCTTTAATCTTTTTGATGCTTTGCATGTGATGATTGATGCTCAATTTAATTTTAATTCTATTTACAGTTTTAGGCATTGACTTTGTTTTTGTTTTGTTTGGTTATAAGTTTGAGCTTTTAGATTTAGTTTTCTGTAATTGATTATAATTTACATCATTGTGGTGCCCTCCAATTCTTTTTCCATTTGCTTCGTTGAATTAAAATCTCATGGTAATGGTGGTTAATGATGTGCAATGCTATAAAATGCTGAAATCCAAGAAAGTCTAGACTTTTCTTTCTTTCTTCTTCTTTGTATTCTGCATTCTAGCTTAACTATTGGATGTAGGGTGAGTTAAGCTGTGATTTTGTGCAAATGTGTTTTTTACTCGAAATCACTTGCTGAAACTTTCTAATTTAAAATTGCTAACGTGCAGGTTCATAAAAAAAAAAGTTAAAAAAGAAAACAAAAGAAAAAAAAAAAGAGATTCTAGAAGGAGGATGCTTAGGTCAAGACTATCAAGTGGAATGCTCTCAAAGCATTGAGCAACTTTGATAGCTCATGTGGTTGCATTTGGATTTTATGCAGATTACATGCCTAGAGAATTAGAGATAGATGTGGCAATAGTGTTTGCTTGTAATTATTGAGATAATGGATGCAATAAGGTTTGAAAAGCAAGGTGAATTATTTGAACAATACATTGGAGTGGGAGTGGATTTGTGTAGTGAGGTTGATTCACAATTAAATTGAACTTATATGTTTTTGTTCAATGACTTATTTACTTCTTGCTTTTTCTGACATCTAGGTTTAAAAAGAATAGATAAGATTCTAGAAAGATGTTTGGATTAGATTTTGAAAATCCTTTCATTTTGGAGTCTCTACAACTTTTGGTCCATTTTTCTAATAGCCTTTTAATGCATTTAGATCCCCTTATACAAATATTATCTTTCATTTATTAACTAAATTACTTTTTAGATGAATACAGGGTTGATTAATGATCATTCCCTAATTGTATTTCATGCTTGACTAAATATCATGAGAATTGTACCTTCAAGAAAAATAAATATGTGATTTTTATCCAACTATTCCATGCATAGCACGAGTTAGCAACTACTATTCATGCTTGACTATATATCAATATATCATGAGCATTGTACTTGTGAGAAAAATAAATATGTGATTTTTATCCAACTATTCCATGCATAGTGCGGGTTAGCACTAATATAGTGTAAAACTGAAGTGCCAAACTCTTAGTTTTACTCATGAAATTTTGACACCTAAGATTTTGATGGGAAACATCTCAACATGAACATTCTCGCAAGTATTCAAAATACCAAATTGTAATACTTTCTCAAAATGCATGCATTATTTTGACTAAATAAAAACAATATTTTGGGTTAGAACTTAGAAACGAAACACATTTTGCATGGTCATGGTATTGTTTGGTGGCCAAGCCACTTAGCTTAGACGGAAATTAGACAATATCAACAAGATGAGTCTTTCAAATATATTAGTTGAATGACAATAACAATTAATCTAGATGATAAAATATATTGGTGCGTATCTGTTTAAGAACAACTTATTTAGCTGAGACTGAAAACTTTTTGCTGAAAGTACTAGATAAAGCTAAAAAATAGCTGAATAGTAAAGTGAGGTCATGAATAGTACCAAAAAGTGCAATGAGACTCAAATAAAAAGACATTAAGCAAGGTTGTAGCCTATGGCTACAACCAATATTGTAGCTAAACTTTGTCCTTAATTAATTGCCATGTGTTAATTAGTCAAATGCGTTGATTCTCATGTATTCATTCTTTACTATATTTAGCCCTTGCGTTGCATGAATGTTTTTATAATTTGTTTCCCAATTATTATTATTATAATTATTGTAGGGAGTGGAACAGTCACACTGCGAACTTGAAGCCCAAGGAGTAGTTGGGCCATGGGAAAGAGTAGGGCCTGACCTATGTCCAGAAGGGGAGCTCGGTGGATAACGCACCATGCGAGGAGAATAGTAGGGTCATCCCAAGCATCATGGAAAAATGAGTGACGTAAAAGATTAGTTCCTGTGGAGACGATAAGGAGCCACTTTGCTTGAGGTGCAGGATATAGGTGGTCCACGTGTGATCACCAGAAGATTCCTGGAACCATGGGAAGGTTCAGGAACATGCAAGATGGTTGAAGATCTTTACCTCCGTGTCAGTGATGAGGTTCTTACCTCATCTTTGCCACATTAAATGCAAGTGAGATAGCCTGAACATTAGCAGCAACCTCCAAAAGTTAGAGTTCTAGGATAAGGGAGAGGAGGAATCCGATAAAGTGAAGAAAAATATCCCTGAGGTTCTGGTAAGCAACAGGACAGCTGTAATGATAAGAGCAAGGATTGAAGCTATAAAAGGAGAGGGGAGGTAAAGTAAGGAGGATTAGAAAAATCTACTTGGGGAGAGAAATAGAAAGAGAAAAAGGGTAACACTAAGGGTGTCACCATGGGAACAGTACAGTTTCCTATAGTAACACCTATAGTTGTAATTGTTAGAGGAATAGTCAGAGAAATCTATTGCTTGTGTTTCCCATTGTAAAGTGTTCCTTGTTGTATATTTATATTTAATTTGTGTAAACTGTTATTGTAGAGTTCCGAGGTGAGCTCCCCGGGGGCTAAATTCTGTGTCCCTACAATCATCATCATCATCATCATTATTATTATTATAAAAATAAAAATAAGTAGAAGTAACAATTGTAAATAACTAAAACATAATTATAATCAAGGATTTATTTTTAAAAATATTATATTCAAGGAAAGCAAGATGGTTTGAGAAAAACATGTGTGTCATCAATTCATGTATCCTCATATTTCACATTTAAAAAATAATTACACATTTCTAGTTTCATTGTAAATAATTTATTTTTTTATTTTTTACTTTTTTTGTTTTTTGAGAAACAAACACACACACAAGGGAGAGGGAAAGGTGTTCTTACCCCTTTTTTACTTGAACTACCAAAAAAAATAGATTTTATATTTTTATGTAATTGCTATTATTATTATTGTTATTATTATTATTATTTGGACTGCCAAAAGTATTTATGGGAAGAAATTAATTGGTTTCACCATTGTTGTCTCATGGAATATAATATAATAATTCCAATGATAATGAATAATTGAAGATAGGATTTTAAGTCTTTTAAAAGATGTATAATTCTTTTTTAGAATACATGTGTATAATTAGATATTTTATATACAACTTTCCATGGTGTAACCAATAAATAAACCAATGAGTAAAATCAACCAATAACCATTCATTTCTTTCTCATACATAATTTGTGGGCATATAGAAAGCAAAATTTTAATAAACCAGGGACTGCTACCTACAATGGAAATTTGGTAAACCAACAAAAATAAAAAGTAAACATCATGCAGATAGCATCAATAACTAAATAGTACAAATTTTGTACCTGAGCATGATCACTGAAAATGTTCCACTTTGATTTTGTTTAATGAATTCCAATCTGCACTCTAATTTCTTTGATTGAGCAAAGGCATGAAACTTAATAAATAGAAAGGACAACATTACAAAGACAAATAGGTAAACACGTACGAAGGAAAGAACTTTGAATGATAGATATTAAAAAAAAAAAAAAAAAGGAACAAAAAACCCTTTGTGGAGCAATTGGAGATCTTCCTCTTCGCTTTCACGATGAGGATAATGATCACTTTCATCATAAGGTTATGGCACAATTTTAGCCATTGATGCGGTATAACATTTGTTAATTAATGTATTCTTTTCAAAGCCAAGCCTAAACCATTTCGTCAAACACTTTGAGAAAGATGAAACTGATTTTCATTAGCTCATGCTAGGGTCATATTTTCTATGTAATTGACTAATCTTTTGACAAAACGAACTTTACTTGTAAATTGGTTAGATCTAAGTTGGGTTTGATATATATCAAGTGGTTGTATTAAAGACATGAAGATTGATCAAAGAAACAAGTGAAGAAAACCATTTTACTGAAACTCGACAGATAGCTTGATAGAAAGCTGCTATCGAGATTTAATAGGCAACTCGGCACAACCTCGACACAAGCTTGATCTATCGAGCTTTACGAATTCAAAATTTCCAGATCTAAATTTCAGCCCATGTTGATGTATTTGTTTAGCATATATAAGGCTTTTTTTTTAAGAGCTGTCACACATGGATACAGAGACCAAGAGTTTATTTTTCTTTATGAGAAGCAACTTCGTTTGTGCGCCATAGGGTTTTGTAACCAAGTACTTCCTGATCTTCATTATTGATGAAATGAAGAACTTTGCAGCCAACAACAATCATTCAAGTTGATAGAGTTAGTCACGTACTAGAATCTGTGCAAAAAGGATAGTCATAGATTGGAGATTTGTGCAACAAAGGAAAGAAGGCTACTACAAGATCAAGTCCTATTGGGTATCGGAGCAAAAGTTCAAATGTAAGTTGATATTTTGGGATAGGCCAGGGTAGTGGTAAGATTCCTTATACTTGTAACCGTTTGATTGTTGATTAGTGGATTCTTGGGAGTGGTGACCTTAAAATCACTTAGTGGGGTTTTTGCCTTGCGAGAGGTTTTCCTCATTTGTCAACAAATCACCGTGTCAAATTTATTTTCTGTTGCATTTAGTATTTTTGGTGATTTGTTGGTGCATCCATGATTTGCATGCAATGTAACCTAATTAATCAATTTGGGTAATTGAATTAATTAATCAGGGTCAAACTATCTTAACCCAACAGCTCATATAAGCAATCCACCAACAAAAAAATAGATTGACGAACTGGATTTCAAATTTCTGTGAGAGAGAGAGAGAGAGAGAGAGAGAGAGAGAGAGAGAGAGAGTTGATGCTTCACTTCAAGGCCAATACAAAATAACAGCAGAAGACGATGGGAACAGCTTATTTTTCTAATTTTCAAGGCTCTGTTTCATTTACTCAGAATTAAAAACTGAAAAGCAAAAAGAAACGAGCAGCCATGAGTTACACCAATGCCCAAAAAAAAATGAATAGCTATGAGTTGCAAAACGTAAAACACCAAGTGCAAATGAATTTCAAAACAAATAATGAAAGGTTGATCTAATAACTATGGTGAAAATGGCCAAATACCACCATTTTCAGAAATTTGTAGCAAAAAAGCACTGTTGCGGAACTAAATAGGGAAATACCACTTTTCTAAAACTTGAGTATCAGAAACTCGAGTTCCAAATGGTACTCGAGTTTATGAAACTTGAGTTCCTTATCAGTTCTGCCACCGTGGGTAATTGACTTTTTTTTTTTTTTTGGATAATCTACAAATAAACATAAACATAAAAATAAGTAGCGTTTTTATGTTTTTATTTATTTAAATAGAAGCATTGTAAAATATAGAGATTTTAATTTCAAAATATGAATTAATTTCTACATTAATTAAAATTGTTCATTGTTTTCTCATAAAAATTGTTCACTGTTTTCTGCAAAAACTATTTCTACAATTTTACATAAAATTATTTTCTATTTAGCATTATTTAAAAAATTGTTCACTCTCTTTTCTGCGTAAAATATTTTTTGTTCACTATTTAAAGAATTGTTCACTGTTTTCTCATAAAACACCTACTGAAATCGTGTTTTCTAAATTTAAACGCCAAATCTGAATGCTTTTTCATGTTTGAATTTCACAATAATCGAAATTATTTTTCTGCATTGATAAAATCTGTTTCTACATTAATAAAATTTGCTCTCTGCACATCATGTTTACTATATATTCGAATCTGCTTACTGCATTCATAAATTTTTTTCTGCATTAATTAAAACTGTTCATTGTTTTCTCATAAAAATTGTTCACTGTTTTTTTGCAAAAACTATTTCTACGATTTTGCATAAAATTATTTTCTGTTCAGAATTATTTAAAAAATTGTTTACTCTCTTTTATGCGTAAATTATTTTCTGTTCACTATTTAAAAAATTGTTCACTGTTTTCTCATAAAATACCTACTGAAATCGTGTTTTCTAAATTTAAACGCCAAATCTGAATGCTTTTTCATGTTTGAATTTCACAATAATTGAAATTGTTTTTCTGCATTGATAAAATTTGTATCTACATTAATAAAATTTGCTCTATGCACATCATGTTTACTGTATATTCGAATTTGCTTATTGCATTCATAAAATCTGTTTTCTGCATTAATTAAAACTGTTCATTGTTTTCTCATAAAAATTGTTCATTGTTTTCTACAAAAACTATTTCTACGATTTTGCATACAATTATTTTCTGTTCACTATTTAAAAAATTGTTTACTGTTTTCTCATAAAACACCTATTGAAATCGTGTTTTCTAAATTTAAATGCCAAATCTGAATGCTTTTTCATGTTTGAATTTCACAATAATCGAAATTGTTTTTCTGCATTGATAAAATCTGTTTCTACATTAATAAAATTTGCTCTTTGCACATCATGTTTACTGTATATTCGAATCTGCTTACTGCATTCATAAAATCTGTTTTCTGCATTAATTAAAACTGGTCACTATTTTCTCATAAAAATTGTTCACTGTTTTCTGCATATACTGTTTTTAGCATTGGCGTGGTTATTGCACTTAAATGGTTTTTGTGTTTTTTTAAATATGTAACCATATGAATAATGGACAAACTTCGTGAAAGAAACATGAATGATTCGTATAAATCACCTAATGGTAAATGCCTCGAATAATTAGAATTTGTGAAAGTATAAAATAATGAAAATTCAATGGAAAAGTATGTACGTTAGATGTATAGATTGTATCAATTTGTTTAAAAATTTGAATTTGTTGAATGTGCAAAACCGTGAAAACTCAAGGAAAAATTGTGTACATTAGATGTACAGATAGTACGAATTTGTTGAAAAATTCGAATTCGTTTAGTGTGTAAAATCGAGAGAATTGAAATGAAAATTGAAGAACATACCAAATTGAGTAAACTCAATGGAAAATTAATTACATTAGATGTACAGATTGTCCAAATTTGTTTCCAAATTTGAAGTCGTCAAATGTACAAAAGCAGAGGACATTGTCCAACCAAAGCACAAGAATCATATGTAGCAATAAAGAACAACAGGGAAAAAATGAGCAAGTGATTTCATATAAACTTATTCAAAACTAATGAACAGTTAATCTTTAGATTTGCAAAAGTTGAATTTACATAATCATCAGTTGTCAGACATTAACAACAACATTTTGTATTGCACAGAACGTGTAGACATTAACAACAACGTCTAATGTTCGTAGGTAGAAATTTTTAGAAATCATCATTACTTGAATATGAGAAGTTTGAAATATCTCTTTCATCATCTAACGCAGTAACTTCATTAATAGACTTGATGGCTCGCTCTTACGCCTTCCCCTTTAGTGCTTCCTAGCTTTTTGGATTGCATGAAAACGGTCTAATCGCCTTTGCATTTGATTGTTCTCTTGTTCAAGACGAGCAAGTATGTTGGCAGGTTCATCTCTAGGTAACTCGGCTGAGCGTGCCTTAGGAACTCATAACCCATGCCTCAACAATACACTTCCAACTCACACCTCTCCTCGTATAGGGTTGACCATGGTGGTTCTGCTACGGTGAACTCTATTGCGGTTGTGTCTGTACTTAGTTTTGTAGGTTTGCTGACCATGATGTGCCCGACGCTTCCAAGACTCTTGTACTTGTATATTGGCATATTAAGGAAATCTCTCTTCTTTCCAACCCATTTCCCTTCATAGTGGTCTATGTATGTCTGTAGTTGTTGGTCTGTTGGAACTTATGATAATCCATTTGTTGAAGTAGATCCAAACTTGTTTCGCATTGTACGATTTGATGTTGAGGCGTTGCGACTCATAGCTTAGCCAATCTACGAAGTTAGTGGGGTAGAAATAAGATCATTATTGTGGTGCATTTATAACCTCATTTCATGTTCCAAGCATTATAATTTCAGTTATTAGGGCTTGTCATGTCAATACAGGCTGGAAAAACACTACATGACACAATGTTATGCAATTGACATAGTGTTCTTGAACAGAGCATCATATTTAATTGACATAGTGCTATGTCCCTAGCACTAGGGTACGATTATTCATATATTTAAGTATTCACGTGAATGTGGATGATATGACTGGACAGTGTGTGAAATCGTGCTGAGCTGTTGAGTAGCACGTGTGAAATAGTGGCGTCTGTGGTTCGTATGACTACAGTTGGTGCTACAGCTGCGGGCTGGTGATGTGTCTTCAAAAAACTACTTATGCCACAGTTGGTGCTACATCATGTTTACTATATATTCAAATTTGCTTACTGCATTCATAAAATCTGTTTTGTGCATTAATTAAAATTGTTCACTGTTTTCTACATAAATTACTTTTAGCATTCTGCATAAAATTATTTTCTGTTCAGCATTATTTGAAAAATTGTTCACTATTTTTTCTGCATAAATTATTCACTATTCATTAGGTGTTTTATGATCCGGATGCTCTAATACCAATGACTACCCAGGAGAGAGCACAATAGTAATATGGAAGTATAAACAATGATAAAATAGATAATAAAGAAGTAAATAGCAAAATAGATATATTCAAAATAAGGTTAAAATGGAGTATGGAATATGAAAACCGAAACTAGTAAAATTTTACTTGAATAAAAACTTCAGTCTTTGATAATCTTGAAAACAAACTGCTGTCTTTGATACAAGCTTGAAAATAAAACTGTTTGAAGAGAAAGGTTACAAGATTACAAGATGGGGAGAGAGTACAAAAGTCTTTCTGAGGGAGAGGGAAGGCTATTACAAAAGGCTTTCTAAAACTTGGAACTTAAAAGCTTAGAAACTTAGAAACTTGTCTTCTGTATTCATAGTCTGTCTCTTTTATAGATGAAATGAACCATGGTAAAGTAACCTGAGTAGGTAAATTTAACTCAAGTTAATCTGTTGGCTGTTTGGAAATTAGTACTGATGAGTAATAGTCTGTTTGCGTTTGTTTGGGAATCTTTTAGATCTCAGGAATCTATTAGATCTCTTTTTATGCATGCTAGTAAATAGTAGTAACTTTTGAACATCTGTCTGGACTGTCTTGATTTGTCTGGAAGCTATTCACGCATGCTGGTGAATAGTGATCTATCGCCCGTGAATAGTGATCTAGCTGTTTGTCTTTCAATCTATATCATTCTAGGATCCTTACCAATCTTTCTTTTCCCGAATAGCCTTATTGCTAAAGGTATTGGACCATATACTGCTATCCTGTTTGTGTAAGTATATAAGTAGAAGCCTCTGTCTAATTCTTTCTGTATCTCATAAATATTATTACTCATAAAATTAGATCATTCTTGAGCCAGAGCATCCAGATCATCAAGTGGTAAATAAGTATCTCTTGTATACCAGTTGTATTCAAGGATACAACCCCAATCAAGAATAAGAACCAAAATGTGTGCTAGCCGAGCTTTCGTATAATAACTACTGTCCTAAGCTGGAAGAGTACTCCAAATAGTGATCTTCATATAATTAAGTCCTCCAATCTGTGAGGCTACTTCTTGGATGACTTTGGGAAATAAACTAATCTGAATTCTAGAAATTATGATTAATTTGCTGATACCACCCAGCTTCTAGCATTTCACATAACCATAAAGCATCACGAATTACTAGATCTTCTATCTCCGTATTGATAAGTAATCCCAGATAGGGATTGTATCTGTCTCCTGTTCCTTCATAAACTCTGTCTGCTTCTCCAAAACTTTCATACCATGTAGCTTTATGAGATAGCCATATGTCGTCTGTCATGTCTTCTGTTTTGATAAATGCTGTAGAGACTAATACTTTGAAAAAGTACATCCATCTGTCATAAGAACTTGTTATGGCTTTATGGGTTAGTATATTCTATTGGATTTTAGGGGGTAAGGTTCTACTGGAAGTCTCATTTTTTACTGAATCTTAGGGTGGAGCTTTGAAAATCTTGTTCCCATAAGATAGCTTTTTGGCAAGTCTCTGTCAATGTCCTTTTGTAAAGTCCTTTTAAAACGTTTTATAAGAAAATCATCTTTAAAATAGAAAGCATATATAATAAAACAAACTTTTTTCGGTACACCTTTGTGCTCTTGCTGAGTTGTGGTATAAGAGTAGCCATGATGATCAGGGTGACTGGAATTCAAAAACTTTACAAATTCTACCATGATTCTATCTATGTGACAATGAACAAAGAATAATTTACGTAGAAAAGAGAGTGAACAATTTTTTAAATAATGCCGAACAGAAAATAATTTTATGCAGAATGCTAGAAATAGTTTATGCAGAAAATAGTGAACAATTTTTATGAGAAAAAAATGAACAGTTTTAATTAATGCAAAAAATAGATTTTATGAATGCAGTAAGCATATTCGAATATACAGTAAACATGATGTGCAGAGAGCAAATTTTATTAATGTAGAAACAGATTTTATCAACGCAGAATTATAAATAAGGACAAATATACAAAATTATGCATGTTATATTATAATAATCATTCATTTAGTTAGAAAATAATTCTAAAACTATGTAATAATAACTCATTTAGTTATAATTTCTCAAAAAAATATATAAAGAAAATTCAGGACTAAAACTTTCACTAGTATCTTTTATAAATTTAAGCATTATAAAAACATGTCATCCACACTTTAAGGGTATCATTTGATTCATTTCTTTCAATTTAAATTTTGAATGAATCCTTCTATATATATATATATATATATATATATGTATATATATAGATAGATAGATAGATAGTTTGATAGCCATCCAAACACATCACAAAACAAATATCTTTTTTTTTTTTTTTTTTTTTTTTTTATGAAAAACAAAAATCTTTTAAATATCATAGGACATTTCACTTTTGTTATGTTTTTAGTTGATACCACTTCTATTTCTTGCAAAGTGACATTGTCTCCAAGTTCTTGTTCCACGTGTAATAGACACTTTTTTTAATTCAGTGTTAACTGTAGCTATGTATCTTGTTAGACTTTGTTTCATAAAATTGCTAAAGAAACAGGACTTTTTTTATACCTCTTGTTTCAAATTTAATTGACTTTCCTCTACTAATGGTTACGTTCTAATGTCAACTCGTACTTTTGATTGGAAGATTACTGCATAAATTAAGCCTATGTGAGTGGACTCTGATTGGACCAGATATTGTGTATTGTTCCCCATTCAGCTCAATCACCTATGAATTAAATAAAAACCATATTAATTATCTCATTATTTTATATCTGTTATTTTTATATCTAAAAACTAATTAGGGTTGCCAAGTAAAAAAAAAATTAAAAAACCTTGACAATAAAAGTTCAAAACTATTTAGCCCCAGTCACTTAGTATTATGATCAATAATACATTAAATATTCTTCTAATATGTTGCCAACTTGAAAAGAAAAAGAAAAAGAGAGGCACTCATACAAATCGTTTAGGTGTAGTTTGGAAGTAATATGACTGACAACATCCAAATTCTAATGTTTTAAAACATAATAACTTTGGATCCCCAACAGTAAATAGCTAAAGTTGATCTAATGTCAACTCGTACTTTTGATTGGAAGATTACTGTATAAAGTAAGCCTATGTGAGTGGACTTTGATTGGACCAGATATTGTGTATTATTCGCCATTTAGCAATCAGCTAGAAAATCTTTAGATTTCTAAAGCATGGAAGGAATAGGCAGTAGAAATCTAAAAGAGACATTTAGTACTTGTGCTGCATTAAATTTTTTAGAAAGACAATGTAGCTTAGTATGAAAATAATACACATGAAAAATACTTTAAAAAATTATGAGAATGGATAATAATGTAAATAAAATGTGCAATTCCTAGTGTTTGTACAATGCAGTTGTGCAATACTAATGATTAGGTACCTAGGCCATCAGTATGAAAGAAGTGGCTACACAATCTGCATGATGGCTAGCTTTAAAAGACTACAATGGGAGGTGTATGCATCCCTATAAAAGTAGATTTGTTACTTGCAAAGCTTGAAGGTAGGCAAATAGATGGACACAATCATTCAGCTGCCTGATGCTTTAGAAAGGTAGACTGTATGGCTAAAAGTAGATTTTATCAATGCAGAAAAACAAATTTGATTATTATGAAATTCAAACATGAAAAAGCATTTAGATTTGACTTTTAAATTTAGAAAACATGATTTCACTAGGTGTTTTATGAGAAAACAGTGAACAATTTATGCAGTGAATAGAAAATAATTTATGCAGAAAAGAGAGTGAGCAATTTTTTAAATAATGCTAAATAGAAAATAATTTTATGCAAAATCGTAGAAATAGTTTATGCAGAAAATAGTGAACAATTTTTATGAGAAAAAAATGAACAGTTTTAATTAATGTAGAAAACAGATTTTATGAATGCAGATTCGAATATACAGTAAACATGATGTGTAGAGAGCAAATTTTATTAATGTAGAAATAGATTTTATCAATGCAGAAAAACAATTTCGATTATTGTGAAATTCAAACATGAAAAAGCTTTTAGATTTGGCGTTTAAATTTAGAAAACACGATTTCAGTAGGTGTTTTATGAGAAAACAGTGAATAATTTTTTAAATAGTGAACATAAAATAATTTATGCAGAAAAGAGAGTGAACATTTTTTTAAATAATGTTGAACATAAAATAATTTTATGCAAAATCATAGAAATAGTTTTTGCAGAAAACAGTGAACAATTTTTATGAGAAAACAATGAACAATTTTAATTAATGTAGAAATTAATTCATATTTTGAAATTAAAATCTCTATATTTTACAATTCTTTTATTTAAATAAATAAAAATATAAAAAAGTTACTTATTTTATGTTTATGTTTATTTGTCGATTATCCCAAAAAAAAAAAAAAAGTTACAAGGTACTCAAGTTTGGTAAACTCTATTACCGTAGAAATATAATAAAAGAGCATTTTATTTATAAAAGGTACTCGAGCCTGGTATACTCAAGTACCGTGTTGCATGGAACTCGAGTTTACCAAGCTCGAGTACCACATAATTTTTTTTAATCGCACAAATTCCAGCTCAGTAGTGCCACGGTGGCAGAACTAATGAGGAACTCGAGTTTCATAAACTTAAGTACCATTTGGAACTTGAGTTTTTGAAACTTGAGTTCTAGAAAAGTGGTATTTCCTTATTTAGTTCTAAAATAGGGCTTTTTTGTTACAAATTTCTGAAAATGGCGGTATTTGGCCATTTTCACCTAATAACTATAGTAATCTCTGCCTTAGGTTGTCTTGGTCTAGCAGGGGGTACTGGACTCCTTAGGAATCACCACGGCAGATGGATTAAAGGGTTTTGCAGGGCTATAGGGTGGGCAAACAACTTACATGCTGAGCTTTGGGCTGTAAGGGATGGCCTTTCCTATGCATTCAACTCCAAATGCTTGAAATATAGATAGAACTTGATGCTAAATCAGTGGTGCAACTCCTGAACAGCAACAGTGCCTCCCTTGCTGATTATGCCCCTTTGGTTGATGACTGCAGGAACTTAATGAACCAGATCCCTAGGTGGAAGCTAACTGCTTTAGGGAAGCAAATGCATGTGCTGACCAACTTGCAAGAATGTCACTTCATTTCCAGTAGCCTTTTGTTATTTTAGACACTCCTCCTTTGGAGTTGTTCTTGCTTTTATTATATGACCTCATTGGTCTCAAACGTAATAGATTATGTTCTAATATTGGCCCTAGGGCTATGTAGTTCTTCTTCCGTTATATATTCCTTATTAAAAAAAAAAAAATACAAAAGGATGTGTAATCTAATACGTGTAAGTCTGTAACTAATTATTTTGAAGTAATATAAATATATATATATATATATATATATTTTTTTTTTGAGAAGATTGAAGTAGTAAATTTTTTTTTTTGAGAGAGTTTCAACCTATGGCGTCCGCTCCTGATGATAGCTCTTTATTATCAGAGACTTTACCAGTTGAGTTAACTGGAACCCACAAGTAGTAAATTAATAATAGGTAAAAACTAAAAGAAATTAAAGGAATGGTAGAGGAGAAGTCATGCTAAACATTCTTGTATGGACCGTTAGATTAACAAAAGATGGCATATGTCATTATTATGTAATTAGTGTGTGTATATATATATATATATATATATATATATATATATGTATTGACATATCGGATGTGTTATGTTATGGACAAATTGTTACTTGCCATGTGACACTATTTGTTCACATCATTTTAAATTGATAGAAGATTGTGCCACTTGTCATCGTTGTATGCATTTTCAGTTGTGAGATCCAATTTTTATAATATTGTAAAAAAAGTCAATTAAAAGATAGAGACTTCAGTTTTATAGTATATATAGATTGAGATGGGTTTAAGTTACACCTGGTGTAACTTCAAAAGAGTTACACCTTTTTTAAACCATTGATTTCTCACATATCTAACAGTAGAAAAAATGCTAGTATTTATTGCTTTCCAACTCATCTCATCTAATTAATACTAGCATTTTTGTCTCTCTCTTATTTATTACATTTATAAGTATCTTAACATTTAGGGAGATAAAAAGTATTATTACATTTATAAGCTTCTTAACCTTGAGGGAAATAAAAAAGAATTGCAAAATCACCGATAACTACGATCTTGGATTACATCCAAAACTAAAGAAATAGGAAATTGTGAAGCTATGTAGGTTTAGTTAAGTGTATAAAGTAGGGAGAGAAAACAAAGATGACAACTTTTCAACATGAACTTTACTAGAGCCTCTAGAAATGGATTTTTATTGGGCACTAAAGAATTCCTTTTTTAGTTTATGTTGATCTAAACAAACCTTGTTTGATTTTTCTCCTACAAAATGAAAACATCTTTTTTTCTAAAATCTAAATCAATCCCAATATTTTTTACTTAATTTTAAGTTTTCCCCTACTTATTATGGGCCAAGGCAACTTGAGCATGGTCTTCCTCACCCCCTTTGGGCAAGGTGGTAGTGACTTTGGCTTGCTTTTCCCTTTCTGATGGTTTTTAGACCCCTTAAAAAACAATTGATTTAACCTAGGTAATTAGCCAAGTTGTTACTTAGTCCAATTTAACAAGTCTAGGTTATCACAATAATAAAGATCAAATCATGCAAAGCAGCGGAAAATAAATAACACAAGATATGATCACCCAAGAAACCAAACCGGTAAAAACCTGGGGAGGATTTGACCTAACTATTCTCAAGGTAAACTTGAATCCACTATCTTGAAAGAATTGAAGTTCATACAATAAGACTTACAAGCCCCCATGCTCGACTTCTTATTGCTACCAACCAGTAGAACTTACTGACACGACCACGTGCAAGCTTCGAATCCACGGACTCCTTCTTTCTTGGATTCACCACCAGATACAAGCACACCCGCTTGTGTTTTCTTTAAACTTCAATGGCAGCAACTGAGTTAATCATCAAGGTGTAGAAAAATATCCTCCTTGAAAACCCTAAGTTTGTGTAAAGGAAAGCTCCTCTAGATCTCACAAGAGATTTACACAAACCGTAATATGAGCAACACTAAAACATGGCTAGGGTTTGCCTTTTATACTTAGGACAAATAAGAAACCCTAAAAATGTTTTAAAACAACTAGGGCTGAGTTGGAAAATTCTGCAGAAAAACATTCTGCCCGAGCTTCGATCGATCGAGCCAAGTCGAAATGCATTAATCTTTTCTGCATTAAGCTCGATTCCAACTTTACATAAATGCACAACTTTGAGCAAGACTAAAACACTTCTAAACACATTGTTTTGATCATGGTTTGCCAACAATACAAATTAGAGTTCTAAATATATAAAATCCTAATTCTTTAGAACCTAACACTTTCCATGGGCTTGTAGTCAGTGAAGTAGTTGCAAATATCAGCTCTCAATTTCACTGAAATTGCTGAGTATCATTGAAAATGTTCTTGTGATGGACATTGATAAATTCTTGCCTTTGGGTTTGAGAGTTAATCAAGAGAGATTTTTTCTTTAATGGTACAAATGAGAGAGAGAGAGATCGGAGAATTTAGCTGACGTTTACTTTATTATAAGATGCTTATAAATGGTTATATTTAATAAATAAGAGAGAGACAACAATACTACTCCCTCTGTCCCAGTTTGTTTGTCATCTACTCCATTTTAGGATGTCTCAAAATATTGTCCTGTTTCTAAAAATAAAAATCATTAATTTACTAATGTTCCTATTATACCTGTATTTTATTTTCAAAACTATTTAAAAAGAAAACTAAAAAATATTTTAAAAAATCAATCTAATTGGGGCATCTTTTTAGTTGTCTCACTAAGAATAACTTTTTTTTTTTTTAATAAAAAAAAGTTGATAAATTTATTTAAGAGTAGTTTTGTAAACTTATACATTTTTATAAGGCAGACAAAACAATAAATTATGTTCCCTTAAAATATTTGACTTTTCACACAGGACAAACAAATTAGGATGGAGGGAGTAGTATTAATTAGATGAGATGAGTTGGAAAACAATAAATACTAGCCTTTTTTGTACCGTTAGATATGTGAGAAATCAATGGTTTAAAATAGGAGTAACTCTTATAAAGTTATACCAGGTATAACTTGAACTCATCTCATATAAATTATAAATAGATAGATGATGCACCAAGTACTTATATAAAATGAATTTATATGGATATTTCTTATTTAAAAGAATTATAATAGTATGGTTTAATTGCTTCTATCTTATGTTTGTCCAATTGTGAGGTGTCGTACTTAACATGCTCCCAATTTCAGTTTTGTTCTACTTAATGCCCCAAGTTCTAATCCTTCCAAGCTTCGGTAGAGTTAAGTATTTTTTTCTTCCTTTTTTTCTTTTTAAAATTTTGGGGCCGAGTTAAATATATCAATATTTGTTAACCACAAAACAACACACACCACACAATACTTTAAAGATGGTTTTAACATGATTTATTATATATTTTATTTTCTAGTATATTAGAAAATTTCATCAAGTCAATTTTAATTAATTCAAAATAAATATTTTTCTTTTTATTCAGTTAGGTGTAATTATCCTTTAAATTATATTAATCATGATTAATATTCTTCAAATTTTTTTAAATCAATTTTTTTTTTGTCAAGTAAAATAAAGATTACATATTACAGTAATAACAATAATTTTACAAAATTAAAAGTATACAAAGCAATTAATTTCAAATAATTATATGCCTTAACGCATAAAATCAGGGCTGTAACCGAGACAAGCTAAGCTGAGTATTAAACGTTCAAGCTTGTTCATTTAATTTTTTTCAAGCATGGGCTGAGGTCAAGCTTATTATCAAACAAGATTTTATGTTCAAGTTTGACTCATTTTCTTGTCAAGCAAGCTCAAGCTTGTTCACGAGTTACTTGATTAGCATATTCTTTTCCTTTATTGTGTTAAACCATGACTAAAATGTTTTACTTTTTCATAATTTTATGAATTTGGACTATGAATAGACTATTTATATCATTAATAAGTTACAAATAATAATTTAATATCATATAAATCTCTTGACAAACTTATACATTCCAATTTCAAGTCTATATAAATACATTTTTAGACAAGTATACATATAAAATGTAATATTATATATAGTTAAATCGAGCCGTCATGTTCACGAGCCTGTTCATGAACACATTATTTTGTTTGAGCTTGGCTTGTTTAATAATCGAGCCTATACTTATTAAGGCTTGAGCTTAACTTGTTTTCTAAACGAACGAACATAAACAAGTTTTTTCTCAAGTCAAGCTCAAGTTGTTCATCAACAACTTGGTTCATTTACAGCCCTGACAATGCAAGGTTATATATATATATATATATATATATATATATATAAAAGTTATAATGACAAAAAGTAAATGAAAAAGCTATTTTTTAATGGATAACAAAATAAACATGTCCCAAAATTTTAACCATAAAAACCATTACATCTTTTTTTTTTTCTAATAGTAATAGGGAAAAAAATCCTTTGCATTCCAATAACCCTAACCATAATTAGAAAACCTGATTGGAACTTAACCTAGCTGATTGTGGCTCACCAGTGAAAGTATAGATTTAATTAAAATTTTATATAAAAATTAAGAATATGTTAAAAAAAAATGTCAAAAAAGGTGCTAATAAAAATTGGATAGGTCAATTTTAAAAGTATAATAAATATATACGTATATATAATATTCACAAAATAAAAAAGATTTAATTTCTTTTCAAAAAGAAAAAAACTTTTACAAATGAGATTTACTTTGCGTATTTTTAGGATCAAGAGCATTTAGACTTCTTAGAGTATCCGCATCAGTGGATGTAAAATTTCTGTCTATTTTACAAAAAACAAAAATATATTTTTTCTATTTTACACACCCACTTTTACAAAACACCCACACCAGTTTGTCTATTCTACCATCTATTTTATTTAAATAATAATATTTCTTTAATTTTTATTATATCAACAACTACCCACATGTTTCCACCCACCTCTTTCTTTCTTTTTCTCATGCCAACCCTTTTTCTTTTTCTCTGAACCATCTCCCTCTTTCTTGTTCACCTTTTCCTTCTTCCTTCTTCTCTTTATTCTTTCTTCTTTTTCTTCTACAGATTTCTTAATCTCAAACCAACCTAACTGCCGCCATCATCACACTGCCACCAACAACCCAAGCAAGCCCCAGTTGCAGCGACCCACCACTGCCACATTCGATCTTGATGTAGTGCTACCATGGTCTTCACTTGACTTCATCTAGGTTTTGATTAATTTTGGGCTTTGACTTCATCTGGTTCTTGCTGGTTCTATGATGGGTAATTGCTAGTTTTAATGAAAGAAAAATTGAAGCTTGCAAAAGGTACAACAATGGCAGAAAAATAACAAACTGGATAAAGGGAGGGAGAGATTTCTGTAGAAATACTTCTGTGATTACAAATGACAAGCTTGCCTTTACATTAACCCACATCTCATATATATAGCATAATTAATCTACACTAAGAAGCCTCTAGAGGCTAAACAGGAATAACAAACTAACTACTAACATCCACACTATGCGTCGCAATTCCAAGAGTGACAGTTGGAAGGCAGTTGTGGCTCAATTGCTCTCTGAGATGCCACCACTAGAGAATCATGAGTTTAAGGAAACACAGCCAGTCTAGACGCCAAAATGGCCAAATGGCCATTAAATCCTAACTATGTAGTTAGTAGTTCTAGTTACCAAACTATATTATTTACTAGCATCTCGAGTCTAAAAGACTCGATTTTGGCCTATAAATCGAGTCTTAGGGACTCGATTTTCATGGTCTAATCATTTTCGATGTGGCATATATTTCCACGTGATCACATGAAAATCGAGTCTCTAAGACTCGATTTATAAACCTTATAAATTTCAAAGAACAACCTAGAAGAACCTAGAGGAAAAAAAAATCAGAAACAGAGAGAGAGGCGCGACCCAGGCCAAGTCGAGAGAGAGAGGCGCGACCCAGGCCAGGCTGCGTGTGGTGTGCGTGACTCGACCCAGGCCAGGTCGCGTGCGCCGTGCGCGACCCAGGCTAGGCAGTGTGGTGCACAGTGACCTAGGCCAGGCCGAGAGAGAGAGAGGCGCGACCTAGGCCAAGCCGCGCGTGGCGCACTCGACTTGACCTAGGCCAGGTCGCGTGCATTGTGCACGACCCAGGCCAGGCAGTGCGGTGCACGGAAACCTAGGCCAGGCTGAGAGAGAGAGGCGCGACCTAGGCCAGGTCGCGCGCACTTCGCGCGACCCGACCCAGGCCAGGTCATGCGCGCCGTGCACGACCCAGGCCAGGCCGCGCGCACCGTGTGCGACCCAGGCCAGGCAGCGCGGTGCATGACAACCCAGGCCGACCGATCCAGGTTCTTCTCTATTTTTTTTTTTTTTTTTTTTCTCTAGGTTCTTCTCTAATATGTTCTGGGCAGGTTGCCTCTCTTGTCTGATCTGATTCTTTCTCCCTTTGATCTAATTGTTGTGTTTCTGGATTTCTTAAAAAAAAATTGTGTATTTTGGCTTGTACGAGAGACTTAAGAGTTGAAATTTTTTTAAATTTTTTTGGTTTATAAATCGAGCCTTAGAGACTCAATTTCCAAGTAGGAAAAAAATGCCACATCAGACCATGGAAATCAAGCCTTTGAGACTCGAGATGCTAGTAAATAATATAGTTCGGTAACCAGAACTACTAACTATATAGTTAGGATTTTATGGCCATTTGGCCATTTTGGCCCAGTCTGGAATGATGGCTGATGAAGAAAACATAGTGCCTAAAATGACTACGTTTCTCATTTAATCAAACGGCATCGTTTTGTCTAAGTTTCTTATTGAACTTAACGGAAATCAGGGAAGGCAGTTATGAGCAGTTATGATTGAACCCTGTAACTCCCACTCTTTGTGAACTCTTGGAAGAACAGAGTTAGTCTTGAAGTTAGAAGATGGAATACTGAGGAAGACAGAGTTCAAAACGGTGACTTTTGTATTTATTGGAAACACACTGTTTCACTAAACTTGTTTCCTTCTATTTTATTCATTTAACAACACGACATCATTTTGCTTTCATTTAACAACACGACACCGTTTTGCTTCTATTTAAGTTACCGTTGTGAAGTAGCCCTTAGACTTCTTCATTCTCTTCATTCTCAGATTTCAAAGGCTCCACAGTCTCTTTCTTCACTAATTGTGTACTATCTCTAACAGTTACTTGCTTGTGGGTTTGGTGGTGACTGAAGGTGGTTTTTTTATTGGTTTGTTATTATAATATGTGTATATTTATATCTATACTATTATTTAAGGGGTTTCCCCTATTTGGATTCCTCATTTTTTAGTTCAAAAATGCCCCTACACCCCTATGTTTAAGCAGAGACAAAACTAAATGACAATCTGGTAAAAATGCAACTCTAACTCCTACTAAAACATGGCCTAAAAAATAGGACCACTCTCCTGTTATTTTTTAAATTGATTTTTAAAATAAAAATTATATATATAAAATAAAAAAAATAGTTAAAAAAATGTGTTTTTTTATTTTGAATATATAATTTTTATTTTAAAAATCAATTTGAAAAATAACAGGAGAGTGGTCCTATTTTTTGGGCCATGTTTTAGTAGGAGTTAGAGTTGCATTTTTACCGGATTGTCATTTAGTTTTGTCTCTGCTTAAACATAGGGGTGTAGGGGTATTTCGAATTAAAAAAAATGAGGAATCCAAACAAGGGAAACCTCTTAAATAATAGTGATGTTTCTTGAAAAATCAGTAGGTTGGATGATACGGGCTTCGATGATGTGTTGGGCCTGAAAAAGAATTGACAAAGTCAGAGGAGACTGGGGTGACCAGCCACAAATCCTTCGATGATGAAGTTAGTTTCTTTCTTCAGGAAATCTAAAATTCCAAGATTCTAGGAATATTGTCTAGAATGAACTTACCTTTCTTCATGGGAGTAAAAGTGTTTATATAGGTCGATGTAAGCGGTTATTCATCTCATAACTTCCCCTATTATTGAGGAATCCATAGGATTTGGAGTTAACTCCTGAAACTACCGTAGGAGTTATATTTCTTGACTTCATTTTCCATAACTGTCATTGGAAACGATTCATGACAAAGAGGCTTAATTTCCTTTGTCACAGGCTTAAAGTGTAGAGCTCGTCTGTCCAAATGCTTTTAAGGACGGACAAGCTTTTCAAGGAAGCCTTGGACGGGCGCTACATGCCCTTGGTTCACCATTGTTGGTCTTTCCTTGGACGGCCCTAATGGACAAGTATGGAGTTTATTTTCTGACAACATCAGTTGCCTCCTAGTCCATAGGTCGTCTAAGGAAATGTATGCTCTCAGATCACTTTTTGGTCAGACGCATTTATGTCAATGACTGGTCGTGCCATGTGTTGTAATCTTGATGGCTACTGATTGTGTCATTTTATTCTTTTGAGGAGTACGCCATGTGTCATCTTCTGGTTGGTTTGTGTTGCTTCAAGTGGTCTGTTGGGCTGCCTATAAATTGTGGAATTCCTCCTCTACCCTTCACATTTTTTGAAATTTCCTTCTTGACATTCCTCGTCTAGAGCCTCGTCTAGAAGCCTCTTTGCGTCTAGAGTCCTCTTTCGTCTAGAGCTAGGTATTCTCCTTCTTCTCGTCTTTAGGTTTTACGTTTCCAAAAATGTCTGAGATGGTTATTTCTTCGTCTAGTATTAGTATATAGAAAGCTATAGACGAGTATCATGACACCACTAACTATAGTGTTTCTAGTGATAGTTGCCATAGTAGTGAGGGGAGTTCTACGGATGAGGGGTACACTTCTGGTGTGCCTAGGTTCCCTGTAGAAGTTATCCAGGAACAACTTAGAAAAGCTTTTGGTTCCCAAGCCGGTACCCTATCTAGTGTCCCTCCGTCTAATTCGATAGACGAGGTAGAGACCATCTATAGTTGTGCAGTAGGTGTTCATTCCAAGACGAGTGAACAGAGGCTTAACAATCTTAGAATCCAGTACCAAATCCTGGACAAGCTTAACCCTAGGTTGCCAGTCCGTGGAGAATGGTGCTGCAATCCTCATTTTGGAATAGACGTCTGTGAGGCTTATTTCTTAGGTGGTCTTAGGTTGCCATTAAATGCATTCGCTAGAGAGTTGTTAGTTAGATTAGGTTTAGGTGTATGTGAGTTTAATCCTAATGCGTGGAGATTAGTTATCTCCATGCAAATTTTGTGGAGGGAAGTGTTTGGTGGGGATCGCCCTCTTACTGTGGACGAGTTCCTTTATTGTTATAAGTCCTCCGAAATAAATCAATCCAGTGGTTTTTACCAATTCACAGCTAGGGCTAATGATTGTAGGTTAATCAAATCCCTAGCCTCGTTTGACAGGAATTGGAAGATGGAGTTTATCTTCGTCTCTGGTTTTTGGGCAGGGAACCCTGTGGATGTTGGCAGGGATCCTTTTGCTCCTTGAAGGTATGTCCCTCCCCTTTTTACATTTCTTTCTCTCTTTATTTTATTTCTTGTTTGTATTTCTAACCTTTGTTTACTTATTGTTTTACAGCTGTTAAACGTCCGTCTTTAAGCAAGTTCCACCGTGACCACGTCCATAGGGCTCCTCTACACATTGACAAGAGTTTTCATTCTCTAGTCACCCTTTGACGTCTTGCCAAGTGGGGGCTTGGTCTTGAGCCGTTAGACGAGGCTATTGCTCACGAGGTCATTGTACGCAGAAGTAAGTTTCTACTTATTGGCTATTTGAACATTCTATGTTGTGCATTTCTGATCTATTTATTATTTTACTTATTTTTATAACTATTATTTGTTTTAGGAATGTCAACAATGAAGGAAAATAAAGGAAAAGAAGTTGTGGGTGAGGGGAGTCGTCCTGAGGTTCAGTCTCAAACTCGTCCGTCGATTGGGGACAAAAGGAAAGCCTTACCAAAGAACTTTGATTTGGGAAGCCTTCCCAGTCGTCGAGGCAAAAAGGTCAAACATGGGTCATCCTAAGTGGTTAAGTCCAGCCTCCCTTCATCCCAACCGTTCGTCCAGATTTTCGATGTGGACTCGTCCACACCGATTGAGACCATTTCGTTTAAGACTTCTACGTCCAAGACGACTGTGCCTGCCTTGTCCCAGCCCTCTGAGAAGACCCCTACAAATATCATTGAAAATGAAGATCAAACTTGGGAGTGTTTTCAGATGGCTATTTTGGACGAGGACATAAACACTTGCTATAATGTGTCCTTGAAGGAGTTTGAACATTCTGGCGTTCATGACCTCTTTAAGGTATGTTCGTATCCTTACCTCGTCTTTGTGTTTTAACAATTTTTCCTCGTCTAACCATCCTTTGTTTTTACCTTTTTATAGGCCATGTCAAAATTTATTGCGGCATTTAGACAGGCCATAGGACTAGACAAGACGAGGATCTTGTTAGAGACGAGGATTCAAGAGGTGAGGATGACTGCAAAAAATGGGTTGAGGTAGTTGTTAAAGCTAAGGAGGAAGCAACTGAGCATCAAAATTTGATCGAGGAGTTGAAAGCTGATGCAGTGGAGAAAGATACTCGTCTTGATCATTTACAAAAGAAGAATGACGAGTTGAGTACTCTTCTCTCCCAGGCCAAAGAAGATGCTGTGGCTGAATTCAAGGCATCCAAAGAGTTTACGGACTTGATGGATTGTAATTATGCAGCAGGCTTTGAGGATTTTCGAATGGATGTTGAAGACAACTTCCCCGAGGTTGACTTTAGCTCTATCAAGCTCAACTTGGCTGCTGCCACCAGCTCCCTTGTTCAAACTGGCTCCGAGGACGTCAATATTGAGGACAACGCTACTACTTAGCTGCCCCAGGACGATCCCAACACTAATGCCCCTTCTGCTTAAGGATGAGATTTTAATCTTTTAATGATTCTTGCACTTTTCTTTTTCTTTTTGGTTTTCATTTGGTCCTTATTTTTGGGACCTTTTCATGTAACTCAAATACATTAGCCTCGTCCATGGTTTTAGGACGGGGTCATAAACAATCATTTCAGTTTGCTTTACTTAACAAGGGTTTTTGGACGTAGGCTGTCCACCCTTTAGTTAATGAATGAAAGTTTATTTTCTATCATTGTGTGGATGAATTTTGTTTTCTTTTAACATTAATTTCAGCCTTGGCTCGTCCATGGTAAAATTATATTTTTGTTGTTGAGTTTTTACATGTAACTCGTCTTTGTGGATGGTAGTATTTTTCCCTTAGCTTCATTCATCCTAAGACTTGAGAGCTAGTTTTACATTCTATCCACAAAGTTTCCTTTGCCTAACTTTTCACTTGTCCAAAGATTGGATTATTTCAATTGGCTTTTTATTCAAGAAATGAGATATTTATGCTTGCATTTTCTCATCTATTGGTTGGATAAATGCGTTAAAGGTTTCACCTCGTCCTTAATTTGGACGAGTATGCTTTATAAGGCTTCCCCTCGTCCATGACTTAGACGAGTATGCCTAAGCTTTTCCTTGTTTTACTCTCAGGAAAACTTATAGACGTTACATCTCTGCGTCCAGAGAATTTACTCGTCTTGGGCTTTTAGCCCCCTTGTGGGTTAGCTTGAACGAAAACAATATGGAGATTTGGAATTCACACAACATTTTGTACATAGCATAAATACTTTTCATAGATGAGGCATATGATTACAAGCTAATGCCTTTTAGGGAATTTATAAATACAAATTCCATAACTTTGTCCATAACCACAACATAATAATAAAACAATACTAAAAACATGTAGGTAAAAAAACTCAATAAGTAGATAGACTCCGAGCTCGTCTAGGATAATTTTCATCCACCAAGCTCGTCCAGGGTCATACTCGTTCATGTTAACATTTTACTAATAATACCTCCTCAGGTGCTCAACATTCCATGAGTGTTCCAATTTCCTCCTATCCAAGGTCTCCAAGTAGTAGGATCCTTGTCTCTTGCAATTGATAACTCTATAGGGTCCTTCCCAATTAGGCCCCAATTTCCCATGAGCTGGGTTCTTGGTTGCCAAAGAAACCTTTTTTAGGACGAGGTCCCCTATGTTGAAATGTCTAGGCTTTACCACTGCATCATATTGTCTGGCCATGAGGTTTTTGTACCTTGCTGTTCTCTGCTCTGCATCCATTCTTATCTCGTCTATTAAGTAAAGGGTCAGGCGTAGTTGCTCCTCATTATCCTTATCCTGGTATGTCGTCACCCTGTGGTTGGCCATATGCACTTCTATAGGTATGACTGCTTCACTTCCATAGGCTAGCTTGAAAGGAGTTTCCCCCGTAGGGGTTCTCACTGTCGTCCTGTATGCCTACAGAACACTCGGTAGCTCGTCTAGCCATACTCCCTTTGCCCCTTCAAGTCGAGTCTTGATGATTTTCAATAAGGATCGATTTGTGACTTCGGCTTGACTATTTGGTTGCAGGTGGGCGGGTGAGGAGTAATGATTTTGAATCCCAAAGTGTTCATAGATTTATTTGAAAAGTGCATTGTCAAACTGCCGTCCATTATCAGATACCAAAACTCTGGGCACTCCAAACCAGCATAAGATGTTTTTCCAAACAAAGTTCTTGACATTTTGTTGGCTGATATTTGCTAAGGGTTCTGCTTCTGCCCACTTGGTGAAATAGTCTATCCCAACTACCAAGAATTTCATCTGCCTGGTTCCAAATGGAAAAGGGCCCAAGATGTCTAACCCCCATTGTGCGAAGGGCCATGGAGCCATCATTGGGGTGAGGTATTTTGATGGCTGTCTAGGGATGTTACTAAATCTTTGGCATTGATTGCATACTTTGACGTATGCGTTGGCATCAGCTTGCATAGTTGGCTAGTAATATCCTGCTCGGACGACCTTGTGGACGAGTGACCTGGCTCCTGAGTGATTACCACATGCACCTTCATGGACCTCCCTTATCACATAGTTCACCTCGTCTGGAGCTAAACACTTGAGATAAGGTTGAGAAAAGCCTCTTTTATATAATACTTTGTCCAAAAGGATGTACCTAGCGGATTGGTTCTAAGTCTTCTAGCCTCGTCCTTGTCCTCTGGGAGCCGTCTGTCCTTTAGGTATGCAATTATTGAAGTCATCCAATTTCTTCTGCTTTCTACCTATTGCACTTCTGGGATATCAATGCTCGGTATGTACTAGATTTCGTCATACTCGTCCATGGCATTGTCTGCTGAGGCCACCTTTGCCAAGGTGTCTGCTTCCACATTTTCTTCCCTTGGAATTTGAACAAAATCAGCTTTCTCATATCTTTTCATGAGGCGCATCACCTTATTTAGATACTTCCTCATTCGTCCTTCCTCAGCTTTGTATGTTCCATTTACTTGACCCATGATCAGTTGAGAATCTCCCAAGATGAGTATTGACTTCGCTTCCACAGATTTAGCCAACTCCAGCCCTTTAAGTAAGGCTTCATATTCCACTTCATTATTAGTTTTTTGGTACTGCAAACGAACCTTGTGCTTTAACTTGTTTCCTTCTGGGGATTTTAAGACGATTACTATTCCTCTTGCATGTTGTATGGACAAGCCGTCCACGTGGACAACCCACTTTTTACTATCTTCCATCCCATCTAAGTCATCGTAGCTTGGTGTAAACTCCGCAATGAAATCTGCTAGGGCTTGAGCTTTTATTGCATGCCTTGGCTAAAACCTGATGTCAAACTCACTGAGCTCGACAACCTATTGGATTAGTCGTCCTGCGGTTTCCGACTTGCTCATTGCCTTCTTGAGCGGATGATCTGTCATGACATTGATAACATGAGCTTGGAAGTAGTGCCTCAGCTTCCTAGAAGCCTTTATTAATGCAAAAGCCAACTTCTCCATTTGCGGATATCGTCCTTCCGCTCCCCTCAGCGCTCTGCTTGTGTAGTATATAGGTTTTTGTACCTTTCCTTCTTCCCTCACCAATGCTGAACTTACGACGTGTGGAGTCACCACTAAGTACAAGTATAAATCCTCTCCTAGCATGGAAGGACTTAGCAAAGGAGTCGTAGTGAGGTACATCTTCAGATCTTGGAAGGCTTTTTGACAGTTATCCGTCCATTCAAACACCTTTTTAAGCACCTTAAAAAATGGCAACCATTTATTTAGAGACAAGCCTATTGAGGGCAGCAACTCGTTCGGTAAGAGATTGGACTTCTTTGATATTTTGTGGGGGCTCCATGTTTAGGATCGCTTGTATCTTGTTTGGATTTGCTTCAATTCCCCTATGTGAAACCATGAATCCCAGGAACTTTCCTAACAACACTCCAAAAGCACACTTGCTGGGGTTCAACTTCATGTTGTATTGCCTAAGTGTATCAAAAGTCTCTTGTAGGTCGTCCAGGTGTCTTCCCTCATCTAGGATTTTCACCAACATGCCATCTATATAAACTTCTACATTTCGTCCAATCTGAGGATGAAACATGTGGTTGACCAACCGTTGGTACGTTGCCCCTACGTTCTTCAAACCGAAGGGCATCACTTTATAACAGAACAATCCTTGGCTGGTGACAAAGGATGTCTTCTCTTGGTCTGCTTCGTCCATCCTTATCTGATTGCAGCTTGAAAAAGCATCCATGAAACTAAGCAACTTGTGACCTGCAGTAGAATCCACTAACTGGTCAATGCGTGGTAACGGGTAGCTATCCTTGGGGCAAGCCTTGTTTAGATTGGTGAAATCTACACACATTCTCCACTTGCCATTTGCCTTCTTGACCATTACTACATTGGCTAACTAGTCTGGGTAATACACTTCTCGGATGAACTTTGTTACAATCAACTTATGCACCTCTTCTTTAATGGCATTGTCTCTTTCAGGGGCAAAAACTCTCCTCTTCTGTCGTACATGCTTAGAAGAAGGATATACATTCAGACAATAGGTGATGACCTTAGGGTCTATACCCAGCATGTCCTCATTACTCCAAGTAAATACATCAATACTTTTCTTCAGAAAGCAGATGAGGTCCTTCTTTGTCTTTTCTTCTAAATCTGCCCCTACTCTTGTGCACCTCTTGGGTCTATCCTTGTCCAATGAATGTCTTCCAATGCTTTGGTGGGCTTCGCCACAAGTTTTCCTTCTTCAATGTTCATTGTCTAAACCTGTTTGTCCATAGCCAACATGGCTAGGTGGCACTCTCTAGTTGCTAGTTGGTTTCCTTGCACTTGTCCTACTCCATATACTATTGGGAACTTAACCGACAAGTGGTAAGTGGACATGACTGCCTTCCAACTATTTAGAGTTGGTCTTCCAATTATGGCATTGTAGGACGACGAATAGTCAACCACTAGGAAATTCACATCCTTAGTTACTTGCTGTGGTTATGCCCCCACCACTACAGGCAATGTGATGGTACCCATAAGCTGCACTTTCATTCCACCGAATCCTACTAAGGGTGAGTTCACTGGATGAAGTTGATCTCGTCCAAGCCTCATTTGCTGGAAGGCTGGGTAATACAAAATGTCTGCCGAACTCCCATTCTCCATCAATACCCTTCTGGTTGTATAGTCCGCAATAAGTAAAGTGATGATGATAGCATCATCATGTGGGTGATGAACTCTATCAGCATTCTCGTCTGTGAACATGATGGCTTGTTCTTCAGTGGTACTCGTCCTTGGTGATCGTCTAGAGAGTTGGACGTTCTGCACTACCTTCAGGTACGTCTTCCTTGACTTGGACAACTGACCTGCTGAATTTCCACCTATGATAACTCTTATTTCTCCAAATGGGGGTCATGACGGTTCTTCCATTTTCCCTTTCAGTTTCTCGTCCTTATGATCTCGTCCAAGGAAATTTCTTAACTTCCCTTGCTTAATAAGGTTCTCGATCTGCTGCTTTAAATCAAAACATTCGTCCATATCATGTCCATGATCTCTATGGAAGCGACAATACTTATTCTTATTGCGCTTGTTGGGGTCCCCCTTCATCTTCTCTGGCCATTTCAGTGAAGGGTCGTCTTTGATCTGTATAAGAACTTGCTCAAGTGGCATGTTTAACGGAGTATATTGTTGGTTCCATGCTGAAGAGCTTGTCTTCTTATCTCGGTCTTTTTTTATCATCCATCTGTCCCTTCTTTGGACAAGGGCCTTGTTTAGAGTGGCGGTTCGCTTCCATTTTCTCAATTCTCTTCCACTTCTTGGCTATGATCGCATCTTCTGCGTTCATAAAGTTCTGAGTGGAATGGACAAGTTCAGCCATAGTTTCAGGCTCTTGCTTGTAAAGCTTATGGATGGACAAATCTGAATTAACTCCATTATGGAAAGCTGCCAATAGCAACTTATCGTCCATCTTGTCCACCACCAAGGCTTCCCTATTAAAGCGGGTGATGAAGGACCGCAATCTTTTCTTTTCCCCCTGTTCTATGTTCAACAGGCTAGAAGAGTTGTGTCTCTGTCCTCCGATGAAGTTATTGACAAACAACTTGCTTAATTCTTCAAAAGAACTTACTGAATTTGGGGGTATTTTGCCGAACCACACTCGTGTTGGGCCCTTGAGGGTGGTAGGGAAGGCTCTACACATTATTTCATTGGGAACCCCTTGAAGATGCATAGTGGTCTTGAAGGTGGAAATGTGATCAAAAGGGTCTCGTGTCCCATCATATGAATCTAGAGAAGGCAACTTGAACTTTGGTGGTAGAGGGTGACCGTTGATGGAAGCCGTAAAGGGGGAGTCAGGTCTGTGGACCAAATCTTCTTCAAGATTCGCTTTTCTCATGTTCTCTTTCATCTCTACCATGACTTTCTTCATCTAGTTCGTCTCCTTTTCCAAGTGTGGCACCCTTTGTGAAGTGGTACCCCTTAACTGACTTCCAGTTTCAGTGTTCTCTCTATCTTCTTGACTTTGCGCTTGTCCTCCTCCTTCGTGCTCTTCATGCGTCTACCTTCTTAGATTAAACTCCCTTCTTAGTTCTTGGTTTTGGCGAGTTAACTTCGCCATTACAGCCGCCATAGATTGCACATGTTGGACAGAGGATGTCTGCATGACCGGTGCAGATTGGCGATCACGATGGGGGTTGCTTGAAGTGTCTCTGCTTCCCTGATGGCCTGGGCTGGTAGCCTTTGATCTGGTCCAAACCATTCAACCTTTTGTCATGGAAAAAGAAATTGCAAAACAATTTCTCTTCCCACAAACGGCGCCAACTGATGTTTCTTGGAAAATCAATAGGTTGGATGATACGGGCTCCAATGATGTGTTGGGCCTGAAAAAAGAATTGACAAAAGTCATAGGAGACCAGGGTGACCGGCCACAAATCCTCTGATGATGAAGTTAGTTTCTTTCTTCAGGAAATCTAAAATTCCAAGATTCTAGGAATATTGTCTAGAATGAACTTACCTTTCTTCATGGGAGTAAAAGTGTTTATATAAGTCAATCTAAGTGGTTATTCATCTCATAACTTCCCCTATTATTGAGGAATCCATAGGATTTGGAGTTAACTCTTGTAACTGCCATGGGAGTTATATTTCTTGACTTCATTTTCCATAACTGTCATTGGAAACGATTCATGACAAAGAGGCTTAATTTCCTTTGTCATAGGCTTAAAGTGTGGAGCTCGTCCATCCAAATGCTTTTATGGACGGACGAGCTTTTCAAGGAAGCCTTGGATGAGAGCTACATGCCCTTGGTTCACTCTTGTTGGTCTTTCCTTGGACGGCCCTAATGGATGAGTATGGAGTTTATTTTCTGACACCAACAAATAGTATAAATATAGGGTCTTCCCTTGTTTGGATTCCTTAATTTTGATGCTTAAAATACCCTCATCATACTCACAAGTTTTCAACTAACGGGGATAAAAATGTAAATTAAAACTCTTATACCTTAAGACTCACAAACTCACGTACACTTTGCCAGTTTCTCTTATTCTTCTTCAAATTGAAAACATTCAGTTTAACTCTACATCCTCTCATTTCTTCTTCTTCTTTTTCTTTCAAATTTGAGGAGTACTTTCTTTTGGGTGAATGTGATTAGGGATTCAATAATGTTTGACAGTTGCTTATTACCCATGGCTGACTTAGAAATTTCAAAATGGAGGATTTGTTCTTGAACTGGCTACTTCAGAAAGGATATTGGTAAAGGTTCTTTCTTTTTGTTTTGGCCTGCAATCAAACACAAACTCATTTTTTGGTTTTTATTTTTTTATTTTTTATTATTATTATTTTTTATTTTATTTATAGGATTTTATGTTACTTTTTTTTAGGGGATTACGTTGCTACTTTTTTTTGAGAAACAAGACTTTGATTATTATTAAGAAACAGGAAAGTCAACCAGATAAACATCAAAACAATGGAACGAAACATCCTCCATCCAAACAGAAAAACCAGTGACATAACGTGCATGTCTAGCAAGGTTATAAGCTACATTGTTACCATCTCTACCAACATGTTGAAACTTAACCCAACTAATCGATCTGCAAAAACTTGGGCATCCCTAATCAGTAAGTCGAAAAGAGCAAAGGGACATGATTGATCCGTTAGAGCTCTCATAACAATGTCGGAATCGCCTTTGAAAATAATCCTGTCAAAACCCAGTTCTAGAGCAAGTTCAATGGCCTGAGTGGCTGCCAAAGCTTCCATCTCCACAACTAAACTAGAAAGCTGAACATTATGTGTGCGTTTAGATATTGCTTATTTTGCTAAAAACTAAAAACAATAAAAAAAATATATTCCTGCTACTGTTCACATGAACAATGCATTGTTCATTTGCCTTGATGCACTGTTCATGTCTCATGAATAGTACACCAGGCTCTAGGAAAAAAAAAAAAAAAAAAAGAAGGCAGACGTAGACACTGGGCTCCAAAACATAAACCAAACAGAGCTTATGTGTTAAAGAGACCATAACCGAGCCTCGGCTGTCACAGATTATCACACCTATACCTGCTCTACCATCATCCAGAAAAATTGCTGCGTTGAAATTAGCTTTGCACTAGTCCATCGATGGTGGAAACCACCTTACACATGGTCTGACCGAAAGGGTTGTTGCGGTTTTCTTTGGCTGTGCAGATCGGTACTCCATCAGAGCTTCAAAAGCTCGCTATGATATAAGGTTTAAGGTAAATCCAGGTGGGGCTGTTCGAGCTTTCTTCCTTCTGTACCAGATCGTCCAAATTTACATAGCAAACAGCTCAACGCTGCAACCCGACTCAAAGACATGGAGGAGCAGTTGAGGGAAGTCTTGGAAGGTCTTTTGTCCTCTGAAACACCATTGAGCATCTTCATTCCATACCTGTGCAAGGTTCGGACATGACCATAGTGAATGAAGTACATCTTCATTATGCCGTGCATAGAGAGAGCAGCTAGGGTCATCCACCACAGCGGCGCAGTAGGTCGGTCATTGTTGGAATGGCATTTTTGCAAGCTCTCCAAAGGAAATTCTTAATTTTGCACGGTAATGAGAGCTTCCAGATTTTCTTCCGTAGTTGTTTTAGCAACTCGGCTTGGGTATGGTTCAGTGGAATTGTTGTTCTAGCTTCAGTTTTGAGGAAGAAATACCTTGACTTTGTGGTGTGCTGACTGGATTGGACATATGGCTAGAAAAGAGCATCCTCTGTATTGGTTCGGCTTGGTGGGATTTGTTTAATCAATTCAGATTCTACATGACTAACCACATTAAGCAGCAAGGTTAGATCCCATTGTCGAGTTATAGGATTAATGAGAGAACTTACACTGGCATTTTGAAG
This sequence comes from Quercus robur, assembly GCF_932294415.1. Taxonomy (NCBI): domain Eukaryota; kingdom Viridiplantae; phylum Streptophyta; class Magnoliopsida; order Fagales; family Fagaceae; genus Quercus; species Quercus robur. The sequence goes on from NC_065543.1 coordinate 29,533,126, forward strand.
CTCAACCATGAAGGGGCTTTGGAGTCTTAGATTCTGTAACGAAGGTAGCCAATTATTGCCCCAAAGCTTAATCGATTCTCCATTTCCCACTCTCCATTTTGCTCCTTGCCATATGACCTCCCTACCCTTCAAAATACTCTTCCAAGCATACGAACCTCCATGTCCTTCCTTGGCTTCCATAATAGAACAATTGGGAAAGAATTTTGATTTAAACACTTTGTAAAACAAAGAGTTTTTATTGTAGAGAAACCTCCACATTTGCTTGGGCTAAAAGAGCATCATTGAACAATGGTAACTCCTTGAAACCCATGTCCCCTTCGGATTTTGGTTCACACATATCCTCCCACTTGATCCAATGAATTTTTCTATGATCTCGTCTTTGTCCCAACCAAAACCTACGAATAAGCTTTTCAATTTCATGACAAAGGCCAAGTGGGAGCTTGAAGCAACACATTGTATATGTTGGAATAGCTTGGAACACTACCTTAATCAACACTTCTCTCCCTGCTTGTGATAGTGGGGTTTCTCCCCAACCCTGAAGCTTTCTCCAAACCCTTTATTTGATGTAATCAAAACTCACCTTTTTGTGTTTTCCTACAAGTGATGGCAAACCCAAATATTTATAGTAGTGCAAAATTTTAGGAACCCCTAAAGCTTCCTTGATTTCTATCCTCATGTCAGTAGTGGTGGATTTACTAAAAAAGATGGATGTTTTGCCTTGATTTATTTGCTGCCCCTACATACTTTCATAGGAGGCTAGGATATCCAGTACCTTTTGGCATTCATTTCTGTTGGACCTGCAAAATAATAAGCTATCATCTACAAAGAGCAGACGGGTTAGTTTTGGGCTTCTTCTACTCAAAGCAAAGCTATGTATAGAACCCTCACTTGCTACCTTCAAAATGAGATTGTTAAGGCCTTCCGTGCATAACAGAAATAGAAAGGGAGATAGGGGATCGCCTCGGTGAATTCCCCTTGTAGGATTAATCAAACCCTTTGGTTCACCATTCACCAACACCGAGTATGAAACTGTTTTGACACAAACCATCATGAGGGCAATCCATCTTTCATTAAACCCTAATTTTCTCATTACTTCCTCCAAAAAAACACCACTCCACTCTATCATATGCCTGACTTATGTCTAATTTTATCGCCATATAACTTGATTTTTTAGATTTGTGAATATTCATACTATGCAATGTTTCAAAAGTAGCAATAATATTATCTGAAATCAAGCGGTTTTTTGTGAAGGCACTTTGGTGTTCAGTTATGATTGAGGGTAGGATTTTTTTTAACCTATTTGCAAGGACCTTTGAAATTTTTTTATAAAGGACATTACGAAGGCTAATAGGACGATAATCAAAAATAGCAATGGGATTTTTAATTTTTGGGATTAAAGTTATGAATGTATGGTTTAAGGGATGGGGTAAAGTGGCAGAATTTAAATATGACAAGATAGTTGTTGTGACATCATCACCTACAAGACCCCAATAATTTGCATACCATCAGGGCCAGGAACTTTTAATGGAGCCATTTGTTTCAATGCTACTTGGTTTCCCAATCAAACACAAACTCTAATAAAGTATCTCAAAATCATTGATGGTGGATTTATAGTAAACTCTTTTATTAATAACATGCATGCTAGCTACTTGGTTTGTTGATTAAAGTTTTTGAAAAAAAAAAAAAAATACTTGGTTAACCCTAATTCTTTTATTTTTCTCAGGTTGACATACGCACAAGTTTATTGGATTGCATTGAGGAGGCATTGGAGTGGAATATTAGATAAGTTCGGGTGAAAGATTTTACAAGAATTATTTAAAAAAAATTTATTTTGTAACAGAAACTATATTTATCATTTGTATAATTCTATGTGAAAATTCAATTTACATTTTTTATTATCTATACTACTATTTAAGGGGCTTCCCCTGTTTGGATTCCTCAATTTTTATGCCTAAAATACCCTCATCATACCCACATACAAGTTTTCAACTAATGGGGATAAATATATAAATTAAAACTCCTATACTTTAAGACCCACAAACTCACGTAAACTTTGTCAGTTTCTTTCATTTTTCTTCAAATTGAAGACATTTAGTTTAGCTCTACATCCTCTTCTTTTGTCTTCTTCTTCTACTTTTAGATTTAGTTTCTAAACAATTTAAACAGAGTTAGAGGCTCACGCCTTTTCAGATTCTATCTTTTGCAAGTTCCTCTTTCTTTTCTTTTATTTTATTTTCTTTATCATTGACTTTCTTTAACTTCTTACCTACCATGGCTGCCAAGTATTCATAGTTTGAGAAGTACTTATCCGTGGGTGAATGTGATTAGGCATTCAAGGGTGTTTGACGGTGGCTTATTACCTGTGGTTGACTTTGAAATTTCAAACAGGAGGGTTTGTGCTTGAATTGGCTGCTTGGAAAAGAATATCGGTAAGGGCTTTTTCTTTTTATTTTGGCCTAGAGTTAAACACAAACTCTTTTTTGGGTATTTTTATTTTTGAAATTTATGTTTTTTTTTTTTTTTTTTTAGTCGTAGGACCCAAAATTTAATATTAGGTCAAGACAGAACAAAAATTGGTTTTTCAAGATATCCAACTATAACTTAGGACCCTTTTTATTTTTATTATTATTATTATTATTTTTTTAAGGCCCTCACGTGTGCCAGGATTTTATTTATTTATTTATTTTTTCTACCAAGACATTAAAGAATTCTTATACAACTCCACGCAAACAAGATAGTTGTTATTGGATCAGATTTTCTTTAACACCAAATTCAATGAAGAAAGGACTTCTTCTTTTGTTTTAGCCCATGAAGTTTCATGTAGTGATACCTTCTTGATTTTGGCCAGCGTTTTTAGCAGTGATACCTTCTTGATCTTGGCTGGATGACTTTTGAATCAAATACTTTGATCAGTGGCCATTGCCGGAAGTAATTTGTTTGCTGGTGAAAACAAGTTCCTTCGAGCATAAGAACTCTCTTTTATTTTGACTTCTTTTTCTAGCCAAATTGGTCTTTGACTAGATAAATACTTCCAATTACCATCAAACTTTTCTGATTCCCCATGAATATGGACATTGAATAGTATTCTTTTGGATATCCTTTATCCAAGGAAGACTTCTTTTGGACTTCTCTTTGTTACAATTATTATTAAAAAAAAAAATTATTATATTGTAATTTACGCTACTATTATCACAAACTCTAATTTACGCTACTATTATATAGTAATTGTTATTATTATCACAAACTCTTTTTTTGGTTTCTTTTTTTTAATAGTAATTTACACTACTTTTTTTAGAGGGTATTACACGCTACATTGTTTCCCAATATCCTAAAAAAATTAATTTCTCATTCAAAATGTATCGGTAATTGGTTTCCCTATTTAATCCTATAACCTCATCTCTCATCTACTTTCCCATCATTTTTGATTAATTGAAATTTAATTTAAAATAATTTTTTTTATAAAAATTAAAAATACTTTGTTTATTCAAAATAATGATAATCTTATATTTAGCCTTAACTATTTTATGTCTCTTAGGTTGATGTATGCACAAATTTATTGGATTGCATTGAGGAGGCATTGGAATGAAATATTAGATAAGTTCAAGTGAGAGATTTCACAAGAATTATATTATGATTCAAACCTCACATGAAATGGTTATTATCTAAGAAATTGTTGTAAAAAAAAAAAATTCTTTTGTAACAGAAACTATATTTATCATTTGTAATTCTATGTGAAATTCAATTTATACTTTTTTTTATAATTATTAATTTACTGCTCCATAAAAAATGTTATGTACCTTTTCTTGGCTTTAAAGGTAGTTAATAAATTTTAAATTAGGATTAAACAAAAAAGGATAACTGTCAAAAATAAAATTTGTGAAAAAGAACAACAACACCACCACCAAAAAGAAAAAAACGTGGATGCACGCAGCAAAAAAATGGTAGTTGCTAAATTTTAAATATAAGCTCTTTTTAACTTTTTGTTATGGATATGTAGTACATGGCTAAATTTTAGGATTAAAACACTACATTTTAGGATTAAATGCAACTTGATAACTGTCATAAATAAAAGAACAACAACAATACCACCAAAAAGAAAAAAATGTGGATGCATATCTGGAGCCTTTCCTTAACAAAAAAATAAAAATAAAAATAAAACAACAAAAATTTGTCAAATACCTTTATGTTCGGGTCGCATTATATTAATCAAATCCACCTTAGCCACCATCCCTATCCATGCCATGCAAACGACCCTTCTCCTGCAAAAACATTAGTCGGCACCTAGATACAATAAATTGTCAGTTTTTATGGGGAGACACCACCCATCATAGACATTGGCAGACGATTAGTTGGGAAGTCATAACTACTCCAAAAGATTCTGGTGGTTTGGTTATTAAATCTTCTCTTCATATGAATATGGCTTTGCTCATGAATCAAGAGGCTTCAGCAACAGCCAACCACACTATGGGCTCAAGTTTTGAAAAACCAAATATTTTCCCCACACGAACCTTTTTGAGAGGGTCGTTAGTCCCAAAGCATCTCATATCTAGAAAGCTATACATTTAGGTATGCAATGGCTTAAGAAAGGAATGAGATGGATAATAGGGGATGGTCAAACCATTCGGGTTTGGGAGGATCATTGGATCCCTGGTGATTCTCTAAGAAGTCGTATTGTAGATCTACTTATGCCACATGAGGAGCAGAGATTGGTGAGTTCCTTACGGGACAATCATATATGAAGGTTAGAGGGTCTTCAAATTCCCTAACCGATGCAATTTAAACAACTTATTAAAGGTTCCTGTGGCCCAGCTGACTAAGTTATCTGATTCCTTTATTTGGGCTCAAAATAACGATGTTTGTTCGGTAAAGTTTTTATACCAACAAGCTAATGTCCCTTTTAATAATTCTACGTGGAATTGGATCTGGAAACTTCATTACCCTAAGAAAATCCAATTTTTTATTTGGAAGTCTATGTGCAATCGGCTACCTACACGTCAATATCTAGCTTTCTCTCGCCTGGATGTTGATGATTGTTGTCCAAGGTGTAAAACTGAAAACACCTAAAATGTGTTTTCAGTTTCCATAACTCAAAACTCAAAAATCAGAGAATTGAGTGATGAAAACAAAAAATTGAAAACAGAGTTATGGGTGCCAAATGGACTTCTCTTTAATGGTCCCACCATTTTTGAGATATGAGTTATGGAAACAGAGTTATGAGTTATGGAAATTGGACTTCCAAATAGCCTCTTAGCTTCTATCTCCAAGAATCTTGCTCTTATCGTTTCTCCACCTACCACTCCAATCTTGGCTTAAAACAAACGGTATGATTTTTCATCTCTTTTTTGGATAATTCAGGATATTTAGGAATAATTATCATGTAGATAAATACTCTAAAATAAATTTTGATAAAATTCAGATTATCCACAATTTTATTGTTATCTGATTATCCCTTTTATTCCCATGCATGCATCCCTATTTTAAACACTAATTATCAACCAATCACAATATTTAATTAATTTTAATTGTTTAACCAATCAAAATTAATTTAAATTGATCATGTGTGGTTGATTCTACCTAGACACAATGCATCTTGACTGTGCAAACTTGATCATGCGATATCTTTCGATTTGATATTCCAATTTGATAACCAGAAACACCGCTGCGACCATTAGAATCTCAAGATCATTTTTATGATATGCAATGAATGAATTAATGCATGTAATGCAAAGACAAAATGATGCATGTAATGCAAGAACAAATTGATGCATGTACTACAATAATGATTTTTTGGGGTACATGGATTGGTCATTCAAGTCATTCTCTTTGATTAAATCATAGGTGCAAAATTGAGTGTCTACAGAATGCCCCTCATTGACAGAGCTTGAAAAGCGAATGTCAATGTAAAACAAAGACACTAATTTTAGCGACCATGATTTAATTGAAGTTAAATTTTCAAAGATTACCTAGCCCTCAAACCTAAAATCTTGGAACAAAGAACTAGCCTTATCTTTTGCCTAAAAAAAAAATGAAAATACCGGACTTAGCTGGTAGTTGATGACTCTGGAAATGATTCTTAGCAATTGGGGTGACTAGGAAACTTTCCTATCCTGATTTTGAAAATGGAGTTATCTGGGATGATGATCAAAGGGATCTCTTCTACTTTGATAATTTGGAACTGAAATGATGATCAAGGGGATCTCCTCTACCTCGATCTGGCTTTAGAATGATGATTAAAAGGATCTACTCTACTTTGATAATCTGGAACTGAAATGATGATCAAGGGGATCTCCTCTACCTCGATCTGGATTTGTTTTTTGCAATAATGATCAAAGGGGTCTCCTCTACTTCGATTTGGATTTGCTTTCTACAATGATCATCAAAGGGATCTACTCCACTTTGATAATTTGGAACTGAAATGATGATCAAGGGGATCTCCTTTACCTCGACCTGGATTTGCTTTCTACAATGGTGATCAAAGGGATCTCCTCTACTTTGATCTAGAACTGAAATGATGATCAAAAGGGGTCTCCTCTACTTCGATCTGGATTTGCTTTTTGCAATGATGATCAAAGGGATCTACTCTACTTTGATAATCTGGAACTGAAATGATGATCAAGGGGATCTCCTCTACCTCAATCTCGATTTGCTTTTTGCAATGGTGATCAAAGGGATCTACTCTACTTTGATAATCTAGAATTGAAATGATGATCAAGGGGATCTCCTCTACCTCGATCTCGATTTTCTTTTTGCAATGGTGATCAAAGGGATCTACTCTACTTTGATAATCTGGAATTGAAATGATGATCAAGGGGATCTCCTCTACCTCGATCTGGATTTGCTTTCTGCAATGATGATCAAAGGGATCTACTCTACTTTGATAATTTGGGACTGAAATGATGATCAAGGGGATCTCCTCTACCTCGATCTGGATTTTCTTTCTATAATGATGATTAAAGGGATCTACTCTACTTTGATAATTTGGAACTGAAATGATGATCAAGGGGATCTCCTCTACCTCGATCTGGATTTGCTTTCTGCAATGATGATCAAAGGGATCTACTCTACTTTGATAATTTGGGACTGAAATGATGATCAAGGGGATCTCCTCTACCTCGATCTGGATTTGCTTTCTACAATGATGATCAAAGGGATCTACTCTACTTTTATAATCTGGAATGGGAATGGCGATCAAAGGTCCTTTCCTACTTCGATCTTCTAGAATGGGAATGACGATCAAAGGTCCTCTTCTACTTCGATCGGGAATGGAATGATGATCAAAGGTCCTCTTCTACTTTGATAATCTGGAATGGGAATGGCGATCAAAGGTCCTTCTCTACTTCGATCTTCTGGAATGGGAATGACGATCAAAAGTCCTCTTCTACTTCGATCTGGATTTGCTTTCTGCAAAAAAAAATCAAAATTTAAAGTTAGACTTTGGCTAATAGTTGCTTCACGGTCCCACTGTTTTTGAGATATATGATTTTCATTTTCTTTTTCTTGATTTGTGAAAGCTCGAAATGTGTGAAAACACAAGAGCTTGTTTAGACCCCCAATTCAAATTACGGCTTGGTTGATTTTACACTAACTTAATATTAAGTGCGGAATAGTGTAAACATAAGCAAACAAGCAATAGAGCTACTCTAATTCATATATAAAGCAACACAGCAGTAAAATGAAATGAACAAGAGTAGGGAAGAGAGATACAAACATAGATAACACCGAGACATGTTATCGAAGAGGAAATCGAAGAATCTCGGCGAAAAACCTCTTCGCCGCCCTCCAAGCGGTAATCGATTCACTAGACAATCAGTTGGGATACATGGGTTATCAAGAGACCCTCCAAGCCTAATCTACCCACTGTACCTAAGCCCTCCAAGCTCCTACTCCAACAAGGTTTCTTGGAACCGTGTTTTGTCTAGCTCTCCAGATCCCGCAACAAGCTCCATGTTGCATCTGCCATCCTTGCCTTCTTCCAATACTTCCCAACAACTCCAAAAACACTCCCTACACTCTGAAAATGTGTGGATTGTGTTTTGGTACAAATCTTCTCTCAATGTATGATAATGGGAGAGGGAAGGAGAAGAGGCTACAATGAATTCTCACTAAGGACGAGTAGCTTTCTCTTTCTAAAAGATGGGTGTGTGTTATAGAAAATCTATCTAGGGTTTTTCTCTCTGAATAGCCTCTCTTACATTTGTGGGTAATGAGAGTATATATAGTATGGGTGAAGGGTAAGGAATTCACACATAAAAATCCTCTAAGCAGAATGTTTCGCGACTGTCTCGCGGGAAAGCCTTACCTGTGAGACACTCGCAAAAACGATAGCCTGGCACAACTCTTCAGCTTCCAGTCATTTACTCCTCACATGCTCTTTCGTGGCTTAGCTTCTCACGAGCTTCTTGCGAAATCCACTAATTCTTCATTTAAGCTTGAGTCTTCACCAACTTAATACTAAACCTAATACAATAAAATCCCACAAAATACAAGGAACAAAATTAGAGCAATTACAACACTTTTTGTCATGGAATAAAGCCAACATAAAACATAGTTGTAAATCACAACTTTACAATCTCCCCCTTTGCCTATTCCGTGACAAAACACCCTATAACAGACTCCAGACTTAAACATGAGTTTGGGAACAATGGCAATACTCACTCACACCTAAATCTAGAAGCTGTGTAGCACTTGGAACATATATACCTGTAACTTGAAACACTTGCACAAAACACATTAGATCCTCAAGGTAAATCAAGTGATAAAAGGACAAGTATAATGTAACAAGTAAAATGCTATCAAGTAAACATGTTGTGAAACATATGAACAACTTGATCAAACACATAACAATCATATGGAAATGACCACAATGATCATAAAGCAAAGCAAATGATCATCCGAACATGCAATCAATAAAGCACAATAGCGTAAGGATAAATGCATGTCGAACACTCGACCAATGCAAAATACATGAAGTATATGCATCTAGGAACAAGATCTTACTAGGGCACAAGAGTAATATAAACCAAAACAAAACAAGGAAAATGTCTTCTCCCCCTTAGTATATGCATCTCCCCTATAGCTTTCTCCCCCTACGAATGTGCATGAGGTAGAATTACTCCCTTTAAGAGTGTGCACATGAGTCATATAGAAATGACGATACAAACCTGTATACTCTCCGGTATACTCTCCCCCTTTTTGTCACGAATAGACAAAAAAATCAAGAGGAATGAGGGAAAGAAAAGAAGATATGAGCAAGGGTATGATGCATGAGGGGTGCAAGATGAATGAGAAAATGAAACTCAAACATAAGACAAAAACATAAAAAAAATGCTACAAAGCATAAAGAACATGACATGCTAAGGATGATGGAACATGACGTAAACCTAGGCACGACAAAGACACAAGAACATGTTAAGTGCTAAAAGGTCTAAAAAGACTTGACTAGCATGAGAGAAGTGCAAAACATGTCAAGCGTTAGAGTGTGTGTAGCAAAGGTGCATCTAGTGTGCATGTGAGATGCATGACCAATGCATGAATAAGCATTCACGGGGCAAAGTGTATAAAACACACCACCAATGATCAAAACATGATAAACATGAATAATTATGGTCACACCCAAAGTTTGGTACTAATCAGAGTCCAAAACAATGAGAAAATGTCATTTGGGCATTTTATCAAACACTTAGAGTGCACACACTTCACAAGTATGTTAAACAATGCAAGAACATATGAAAATCTTGCCTAAATACATGTTATTTTTGCCACAAGGGGCCAACATCCAAAGCAAATCATCATTTAAAACAAAGCCCAATCAAAAAGATTGACACAAATTAAGTTTTCCAACTCCTATTTGAGAAAATCTCAACTATGAACATAAAACCCCAAAAAGCATAATCTAAGGATCAAAATAGATGAAAAGAGTTAAAGATTTCCTTAAATATGTTTATGAAATGTAAAACACTTGAAATTAGTTGGGTTTTGATGTTAAAGCATTAAAATAGGGGTTTAGGAGAAGATGGGAGAAGTTTAAAACAAATGTCCCACGAAATGCCCTTTAAAAAGCTGATCTGGGAATTTTCGCGTGAAGCTGACTTGCGAAAGTACTCGTAAAATTTTTCGTGGGTAAGCCTTACTCGTGAGCTACTTGTGAAACAATAGTGAAACTCTTTGTTCAAAGTTGAAAAAACTTTAAAATTGGACCATTTAACTCCCAGTTGAGCTAACACATGAAATGGGTCATGAAAACACCCAGAAAACATGTTATTCACATAAAAACAACTTGAAAAACTTTGAAAAACATGGGTGATACAAATCACTTCCAAAAGCAAACAAAAAGAACAAAAATCTTCTTGGTTTGATCCATATATGGTTGAGCACACACACATCACATTTGAACATGTACAACCACACAAATGAAATAGGCATTCATTGAACATTAAACTTGTGTGTTGTGTGTGTGGATCAAGTGTGGAATAATCCTTAGACTAGAGTGAAGCTTCAATGATCAATTCAATCAAGTCATACACAACTGATACGAAATCAAGTAGTCTATCTCAATTATAGAAATAAGCATATATGACCTCCCACAAAAGAATGATTAGAAAATTTAGAAGCTTTTCATTTGGCTTCTGCATAATTCATGACATTTGATCATTTTTGGATAATACATCTTCTTTTAAGATCGGTGCTTGAAATTTTTGATATTTCAACATTGTGATTTAGCCTTTGGCTTTTTGAGCACCATACATTTCAATTTAAAAGGTCGTTTTCCCTTTTTCCTAGTCAAATACTAGTATGTGCGATAGGCTTTTGCAGCTCATAATCTCTTTTTCATTTTGAGATTCACATTTGGTGAGCTTTATTCGCAAAAACATAAAAATAAAAATGGGAAGATATATAGGCACAAGTCTATGCAAGTATCAAGGCAAATAAGACTATTGACCAATCATTCATGACAACTTTGAAGATCTATTTACAACAATCACACATAGATTTCAAGATTTCTCCCACAAAGATGTAAGTGCATACATAACAAGCTAAGCTCGTAAATGCACTACGCCATTAGTATGAAAGTACTAGGCCAAACTTACATGTGAAAAGTGCTCAAATATATACGATCAAACTTTTTGAAATTTTCACTTTTTATGTGGTTTTGGATTTTTACACACACAAAACAAAGACATAAAAGTAAGATAAAAAAAAAAACAAAACAATGCATATAAAGAGATGCATGATGCACAAATGCATGACAATGAAGCATCCAATGCATAAAGGGTCCTACAAAGATCGAAAGAATTAGATCAAGGACCAAAGGAGCAAAAGCTCAACCATAGGATCCCTTCCTCATCCAAACGGAATGATTTTTTGGAATGAGTGTCTCATTAGAAGTGAGATGAGGGTTGGAAGAATGAGAACTGAAGATGCACATAGACAAGGAGGTAAGAGCATTAACCACTTTCTTCAACAACTTACCATTTTCCATCCAATCCGGTTTAGCTTTCAAAGCACAACTTCCAAAAAGCTCAAGTTTCTCCTTTCTTTTGATTCTCTTAAAAGCTTGAAACTTAGAGCAATGAGGTCTTAAATGACCAAAGACACTACAATGGTGACAAACAATGTGTTTAGGTCCACTAGGCTTTTTGGGAAGGGATCTAACAACAAAGGTTTGTTCTCTTTTTAACTTGGGGCATTGGGGTCTTATGTGACCGATCACACCGCAATGGTGGCAAGTAGGAACAAACTTAGATCCACTCAATTCCCTAGAATGGGACCTAAATAAAGGCTTAGGCTTAAGAGCCTTTCTCTCTACTTTTTGATTTCTTTTGTGTGGAGGAATGTACCCGATTTGTCCTTTGAGGTAGAACACACAATAGGCACAAAATTGGGTACCACAACATGATTGCAACATATATTTTCTTCCGTTTTAACAATAGGTTCAGCAATCAAACACTTGGCATGCATCTTAAGAGATTCATTTTCAGATATAAGATCATCAACAAGTTTGTTAGACAAAACAAGTTTAGCATTCAAGTCCCTATTCAAACATTCAAACTCTTTCAGCTTTTCAAGAGAAATTTCAACAAGATTCTTATATTTCTCAACCAATTTGTTGGATTCATTGAGCTTAGCAATCAAATCATCCTTTTCACAAACTAACTTGCTCAAATTCTTTTGAAACTTCTTAGCATCTTTCTTCAAGAGTTTGATGTTAGGAATATCAACAACAACACTTAAAGATTCATGTAACATGTCATCACAATCATGAGGATTAACACTCATAAAGGCATTTTCACAAACACATGGCATGTTACAATCAACAACATCCATAGAAGCATACAAAGCATTATCCACGGCAAAACACACAAGGGGTCAAGGATCACACTTAGGTAATGAAACCAAATCAAGTGTACTCGCTTTGATACCAATTGAAAACTCGAAATGTGTGAAAACATAAGAGCTTATTTAGACCCCCAATTCAAATTACGGCTTGGTTGATTTTACACTAACTTAATATTAAGTGCGGAATAGTGTAAACACAAGCAAACAAGCGATAGAGCTACTCTAATTCATTTATAAAGCAACACAGCAGTAAAATGAAATGAACAAGAGTAGGGAAGAGAGATGCAAACACAGATAACACCGAGACGTGTTATCAAAGTGGAAACCGAAGAATCTAGGCGAAAAAACTTTCCGCCGCCCTCCAAGCGATAATCGATCCACTATACAATCAGTTGGGATATATGGGTTAGCAAGAGAGCCTCCAAGCCTAATCTACCCGTTGTACCTAAGCCTTTCAAGCTCCTACTCCAACAAGGCTTCTCGGAATCGTGTTTTGTCTAGCTCTTCGGATCCCGCAACAAGCTCCATGTTGCATTTGCCATCCTTGGCTTCTTCCACTGCTTCCCAACAACACTAAAAACACTCACTACACTCTGAAAATGTGTGGATTGTGTTTTGGTACAAATCTCCTCTCAATGTATGATAATGGGAGAGGGAAGGAGAAGAGGCTACAATGAATTCTCACTAAGGCCAAGTAGCTCTCTCTCTCTAAAAGATGGGTGTGTGTTGTAGAAAACCTATCTAGGGTTTTTCTCTCTGAATAGCCTCTCTTACATTTGTGGGTAATAAGGGTATATATAGTACGGGTGAAGGGTAAGGAATTCACACATAAAAATCCTCTAGGTAGAATGTTTCGCGACTGTCTCGCGGGAAGGCCTTACCTGTGAGGCACTCACGAAAATGACAGCCTGGCACGACTCTTTAGCTTCCAGTCATGTGCTCCTCACTTGCTCTTTCGCGGCTTAGCTTCTCGCGAGCTTCTCGCGAAATCCACTTATTCTTCATTTAAGCTTGAGTCTTCACCAACTTAATACTAAACCTAATACAATAAAATCCCACAAAATACAATGAACAAAATTAGAGCAATTACAACACTTTTTGTCATGGAATAAAGCCAACATAAAACATAGTTGTAAATCACAACTTTACAATTTGGACTTTGTCAAGAAAAGTTTAATTAACAAAAGATTTTTCTATTGAGAAACAGATTTTTGAAACTTAGAAGATTTGATATTCTTATTTCAAATTCTAAGACTTTGGAAATTTGAGATTTTTACTTGAAATCTGGAACTTAAAATCTGAAATTTTGAGCCTTAGAATTTTTGACAATCAAGGCTTGGGATTTTGATCATGAAATTTGTGGTTTATTTTTTTATTTTTATTTTTTACTTGAAATTTTGAAAACTGAAGGTTTGGATTTAAAAATATGGCATTGAGAATGTGGAATTTTTTAATCTTGGGAATGAAAATTTTGAATTGACAATTTGGGATTTGAAGTTGTTCTGAAAGATTTGTTTGGGAGATTTATCTTGTGAAGATTTTTTAGGAGATTTGTCCTTTGAAGATTTGTTCAGGAGATTTTTCCTTTGAAGATTTATACAAGAGATTTTTCCCTTGAAAATTGGTTCAGGAGATTTTTCCTTTTGAAGATTTGTTTAGGAGATTTTTCCTTTTATGAAGATGTGTTCATGAAGAATTGTTTAGGAGATTTTTCCTTCGAAGATTTATTTAGGATATTTTTCCTTTGAAGATGTGTTCAGGAGATTTTTCCTTTTATGAAGATGTGTTCATGAAGATTTAATTGTTCAGGAGATTTTTCCTTTGAAGATTTATTCAGGAGATTTTTCCTTTTAAGATTTGTTCAGGAGATTTTTCCTTTTATGAAGATGTGTTCATGAAGATTTAATTGTTCAGGAGATTTTTCTTTTGAAGATTTATTTAGGAGATTTTTCCTTTTAAGATTTGTTCAGGAGATTTTTCCTTTTGAAGATGTGTTCATGGAGATTTGTCCATTTAAGATTTGTTCATGCAGATTTATCCTTTGAAGATTTGTTCATGGAGATTTGTCCTTTTGAAGATTTGTTTAGGAGAATTTTCCTTTGAAAATTTGTTTAGGAGATTTTTCCTTTTGAAATTTGTTTAGGAGATTTTTCCTTTTATGAAGATGTGTTCATGAAGATTTGTTCAGGAGATTTTTCCTTTGAATATTTATTCAGGAGATTTTTTCTTTGAAAAGTTTGTTAGGAGGTTTGTCCTTTTATAAATTTTATATTTGGAGATTTTTCCGTTTTGAAAAATGTTTTAGGAGATTTATCCTTTTGAAATTTTGTTAGGAGATTTGTCATTTGAAAATTGAAGCTCAAGCGATTTTTCCTCATTTAATTTCCTGCAAGAAAAACAAGAGTTGATTTCTAGTCAGTTAATTTGTATAACTCATGAACTACCACTCCTTGATCTTTGTGTTTGATGACTTTGATATGTATGGACTTATTCTTGTAAGAGCTTGATTCAGAAAAGTTTAGGGTATGTTTGGTAACTTTTTTTTCCCTTATTTTCTATTTTCAAAAATAATTTTCTATTTTTGAAACTAAAAAACTTATTTGGCAACTCAAAATAGACAGAAAACAAAAATTGGTCTCAAAACTGAATTTGTGAAGGAAACTGAAAACATGCAAAAGGTTATTTTTAGTTTCTAATTTTCAAAAGTCAATGAAAATACGCATTTAATTTAATGATTTTGTCTCATTTAATGAGTTAGCATTAAATTTCAAATCCTTGTAACAACATATTCTCAAAAACAAAATTTTGAAAATAGAAAACAAAAACTGTTACCAAACATAGCCTTAGAGTTTACCTGATGAAGTTTTGTGGTGCAAAGGTTTGAATTTACCTGACAAATTTTGAAATGGGTGATCTTACTTGAATGAGGCATAGCTGAATGCCCCTAGTCTCCAAATTGAAGCATGATTTTGAAAACCTTGACTTTTGAGGAAAATATGATTTTTTTTTTTCAAAATGGATGAGGCATGGCCGAATACCCCTAGTTTAGAAATGGATGCATGATTTTTGGAAATCTTAATTTTATTTTTCTTCTGAAAAGATGATGATGATCTTCTTCTTTTTTTTAAATGAATGAGGCATGGCCGAATGCCCCTAGTTCAACTATTAATGTGAATTTTGAAAAATCTTATTGTGTAGGGACCTTCAATAAAGAAAAATTTCAGTAAAACAAGATCAAAATCGCAAAACTGGGCAAAATAAGAACTGCTGGGATGATGGTAGCATCTAAACTGAAGATTGATGGTGATTGTTGAGTAGATGAAAGATCCATGTCCACCTCCTGCAAAAGATTCTTTCCATGAGCTTGTTAGTAATCAATTATTATAAAAATATTTTAGGCCAATGCCCTTAGTTTAGACATGCTTGCATAGAAAATTGATGATATGCTTAATGCAAAATAGATGCTCAGCCTAAATTCACACAAAGAAATGTCTTGATTTCGAGTCTTTGAAAAAATATTTTTTGAGTGATTGTGATCGGGCCTTTAGAAAGGCTACCTACGTACCTTTCTCATAGAGGATTAGGTCCAAATGTATTTCGAAAAAAAGTTTTTTGAAAAATGATTTTTGATTTTTGATTTTTTTTTGAAAATTTTGAAATGAAGATTTTCTTTTTGGTAATTGGGACCGGGCCTTTGAAAAGGCTACCTACGTACCTCTCTCATAGAGGATCAGGTCTAGACATAGTTTGGAAACAAAGTTTTGAAAAATGAAGTTTTGAAAAATGAATTTTCTGAAATGAGATTTTTTTTTGAAATTTATCTTTTTCAAATGAACAAAAGGTGATCCTTTTAACAATCTCTTTGACCAATCATAATGCCCAATTGTCAACTCAATCTCATTGGCTAGAAAGGATTTGAAATCATTAAAAACATGTAATCAAATTTGCTTCTTCATTTTGAAAAAATTTTAGATTAAATCTTCAAAGACAATCAAAGAAATGAAATGCTTGGGGATCACACATGTTGGGATCAAGCAAGAAAGGGAAAAATTCTAAGTCTGAAGATTTGAAAATTTTTGAGAATTTTGAAATTTTTTCTCTTGAGAGTTATTTTATGTTGGGAGCAAAGAAAGTGAGTGTTTGGGGCATAGAAAAAAATTTGGTCACTTGAGAATTTGTGAAATTTATCAGCCAGTGGGGCTTGATAATCTTAAGCAGTTTGCTTAGAAAAAAATTTTGGTCACTTGAGAATTTCTGAAATTTATTAGCCAGTGGGGCTTGATAATCTTAAGCAGTTTGCTTAAAAAAAAAAATTTGGTCACTTTAGAATTTGTGAAATTTGTCTTTTGATGATATCAACTAGTGGGGTTTGATAATCTTGAGCAATTTCGTTCTTAATCCAAGAGAAAATATAATCAGAGCTAAATGTGTGCTTTCAATCAACAAGACTTCAAGGAGGGCTTTATTCAAAGGTTGTAATGTAAACCGAGTTCAAGTTATTGAAAGGAATGATATAAAAGGCTCAAAAACCCTTATGATGCTTCCCCAAGTATGTAATACTTTAAATTCAAGCATTGGAAGATTTTTCCACAACTTCCATTATTGACTCTTGTGCTAAAATCCTTGTCATGTTCATCATCTTCTCATTGGCCTTCATTGATTCCTTTCATTTGGTCTTTTTTTTTTTTTTTTAGCTCAACAACTTCTTCTTTTTGGTCTTCTTAGCATCTTATCTTGTGGTCAGATCACTCACTCTCATTCTTTTTTTGTTCTTCTCATTTTTTGAAAGATTTTTTTTTTTTGAATTTTTAATTATTGTTTTTGCCCTATCTTTTGCCTAGACCACCTTTTTGGGTTTTCAGCCTAGCAGGATTTCTCTTTTTTTGTCTCTAATTTTTGCCTAGGCCACCCTTTCGGGTTTTCAGCCTAGCGATCTTTTTTTTTTTTTTATTGTTTTTTTTTGGAATGTTATTGCCTTTCACTCAACTACATTTTTTTCTTTCAATTTGACAGACTTCCATCTTTCCTAGATGAATTTATATTTCTCCTTGATACCCTTTTATCTTTTCTAATGCACTTTCATTTTTCTTGACTTGACTAAACACACTTTTTTTTTTTTAATTTATGAAATGTGTCTTTTTTTTTTCATCTTCCTCAATTTGATTGAGTTTCTTCTCTTGATGAATCTTCATATTTGCTCATCCCTCTCAACTTGAATGATCTTTCATGGAATCTCATGTCTCTTGTGTCTTTTGATGAATCAGTATTCTCTCACAACTTGATGAAAATTCTTGCTTTCACTTCTTTCTCTCTTTTTTTGGTTGAATTCTTTTCTAGCTTGATAGCCTTCTCTTTTTTCTCACAGTTTGATGCTTTCTCAAAATCTTCTTCCCTCCGTCTTTGGTCCTCTATTCCATTTTAGGATGTCCCAAAATATTGTCCTGTTTCTAAAAATAAAAGTCATTAATTTACTAATGTTCCTATTATAACCCTATTTTATTTTCAAAACTAATTGGGGCACATTTTTTGATAAATTTATTTAAGGGTAGTTTTGAAAACTTATATATTTTTAAAAGGTAGACAAGACAATAAATGATGTTCCCTTAAAAAGTTTGACTTTTCAAGCAGGACAAAAAAAGTGGGACGGAGGGAGTATTTCTCCTTGATGGATTTCCTTTCTACCTAGCTTTGATGGAGTGAACTATCCGTTTGTTTGATGAACTCTCTTTTCTGAACTTTATGAATCTTCCTCTTTTGAACTTGTCAAATTGTTTTCATTGAGGACCTTTACCAAGTGGTGATGGATCCATAATGTCAACACTTCCTCATCTTGAGATTTAAGCATGCATACTAAATATTCCCACCCAAGGTTTATATTTTTAATGGGTTGATTGAAAAACAGGCTAATTGTTTAAAGGTTCAAGTTGGCTAGCAATTGATAGTTATTGTAATTAGTGTCAAGGAACAATGGGGGTTATCAAAGGTGGACTCCTATACCTAGTGATGCTTTCTTGTAAACACAGCAACTTAAACCCTTTTAATAAATTATTCTTGGAATAAGAGTTCAAATGCTCCAATGATGTGACAAGATTTTGAGAGATTGGGATTGAGTGTATGTAGTTTGAGAAATTTGGATGAATGGATGTATTTCTTTGATTGCCTTTTAGGACCTTTCTTATCATATTTTGAATGTTTAGCAAAAGTCCTTACATGAATTGAATGAGATTAAATCCCTCTTTGGAACAAATTGATTAGTAAAGCAATTAATCATCATGATTTGTAAGGAATTTTGTCAAATGGATCTTCTTGTATTCTCTTGAAAGGAAGGCTTTTGAAAAAATAAAATTTGGAGTCTTTGAAAGGGAGGCTTTGGGAAAATCTTGGAGTCTTTGAAAGAACAGAAAAGGGTTTTTAGAAAAAGGTTACTAAGAAAGCCCCATGCCCCTAGTGCAAATTAAAAAAAAAAAAAAAAAATTCTTCTTTTTTTTGATTTTTGATTTACATATGAATAACATGATGAATCAAATGCATCAAACACTACATGAACTTTATTGAGCAAATAACCAACTAGAAAGAAAATCCTAAACAATAAAATCAGAGAGCCTATCTAAAAAACAACTTGTAAAATAAAATTAAAAAAAAAGTCAGGATTACTGGCTGATGAAGGCGGAGTGATGAATTGTTGATCATTCAGATCTTGAATGGCGTACCTTAAGCTATGACATCTGTCAGTTGTATGGCGTTTCCCTTGATGATATCTACAATGAGCATTAAGATTGTATCTTCTAGGCACGGGGTGTGGTATTGGCGTGGGACCCAATGGCTTCAGTAATCCCTTAGCTTGTAGTTTCTCCAAGGCTTCACTCAAAGTCATGTGTAGTTCTGAAAAATTTCTTCGACGCCTACAATTGCTAGTTGATGGTTTGATTGCATCGTTACTGATGTGATAAGACACTATCTCCTTGGGGATTGAGTCCGTTGACATGTTCTTGTTGATTGGAGAGGACAGTTGGAAAGACAACTTGTTGAAATCCTTAACTCTTTTCTTCAGAAATTGGAAGTGTGGAATCTCTTTAGGTTCTGGTGAATTATCCTTGCACAAGGTAGAGAGCATAGATTGATTGGCTAAGCTGACTTGTAATGCAGAGTTGGCTATCTGGGAGATCTAGACTAGCTCTTCATTCATCTTCTCTTGACCTTCTAGGATGGAGTTAAGAACATCTTCACTTCTTTCTTGGCTCATTAGGATTGAACCTTTCTTGGGCTTGATGGGCTTGAACTTATGATCTAAAAGGTTGAAATCTCGATGGAATTTGGCTTTGGGTTGTCCATCTCCAAATGTGGGGGTTTGAAGTGTCTCCTTCCCTTGTAATGTGGGCAATTTGTGTTGGGTCATTAGGATTGGTATCTTGGGGTTTGAAGTGTCTCCCCCTATTTGTGGATGTTGGGTTTTTTGACTGGGGTTTGAAGTATCTCCCCCTATTTGTAGGTATTGGGTTGCTTGATTGGGGTTTGAAGTGTCTCCCCCCATATGTTGGTGCTTGGTAATTTGATTGGGGTTTGAAGTATCTCCCCCGTTTGTGGATACTGGGTTGCTTGATTGGGGTTTGAAGTATCCTGTAGGTTGGATATGGGATTGTGATGTTGCAGTAGCGAAGTGTCCTCTATGCTTACGGGCTTCAATACCGTGATGGGAGTGATGGGCTTAGAATTGGAGCTACTAGCTTGAGTGTCGGCCTTAGGTCCTCTTTGCAACCTTCCTTTGGATCTTGGCCAAATTCTCCCCTCTTGCTTTTTCTCTCTTTCTCTCTATCTCTCTATCTCTCTAGAACATGCTCTGTTGTGCCAATTAAAGCTAGGTCACCATCTGCATCGAACAACCAAGCAAAAAAAATACACACAACGTGCAATGCAATTTTAACCTGGTCCGACCTAAGGGTAGGTTCTAAGTCATTACGTTGTAGGGTAGGTTTGTTGTTTCATTGTTTCCTATAGCTAGGATGTTACACCTCCCAACTTGTAATGTAATGAACATTATGTTGGTCTGAACGGCATGGTTTGTCCATTACAGTCAACAGGAAATGATCTAGTGACTTTGGGCTATTAGTTGGTGAGTTCGCCACTGGGTACTCGAATCTAATGAAAACTGGTGATCCATGGTTACTACCACCACAAAATTGTTGAAAAGGGGTGCATTCATTGTAGTTTGGATGGCACACATAATGACAATTAGGGGAAAGCTTTTAACAAACAATACAAATGACAAATATCATACAACATCCCATCAAACATAAATAACCACACAAACAACAATATCATGCAAGACCATGCAAAACAATGGTACATATTTGGCCACTTAAGTCTAATATGAAACTTAGCCCTCAACATCCCCAGTGGAGTTGCCACTGTGAGAGATGTGTCCCTCAAAAAAAGAGATTCAGGTACCTTTTCAGGTCACCTCTCTTTTTGGGTAAGTGGTATGGAGTCGCCACTTATTTTTCTTTATAAAAAAAGAAAAAAGAAAAACTAAATACATGATTGAATTGTTCTCTTCATTGATTGAATGAAAAAATTACATATCTTGAAAAACTTGAAAATTACATAGTTTTGGGTCCTAGTTACAATCTACCAAATAATTACATGGCTTTTTGTCCTAGTTACATCCTACCCAAAATAAAAAGTAAAGGCAAGGCTAGATCTACTTAGCCAGAGACCTAAATCCAGAGGCTAGGTTATGGAATGGGAAGGTGTTAGGCACCCATTTCACCCATACAGAGTCTGGTCTTCTAGACTCTTGTGATCAATGTACTATGTTATGCATGTCATGAATAATATGTTGTACATGTGAAACAAAAATTAAATCACACAAATTTATTTATGACTGAAGTCTCTTCTTTTGTTTTAAAAAATTCAGATCTGTTTTGATTAATAATAAAAAAAATGATTTTAATTTGTCAAAAATACTAGATCTGTTTTTGTGAGATGTAAAAAAAATGGTTTTTAGAAACAAAAATTCAAATGTGTTATGTGATTAAAAAAAATGGTTTTTAATAGTAGAAAAATCAGATCTGTTTTTATTTAATAAAACACAAAGTCTTTTGGTTAAAAAAATTTAGATCTATTTTTAAGAGATAAAAAAAATGGTTTTAAGTTTTGTAAAAGATCAGATCTGTTTTTATTTAATAAAAAATATTTTTTATTAAGAGGATCTCATTCACAAAATAATTTCATGTTACATGACTCAAAAAAAAAAAAAACAAACAACAAAACAACAATTCAGGATCTCTTTATTTATTTCAAAAATCTACATACATTAAAAAAAATCAGATCTGTATCTAAAGAAGATACAAAATCCGTTCTTTATTTTAAGAAAAATTCAGATCTTCATCTAAGAAAGATGTAGATCAGTTTTTTTGTTTGATGAAAAATTCGGATCTACATCTAAAAAAAAGTAGATCCGTTTTATTTTTTTGATGAAAAATTCAGATCTACATCTAGGAAAGATGTAGATTAGTTTTTATTTTGATGAAAAATTCAGATCTACATCTAAAAAAGATGTAGATCAATTTTTATTTTTATGAAAAATTCAGATCTACATCTAAAAAAGATGTAGATCCGTTTTATTTTTTATTAAAAAAATCAATTTAGTACATGCAGATCTCTAAAACTAAGAAATAGATTATAGTAATGACAAAAGAATCAAGAACACATGTTGATAATCTGAATTAACAAATCAGCTCTTAAAACTCACCTTAGCACCCTCCTTCCACGATAGAGCAAGTCCACCGCTCCTGCCATCACTTGGGACGGTGATACCTTGTGTGTAGTTCAGCTTTGATTGAAGCCCTTTTATTCTGCTAATACTGGCCTTTGTTTCAGCTAAAAAAACCAACAGGGGTTCTCGTGTTCTCACCTCATCGGCAAGAGTTCAAACCGCCAAAGTAGACCCCATACCTCGGCAGTTCCACGCCATCACGATCATTGAGCACGGCGGGGTTGCGCCGCAGGCACCACCTCTCCGCCAACCGTCTCTTCTTCATTCTCTAGGGTGAGTTTCCTCTGGTTCTTTCCCTTTCGTTTTTTCTGGTCAACAACGTTGGGATCCAGTTCTAGCAATGGAGTTGGACCCAAACGTTTTTTATTTTCCTGACCGACTCAATAAAAAAGGAGGAGGCATTAGGGAATATTAAAGGGGTGGCAGTATGCAGGGGTGCTCCAAGAATAACCCATCTTCTTTTTGCGGATGACAGCATAGTTTTTTGTAGGGCTTCCCTTGATGAAGCTAATCGAGTCATGAAGGTGCTTGAGGAGTATGAAAGGGATTCGGGGCAAAGGCTTAATAAGGAGAAAACTTCCTTATTTTTCAGTAAGAATACAAGTAGGGAAGTCCAAGACCAAGTAAAAGGTTTGTTTGGAGCTCAAATTGTAAGACATCATGAAAAATATCTTGGGTTGCTGCAACTAGTGGGTAAGGGGAAGAGGAAAGCCTTTAATCATATCAAAGAGATGGTGGGAAGGAAAATTGCGGGATGGAAAGGTAAACTTCTCTCTAATGCAGGGAGAGAAATCCTTATAAAAGCCGTAGCCCAAGCCACGCCTACCTATACTATGAGTTGTTTCAAACTCCCGGACTCTTTATGCAAGGAGTTGAATTCTATGGTGAGAAATTTCTGATGGGGGCAGAAGGATGAAGAGCGAAAAATGGAGTGGATATCTTGGGAAAAACTATGCATTCCAAAGATGGAGGGGGGCATGGGTTTCAGAGACTTTAAGACTTTCAACCTAGCCCTCTTAGCAAAGCAAGGTTGGAGAATCCAACAAAATCCACACTCCCTCGTCCATAAAGTCTTTAAGGCAAAGTACTTTGCGGGGTGTTCCTTTCGGGAGGCGCAATTGGGCTATAGACCATCCTATGTTTGGAGGAGTATCATGGCAGCCAAGGACTTAGTAGTGAAGGGCTCTAGATGGGTAATTGGAAATGGGGAAAAGGTTCATATTTGGGAAGATAGATGGATTCCAAATCCGGACTCATTCAAAGTTATCAGTCCAAGGGGCCCTTCAACTAATGTTGTGATGGTTTCGGATCTTATCAATAGGGAGACACGTGGCTGGGATGCTAATTTGGTTAGAAACTCTTTCCTTCCCCATGAAGCTGAAACTGTATTGGGAATTCCTCTTAGTCCTAGGCTTCCTAAAGACTCCATAGTGTGGGCTTGGACTCCTAATGGCTGTTTTACTGTGAAGAGTGCCAACTGGGCAGCCCAGAAGTTGATACCGAAGCTAAATAAGCAGGGAGAAAGAGGGGAAAGTTCAGATGGGTCGAAATCTAAAGCCATTTGGAAGCTCATTTGGAACTTGGACTGCCCAAACAAAATTAGGCACTTTATGTGGAGGGCGTGCAAAAACATTCTCCCAACAAAGTTTAGATTAAAGTCGAAAGGTGTGGAGGTGGAAACTAGCTGTGATGTGTGTGGAAGAGATGAAACTGTCAGCCATATACTGTGGGGATGTAAAACAGCAGCAAAGGTTTGGAGTGCAACAAAGATAAAGCTTCCCCTTTAGCCTGAGCCTTGCCTGGACTTTGTGGACATTGTTTGGGAAATAAAGGAGAGATGCCCGGCGGTTGATTGGGTTTTGTTTGCAATTACGGGTTGGAGTTTATGGAGTAACCGGAACAAACTCAGACATGAAGGGAGTGGAAAAACAGTAGCTGAAATGGTAAGATTTGCAGCGGAGTATGCAGAGGAAGTGAGGCAGACTCATCAGGTTAATCCCTGGACTCCCAATTCAGGTATGCCCTCATGGAATCCTCCTAGTCTCGGCTGGTACAAGATCAATACAGATGGAGCTGTTTTTGGGTGTATTGGTTGTTGTGGAATAGGTGTTGTGATCAGAAATGAAAGGGGCCAGCTGATGGGTTCGATGAGTAAACGCATGGAGCTGCCTTTGGGTGCATTGGAGACAGAAGCCAAAGCCGTGGAGGAGGGGATACAACTGGCATGGGACCTTGGACTCAAAGACATCATCATTGAGAGCGACTCGCAGATTGAAACAATTTACCTTGGACTCAACCCCTTCTGGTGAGTGCTCTGCGAGGGCAAGGTCCCATTCAAAGCTTCATAAGGAAGGTAATTGAAGGCATTGAATGGTCTCTGAGACAATTTAGTGCGTGGAAGGTTGTCCATACCAGAAGGGGTTGCAACAGGGCAGCCCACATATTGGCAAAAAATGCCAAAGATTTAGATGATTGTATTGTTTGGGTAGAGGATACCCCCTTAGTTATTAAGGACCAAATACAATGTGATGTAATCAATTTGAACTTTGTTCTGGATTAATGAATGTTTATTGAGTGTTGTTTATCAAAAAAAAAACAAAAAGAATTAACAAATCAGAACATGAATATTTAAAACAAGAAAGCATGCATCATCATGATTAAAGAACATAAGAACAAAAGAGTTAGAAAGCAACCTCTTGCATGAGCACTCTTCTACTTGAGAGGATATTTTAGGGTTCAAAGAAACTTGTTTAGCTATGTTTGAAATCTAAAAACCCTAACTCTCCTAACAAATCCCAGAGAGGATCAATTAATCTCAGAAATTTGTAAGTCTCCAAAATGTATGCCTCTCAGAGCGTAAAAAAAAAAGGTACTTGAAAGTTCAAAAACGTGTACAAAAACACTTTTGAACGTTTAGACCCCCAAAAACCAATTTAAACAACTCACGCAATATGTTAAACAACTAGTGTGCGGAAACTTAACATATGCTATAACATGGAATTGATTAAACAACTATCTAAGCCACAACAAAATAAACCACAGCAGATTAATGTAAAGGCAGAGATAGAGAGGAAGGAAGATGCAAACACAGCGATAACACCAGATATGTTATCGAAGAGGAAACCGAAGACCTCGGCGAAAAACCTCTCCGCCGCCCTCCAAGCGGTAATCAATCCACTAGAAAATACAGTTGGGATACAAGGACAGCAATAGACCCTCCAAGCCTAATCTACCCAATGCACCTAAGCCCTCCAAGCTTCTTGCTCCAACGAGGTTGCGCCGAACCTTTTTCTTTTCTAGCTTTCCGGATTCCGCTACTACACCGTAGCATCAACCAATAAAGATTGGCTCCTTCCTAACTGCTTCCCAGAACTCCAAACGACTGTCTCACAGAGATGATAATGGTGAGAACCAGGTTTGGTATAAAGGCCTCTCAAGGATTTGACAATGGAGAGGAAGAGAGTGAGGGATTTTGATGAGACTCTAAGGTAGAGATTGTGGGTAAAACAATCTGGTTTTTCTTTAGGGTTTCTCTCTCAAAATTCTCTCTGGAAGCTCTCTTTCAATCATGGGTTAAAAGGGTATTTATACTGAAGTGGAGTGGAATGCGAAACGTCAGGTTTTTCCAAAACAGGGGTGGCTCGCGGCTTGACCTCGCGGCTTGACTAAGTCGCGAGTTCCAGTCGCGAGTTAACCGTATGGCCAGTTGTCCTGTAGTGCTCCAGCTAGCATGACTGTTCATCTTCCAGCATGCTTGGCACGTGTGCATCTTTTGGCGGGTTGAAGCCGCGAGTCCAGCCGCGAGTCCCAGCCGCGACACTCTGTTTTCTTGCACACTCTTGAGCAATCTTCACACTATCTCACTCACTACCCTTACAACAATCCCACCTAAATACAGGGTTACTAAATGCTAAATTACAAGCAAATTTGGCACGGAATAAAGCCAATTAGATGGTTGAATAAATTCAACCTTACAGTACTGAATTATAAGGTTCAATTTCTATTTATAGAGGCCAGAAGACTCTAAAAAATAGGTACGAATGATTAGGGTTCAAATCCGGACGCATCCTTTTGCAAAAAGATCGAAAAGGGTATGCATAATCGTCACCCGAAGGCCGTTGGGTCAAAGCCCACATGTTGGCAATTCGGCACTTTTAAAGTGCTGTTTGGAACTCCAAAAGTGCCAAATTGGCTCTTGGATGCCGAATGCACTTCCGTGTTCGGGTGCCATTTGGACTCTCCTTTTAGGGTTTTTTGGCCAGTCCTTGTACCGAGACGCATTTTCATCCTCCGCCTATGATTTTTCATCTCTTTTTTGGATAATTTAGGATATTTAAGAACAATTATCTTGTAGATAATTACCCTAAAATAAATCTTGATAAAGTTCAGATTATCCACAATTTTATTTGATGGTGCATTATAACCACCTAACTCCAGACTCGTCCATGAGGGTCGTCCAAGGCAAACAAAGCAAATAGGGCATGAATAGAAAAGATGTTCCATACTAATACAGCACACTCGTCCGTGACGAGGTTGTCCGTCCAAGAAATGTTTGGATGACCTCCTTACATTCTAAGAACGTCTCCTCTATGCGAGCTTAGGACGAGCTCTATACTTCTAGCCTAACACACAAGAATCAAGGTCCTTTACCATAAACCGTTTCCAATGATAGTTACAGAAAAGAAGTCTATGTAACTTCTATAACAGTTATGGAAGTTACCACCGAGTCTCCGAACTCCTTGATGATAGGAGTAGTTGGTAAACAAGTAACTGCCCCAAATGTGTGCTATGTAAGCATTCATCTAAGAAAGGGTAAGTCATTCAGACACTTCCATAAAAATTGGAATTCTAGAAATGCTGACTTTACCATCGGAGGATTCTGTGTTTATTCTTTCAGGACATTCCAAGTAAGCTTGAGATCATCAATGCCTGAGACATTCAGCCTACTGAATCAACCTATAAAAGCTCAAGCCCTGGCAGATTTTATTGCGAAGTTCACCCTGAATTATGATGACTTAGATGGGATAGAAAACAATAAGAAGAGGGTCATCCATGTGGATGGCTCGTCTACACAACATGCAGGAGGAATTGGAGTGGTTTTGAAATCCCCTGAAGGAGATAAATTGAAGCACAAGGTCTGTTTGCAATATCAAACAATAAAAAATGAAGTTGAGTATGAAGCCCTTCTCAAGGGGCTGGAGTTGGCTAGATTTGTGGAAGCAAAATCAATACTTATCCTGGGAGATTCTCAGTTGATCATGGGCCAAGTAAATGGAACATATGAGGCTAAGGAAGAACGAATGAGGAAGTACCTTAATAGGGTGATACGCCTTATGAAGAGATTTGAGGAAGTTGACTTCGTTCAATTCCCAAGGGAAAAGAACGTGGAAGAAGATACCTTAGCGAAGGAAGCCTCAACAAATGAAGCCATGGACGAGTTTGATGAAATTCAGTACATCCCAAGCATAGATATCCCACAAGTGCAGCAGGTAGAGAGTAGAGAAAATTGGATGACCTCAATAGTATCATACCTAAAGGACGGATGACTTCTAGAGGGAAAAGACGAGGCCAGAAAACTCAGAGTCAGATCAGCTAGGTACGTCCTTATGGATGAGGTATTATACAAAAGTGGTTTTTCTCAGCCTTATCTTAGGTGTTTAGCTCCAGATTAGGCGAACTATGTATTAAGGGAGGTTCATGAAGGCGCATGCGGCATTATTCAAGAGCTAGGTCACTCGTCCATAAGGTCGTCTGTGTAGGATACTATTAGCCAACTATCCAAGCTAATACCAAGGCATATGTCAAGGTCTGCGATCAATGCCAACGGTTTAGTAATGTCCCCAGACAGCTGTCAGAGTACCTCACCCCGATGATGGCTCCGTGGCCCTTTGCACAATGGGGACTAGATATCTTGGGTCCTTTCCCACTTGGTATAAGACAAATGAAGTTTTTGGTAGTTGGCATTGATTATTTCACCAAGTGTGTGGAAGCGGAACCCTTAGCAAATATCACACAACAAAATGTCAAGAACTTTGTCTGGAAAAACATTGTGTGCAGGTTTGGGGTGCCCAGAGTATTAGTATCCAACAATGGACGACAATTTGACAATGCACTTTTCAAAGATTTCTGCGAACACTTCAGAATTTTAAATCATTACTCCTCACCCGCCCATCCACAAGCAAATTGTTAGGACATATGTGTTTCACATGTTAAGAACATATGTCATGATTTTATGTAATTGGCTTATCCTTTGACAAAACGCACTTTACTGGTATTTGGGTAGATTTAAGATGTGTTTAAATACTTCAAGAAACCATGTTTCAAGATCAAGTGTTGAAGCCTTCAAGTCTGTCCAAGAAAACAAGTTCATAGTGCAAAATCATTAAAACTCGACAGCTAGCTCGACAGTTGTATCTATCGAGCTTAAGAAAGTTGTTCTACATTCGGTGTACTCGACACCTACTTGACACCTCCTATCTGTCGAGGTTTAAGATTTTTAGAATTCCAATATGATTTTCTTAGGATTCATGAATTTGTCTTTGGACTTTCTTTTCTCCTAACCCTAGACATATAAAAGGATCAGTTTAAAGGCCGTCAAAGAGTTCAAAAGTTGCACAAGAATTGAGCAAACTCTGTTTAAGCAAATTGTGATTGGAGACGAAGTTCTTGCCCTAGTTCATCTCTTTCTCCTAAAGAAGTTGCTGTGTATGTGCACCATAGGGTTTTATGCCCCTGCATTCTTCAAACCGAAAGGCATCACCTTATAACAGAACAAGCCTTGACTGGTGACAAAGGATGTCTTCTCTTGGTCAGCCTCATCCATCATTATCTGATTGTATCCAGAGAAAGCATCCATTAAACTAAGCAACTTGTGACCCGTAGTGGAATCCACCAACTAGTCAATGCGTGGTAACGGGTAGCTGTCCTTGGGGCAAGTCTTGTTTAAATCGGTGAAGCCTACACACATTCTCCACTTGCCATTTTCCTTCTTGACCATTACTACATTGGCCAACCAGTCTGGATAATAAACTCCTCGAATAAACTTTGCTACGGTCAATTTCTGCACTTCCTCTTTAATAGCATTGTCCCTCTTAGGGGCAAATACCCTTTTCTTCTGTCGTAACGGCTTAGAGGAAGGATATACATTCAAACGGTGGGTAATGACACTAAGGTCTATACCTGGCATATCCTCATGACTCCAACCAAACACATCAATACTCTTCTTCACAAAATGGATGAGATCCTTCTTAGTCTTCTCTTCTAAGTCTGCTCCAACCCTTGTACACCTTTCGGGGTTATTCTCGTCCAAGGAAATGTCTTCCAACGCTTCGGTAGCCTCTGCCATAACTCTTCTCTCCTCAATGTTCATCGTCTGAACCTGTTCGTCCATGGCCAACATGGCCAAGTAGCATTCTCTAGCTACTAGTTGGTCTCCTTGTACTTGTCCTACCCCATACTCCGTAGGAAAATTAACTGATAGGTGGTAAGTAGACGTAATTGCTTTCCAACTATTTAAAGTTGGCCTTCCAATTACGGCATTATAGGACGACAAATAATCGACCACAAGGAAATTCACGTCCTTGGTTTCCTGTTATGGTATGCCCCCACCACCACAGGTAACGTAACAGTGCCCATAGGTTGTACTTTCATTCCTCCGAAACCGACCAAGGGTGAACTCACTGGACGAAGTTGATCTCGTCCAAGTCTCATTTGTTGAAATGCAGGATAATACAGAATATCTACCAAACTTCCATTGTCCACTAACACCCTTTTGGTGGTAAAGTCAGCGATAAGCAGAGTGATGACGATAGTGTTGTCATGAGGGTGGCGAACTCTCTCAGATCCTCATCCGTGAATGTGATGGCTTGTTCTTCAGTGGTTTTCGTCCTTGGCGATCGTCTAGTGAGTTGGATGTTCTGCACTACCTTCAGGTATGTCTTCCTTGACTTGGACGACTGACCAGTTGAACTTTCTCCTACAATAACTCTTATTTCTCCAAGCGGGGGTCATGATGACTCTTCCACTTTCCCTTTCAACTTCTCATCCTTGTGATCTTGTCCAAGGAAATTTCTCAATTTTCCTTGCCTTATGAGGTTCTCAATTTGTTGCTTTAGATCGAAGCATTTGTCCGTATCATGCCCATGATCTCTATGGAAGTGGCAATACTTACTCCTATTGCACTTGTTGGGATCTCCCTTCATTTTCTCCGGCCACTTCAAGGAAGGGTCATCCTTGATTTGCATAAGAACTTGCTCAAGTGGCATGTTCAATGGCATGTATTGTTGATTCTGTGCTGAAGGGCCTGTCTTTTTGTTATCTCAGTCTTTTTTATCCCCTATTCGACCCTTCTTTGGACAGGGACCTTATTCAGAGTGGCGGTTTGCTTCTATTCTTTCAACTCTTTTCCTCTTCTTGGTTATGATTGCGTCTTCTGCATTCATAAAGTTTTGGGCCGAATGGACGAGTTCAGCCATGGTCTAAGGCTCTTGCTCGTAAAGCTTGTGGATGAATAAATTTGAATTAACCCCACACACCAAAGAAAAGGATGATATAGATGCTAGGTTGGCCGCTCTAGACTAAAAACTGATGGTCCACAGTCTCAGAATCCTGACACTTGAGAATGCTTAATGTAATAATGAGAGGATGGAAGGAGGTGAGTCAGAGCATCTCCCTCAACACACTTATTTGGGCAACAAAGGGAAGCAAGATTTGTTTGATGAATGGATGGATAGCATAGAGCGCCTGGATGCTTTTGTGCCTGACAAGCCCACAGACATGGAGATTAATGAAGAAGCCACAAATTATATGGATGAAGATCCTGCAGTATTGATGCTAAGGGAAGAAGGAACTTACTAGGAGCCATCTGCCATCGTTGAAGCCACTAATGAGTTGAAGAATTGGGCATGGGAGGAAGCTGCCCACCCTATGGAGGACTCCGTGAAGAAGATCAAGACCATCAATTCAGTCACTCTTGCTAAGAAGATCAAGACTGTCGAGCTAGTCACCCCTGCCAAGAACATTGTTTATGTCCCTATTGAGTCTATTTCTGCTAGTATTTCTATTCCTGTTAAGTCTGTTTGTGATAGTATTCCAGTTGAGTCTGATTTAGTTGAGTCTATTGAGTTTGTTGAGAACTCTTTTCCTTATAATATGATTTTCTGATTCTAATTATTTGTTGGTTTTGAATGTTTTTAATTCTAAAATTGGTAAAGAAACTTTTAATAATAAGGAATTAAAACAAGCACACTTAGAACCATATAAGAAGAAACCCAACCCATTAACCTGGGAACTAATGATGAACCTAAAATGATACAAGTGGGCAATATTCTAACCACTTTTGAGAAAGATGCATTGGTGGCACTACTGACAGAGTTCAAAGAGGTCTATGCATGGTCATATGAAGACATGCTTGGGATTGATACAAATATAGTACAACACTGCATTCCAACAGATCCAACCATGAAGCCGGTCAAGCAGAAATTGAGAAGGATGAAGCCAGAATGGACTCTCAAGATCAAAGAAGTGGTTGAGAAATAGTACAATGCAGGATTCCTGAGAGTGGTCAACTATCCAAAATGGTTAGCTAATGTGGTTCCGGTACCAAAGAAGGATGGAAAGGGGAGGACGTGCATAGACTTTCGAGATTTGAATAAGGCCAGTCCAAAAGATGACTTTCCTTTGCCTCACATTGACATCCTGGTTGACAACACAGCAAGTCATGCTTTGCTATTATTTATGGATGGATTTTCAGGGTATAATCAGATTAAGATGGCTCCAAAAGATATGGAGAAAACCTCCTTTATTACACCATGGGGGACATATTGCTACAAGGTCATGCCATTTGGCCTTAAAAATGCTGGTGCTACCTACCAACATGCAGCCACCACTTTGCTACATGATTTGATCCACAAAGAAGTCAAGTTTATGTTGATGATATGATAGTCAAGCCCAAGGACTATGAGTGGCATATGCTAGCTCTGAGGAAATTCTTTGAAAGAATTTGGTTCTACAAGTTATGATTGAATCCAAAGAAGTGTACTTTCGGGGTAACATTCGAAAAGCTTTTGGGGCTTATTGTTAGCCAGAGTAGAATAGAAGTTGATCTCGACAAAATCAAGGCCATTGTATAGATGAAGCCTCTAAGAATTGAAAAGGAGATCCTAGGATTTCTGGGGAGGATACAGTACATCAGCAGGTTCATAGCTCAACTCACCATGACATGTGAACCGATCTGCTGACTACTTAAGAAGGAGGTTCCTACAGTATGGAATGAAAAATACCAAGAAGTCTTTAAAAAGATCAAGAATTATCTTATGAAACCACCAATACTCGTCCCACCAGTACTTGAAAAGCCATTGTTGTTGTATCTCACCACTACAGATACAACAACGGGGGCTCTACTTGCTCAATACTTAGAGGAGACTAGAAAAGAGAATGCAATTTACTACATCAGTAAGAAGATGTTGCCTTATGAAGAAAAGTATTCACCATTAGAGAAAAGATGCGTAGCACTTGTATGGGCAACCCGCAAACTCGGACATTATACGCTTGCTTACAAGGTTTTGTTGATTACAAGAATGGATCCTATGAAGTACTTAATCGAAAAGCCTGTACAAAATAGGAAGACAACTAAATGGGTGTTGCTTTTGTCAGAATTTGATATTAAGTATGTGACCCAGAAATCTGTGAAGGGGAGAGCAATTGCTAATCACTTAGCCCATTGTTCACCAGAAGAAGCTAAAGAAATCCAAGGAGACTTTCCAGATCAAGAATAGGGACTGAGGTAGAATCATGGAAGATATACTTCAATGGAGCAACAAATCAAAATGGGAGTGGTATTGGAGTTCTCTTTATTTCTCTAAAAGGGACATACATCCCATTTTCTAACAGACTCAACTTTCCTGCCACCAACAATGCCACTGTATACGAGGCTTGCATTATGGGGTTACGAGTAGCCCTAGGCCTTGGAGTGAAAGAGTTGGAGGTGTATGGTGACTCCACTTTGATAATCTCCCAGATTCAGAATAAATGGAAGATCAAAGAAGAAAGGCTAATGCAATATCATGAATGTCTTCAGAAGTGGGCCTCAAAGTTTAGCAAGATCCAATATCAATATGTGCCAAGGATGCAAAATCAAATTGCAGATGCTTTAGCAACCATGGCATCCATGATGGATGGAATTAAGGAAGATGAAGCTAGACCAATAGTGGTGGAACAGAAAGAAGAACCAGCCTATTGCATGACAATAGAAGAGGGTGAGGAAAATAATGGAGAAGGTGAATGGT
Source organism: Quercus robur (assembly GCF_932294415.1). NCBI lineage: Eukaryota > Viridiplantae > Streptophyta > Magnoliopsida > Fagales > Fagaceae > Quercus > Quercus robur. Next base: position 29,566,522 of record NC_065543.1, read on the forward strand.
ATTCAGACATCCTACAATACCACAAGGATGGGACATACCCGAAGTCTATAGACAAGAATGATCAATTAACCATCTGGAGGTTGTCTACTAATTACATTATTTGTGGTGAAAAGCTTTACAAAAGATCATATGATTGAATTCATCTCCTTTGTGTAACCGCCAAGGAAGCACAGCAAATAATTGAAAAGGTTCATGAGTCAAGTTATGGGCCACATATGAATGCACACATGCTGCCAAGGAAGATAATGAGACTAGGCTATTACTAGACTATTATGGAAGCCGATTATACGGCTCATGTTCGAAAATGCCATCAATGCCAAGGCCATGGAGATCTGAAGCACATGCCACCCATGCCACTACATACCATGACATCACCTTGGCCATTCTCTACATGGGGGATAGACATTATTGGGAAGATTCACACAACAGCATCCAATGGCCATGAATTCATACTCGTAGCCATTGATTACTTCACTAAATGGGTAGAAGCTACCTCATACAAGGTTCTGAATTCAAAGAAAGTTGCTTAATTCATTCAGACCAATATCATCTATAGATATGGGGTACCACATGAAATTATCTCTGACAATGGGCTGCATTTCAAGGGAGAAACAGAGAAGTTGCTACAACAGTTCAATATTCAGCACCACAAGTCTTCACCTTACCGTCCTCAAACTGATGGAGTAGTTGAGACTGCTAACAAGAATATAGGACGAATTTTGAAGAGGAGCACGAAGAACTACAAGGACTGGCACCTACAATTTCCCTATGCACTCTAGGAGTACAGAACATCAATTCGATCTTCCATAGGAGCCATTCCTTATTCGTTGGTTTATGGGATGGAAGCAGTTCTTCCTATTGAAATGGGTGTCTGTTCACTAAGGACAGTATTGGAAAGTGAAATCCCTAAAGCGAATTGGTTGCAAAGCAGATGAGAAGAGACTCAAAGCCTTGTATCATATTCAAGGTTACCAAAGGAGGCCTAGGAAAGCTTTTGACAAGAAAGTAAGAACCAAAGATTTGAAGTTGGGAGATTTAGTGTTGAAAGAGATCTGAGCCCCAGTTCAAGATGCAAATGAGAAATTCAAGCAAAATTGAGTAGGCCCATAGATTATCAAGCAGATATACTCTAGAGGGAGCAGTAAGGTTGATGGACTTAGATGCAAACCCTTTCATTGAGCCAACCAACATGGATCAATTGAAGAAATACCACGTCTGAGGTGGTAGTTTGACAGCACCACATCTTAAGTGGTTGTAAATTATGTTATTTCCCTTCCTAGGCTTGATCCCAAAAAAAAAAAAAGGGTAGGTTGAAAACTTGGAAGGGCAATCTACACAAAAGGAGAGTAAAAAAAATAAAAATAAAAGAGAGTGAGAAAGCTTGCTAGGTTGAAAACCCAAAAGGGCGACCTAGACAAAAATTAAAGCAAATGAAAAATCAATGAACTACGTAATGACCTGATCCTTCTACAAAGGTGATACGTAGGCAACCATGCATTGGTCCAGTCACAAATTCCCAAAGCCACCATTTGCCCATTCACCAAAATTTTCAAAAATTTAACCATTCCATTAAACCATGTCATTACACAAAATCCAATAAACCAAACCTCAAGAACCCAATCCCTAAACCAAACCATATGAAAATTTAAAAAAAAAAAGAAAAAGAAAAAAAAAAGAAAACCCAAAAAATCTACACCTTAAACAAAACCTTTAACCTGCAAGTCCTAAATAATTCCTAAACATAAGAGTTTTTATATCAACTTTTAAATAAACATGTTCAAAGCCAAGAATAAGAAGGTCATTCTGTCTTTAGTCTATTCTCTTTTGGTTGATCATTAATTTCTTCTGTGCTAGGTACTTTGTCATCTTGGTCCCTTCTTTTAAATTCATAATTGTCATCATCGTGTCTTTCCCATTTATCTTTGTGAAACTGCTTTCTCATAGCAACCATTTCTACTTCCTTCTCGCAATCTTGTCCACCAACTAGTTAGAGTATTCTGCAGTCATTGTATGAAAGTGAACCTTGACAAAGGACCGGTCCACTCGGTCAGCCATCTCCAAGCCCAATAGCATGTTCTTTATAGAGGTAGGATCTGTGTCCACAGGAGTGAAAGGTCTTCTTTTTTCACTGGGCATTCCTTGCTCATACTGGAACTGCCTCAAGAGTCTATCTGCCTTGTAGAAGGTGGCCCTTTGCAATCCAACAATAAAAATGTGATTTGATCTAGGAGACCGCAGTAGAGGGGGTGGGCACTTCCACCAATAACAATTCCATCGAATTGAGGCATTGGATTTCTTGTTCAAAAACTTCACCTAGTCACTCTCAGTTTGACATTCAGTTTTGATGATAGTCCTACGAAGAAAACTGCTAGGACCATAATTATCAGTTGTAGGCCTACCAAACAAATCTAGTCACTCCATCATCCATATCTGCAAAGTCAAAGGACTCCTAAGAAAATTTTGAGATTCTCCACCATGAAATACAGCGTCCAGTCCCAGAATAGTTTCTGCCAAGATCAAAGAAATAGGATTATCACCATCCTTAATTTGACTCACAACACTCATGGCTCAAGCATCTGTAAAACCACGCCTTCCAGAGCAAAGCAATTCTCCCACGAAGCGTAGGGCCAAGCCAAAATTTTTTTGCATATTGTCAGTCACTCCGTAAGTGCGTTTGTTAATCAGCCTGGAAATAATTTCATGAAGATTCACCATATGTCCTTCAACCATACTACTAGTAATGGATGTAGGAAGATTGAGAGCATCTAACAAAGATTCCCTATGCCTAGGATCACAAGAAACCACCATAGATTTTTTGCTTGGATCATAGCCTAGGATAGCGGAAAATTCTTTTATTGTGAGATAGAGTTTAGCAGATTTAAACCGGAAGACGTGATCTTTGGGATCCCAGAATTTCACAACAGCACCAAGGAAATCCCACTGGATTTTGACATTCCTCAGAGCCTTAATTCCCTCTAGTTTGTAGGCTGTAATATTGGTTTTGGTACTAAAATCAAAGCTACAAACCCATCTGTTGATATCATGAATTGTTGAATGAGAAAATTTTTGATTGCTAGCCATGGATGACTTTTGCTTGTGATTATTGTGTTTTGTTAACCTTGATGCAAAGATTTGTTGCAGGAAAAACCACTAATGTAAGCTACATCAGATCTTGATAAGGTTTAAATAGGTTTCAAAGAGTTTGTAGTTGAGTAGGAAAGTGTTTTATGATCACACATGAAGAAAATATTTTTCAAAAAACACGAAAATGTGAAACACGTATTGGAAAAATGAGAGGAGTCGGCCCACCATGGCGTAAGCATCATGGTGTGACCAAGTGCCATTCGGCACTCTAAAAAAGTGCCGATCGGCCCTTTCAAAGTGCCGAATGGCACTCAACTCCGCCAACGTTCATTCATGCAATTTTATGAAATTTTGCGTTTTCAAGCATTTTTTTGGGACCGTTAAACATTCAAAAAGATTTTTTTTATTTTTTATTTTTTAATTTGGTTAAACTAGAGCATTCACACATGCCTAACTTATCTGTTTTCAAAAATCATCACTTGCATCATTATTTTCAAAAATTGATCAAATCAGGATTTTTCCAAGTTCATGAATACATCTCTCAAACTAGGGGCATTCACCCAGGCCTCATTCATTTTCAACCAAAAAAAAAAAAAAGCAAAAGAAAGAGTGACCACCATCATCTTCTTTTCAAAAAAAAAATTATCAAGATTTCCAAAAATCATGCATCCATTTTTAAACTAGGGGCATTCGGCTCCGCCTCATTCAAGCAAGTGTAGATTCCATTGGAGTCAATCAAGATAAGTTTAAATTCGTATTACAAGACCTCATCAGGTGAATTCTAAACTTGTCTTAGTTAAAGCTTCTACATGATCAAGGGCAATTCCAAAGACAAAGAGCTAAGCATGGAAGTTAATACAAGATTTTCTAAGGAACACTTCCTTTTGTTTTACAGAAAAATTAAAAATACAAATCAAACATCATTGGGACTCCAAGTCCGCCTGCGTGAAGACGTCCTCGACCCACCTCTAGAGGAGCCACCTTCAGTATTTCCCTCTTGACTTGCATAGAATTGAGGATCATACTAATGGTTCTCAAGTTCAAGGTTTCTGAACCTTTCCTCCGAAGATCTTCTGATGGAATCAACCACTTCCATCGACTCACCTAAAAAGTCAATAAAGTCAAGTGTTAGGCCCATTATCAAGAAAAATTGCAAGCTAAAGACACTTAGAAAGTGTCATTGAATACCCAACTCGCCTCATTGATCACATATTGGGAAGACTGAGTACGAGCCAACATTTGCAAGTCTCTGATCATTTGCATACTTTCCTCCACAAGATCAACATCAACCTGAAGCATAAATCTACTGGAACATGAGCCATTCAATAAGCCAAGAAGACATAAGGACAAAGAACTGAACATGTAAGAACATACTGGATCGGGCCAAGGGACGTTTGGTGTGTGCTCTGGCCTATCCAAAGGCATGGAACTATATGTTCCATCAGGATTCATCACTTCAAATTGTCATGCTAGAAAATGAGGATAAGTCTCCATGAAAGAACTAGAAGAGCTACTAGCATGGTGGGGAGAGAGAATCTCTTCCTCTTCCTCTCCTTCAGAAGATGGAGCTTGAAAATCCAACATGCAAATGTTGTCACCAAGCAGAAATATGGAAAAAGAATATGCAAGATGTAAATTTGACTTTAGAAGGGAAGAGAAATACCGATATGCCAGCTAAGCAACCTTGCAAATGAGTTCGAATAAATTCAGAATAAGACCTTGGTACTCCTGAAACAACAAGGCCAACATGAGCCTGAGCAATCTCTTAATTAGTCAGAAGGTCAACCAACCGGATAGAAAGACAAGGAGGCATCGGAATTGTGGTAGGGGGGTACACATGTTGAACTTTGGGCAACACCCGATCACCAAGATACCAAAACCTCCCATGCCTACATTCAAACAATGCCTGATAGCTATTTAGCTCCAAAGCCCACTCACACTCATCATACTCTTCACTTCCAACCCAAGGATTTAAAGACATCTGAAAATCACAAAGAACCCAAAATGAGAAAAAGACCAAGCCATAATCAAACACCAAAGATCCCACATAAAAGAAAAGGACTCACATCATCAACAGTCAAATTGTAAAATCACCTGACACCAAATTTCCAAGGAACGCCTAGAGGGCGTTGGCAAACGGTATCTAGGCAACCAACGGAGAAATTTAGGAAAAATGTCGTTAACCTCCTCTCAATTTTCAGGACCAACTCCAAAGTATTCATACATCCAAACCTAGAAAAAAAAAAAAATCACAACACCATTACAACATAGCTTAAATAACTTTCCAAAACCCACACATAGCCAAAAATTCCAAACCTCACCTGCCATACAAATGGAGCCCCACCCCAAGCTTGAAAGGCTACGCTTGGAAAGTTGAGTCATGAAATGCAAAAGGGTAGCATAAGCCATACCGCCCCAATCATAATTCTTGATTTGCTCAATGTTTCTCAAGCTCCATAAATAACGCAGATTCACTGTACTACCTAAATTTGGGCACAAGAAAGTCCCAATGAAGAGAAGCATGAACATACGGGTACCATTTGCCACGGTATCACATTTTGCAATGTTCTCAGATAGCCACATCAAAGGGACATTTTTACTCCTCATTTTGGAAGGCATTACGCCTAGACGTTTCTTAATTTCATTTAGAGTAAGGGAGTCATTGACATAGATTTTTTCACCACCCAACCTCAAGCCGGTGATAACGGAAAAGTTGTAAGGTGTCAACATTACCTCACCAATGCCTGGAAAATGGAAGGTACATGTGGTGTCTCAGAAGCGTTTTGACAAGGCAAGGAGTAATTGGAGATCCTTGTATTCATGAGTCTCCTAATTTAATAAAGTTTCAAAGAAAGTACCGAAGCCTGCATCATTGATGATATTCCTGATGTTAGGAAACAATGCTTCCCATATGCTCTTCAATATTTGGAGACTACCTTGACTCTTGAGGCTCTACAACGCAAAAATCTAGCCAATCATTCCATGCCAAAATCACATGCCAAAAAAAAATAAATAAAAAGAAGAAAATCTCTCATTCCATGCCAAAATTTTTATGCCAACAAAAATCTCATTCCATACCCATGAAAATTTCCCATGGCCAAAAATCATGCACCTGAAAAAAAAAAAAAAAAAAAAAAAAAAAAAAAAAAAAAAAAAAAAAAAGGAATTTGTCCCACCAAAAAATCAATGCCCCTCCAAAATTTTACCGCAATCAAAATTCTTCACATGACAACTACCAAATTTTTCCCATAACCATACACAATCAAAAATTCCTACATGTCCAAAATAGCCATCAAAAGTAACCATAAAAAATTCTTACATGTCCATGCACGACAAAAAAAAAAAAAAAAAAAAAATGCCTCATGTCCAAAATTTCATACCCAACAAAATTTTCATAGCCAAAATTTCATACTATAAAATTCTTCCATATCCACAAAATTTTACGGGCCCACAAATTTATCCATATTCATACCCACAAAAATTACACATGCCAACAAAATTTCCCACATACATCATGAATAAATTCATCCAAGCCTACAACACAAAATTTTCACCATGTCTATGCCCCCAAAATTCATCCAACAACATCACAAATTACCAACATTGGCAAAATTCCATAAGTCACCAAAATTGTACAAATTACACCATGACCAAAAAATACAACACCTCAAAAATGTTCTAAAGCCAACATTACAATATGATCAATCATACAATGCCCCAAATTCCAACAAGATCACACAACAAAATGAAAATGTCTCACCATCAAACTTTTAATGAAGCATGAAACAAGAATATGGAGTATGGGTCTTAGGGTCTTGAAAGAGCCCCTCCTCATCATTCCATTCAAATGATGGATCATATTTCTTGCCATGAGAAGTAAGAAAAGACGGTCCATTGGAAGAAGAAGACATTTTGGTGCAAAGAAAAGATTGGTTTGAAAATGGGTTTCACCAAAAATGGGTGTGTAGCAAAAGTGCTCAAGAACACAAGGATCTAAAAAAATATTGAGGGAGATGAGTGAAGGAAGGTTGAGAAGCTTAGAAAAGTGTTTTTTTCTTTTTTTGAAGAAATGGTGAGGTGAAGAAGGAAAATCAAGTGGAAGAAGAATATGAATAGTGTTAATGGTGAAAGAAAGTTGTAGGAAGGAGGAAGCAAAAAAAAAAAAAAAAAAAAAAAAAAAAAGATGAGACAAGCCAATAGTGGGGGGCCAAAATTCGGCCCCTACACTTAAAACTCAGCAAGTTGCTGAGTCAACTCGCCAAAAAAAAAATTTATTTTTATTTTTCTTTTTTCTTCTTTTATTTTATTTTCTTTTCTTCTTCTAAAAAAAAAAATCAAAAATCAAATCATGAAAATAGAAGGGTGATATCGATTTCCAAAAAAAAAAAAAAAAGGAAACGAAGAAAAAAATTCTTGGAGCGGATTAAGGATAAAAGATTCAAGTTCAAATTCAAAATTTTTCAAAATCCAAATCCCAAATTTTGAATTCAAAATTTTCATTTCCAAGTTTAAAATTCTAATTTTCAATTTCAATCTCAAATTTCAAAATCTCCCGTTTCAAAATTTCAAGGTTTCAAAATCTCAAGTTTCAATTTTCAAAATTTCAAGTTGCAAAAATTTCAAAATCTCAAATTTCAGGTTCCAAATTTCAATCTGAAATTTCAAGTTGCAAATTTTCAAATCTCAAATTTCAAGTTCCAAGTTTCAATCCAAAATCTCAAGTCTCAAAATTCCAAAGTTTCAATTTTCAAAGTTTCAAATTCAAAATTTCCAATTTCCAATTTCAAGCTTCAAGTTTCAAAAATAAAATCTTTTTCAAAGAGCCACAAAAATCAATCAAAGTTTTCTTGATAAAAATAAAAAAAATTCAAATCAAGAAGGGACAAATGAAAATCTCACATTTCAAAAACAAGGGAACAACAAAGCTCTCATCATTTAAAGTCTAATCCCAAATTTTGACTTTTTGCAGGCAACAGTCCAGATTGAAGTAGAAAAGCCATTTGATCACCATTTCAACAGTCTAGATCGAAGTAGAAAAGCCCTTTGATCGACATTTCAACAGTACAGATTGAAGTAGAAAAGCCCTTCGAATCACATTTCAACAATTCAGATTGAAGTAGAAAAGTCCTTTGATCGATATCTCAATACATCAGATCGAGGTAGAAAAGCCCCTTGGTCGTCACAACTCCTGTTACGAGGTAGAGAAGCCCCTTGGTTACCTTTCTTCAAGAACAAGGTAGAAAAACCTCTTGGTCATCACAACTCCTGTTCTGAGGTATAGAAGCCCCTTGGTTACCTTTCTTCAAGAACCACATAGAAAAGCACCTTGGTCGTCACAGCTCCTGTTCCGAGATAGAGAAACCCTTTGATTACCTTTCATCAAGATCCAAGGTAGAAAAACCCCTTGGTTACCATCCACATTCAAGATCCAGATAGAAAAGCCTTTCGATCACTTCAATTATCAAGAATCATTTCAAAGTTCATAAGCTATCAAGTAGATCAAGTACTCACAATTTTTCAATTTTTTTCAAAAGGTAAAGCACTAGTTCTATGTTCCAAAGTTTTAGGTTTGAGGGCTAGGTAATCTTTGAAAATTCAACCTCAATTAAATCATGGCCACTAAAATCAGTGTCTTTGTCTTACATTGGCATTCGCTTTCCAAGCTCTGTCAATGAGAGGCATTTTGAAGACACTTGATTTTGCACCCATGATTTAATCAAGGAAGATGACTGGAGTGACCATCCATGTACCCAAAAATCATGATTGCATTACACGCATTAATTTGTTCATTGCATGTAATAAAAATGATCTCGCCGGTTTCCAAATCGGACCGTCAGATTGAAAGATATCGCATGATCAAGTTTGCACAGTTAGCATGCATTGTCTCTAGGTAGAGTATACCATGCATGATTAATTTAAATTAATTCTAATTGTTTAAACAATTAAAATTAATTAAATAATTTTGTGATTGGTTGATAATTAGTGTCAAAAATAGGATTGCTTGCATGGGAATAAAGAGGATAATTGGATAACAATAAAATTGTGGATAATCTAGACTTTATCAAGATTTATTTTAGAGTATTTATCTACAAGATAATTGTTGCTGAAAAGACCTGAATTATCAAGAAAAGAGTTAAAATCTTAGAATACGGATTAAAAATACGTCTAAGTGCAAGTCCCAGTTCAAGAAAACCTAAAAAAGGAGTCCAAAACACACCCGAACTCAAAAGCGCAATTGGCATCCAAAAGTGCCATTCGTTACTTTTGGAGTGCTGATCGCCACTTTCAAAGTGCCGAATGGCACACATTAGGGTTTTCGCCTGACGAAATTCGGGTGACATTAAAACACATCATTTTCGATTTTTTAGTGGAAGGATGTGTCTCAGTTCATATTCTAATCGTCTATGCTATTTTTTCGAGTCTTCCAGCCTCTACAAATAGAGAATGGATCTCAAAATTCAACACACTTTTTCATGCTCTCTGATTTCCCCTTTTTCTGACTCTCCATTCTATTATTTTCTCTCTTTCGTTAAAGAAGTTTTGGAGTCTCTAGCCTTAAGAATTTCTTTTTTGTAAGCAAGGTATTTTAGGTTTCAAAGATAATTGAACATTTTTCTTTGAACCCTAAAATATTCCCTTAATAAGAAGAGTACGTCCATGCAAGAGGTGGTTTTTCTTTACCCTTTTTTCTGTTCTTTTTTTATTTTATTTTATTTTGATGATGAATGAGTAGATATTATTTTAGTTTTAATTTCTAATGCTCGTAACATGTATTGTCAATATTTTTAGTTTCAAAAATCTGCTTATTATCACATCCTTTTTCAAAAACCAAAAACTGATTTGTATCTTTCTTAGATGCAGATCTGGATTTTTCAAAGTAAAAACTAATTTGTATATTCCTTAGATGCAAATCTAAATTTTTCAAAAACCAAAAAAACAAATCTATATCTTCCTTAGATGCAAATCTGAATTTTTCAAACCAAAAACAGATTTGTAACTTCCTTAGATGCAGATTTGAATTTTTCAAAATAAAAACCGATTTGTATCTTCCTTAGATGCAGATCTGAATTTTTCAAAAAAAAAAAGCAGATTTGTATCTTCCTTAGATGTAGATCTGAATTTTTTCAAAAACCAAAAACCGATTTGTATCATCCTTAGATGCAAGTTTGAATTCTTTTTAACACAAAAATTGATCTATATCTTCTTTAGATGTAGATATGAATTTTTTTAAACCTAGCAAATTTTGAAATAAAAAAGGTCATGAGTAGTGATGTTTTGTTTGTTTTGTTTGATGCAAGTAGCATAGGTTTATTTCATGAGTGTAGTTCTCTTCTAATTTTTTTTTTCTTTATTTTATTTCACATAAAAAAAACAGATCTGATTTTTTAAAGCTCTCTACAAATATAGCTCTTTTTGTTACAAAACAGATCTGATTTTTTTTTTTCTTCACCAAAAACTATTTTTTTACTTATACCAAAACATATCTGATTTTTTGTATGAATCAAAACAATTTTTTTTTTACAAAAATAGATTTGAATTTTTTTTTTTTTAAAGAGGAGAACACATTTATAAATAGATTTATGTGACTTAATTTGGTTAAGCATCTCATGTATGCAACATATCATTCATATCATGCATAAAGAGGTATATTGGTCATAAGAGTCTAGAAGACCAGATTCTGTCTGGGCGGAATGGGTGCCTAACACCTTCCCATTCCGTAACCTAGCCTCCAAATTTAGTGTCTTTAAATAGGTAGACCTAGGCTTTATCTTTGTTTTTCATTTTGGGTAGATTGTAATTAGGACAAAAAGCCATATAATTATTTGGTGGTTTGTAACTAGGACCCAAAGCCATGTAATGCTCAATTTGTCAAATATGTATTCTTTTTATTCAATCAATGAGAATGAAACAATTCAATCATGTATTTTGTATTAATTTTTTTTTTGTATAAAAAAATAAGTGGCGACTCCACATCACTTACCCAAAAAGAGAGGTGTCTTTCAAAGCACTCAAAAATCTCTCTTTTTTTTCTTTTTTTTAGAGGCACTTTTACGATCTCTCACATAGTGAATTTTGATAATGAGGATTTGTACATAGATCATTGAGATCAGCGTATGAGAATGCCTCACCTCCATAATATCAACCACAAATCCAATCCAAAATTCAATCCTATCTTCATCTCTCACTTCAATTCACATATCACCACAAACTTCATCATCTAGAACCAAAATACATTTGTCTTCACCGTTTTCTCAAAAGAAAAATCACAGTGTTGGATTTTGACAGAATTACATATAACCATATGTATTGGTCACTTATTCTATAAAAAAAAAACAAAAGATGAAGAAAAATTCAAAGAATTAAAAATTTTGTAACTTTAGTGTATATAAAGAGAATTACAATTTCTTGTCAAGTATTTGGGGATCACAACCCACAGAAATCACAACACATGATAATAATTCAAATGTCAATAACAAAAAGAAAGATTTGAGTAGTCTACCTTTTTATTTTTTTATTTTTTTATTTTTTTTATTTTTTATTTTTTTAATTCTAATTTGATCGTTGGCCTCCCTTGCAATCCTAACTTGCTTGTCTCTTAATGTAGCAATTTTTTTTATAAGTTTTTTTTTTCTTTTTTCTTTTTTGTGAATTTGTATAAAATATGAGACATGAGGATTGAGATGGATAGAGCTCAGATAATACTGTAACTACCAAATGATTATAGGAAACTGATTGGAGGTGTGAAACGTGTATAGAATCGTAGAAGAAACTGCTTTTTTAAATTTAACTAAAACTTAGGAGTTTTTAAATTAGTAATTTTACATGTCTAACTCTATTATACTAGTAAATTTAAGGGTATTTTGTGTATCAAAATTAAGAAACATAAACCAAAGAAACCCCTTAAAGAGTAGTGTGTGTGTATATATATATATATTATAATTTTTATAACAGGATAGATATCTTTTTTGATAGAAACATGGTTTTTTTTTTTTTTGAATAAACTTGAGGATTTTTTTTTATTATTTATTTTTTAAATTGATTTGAAGATAACGCAAGGATGATTTATTTTTTAGAAGGAAAAAAAAAAAATAACAACAAACGTATAGTTGCTTTGAAGAAGTGGGTTTGTGGGAGAGTAATCATATTTTGTACGAAATGTTTTAGATGAGAGTTAGAGATATATTTTTACTGTGTTATCCTCAAGTTTTATCCCTACTTAAATGTAGGCTGTAGGGGTATTTTAGAACCAAAAAAAAAAAAAATCTGGTCCAAACAGGGGAAGCCTCCTTAAATAGTAGTATAGATGCTACAATATATAAAGAATTCTCGCATTAGAAATTGCAAGTTGGAAGTCATGATCTCAATTCATTATCTTATTACGCGAGTGCTTAGAGGCTTTTTTATTTTTTATTTTTTGGGTAAAGGTTAATAATTTGCATTTATTATAATTTAGAAGTATATATTTATTTTTAAAAAAAATTAAAAAAAAATTTAGAGATAAGCAGTAAGTATAATTTCTTTTTTGAACATGAAGGGGAAAAAAGTCCTAAATTTTAGGAATTCTCTTTTTGAATTCAAAATGAAATTTGTTATTTGACATTTATAACCTTATTTCTAAATGAAGTTACCTTTCATTAATGAATGTATTTTTGAACTACATAAAAATCCTATTGAAAAAAGGGAATGAGCGAGTGCTTAGAGGCTCTTCTGTTTTTTTGGGTAAATGTTAATACTTAATAATTTACATTTATTATAATTTAGAAATTTATATATTTTTTTCAAACAAATAAAAAGGATAAACTTTAGAGATAAGTAGTAACTATATAATTTCTTTTTTGAACGTGAAGGGAAAAAAAACCTTAAATTTTAGGAATTCTCTTTTTGAATTCAAAATGAAATTTGTTATTTGACATTTATGACCTTATTTTTAATTGAAGTTACCCTTCATTAATGAGGGTGTTTTTGAACCATATAAAAGTCCAGTTGAAAGAGGGGAATCCTCTTATATATAGTATAGAGTATTATTACAATATATAAAAATGAGTTTTTGTTTTTTTTGTACCTTGTAGATTAATAAAATGACTTGGTGTTAAAACGTAGTTTAATCTATTTTGGTGTGTTTGTTTTTCAAAAAAAAGAAAAAAAATCATATTGAGACTTAACCAAAAAGATAAGATGGAGAACTTATAATGTACTGAGAACTCACAAAGTTCACCGTTCAGACTATAGTGAGAATTTTTTTTTTTTTTCCTTTTCTTTGGATAGATTGAGAAGCAATTGAGAAAGGGTCAATAGGGATGGGATTCTACGTGATGAGAGTTTGGTGTGACAATGGGGATGAGTTAAGAGATAGAGAGAGGGATAATACAAATTTGGGAAAGTGTTGAGATAGAAAGAGGCATTAAGGCAAAGTGTTAGGAACACAATAATTGGTGAGTGTTCTTTCAAAAATTCAAGTGGAATCTTGAATAAAAAGGTTAAGGGGATAGGATTTCAAGGGTTATTTGATTCGTTTATAATTGAATGTGGAAGTGTGGGTGAGATGTGGGATGGGTTCTCAAAGATAAATGGCTTAGGGATTGATTGTAATGCAATAAGATTTTGGAATGGAGAGAGAAATGTTGATATGGTTGATCGGATTAAGATGTGAGTGCATGGATGAGTTGAGAGATGGAATGGGTTGTAACTACTTTAAGAGAGTCACTTTTTTTTCAATTGAGACCTCTTCCAAGGAGTCTCTTTCTCAAAGCAAAAGAATATCAAGTCTATCAACAATTTAGTAGTTTCACTCAATGATTAGAAAATAGGTTACAATTGGTACAGAACCAAGTTGTGAACAACCAACTCGGGGTTTGTATTTTCCATGATTGCCTCTCCCATTAGTGGTCCTTATGTTGGAGCTCAAGGTTGATGACAATGGGTTGAATGACATGGGCTTGTGGTGGGGATGCAAGTGTTGAAAGAAAGTGAAGTTCGATAGGAGCTTGAGTCGACAATAACGGTGGTTTAAGAGTTTGGGTGTGGTGTTTACAATGCAATCAAAGATTACAAATGGGTTTATTCTGAATTGAAGATTTGGGTATTCTGTAATAAGAGGTCAATTTGTGAAATTGGATATTTTGATGAGTTAGATAGAGTAGTGTTTGCGTGTGGGCGGGGGCAAGGGGGTGTGGGGAGAAAAACTTATTGGGATTCAATCACAACTCAAAAATTGTAGAATGTGATTCAATAAGTTTTTATGCACCTGAGAGAGAGAGAGAGAGAGAGAGAGAGAGAATGACGAAGACATGGTAGGGGTGGGGGAACCGGCGAAGAGAGAGAGAAAGGGTGAGGGAAAGCTTAACAATTAATGTTAAGTTTTTTGAGGGGGACAATGTTAAGTTGGAAAGGGTTTTGTTAAGTTGACACTTGATTAGGAAACTTGTTATTTTATAATATGCTACCTAAGTTGTTTGAAGGAATTTCTTTCATTATGTTGTAGCTAAAGTTTACCCCTTTTTATGGGATTGTCCTTTATAATTTGATGGTTATCAGAATGAAAGAGGAAATTCTAAAATATATATTATCATTTAATTGGAATTTCATTCTATCTATTAAATGGGGAAAAAAAGCAAAATCAAAATAGGATTTGTTTTTTTTTTTTTTTTTGGTGGATAAAAACCAAAACAGTAACATAAAACTAAAAGATGAAGAAGAACAAATGATAGAGTATAGAGTTGTTTTCTAATTAAACTTTTTAAAGTTCTTGTGACCAACTTTTTAAAGAAAATAGAATATAAAAAAAATATTGAGAAAATAGTGTAATTACTTGACACACTCTAAAACTTTAGAACCAATTTAACAAAAAAAAAAAAAAAGTTTTATCATTATAACAAATTAAACGTCATACTTTCACAAGGTACTACTACTTCATGATTTCCCTTATAAACGCCAGGTTCTCTTTCTTTTTTGGGAAAAAAATTAGGTTCCGTTCATATTTCTATCAAGTAAAATGCATGTTGATATGCAATTTTATTTTGTGTTCTAGTTAGACTATTAAAGAAAATCTAATGATCGAAGTAAAGAGTGAGGTTTTATTTGACACAATTATAAAAGTGTGACTTCATAGTGACAAATTTAAAAGTATGAAATATATAAGTTTTATATAAGTTTTAATGGAATTTTTCCACATAATATATACATATATATATATATATGTGTGTGCACGCGCGCACGACATTTTTTTTCCTACTAGAATAAATAATATATATAATATAAAACCACCTAAGATGGTGGGATGTTTGCCATAGATCCCTACCAATTTTTAAAATAAAAATGATTAGAAAAATTCTCATTCAATTTAAATCCATTAATTTCACCAAGATCCTCGTAACTCAATTAATTATAATTTTTTAGTGTTTTTAGTGAAAACATTTAAGATTCAAATCTTTTCTCTCTCATATTGTATTTATCAAATTAATAATAAAAAAAAGAAAAAAAAAAAAAAAAGAAACCACCACCAATATATATCAATATTAATCCAAATGCAAGATGCATGACCTTTAAAAAGATCTAATAATCTTAAGAAACCCAAGTAAATCATAAGAAATCAAATAAATGCAACATATCTGATATCTGACAAAAAATTGGAGGAAATTTAAACATTTAATTTGTCACAAGCATAAAATTATAAATTTTAGGCCAAAAAAAAAAAAAGTAATATTCAAACAGCTGGATCGATCATTTACAAACTTTGATTAATTAATTAGGACAGAGTTTGCAAAATGCACCAAACATATCATTTTTCTACATGTAAAGTATAGAAGCTATAGTTTACCAGTTGATTGTTTACTTCATTAGCTTTTAATTGACACTACTTCTGATTTATACAATGACAAAATTTTCAATGATAAAATTTTCTAACTGCAAAAATTCCAATAAACTGAATTGAGACAGTGATTTCTAAGCTTTCATCATTTGAAAATATTTACAACCGATGGAAAACAGTATATGTAGTCAATACCTGGAATGAACTACAAGCATAACATAAGACACGATAGCCAAAACGTCTGCTGCATATGTAAACGGCAGAAAGTGGGGTGGAACCACTGCCGATGCAAGAAGAAGAGCACAACAGACATCCAATGCCATTGCAATTTCAATCAGAATATATGCCCATCGCTTTTTCTGTGTCCTTCTCTTCATCACAATCGAAACATTTGTGCACAAAAACCCAAACAACCCTACTACAAAAGCAATGCATTCCAGGATATAGGCCCGGTGTGTGTTTTGGGTTGCTGACGTAGCTACCAAGGTAATACATAAAATGAGTAAAGACATAACCATTGTCAAGGACAATGTCTCCATCCCAGTCAACGACTCATGGACACTCTTGTCTGGACCTTTTTCGCTGCTTTTATCACTTTCGCTGCCTCCATAAATATTCACGGCAGAAGCAACATCCACACCAGGGAATGGTTTCAGTTTCAATACCTGAAAAAAAAAATTAAATAAAAAATAATAGTTCCTTGTCATTGAGTATGCTTTATTACTTTCAATGAGGATGTTAACTCTTCATGGTTCATACTCATTATGCAGATTCTTTTGAAGGAGTTCCTTTATATCCCTTACACTAGTGTCTGGCATCAGCTTTATAAGAATCAATCAATTCAAAACCCATTTGTAGGCCAGATAGCGGTTTGAAGTGTTTTTTTTTTTTTTTTGATAAGCTTCAATATTTATTCAAACTAAGGCAAAGAGCAGTCTGTCTTACAGGCAGCAATGATTGCCAGAGGAAGACTGTTTATTGAAAACAAAAGATTCAGAAGAAGTCAGAGACAATCTAGCAGCAACATGTGCTATCGAATTACAAACTCTACTGACCCAACAAAAATTGCAACTATGAAAGGACATTTTAAACTCTAAAATATTAAAAATGATGGCGCTAATAGACCAGTCCTGTGGGGTAGCAGGCGTTGTGAGATAAACCAAGCAAGATTTAGAATCCCCTTCTATGATGACGTGATCCCATCTTTCAATTTTGGCAAGTTGGGCTGCCTAGAGGATGGCAGTAGCCTCTGCTAGGAGAGAGGAGCCAGGAGGACAGGATCTTGCCCATACCTTGATAATTTCTCTGTTGGCTTCTCTTGCAACAACTGCAATAGCTGAGTTGGAGTCAGAAATTGCAGCATCAACATTGAGCTTTATGCAGCCCAATGGAGGAGGTTTCCATTGGGGAACTAGAGTGGCTGTCTCCGTGTTGAAGAGCACAGGTTCAGGGCTTACAATGGTTTTCTTAATTCTCTTTGCGAAACGAGCAATCTCTTCCTTGTTGATTTTGCGCTTGAGGTTGCTTGATGGTGGGGTTTTGGTCTTAGGGATTGAAGAAGGTGGAAATTGTGAGTGAGTGGATGGAGTGTTTTCGTTGTTGTGGGTCTGTTCAGAGTTTTGTGTGGGAAGGCTAATATGGTTGGGTGGGCTTATGATGGGTGATTGTGGAGTGGGTTCAGGATTAAAGGAATGGGCTAGGGGGTGGGATGGGTCATGTGGGGCTTTGTAGAGCCTAGTTTGTTTGATCTGGTTCGACGACTCGACCCAACCCGAATAATATTGCGTGGTTTTTAATGGGAAATTTATTGAGGCTTAGTCCATGAACACTCCGGCAATGCCCCTGGGAAATTTTTTTTGGCCCGTTTAGCTCATTGTGGAACCAACTTTGGTGATTAGGGTTATTATTATGAGTCGGTTGCCGTGTTTATATAGAGAGAAAAAATATTATAGCCGCAAGTTGTACTCTGTATTCTTCCCTGATAATAGAAAAATCTCTGCAACTCCGTGGACGTAGGCAAATTACCGAACCACGTAAATATTGTCTTGTGCGTGTGATTGCTTTCTTTGGCATGTGTTTTCTCTATTTTTTTTTTTTTGTTTCTCACAGGTTGGGATTTCGGTTAAATTCCCTACAACTAGTATCAGAGCCTAGGGTTAGGTTTGAGTGGGAGTAATGGCAGAGGAAGCAGGAAAGACGTCTGGAATAGAAAAGTTTGATGGCATAGACTTTGGATTTTGGAGGATGCAAATTGAGGATTACCTTTATGGGAGGAAGTTGCATCTGCTGCTTCTAGGGGAAAAACTTGAGGCTATGAAGGCTGAGGAATGGGCTCTTCTTGGCAAACAAGTACTGGGAGTTATCAGGTTAACTTTGTCTAGGTCTATTGCACACAATGTTGTAAAGGAGAAGACCACAACAGATTTGATGAAGGCTTTGTCCGATATGTATGAAAAGTCGTCTGCAAACAACAAGGTGCATCTGATGAAGAAATTGTTCAATTTGAAGATGGCAGAGAATGCATCAGTAGCACAACATCTGAACGAATTTAACACTATCACAAATCAATTGTCGTCTGTAGAAATTAATTTTGATAATGAGATTCATGCTCTGATCGTCTTGGTTTCTTTGCCAAACAATCGGGAGGCAATGAGGATGGCAGTGAGCAATTTTACAGGAAAGGAAAAGCTCAAGTACAATGATATATAAGATTTAATTCTGGCTAAGGAGATTTGCAGAAGAGATGCAGGCGAAACTTCAGGATCTGGTTCTGCCCTAATCCTTGAGACAAGACGCAGAGGTAATGACAGAAATTCAAACCGGGGCAGATCAAATTCCAGTTATTCTAATTGGAACAGAAGGAAATCTAGATCAGGCCAACAAGTACAATGCTGGAACTGTGGGAAAACAGGTCACTTTAGGAGGTAATGCAAAAGTTCTAAGAAGAAGAATGAAGATGATTTTGCTAATGCTGTAACAGAAGAGGTACAGGATGCATTACTTCTTGTAGTAGACAATCCACTTGATGATTGGGTTTTGGACTCAGGAGCTTTATTTCATACCACTCCACACCGAGAAATCATACAGAATTATGTTGCAGGTGATTTTGGTAAGGTGTATTTGGCTGATGGTTCAGCCTGGGATGTTGTAGGTATGGGAGACGTTCGGATATTGTTGCCCAATGGATCTGTTTGGTTACTAGAGAAGGTTCGACATATTTCTGATTTGAGGAGGAATCTAATTTCTGTTGGACAACTTGATGATGAAGGACATGCAATATTATTTGTTGGTGGTACTTGGAAGGTTACAAAAGGAGCTAGGGTATTGGCTCGTGGAAAGAAGACTGGTACTCTGTATATGACCTCATGTCCAAGAGACACAATTGCAGTTGCTGATGAAAATATTGATACAAGCCTATGGCACCGCAGACTTGGTCACATAAGTGAGAAAGGGATGAAGATGTTGCTGTCAAAAGGAAAAGGGATAATTATACTTTGCCCACTTGTGGTTTGCCTCTAATTCTATGTGCCTACCCGTGGTTTAAATTTTGACACTTTACCCACCTGTGATTCTCACCGTGAGTGTGTCGTAACCCACCTCTTCACTTTCCGTTACTCTAACACAGAATAAGTAAAAAAAAAACCCCAAAACGGATCAAAACACTCTCATCAAATCTTGAACATGAAGAACATACCCAAAAAAATCTGAAGAACATAACATGTCTTGCGCTTTATCTTTTCCTATTTGTCTCTTTAGTTGGCTCACTAGAGCAAGCCCAGGCGTTGTATATGGTTACTCTTTTACATTAATATAGTTCTGTCTATTATCTCCAAAAAAAAAAAAAAAAAAAAAAAAAGTGAAACCCAGAATTTTTGAACATAAACCCAAACCAAAAACTAAACCCAAAAATCTTGAAGATTAACCAAAAATTAAACCCATAAATTTTGAACATGACCCATAAAATTTTAATAGATTATCGTTTACTTTTGAGTTTTCTCAACTGGGACTTTGCTCAAGCACTTCGTGATCTGGACTTTGCTTTTGGAACTTATATCTCATCTGGGTTTTGCATTTAGAAGTTATTGGTAATATGGGTTATGCCCAAAATCTGGTTGGTCATCTGGGTTTTTTTTTGCTGGGGTCGAGCTCTATGAAGTTGGAGTGGGGTCTGGTTGGTAAAGTTCAGTGATTTAAAATTTTCTTCAATTTCAAGTTTTGAAACCTGGGTTGGCGAAAGACTGGAAATTGGTCACTGGTTTTGGCTTGGAAATTGGAGCTCGGCGCCTTAAGAAAGGCCCCTCTCTTTAGATCTATAGCAAATACTGATGATGCATTACTTTTAGAACCATTTCTTGTGAGTAGGCATACATCAAAAGCTACAATCGTAAGAACATGATGCGCTTTTAGGTGAGAATTGCCTTTCATGTTTTGTCTTTGACCTTTTTTATTTTTTATTTTTGGAGAATCTTATCTTTGACATCTTGTATAGGGATAATGAGTATAGGGATATTGTGCCACTTCAATTCATATAGGGATATCGCATTTGCCATATTGAGAGTTACGCATTTACACATTTACAGAGGAAACTGAAAGTTCGGAAGCGGCGAAGAGTGGTTGATCTGCGTTTTTTTTTTTTTTTTTTTTTTTTTTTTTCTTGGGTATGTTCTTCATGTTCCAGGTTTGTGTGAAGGGGGAGAGAGACAAATGCCACTTTTTGATCTTCTTTCTCTTATATTTTTGTGCTATTTTTTGTTTTGGGAGGAGAGAGACATAAAACTTGTACAAAAATACTTATTTACCCTTAATTTTAACAGAGGTGGGTTACGGCACACTCACGGTGAGAATCACAGGTGGGTAAAGTGTCAAAATTTAAACCACGGGTAGGCACATAGAATTAGAGGCAAACCACAGGTGGGCAAAGTGTAATTATCCCAAAGGAAAACTACCAGAATTGAAGTCCATTGATTTTGACATGTGTGAAAGTTGCATCTTAGGAAAGCAGAAAAATGTGAGCTTCTTGAAAACTGGCAGGACACCGAAGGATGAAAAATTAGAATTAGTACATACTAATTTGTGGGGGCCTTCTCCAGTTGCATCCCTTGGAGATTCAAGGTACTACATCACTTTTATTGATGACTCAAGCAGAAAGGTATAAGTTTATTTTCTGAAAAATAAATCTGATGTATTTGAAACTTTTAAGAAGTGGAAGGCCATGGTTGAGATAGAAACAGGTTTGAAAGTAAAATGTTTGAGGTCAGATAATGGAGGAGAGTACATAGATGGAGGGTTCAGTGAGTATTGTGCTGCACAGGGAATTAAGATGGAGAAGACCATTCCTGGGACACCACAGCAGAATGGTGTGGCTGAGCACATGAACAGAATTCTCAATGAGCGTACTAAGAGTATGAGGTTGTATGCTGGACTACCAAAACCTTTCTGGGCTGATGCTGTTAGCATTGCAACTTACCTGATAAACCGAGGACCATCAGTTTCGATAGAGTTCAAACTTCCTGAGGAGGTTTGGAGCGGTAAAGAGGTAAAGTTTTCACACTTAAAAATTTTTTGGTTGTGTTTCTTATGTTCATACTGATTCTGATGCTCATAGTAAACCTGATGCAAAGTCTAAAATATATTTTTTCATTGGTTATGGTGATGAGAAATTTGGCTATAGGTTTTGGGATAAACAAAACAGGAAAATCATCAGAAGTAGAAATGTAATATTTAATGAACAGGTTATGTACAAGGATAAGTTAACTGTAATGTCAGATGTTATAGAGATAGATCAAAAGAAATCTGAGTTTGTCAACTTAGATGAATTGACTGAAAGTACTGTCCAGAAAAGGGGTGAAGAAGATAAGGAGAATGTAAATTCACAGGTAGATCTGAATACACTTGTAGCTGAAGTTCGTAGATCTTTTAGGAACATTAGACCTCCACAGCGTTATTCACCTGTTTTAAATTATCTCCTATTGATTGATGGTGGTGAGCCAGAGTGTTATGATGAAGCCTTGCAAGATGAGAATTCAAGCAAGTGGGAGTTAGTCATGAAGGATGAGATGGATTCCGTATTGGGGAATCAGACATGAGAACTGACTAAATTGCCAATAGGAAAGAAGGTTTTGCACAACAAGTGGGTATATAGAATAAAAAATAAACATGATGGTAGCAAACATTACAAGGTCAGATTAGTTATTAAAGGATTCCAGCAGAAAGAAGACATTGACTGCATAGAAACATTTTCTCCAGTTGTGAAGATGTCAACAATCAGACTGTACTGGGAATGGTGGCTGCAGAAAACTTACATCTTGAGCAGTTAAATGTGAAGACAGCATTCCTTCATGGTGACTTGGAGGAAGACCTTTACATGATTCAGCCAGAAAGGTTCATTGTTCAAGGACAAGAGAATCTAGTCTGCAAACTGAGAAAGAGCTTGTATGGCCTAAAATAAGCTCCTAGACAGTGGTACAAGAATTTTGACAGTTTTATGCATAGAATTGGGTTCAAGAGATGTGAAGCTGATCATTGTTGCTATGTGAAGTCTTTTGACAATTCTTACATCATATTACTGTTGTATGTGGATGATATGCTTATTATAGGGTCTAGCATTGAGAAGATTAATAATCTGAAGAAGCAGTTGTCCAAACAGTTTGCAATGAAGGATTTGGGAGCTGCAAAGCAAATCCTTGGTATGAAAATCATTAGAGACAAGGCTAATGGTACATTGAAGCTTTCATAGTCAGAGTATGTGAAGAAGGTTCTCAGCAGGTTCAACATGAATGAAGCTAAACCAGTGAGCACACCCTTGGGTAGTCATTTCAAACTAAGCAAAGAACAGTCACCGAAGACAGAAGAAGAAAGAGACCATATGAGCAAGGTGCCCTATGCCTCTGCTATTGGCAGCTTGACGTATGCTATGATGTGTTCAAGGCTAGACATTGCACATGCAGTGGGAGTTGTGAGCAAATTCATGAGTAGGCAGTCAAGTGGATTCTGAGATATCTGAAGGGTTCATCAGATACATGTCTTTGCTTCATAGGTGCAAGTTTGAAATTGCAGGATTATGTAGATGCTGATTTTGCTGGTAATATTGATAGTAAAAAGAGTACTACTGGATTTGTTTTTACTCTGAGTGGTATAGTTATATCATGAGTTTCAAATCTACAGAAGATTGTTACTTTGTCTACTACAGAAGTTGAGTATGTTGCAGCAACTGAAGCTGGAAAGGAGATGATTTGGCTACATAGTTTCTTAGATGAATTGGGTAAGAAGCAGGAGATGGGCATTCTACACAGTGACAGTCAGAGTGCAATTTTTCTTGCCAAAAATTCGGCTATTCATTCAAAGTTGAAGCATATACAAACAAAATACCACTTTATCCGTTACCTTGTTGAAGATAAGTTGGTAATACTTGAGAAGATTTGTGGATCTAAGAACCTGACAGACATGTTGACTAAGGGTGTCACCATTGAGAAGCTGATGCTATATGCAACTTCAGTTAGCCTTCTAGCTTGAGGACAGGATGAAGAGTTCTAGGGATGAGGGGATTGTGTGTTTGGAGGATTGCGGTTGATGTCGGTGATTGAACTAGTCTCTAAGTGGGAGATTTGTGGAGACTAGTTTGTTTGATTCGGTTCAACAACTCAACCCGACCCGAATAATATTGCGTGGTTTTTAATGGAAGATTTACTAAGGCTTAGTCCATGGAGCGGAGGCTTGGGCCGATAGGCACAAGCCGAAGCGCTCATGGACAAGCCTCCTGGGGGTTTAGGGGCAATGCCCCTGGGAAATTTTTTTTGCCCCGTTTAGCCCATTGTGGAACCGACTTTGGTGATTTGGGGTTATTATTGTGAGTCGATTGTCGTGTTTATATAGAGAGAAAATATTGTAGCCGCAAGTTGTACTCTGTATTCTTCCCTAATAATAGAAAAATCTTTACAACTCCGTGGACGTAAGCAAATTGCCGAACCACGTAAATATTATCTTGTGCGTGTGATTGCTTTCTTTGGCGTGTGTTTTCTCTATTTTTTTTTGTTTCTCATAGGTTGGGATTTCGGTTAAATTCCCTACAGGTCAGAACTAATAAATTTAGTAGAGGGCTTGGGATTAATAGGCCCACTAGAAAGAGGGCTTCTAGCCTTGCAACAAGACTACAAGTGGGGTTTGAAAGGCTCGCCATGTTGCTTTTGGCATTTTCATCAGCTAGCGATGATGATGAGGGAGGGGAGTGTACCACCGGTGTAACCATAGTCCTTGCTTGTGTCAAAGAACAGTCCTTGAGAGGTAGTGCGCACGAATCCAATGTCGTTGGAAGCAGGCCAGGTGTCATTCCAATAGAGCTGTTAGGACATGAGTTGCTAGGATTGGGTGACGTGGCGTTCTCATCCGGGACCTCTGCTGTGAACGGAGCTAGCTGTGGATGCACTGAAGGGCTGATGTCGGTGGAGTAAATCCCAAGGGGGATGTCATTATTGTCCACTCTCAGCCATTGGCCGGAGCCTTTGAAATGGGAACCGGTCGGATTTTGGAGCCAAAATGTATCACCATGGCAAAACCTTTCCTCGTGACCCTGGATGCCGCATTTATAACAAACATTAGCAAGCTTTTCGTATTTTAAGCTAATCCATAGGTCTCCAAGATGAGCTTGTGGGAGAAAAATTCTAGGAAGGAGGGGATTGAAGATATTTACCTCGACTTGGATTCTTGAGAATCTTCTCCATATTCCACCTCCTTCACCTGTGACATCTAAGTCTAGTACTCACCCTGCTTTTGAACCAATAGCTCTAAAGTTCTTCTCAGATTGCCAAAGAGCAGGGAACCCGTGCACTTGGACCCAAAAGGACGATGTAGAGAAATCAACTTCATGCCAGGCAAGCTCGGGATTCCAGCGCTTGAGGATAAGATGGCTGCCTCTAATGGACCACAGGCTCCGGTGAAAGGCTGTAAAAAGGTTAGCTTCGTGCTAGAAGGTGAAAAGGAAGATATCTCTTCCCATTCGCTTGACATCCATAGGGAGAGAAGGTTTCCATGCTCTAAAGAGTATGTCTTTAATAATACTTGTCCCAATGGCTTTAGAGGTTATCGGTTTTCCGATGAGATTTAGGTTGGATGGTCCTGGAGATTCTTGGTTTGAAGGGAGCTCTAGGCGGATGTCTAGGTTGGAGAGTTTATTGGCATTAGAGAGCAAGTCTGGAGCTTCCATATGTGTATTTGTTTCCATGGAGTTTAAAAGACTTGATAATAAGAATGGTAAAGTATAAAGGGTGTAGAATGGTTAGATGTGGGGCGGTGGGGAACATGGAAGGAGTAAGGGAGACGGGCTCCAGGGAGAGGAGAGGGAGAGAGGTGCTACAGGAGCACGGCTAAGATCAAACTGCTAGAGATTATCCTCCCTTGGGAATGGGAGTAATGCCCTTGGGAACCCAAAATTCCCAAGGAGCGAGTAAATAGGAACACACATTGGTTAGGGAAAGGATTGATTGTGGAATTGAAAGGGAATGGAAGGAGACAGGTATTTTGGGAGTGTAAAAAAGAAAAGGTAGGGAACAAGCTGTTAAGTGGGTAGCAAATGGGGCTATGGTAGCTCATTTAGATTTGGTGGGAATGGGCCAATTGCCTTTGAAAGCCCACTTTCCCTTTGTGGGAAATAACAAAACTTATTTCGGCCCATATGTGTCAAGCCAGATTGTTACAAAGCCTAGAGCTTGATCCAATTCTCACCAAAATAACCTTGGCTTAGGTCGTAGGAACCCGACTGTTAGTAAGTTGGGTGAGACATCATGTCCTTCTGGCCCAAGCAAAGAGGGCGTGAGCTTGAAGATGCAACCCGTGATCGAGAGCTTTGTAGTCTTGCCACCGACACTTGATCATCTTGCGATGGTCTCGATAGACATAAAGGCGTCCATGTCGGCGTTGGAAATTGCAAACGCTAGTGAGAAATATGCTTAGGTGAGCCCAAGGAGGCCTACTCGGTCACCCACCAAGCTGATATCGATGGCGGTGGTGCTCCAATCACCTAACGTGCCAATGTTGCCATCTTCGTCATCTTAGTTTGTGACAAAAGCTAGGGTTGAGAAATTGGCGGGCTTGGAAGCTTTGGTTGTAGTTTCGCTTGGGTATTCTAATTCCCAAGGAGTGAGTAATTAGGAACACACATTGGTTAGGGAAAGGATTGATTGTGGAATTGAAAAGGAATGGAAGGAGGCAGGTATTTTGGGAGTGTAAAAAAGAAAAGGTGGGAACAAGCTGTTAAGTGGGTAGCAAATGGGGCTAAGGCAACTCATTTAGATTCGGTGGGAATGGGCCAATTGCCTTTGAAAGCCCACATTCCCTTTGTGGGAAATAACAAAACTTATTTCGGCCCATATGTGTCAAGCCAGATTGTTACAAAGCCTAGAGCTTGATCCAATTCTCACCAAAATAACCTTGGCCTAGGTCGTAGGAACCCGACTGTTAGTAAGTTAGGTGAGACATCGTGTCCTTCTGGCCCAAGCAAAGAAGGCGTGAGCTTGAAGATGCAACCCGTGATCGAGAGCTTTGTAGTCTTGCCACCGACACTTGATTGTCTTGCGATGGTCTTGATAGACACAAAGGCATCCATATCGGCATTGGAAATTGCAAACGCTAGTGAGAAATATGCTTAGGTGAGCCCAAGGAGGCCTAATTAGTCACCCACCAAGCCGATATCAATGGCGGTGGTGCTCCAATCACCTAGTGTGCTAATGTTACCATCTTCGTCATCTTAGTTTGCGACAAAAGCTAGGGTTGAGGAATTGGTGGGATCGGAAGCTTTGGTTGTAGTTTCGCTTGGGTATTCCGACTTTGAAAGGGTTCTTCCTCCTTGTCCCACTACTAGGGAATTGGTTGGAGACTTGGATAAATCTCAGGGTAATTCCAAAGACTAGATGTTACAACTGCATGATGGACGACAGGTAGTGCTTCCATTGTTGCTTTATCGGTCTCCAGAGAGCAAGACTAATTGCTTAGCCATAGTGGGAGAAGCTGTAACAGGTAATACTTTTGTCAATAAAGGGCATATCGTAGCTAGGCAGATGAGTGTGATGGTTTAGTAGATTCTACGTCTGTTGTTACTGGGTTAGAGGATGAGCTTAGGGAATTTGATGAACGATCGATGACTTGGGAGAGAATTTGTGAGCCTTTCATTGTGGTACTGTTGGCCATAGAAGTTCCTTTGGAAATGGAGTATGCTTCTGTGAAGGAGATTTGGTGTAAGGAGAATGTTGATAATGATTAGTTATCATAATGGGTAATCAATTGGATTAAGGCATTTAGGAAATCTATGGGGACTTCATTGGAAGGTTTTGAGGAGTAAATTACAGGATCTTTTTTAGCTCTAGAGGCCAGGAAAAAAACTAAACAGCAACAGGTGGTAAGTGATCAAACAAAACTGGTCAAATCGAGGTAGAAAAGTCAACAAGAATTGAAAATTTTAATGACCTCTTCGAATGTTGAGTATGGTTCAACTAAACTAAGAAGTTCAAGTAGAAAGCGAGCTACTAATGTGGCAAGGCTTCCTTCTAGGAGGAATTATTTGGTTTGAGTAGTTGGTGGAATGTTCAATGGTGTGTGGGTGGTGACTTTAATGTGGTAAGGCTTCCTTCCAAATTTTTTGGTTCTACTTTTATTGCTGTTGCATGGGAGTTCTCCAATTTTATTTTGGAGCAAGGCCTTATTGATCCCTCGCTGGAAGGGCAAACTTTTACTAGGTCTAATTCTTGAGAAGTTGCTTCAAAGGCCAGGCTAGGCAGATTTCTGTTTTCTGTAGATTGGGAGGATAAGTTTCTAACTGTTTCTCAATGACGGATGTCTAGGTTGTTATCGGATCACTTGTCCTTGAGGGTGGTTCTTTTCAAAGAAGTAGGAAGCCATTTAGATTTGAGAGTATGCAGTTTAAGGATGAGGGTTTTGTGAAGAGGGTGTTATCTTGGTGGGATTCTTATCATTTTCAAGGTGCTCCAAGTTTTGTTCTGGCCAATAAATCAAAACTCTTGAAAAATAATTTAAAAAGATGGAATGTGGAGGTTTTTGGAAATGTACAAGATTGGGTGAAAAAATTGTGGAAGGATCCTAGTGAACTAGAGATGATTAAGGAGACTTGTGGTCTAATGGAGGAG
Organism: Quercus robur; assembly: GCF_932294415.1. Classification (NCBI taxonomy): domain Eukaryota; kingdom Viridiplantae; phylum Streptophyta; class Magnoliopsida; order Fagales; family Fagaceae; genus Quercus; species Quercus robur. The sequence goes on from NC_065543.1 coordinate 29,594,545, forward strand.
GAAAATCTGGAATTGGATAGAGTCCATGGTGAGTTAGAAAAACTTACTCTGATGGAAGAATCTTTTGTATTAGAGAAGGAGACAAGAATACTAAATTCTTCCATCATATAGCTAACTCTCACAGGAGATTTAACACCATAGATAGGTTTATGATGGATAGAGAATTGTCTTTGGATCCGGAGGCTATAGTAGAGTGAATTTCTCATTTTTATAGGCATCTCTATTTAGAAAACGTGGCTTATAGACCTGTCTTAGATGATGTGGAATTTGCTAGTATCTCAAAGGAAGATGCCCTTTGGCTAGAAAGGCCTTTTGATGAGGAAGAGGTGTTTGAGGTGATTAATGATTTTAATGGTGATAAAGCTCTTAGCTCGAATGGTTTCTCCATGAAATTCTTTCAGTCTTGTTGGAGCATTTTGAAGACAAATTATGGAAGTGTTTCATAACTTTCATACCCAGGCTATGCTTGAGAAGAGACTTAATGCTTTCTTTTCTTGCCCTTATTCCCAAAAAGGTGGATGTTGTGGAGGTCAAGGATTTTCGGCCAATTAGCTTAGTTGGTGGGATCTACAAGATTATTTCTAAGTTGTTGGTTAATCGATTCCGAAGGGTGGCACATGAGCTTATATCAGATTTACAGAATACATTTGTGAATGGTAGACAAATCTTGGACTCCGTTTTAATTGCTTTAGAATGTATTGATAGTAGGTTGAAGACAGGAATTCCAAGGGTGTTGTGTAAGTTGGATGTGGAGAAGGCGTATGATCATGTGTCCTGGGATTTTTTAACGTATATGCTTCAGCGCAGTGGGTTTTCAAATAAATGGAGAAAGTGGATACTGTGTTGCATTTCAACTGTCAAATTTTCCATTTTGCTCAATGGTAGCCCATCTGATTTCTTTGGAAGCTCTATGGGGATTCGACAAGAGGATCCTTTATCTCCAATGCTTTTTGATATTGTTATGGAGGCATTGAATCGTATGTTGGATGTGGTTGCTATAGCTGGACAGTTTTGGGCTCCTTTGTCGGTAATACAGCTAGTACATCAATGATGGTGTCTCATCTTTTATTCATAGATGACAATCTTATTTTTTGTGATGTTGATTGATGAGGACAAGGAAGAGCTCAAGGAAAAAGAAGATTAAATATACAAAGATTCAAGAATTGTGGTCTAATTTTGATGTTGGACCTTCTCATCACCTTTGATAGGTCATTTGTATTGAGTCTTTAAGGTTGAGAATCTGTTGGATCAGTTCTAATTAAGTTCTATTAGAATTAAGGCAATTTGGTAATTTCCTAAAATCTAGAAAGGGCTATCCTTGGCCGTACCAAAGGCTCATGAGTCTTATATTATGTTTACGTATTATTAAGTCTTTTATTTAATTATTATTAGTATTTCTATTAATTCTAGGAATAGGTTATTTAGAGTCCCAGTCCTATTAGGAAAATAATAACTATAACCTCTATATAAAGGCTCTTTTGCAATCATGTTATTTTAGAATATAGTGATTGATTAATAAAATTTAGAAACTTATTTTAAGCTAGCTTTGTGTGATGCAAACCTCTCCGAGGTGTGATGCCGAGGAACCCTAGGTGTGTTGCTTAGGAAGACCTAGGTGTGATTGTCTAGTGTTTTATTTATGTTATTTTTTGTTTATCCCGTGTTTTAGCCCCAAAACAACCACCAATAGTCATTCTTTTCTAACCTAAACTCTTAAACATCAATCCCTATTCAAGAACTCATCAAAAAACCTAGTATAGTGCTGAATTTCTTAGTGATCCTGCATCATCGACCCTTCTCAAATTTCTAGTTTGAGGGAAATCCTGGCTAGATTTGAGGAGGTATCAGGTTTAAGTATTAACTTGGGAAAATCTGAGTGGGTTCCTGTTGGTAAGGTGCACAATCTAGATGTTCTGGTGGGGCTGTTAGGTTATAGGAAATCTTCTCTTCCTTTGAAATGTTTAGGCCTTCAATTAGGTACTAAATTTAAAGAGATGTCAATCTAGAATCCTATTTTAGAGAAGATGGAGGGAGATTAGCAAGTTGGAAGAGGCTGTATTTATCTAAAGGGGGTAATGTGACTCTTATTAAAAGTACTCTTTCCTCTATACCTACATACTTTCTTTTCTTTCTGCCTATACTTTGGGACGGTGGCAAATCGTATGGAGAAATTACAAAGAGATTTTTTTTGGAGTGGAGTTAGTGGTGAATCTAAATTACACTTGGTAAAATGGGCTACGGTTTGTAAGCCTATGCAGGTTAGGGGGCTAGGTATAAGATGGTTAAGGAGCTTTAATTATGCCTCGTTAGGAAAATGGTTGTTAAGGTATGGCATGGAGACAGATGCTTTATGGAGGAGGGTTGCAGAGGCAAAATATGAGAATGTTTGGGGTGGTTGATGCACGAAGAAGATGACAAGTGCTTATGGTGTTAGCCTGTGTAGATTCATTAGAAGTGGATTGTTCATATTTTCTACACTTCTTTTGTATGATGTGAGTGATGGTACTAGAGTGAAGCTTTTGAAGCATGTGTGGTGTGGGGTTTGTATCCTACAAGAGGATTTTTCAGAACTTTATCATATAAGTATGACGACAGAGGATTCTTCAATGGCAAAGGTTATGTGTTGGTCTACTGGGAAGATTCATTGGGATGTTCAGCTTCATCATTCACCAAAAGATTGGGAACAAGAATCTTTTGATCTATTTATGGATATGGTCTACTCTTCAACTGCGCGGGGGTTTGGTCCTGATAAGGTTTGTTGGAAGTCAGCAAGGAGTAAAGGTTTTGAGGATAGAGGATTCTATCTTTCTTTCTATCCTCCTACTCTATTATCCTTCCCTTGGAACAAGATAGGGCAATTGAAGGTTCCTCCAAGGGTAGCTTTCTTTTCATGGTTTGCTTCCCTAGGTAAGATTTTAACAACAAACAACCTTCACAAAAGACGTGTGCTTGTTCTTGATTGGTGTTATAAGTGTAAGGGTTGTGGGGAGTTGGTGGATCATCTTCTGCTTCATTGCCCCATAGTTGAGTTGTGATTTACAGAACTTCCTTCTTGGATCATCAAACCGCCACCCATTAATACAACACCGACATTATTTGATTCCAAATTCAATGCAATGCCTATTGTACCCTCTTCAAATTCTATTAATTCACCAGCCATTACTTCATCAAGACCATAAATACGAGCAATGCCGTTGCCTACTTGAAGTACGGTACTGGTATTTACAACCTTTACTTCTCTATTATATTGCTCAATACGTTCCTGAATAATATTACTAATTTCATTTGCTCGAATAGTTACCATGAGTATTTCTTAATTCTTTCTTGGAAAATAAATAAATAAATAATGCCCACAGTAGATAGTAGAAGGACTAATTGATTATTTTTGTCAGCGTCCCAAACATGCCAATATTAGCATTGATGGTACGTAAATGTAACTCGTTCAAAGAACTAGTCAGAGTTCCTAGAGCACCTTTTAAGGCTTGTTGGAAAACTTGTGTTTTGTTTCTTTGGAATCCAATGGGCTATGCCTTATAAGGTTATTGAGTTGTTCGAGTCTTGACAGGGTAAATTTGGGCAACATCGCAATATTGATTTTTGGAGACTTGTGCCTCATTGCTTGATATGGTGTATTTGGCATCAAAGGAATGTTAAAAGCTTTGAAGGATGTGAACATTCTACATTAGAGATTGTCTTTTTTCTTGACACTCGATGAATGGAGTGTGGCTGTCTCATTCTTGTTTTTCTGTTCCTGTTTTACTTGATTGTTGTAATTTTGGTTCCTGATTTGTGCCCCCATAGTACATCCCCAATGTACTCAAGTTGGCTTTTTTTTTTTTTTTTATTAATAATATTTTTTGTTAACTAAAATATATATATATATATATATATATACACACACTAATTAAAAGGAATTTGGGTACAATTCTTAAATATAATTGTGCTTACAATCTTGTAGGTATTCTAAATCCTGTTGGTTATGCACTCGTGTAGCTCCACCAACAGCTCCACTAACAGCTGCAAGCAACATAACTCAAATTTGTAGGAAACAAAAAGTTGTACTAGCCTAGGAACAAGCTATAGCCTAGCCTCCAACATTTTATTATTAATATTTTCTGTTACCTATTAAAAAAAACAAAACAAAACAAATACATACCAATTAAAAGGAATTTGAGTACAATTTTTAAACATAATTGTACTTACAATCTTGCAAGTATTCTAAATCCTATGGGTTATGCACTCGTGTATGATGCGGGAGATGAAAGAGAATTATTATTTAATATTATTTATGTTTGCAAGTCAATTGTATTTTTATGTTTTAGGTCCTAGTAGTTTATTGAGCTTTTAGTATTTTAATTTAAAAGTAAGGTTATTTTTGTAATAAGGCAATTAGGGTTTCCTAGCCAATTAGAACTAGGGTTTAGTAATCCTTTATAAGCAACCTAATGTACTCCTTGAGGAGATGGTTGATATTTTGATGAATGAAAACAATGGCCGTTTGGTCTTTCTTTGGTCTGGTGCTGACTCCAGTTCTACCCTAGGTGCTGACTCCTAGTGGTTTCCCCGCTTGGTGCTGACTCCAAGCAATGCCTAGGTGCTGACTCCTAGGTCATATCTTTTATTTTTTCCGTTATTTCAATTTTGTTCTGATTGTCCTGCGTCAATTTTGGTATCAGAGCAAACATCGATCCGTTTGAAGCATCATCGCAAGTCAATCCAGAACCAGACAAAAAAATTTAAAAAAATAAAAAACTTTCACCGTATATTTTTCCACTACCAGCACAGCCAGCCACCACAACCCACAGACAACCAAAAAAAAAGAAAAAAAAAAGTAACCCACGCAAGACCCATCAGCCACCAGCCACCGGAACCCACAAATCAACACTCACCGCCGCAAGACCCAGCCGTCAAAACCCATTGTCGACCCATCGCTGCTGAGATTGACGATCAATTGCCGCTATTGCGATTGACGAGCCACAGCCGCTGCCTAGATCCGAGACAAGCAGCCACCTGCCATTGTCTGCGCCTCCTTTGCGCCGCCACCAGCGTCAGTCCCCTACGACGGCAGAAGACTCTCATCGCAGAGAAAATATATATATATATATATATATATATTTTTTTTTTTTTTTCTTTCTCAGTTTTGAGTCCCTTGTTTGTTTCTTTAGTTTCTTTAGTTCAGCCTCAGTCTGTAACTTTTTCTAAGTTTTAAGTCCTTCGTGTACCGTATTTTATTAACTTTCATTATAAAAAAAAAAAAAAAAAAAAAAAAAAAAAAAAAAAAAAAAAAAGACCAAGCAGAGTCCAGACCAGTCCAAGCCCAATTCCAGCACTACCTGTCCAGAGAACATCACAGCAGCCCAGAGAATCATGGAAATATTAGAAGCACCTTATTTTTGATGGTTATGAAGCTTATCCACGAGATTTTGTCAACTGGATGAATGGGATGGAGCAATTCTTTGAGCAGGCAAAGTTTGCAGATAACATAAAGGTTAGGTATGCCAAGTCAAAGTTAATAGGTAAAGCACAGAGGTTTTGGGAGAATCTTGAACGTTTCCGCTATATGGATTATAAACCTGCCATTACTGTGTGGGAAGATATGAAAGAAAAGCTTTGCGATGAGTATTTGTCACCATACTATTGAGCTAAGTATCTACCCGAATCTCAGTGTGGTACTTTTCAAGTTGAAGCAAATGCGATGAATCCTCATCCTCATCCCATATCATGTCCTCAGTGCACTTTTGAACAATCTACCAAGGAATTATCTACCAGGAAAGTAACGGAATTAACTGTAAAGCTCATGAAAGAGATTCAAGACAAGACTGCTCAGATGAAGCAAATGAAGACTCAACTCGATTCAATTGAGAAACCAAGGATAATTGATCATAATGAACTTATTGCTACCCCCATAGAAGACAACATTGATGGTGATATCTTGGTCATGGAGAATCCACCAGCAACACCAAAGCCTAATGTTGACATAGACGTACATGCCTCGACAAGTGTTGCTTTAACAAGCGTGCAAGGAAATGAATCTATTGAAGAACAGCAAGGTGAAAAGATGGCGCCTAAAGAGAGTATTATGTTAGAGGGTGCACATGATGTGAAAGTTGAAATTTTTGAATGTGCTTCTGATCAACCCACCACAGTCCTTGAAGATCTACATCTTGGTGAAGTCGAAGAGGTTGAAACCAAAGTGCTTCCTATGGCTCATAAGGTTCAAGAAGAGATTATACTGATTCCACACATTGATTTTCTTATTCCAAATGAGTTTGATGCGGTGGAATTCAAGGTTTTCTTTTCCCCATGCTCCCTAAGCTGATTTCAAACTTGAAGCAACTGTTGTTTGTCAGCCTCCTAATCCTTCAATGCTTTAAAACTCGAGGTCAAGTTTTCTCCAACCAGAGGAGAATGATGCGGGAGATGAAAGAGAATTATTATTTAATATTATTTATGTTTGCAAGTCAATTGTATTTTTATGTTTTAGGTCCTAGTAGTTTATTGGGCTCTTAGTATTTTAATTTAAAAGTAAGGTTATTTTTGTAATAAGGCAATTAGGGTTTCCTAGCCAATTAGAACTAAGGTTTAGTAATCCTTTATAAGCAACCTATTGTACTCCTTGAGGAGATGGTTGATATTTTGATGAATGAAAACAATGGCCGTTTGGTCTCTCTTTGGTCTGGTGTTGACTCCAGGTCTACCCTAGGTGTTGACTCCTAGTGGTTTCCCTGCTTGGTGCTGACTCCAAGTAAGGCCTAGATGCTGACTTCTAGGTCATATCTTTTATTTTTTTCCGTTATTTCAATTTTGTTCTGGTTGTCCTGCGTCAATGTAGCTCCACCAACAACAGCTCCACCAACAACTACAAACAAAATAACCCGAATTTAGTAGGAAACAAAAGTTGTACTAGCCTGGGAACAAGCTATATAGCCTAACCTCCAACATTCTCCACTAGAACTGTAGGTGGATCTTGTGGAACATTTGGCTAGCTTCTTTCCTGGGAAAAACAAATACAAAAATAATTTCACAGATTATCTACCAAGTATTCAATAGATAAAAATAGTGCAGCAAGATAACCCTTATTTTTATAAGATAATAGAAGAAAAAATAAAAATAAAAAGTTGCAAATAAAACCAATAATCCAAAACACTCAAGCCTCATTTCATTTAGGTGATGATAATGACTAAAGTAAAGCCTATGCTACTGCAAACCAAATTCTGCCGATTCTGTTGTCCCTAGTCAACAACCTGTGGTTCTTGATCAACATGTTGTCCCTAATCATCTAAAGGAGAATGATGTAGGAGTCCGTGAGAAGGATTTATTATATTTTATTTGATTTTATGCATCAAGGGCAATTATGTAATTTCCAAATATTCTAGAATGGGCTATGCTTATAGTTTATTTGGGTCTTATTTTGTTTTAAGTTTGGTTATTTAGTTGGGCTTAGTAGTAAAAGCCTAAGGAGTCCAAGTCCAAGTCTTATTAGGGTTTTAAGAATTAGGTATTAGACTTCTATTTAAAGAGTCATAATGCTTTTCTATTAAGATGATTAATGTTTTCAGTATTTAAGAGCTATGAAGCTCTCTTTTATGGTTTGTGTGATGCAGTTTTCTCCGAAGTTTGATGCCAAGAAAAACTAGGTGTGATGTTTAGGAAGTTTAGGAGTGATGCCTAAATATTTATCATTTATTTTATTTTACTGTTTACAGCACAAGAACAACCACCCAAACCTTGATTGTTCTCCTTTGTTTCATCCCCAAACCCTACTAATCCTTGTCCTCTTTGGAAAACCTATTATCCCTCTTATTTTCTAGCCTATTTCCCACCAAAACCTAACACTAAACCCTCAAAACAGACGTATTAACAGATCTAACCCAACAGTTCTAAATTAGATTTTGTTTGTTCCCCCTTGTCCTACATCAAAACTAAAGAATCATATTTGAGTGAAAGGGATAGGGAAATGGAGGAGCTACGTGCTCATGTTTGACAATGGGAATTGGAGGCTAGAAGGAGACGGAGGGGAAGGTCTACTAAGCAGTCTTATCAGGAGGACAGCTTAGTGAGCAATCATGTTAAGAGGGGTTCATGTTGAAGTCCGTCTCGCTTGTCAAGGGACCGATCAGAGAAAGTAGCTTTAGCATTGATTCATGCAACCAAGAAGCTTCTCCATTACTTTCAGGTTCATACAATTTGTCTTGACTAAGCATCCTTTACAAGCACTGCTAAGAAGATCAGATTTCACTAGAACAAGAGCCAAATGGGGGACTACCTTGGGGGCTTTTGACATCATATACAAACCAAGGAATTTGGTCAAATGGCAAACATTGGCAAACTTTGTTGCTAAGTTCTCACCCCAAAAGCATGGTTGTATGTAGGGTGCAACAAATCTCAGCCCATCCATGGAAAATATGTATAGATGGGTCATCAAATGCCCAAGGATCAAGCATCACGGTGGTGTTAGAGTCACCCAAGGGCATAAGAATGGAGCATTCTATGAGTTTGGGATTTTAGGCATCAAACAACAAAGCCAAATATGAAGCATTGTTGGTAGGGTTTTGAGCCACCGTGAAGGTAGGTGCCACGGAAGTGGAAGTGTGCTTGGACTCACTAGTAGTTGTTAGCCAAATTCAAGGGGCTTTTATGGCAAGAGATGAAAGAATGTCAAAGTATTTGAAGGTAGCACAGCAGCTACAAGCCCAATTTGAGAAGGTAAAGGTCACTAGAATCTCCTAAGGACAGAATAGCTATACAGACTCTTTAGCAACACTGGCTTCCTTGGTCAGCGGGTTTATAGCTCGAATCATCTCAATATAGTCGTTCGATTTCCCCAATATCTTTCACCAAGAAACTGACCAAGTGTTAAGCATTGCCACTTCACTTAGTTGGATGGATCCTATTGTCGTTTTTATTTCGGACGGCTCGCTTTTCGAGGATAAGGAGGCCTAGAAGGCAAGGAGGAAATCTCCCAAGTATTGGCTATCAACCAAGAAGAAACTATATAAGAGATTGTTTGGGGGACCATACTTGTTGTGCATCCATGCTGACATGGTTAAAGGTCTTCTCTACATGAGGGAATATGTGGGAGCCATACTGAGGGCCACTCTGACACACAGAACCATGACGCAAGGATATTAGTGGACAAATATGCAGAGAAACGCCCCAGAGTACGTCAAAAAATGTGATCAATGCCAGAGACATGCACCTAACATCCACCAGCCCAAGAGAGCCCCCAACCCCCTATCTAGCCCATGGCCTTTTGCTCAATGAAGGCTGGATATTGTGGGACCGTTCCCGAAAACTACAAGGATTAAGAATAGGCATTTCACGTTGGCTTACCCCTAAGGTAAAGGCTAGGCTAAAGCCATAAACAAGTTCATCGTGAATGGACTAAAAAAGAGGCTAGAAGAGTCCAAGGGGAGATGGGCCGAGGAGTTGCCTAACGTGTTATAGGCCTACAAGACTACTCATAGAAAATCCATTGGTGAAACCCCTTTCTCCATGACCTATGGAACAAAGACGGTGATACTTTTAGAAATTGGTCTTCCCACCTATGAAGCACGGGTGCGTTTCCGGATTCGGGCGCGGGTGCGGGACTCAGCAATTTTTGAAAAAATAGGGTGCAGGTGCGGTGATTAAAAAATTATTAAAAAATTTATATTTATATTTTCTATATATTTTTACTATTAAAATATTCTTAAAAAACATATTACTATGCCTTGATTCACAAAACAAAGAAAGAAGAAGGTAAGAAACACAAAACAAAAAAGAAAACACAAAAGAAGCAACAAGTATTCAGAATAAAATTGAGGAATGGTAGATTTAGGATGTTTGGGCCTCATTCAAAGCTGATTTCGACTATTCCGGCATGATTCAAGGCCGATTTCGGCCTGTTTCGGCCATTTTGGTCGCCAGCTGATATGACCCGATTCGTCCGATACGGCTTAATTCTAGCTGAATCGTCCCGGTTCGGCAAGAATAGAAGTCGAGTCGGCACGAATGAGCCAAGTCAACATGAATTCGTGAAAAAAAAAAAAAAAAAAAAAAGCTCAGACGCGGCACTGACATGCGAGCAGCCGCGTCAGACTCCGGTGCAACACCTTCCTAGCCGTGTCCATACTTCATAGTTTCCCACCATGAGAACGAACAACTTCTCCTTGGACGGTAACGGCCAGATGATGGTCGAACAGTCGAACCTCATTGAGGAAAACAGGGAGAGCATCAATACGGTTATCTGACCACCAACAAAATTGTTGTTGAGGATATAATCAGAATGTCAAGCCTTGTGAATTCGTTCCTAGTGATTTAGTCTTACTGAAGGTAGCGGGAAACACGAGGGATCCAAACCTGGGGAAAGCTCGGTCCAAATTAGGAAGGTCTATACAGAGTGACTTTAGTGGCAGCAACAAAAGCTTACTACTTAGAAGATTTGGAGGAGAAGCCTTTACTTCGAACATGGAGCATCAACAATCTCAAGAAGTACTTTTACTAATATCTAGCTGTACTGGTTTTTAGACTTTCATGATTTTGGCTTAAGTTATGCTACGCTTGTAATTGCAATGTAAATAGAAAATGATGTTATTCAAGAGCTCTACTCACTTTTCTTTACTAGAATTACTTTTCTATAATTCATTGAATCCTCGTCTTCGGGGGGCTCCATAACTTAATCTTGAAAATTAGAGGACTTGAAGTTACTAGACCATGTCTTTGCTAGGTGAAAACCTAAAGCTTTATTCATTAAGAACAGAAGTCTAGCCTCAACCTAACCTCAATCACTAACCAAGTGGAAACCTAAAGATTTTATTCATTAAGGACAGAAGCCTAGCCTTAGCTTGACCTCGGTCACTGATTAGGTGGAAACCTAAAAATTGTATTCATTAAGGGCAAAAGTCTGGCCTCAGCCTAACCTCAGTAACTGACCAAGAGGAAACCTAAAGATTCTATTCATTAAGGACAGAAGTCTGGCTTTAGCCTGACCTTGGTCACTGATTAGGTGGAAACCTAAAGATCTTATTTATTAGGGACAAAAGCTTGGCCTCAGCTTGACCTTGATCACTAACTAGGTCGAAACCTAAGGTTTTATTCATTAAGGACAAAAGCCTACCCTCAACCTGACCTCGAACACTAACCAACTGGAAACCTAAGGATTTTATTCATTAGGGACAGAAGCTTGACCTCGGTCACTGACTAGGTAAAAACCTAAGATTTCTATTCATTAAGGAAAGAAGCTTGGCATCAGCCTAACCTCAATCACTGATTAGGTGGAAACCTAAAAATTCCTTTGAACAGGTACAAGTTTAGTCTCCTCCTAACCTCAGCCATACATGAGTTAGAAACCAAGTAAACCGTCCATTCTTACGTTGTGCTATTCTCAGAGTGTAACAAGTTACGTTGTTAGAACAAGTTACAAGGTTGTATCTTATACTGGTCAATTATGTTCAACAACGTTGATATGTTTGGCAATTCAGCATTTGCTATTGTTTTACTGAGATAAGAAAAACAAACATAAATAGCATATATTGAGAAAGAAAACTTAGCGAATATAATTAAAGTATCTTTCATCATATTAAAAAAAGAACTATTACAAAAGGTAGGGCTGTCCAACGATTCTCTGACCCATCCAAACCGACCGGGTCCGACTGACCTGAATCCCAACGGGTCGACCCGAAACCTATAGTGAGTCAGATTCAGGTGTGCTTCTTTCAAAACCCGATTATTCGGGTCGGGTAGCGGTTTAAGGAAGAAAAAACCCATATTACCCGACCCGACCGATATTTAAAAAAAAAAAAAAAAAAAAAAAAAAAAAAGGGTAATTCAAGGATTTAGGAACTCTTGAAGACTGAAGAGAGAAGACTGATTGGACTTAAAGCACTGAGTTTTTTTAGTTTTATAAGCAAAGTCTCAAATCAAATAGCCTATTGCTAAGACTTTTACACGCAAAGCCTAAGAGTGATTGGACTAAACACTATATCTACACATTTACACTGGTGGGATGAACCATGGCCGTGCGATTTGAGCGTGATTAACGGTCTTGATCCTTCTGAAGATCAACAAAATCGTTCCTACACAATTACACACAAAAGAAAATCAAAGAAAATCACACAAAATCTCTCTTCAGAGGTTCAGAACGGCTAACCCTCAAATCATAATCAATTTTCACTTCCCCAAGCCATGGCCGGTTACCTTCCCTCAGCCTCAAGAGGCCCTCAACCCTCATCTCTTTCTCTTTTAAATCAATCTGATTCTTCTCTTTGTTCTACTTTTCTCTGCTCTCTAGTCTCAAGGGTTGATTCAAAATCTCTCTTATATTTTGAAACACTTGACTTCACTCCAACACTCCAACTCTCCAACGGACCAAACACCAAACCTTGCTGGTTCTCATCTTCACACATATCCCCGCTGAGCAGAGGATCGGAGTGTTATCGCTGGTCCATCGCACCAAGGGCACCGTTCGCCGCCTCTTTGCCTTCAAGCTTGGTGACCGCGGTTTTGCTTTCCTTGTCAACTGGTTTGTGTCGCACAAACAACCTTAAAAATCTGTTCTTTCTCTTTTTTATTAGTTATTTAGATTCTTCTGATTGTTTTTTTTATGCTTTTAAGATTATTTAATTGCCTTATTGTATAAAGAGTGGTGAGGATTTAACGAATAATACAGACACCAAACAAAGTTGGTAACTTTTTGAAGTAAAAATATATTTGAGGTGACGGATTGTGATTAGTGCACCGTTACTTTTATTGTACATCTGCATCAACATTTGTGAAAAGTGAGACATTACAACAAATACGTAGTGAGTTTGAGCTCAAGCACCTCCTTTCCATGTAAGAACACTGTGATGTTGAGGAAGTTTGTTTAAAAACCATTGGCTATGTGTAACTAAGTAATCTTAAAAATAAATAAATAAAAAAATAAAGAGAAAGAGAGAGAGAGAGAGAGAGAGAGAACAAACTAAAGACAATGAGAGATTACTTCAACTGAAGTTGTGTCTATGATCTGGTTTTATATAAAAAAAAAAAAAAAAAAAGGTTTGGGAAAATGTTTTGGGCCTCCATGTTTTGAACAAGGACAATTTCTTTCAGATGCTTATAGTTATATCAGTTCTTAGTTTTGTCTTGACTCTTAAACATACATACTTGTAATTTAAATGAAATCATGAAGTGCCATGTAATTTACCTTGATACAGAACACTGAGTGTTAAATGAAATCAGTACTTGTGAAGTCAATTCTTATGCATAATGATATTTCTTATTCTACAAAGCTCCAGTGTATGTGACTTTGCCCTTTAAGAGGTCAACCATAATGATCTTTCTTAGTATTAGTTTTTTTTATGGTTGTTTGCTAATGCTTAAATTTGATGTCTTTAGGTTATAGAACCCTCTAGTGATGCGCCCCCTTCCCAAACACCCGCTGCCCAAGCTGAACCTGCTGTCCAAACTGAACCTGTTGCCACTCCAACTAATGCTAAGGCACTTCCACCTAAACCTAATTATTAAACCAAGGTGAGTGAGATAGCTGCTGATTGTGGTAATAATAGGAAAAAGTCTACTGCTTGGGATCATTTTGAAAAAATAAAAATTAGTGAGGGTCAATTTAAGGCTGTTTGCCATTATTGCCAAAAAACTTACCGTGCTAATAGTAAGGGTCATGGTACTATTAATTTATTGAATCATACACCAAACTGTGTTAAGAACCCTAATAGAATGGGAAGGAATGGTTTAAGCTTGTACCAACAGTCTTTACTGTTGAGGCTTCTAGGAAGGCACTTGCTAAAATGATTATAATAGACAAGTTGCCTTTTAGGTTTGTTGAAGGGTATGGGTTTCAAAAATATTCAACAACCTTACAACCTAAGTTGCAAATTAGGGATATCCCATCTCGTCAAACTGTGGCTAGGGATGTGATTAGCATTTATGGTGTTGAGAGAGAGAAACTAAGGAAAGCCTTGAAAGGTCGTAGGGTGTGCCTTACTACGGACACATGGACTAGTATTCAAAATCTGAATTATATGTCCCACACAGGTCATTTTATTGATAATGATTGGAACTTGCATAAGAGAATTTTGAATTTTTGTCAAGTGGAAGACCATAGGGGAGAGACTATAGGTAGAAAGATTGAGATGTGTTTACGTGAGTGGGGTGTTGATGGCATATTCACCTTGACAGTGGATAATGCTTCCTCTAATGGTAATACCATTAAATTTTTACAACAGTAACTAAAGATTGGAAGGGAACTATTTTAGAACATTAGTTCTTGCGCATGAGGTGTTGTGCACATATCTTAAATCTGATTGTGGGAAATGGTTTGAAAGAAATTGATGCGTCCATTGCTAGGGTGCGTGAAGCGATGAGGTATGTGAAGTCCTCACCAAATAGAAATCAAACTTTTAGGAGTATTATAGATAGATTAGGTATTGAATCCAAGTGTTTACTAATTCTTGATATACCTACTAGGTGGAACTCTACCTATCTTATGTTAGATACTACTGAAAAATTTGAGAAAGTGTTCCTAAGAATGGACTTTGAGGATGATAGCTATTCTTCATACTTTTTGAACAAGGAAAATAGCGGTGGTTTGGGATCTCCTTGTAGGATAGATTTTCAGAATTGTAGGACATTTGTGGGTTTCTTGAAACTTTTTTACAATGCAACAAAAAAGTTCTCCGGTTCTTTGTATGTGACTTCAAATACCTTTTTTGATGAGATATTTGTGATTCAAGAGAATATTGCTCATTAAATTAAATCTCAAAATCATCTCTTGAAAAACATGGCAACTAAAATGGAAGCTAATTTTGAAAAGTACTAGGGGAAAGGGGATAAAAATAATAAGCTTTTGTATGTGGCTGTGGTTCTTGATCCAAGGAAGAAAATGAGGATTTTGAAGTTTTCTTTTTCTGAAATTTATGAGGATGAAGTGGCTGATGAGATGGTTGATTTGGTGAGGAATTTCATGGATAGGTTGTATGGTGATTACTCTAGGGTTGATTCACCAAATGTGGTACCACTAAGTGAGAATGAGAGGACACATATGGAAGGTGATACAATTGGTTGTAGTGATCCATATGCGATGGTTAATTCACGATATGAGCGGTTTTTAGAGGCTGAGAATATAGGGTGTAGCAATGAGATTGAAAAATATTTGGCTGAAAATTGTGAGAGTAGAAGGGATGTGAAATTTGAGATTTTGGGGTGGTGGAAAGCCAATTCAGATAGGTACCAAGTGCTGTCCAAAATGGCTAGAGATGTGCTGGTTGTACCTGTTTCTACGATTGCTTCTGAATCAACTTTTAGTACCGAAGGGCGCATACTTGATCCATTTCAAAGTTTACTCTCCCCTCTCACGGTTCAAAATCTTGTTTGTGCTCAAAACTGGCTGCAAGCCCATGTCCCATTTTCTTTTCACAAGTCAAAGGACGAGATGGAGGCCTTAGAGGATGAATTTCATGAATTAGGTAATATGTTTAACTTCCAATCTTCTTGTCTACTAAGTGTTATTAAATGTGTTTAATCTATTGTCTCAATTTTTTTTTTCTAGTTTTAAATCAAGCAACAACAGCAGCAAGTTCTAGTTCCTGTTCAAACAAAGGTGGTACTCATACCACAGTTAATATTGATGAATGATCACTGATTGGGTATGTTTTTGCCCTTATAATTTTTGTTCATATTGGTTACTTCCCTTTTGGTTATTTTGTAGCTCTTGTTCTTTGTCTTTATATATTATTGATAAATATTTTTTCCCCTTGTTTTGTAGGAGGATGGAAGGTCGCCTTTTGTATAGGAGGCAGTTTTTTTGGATATATTTTGAAGCTTTTTTGGACAGATGTGTAGCTTTTCTAATTATACATGAACTCTTGTCTTGCTTAGAGGAAGTAAAACTTAGCATTTGTGTAGGCTTTCCTTTCTATAAGTTATGGACTTGTTAACTATAGATAATAGAGTAGTTCTTTACTGCCTTAGGAAATCTATTTTTTGGAAATACTCATAGTATTTCATAATTGTAACTAATTATATATACTGCTAGAAATATTGCCTACTGCTTTGGTAGTTTACTGCCTTGTGCAGTAACTGCCTTCTCTGCTGCCTTTATGGCTTTATATATCGAATTATGAAGATGTAGTATTTTTAGTAGTGCTTGCAGCCTGTGTGGTTCTGGAAATTTATTTGATGTGTGGAATGGTTGGTAGGTACTAGGTATGTTTTCACCTTGACAGATTGACGAATGTGGAAACAAAATGGTACTGCCCAAGCCTTAAGGCTTAGGCAATTTGGAAAATATTTGTTATAATGTGTGGATGATTAACAGGTGGTTTTGTGTTTTTATTTGTTTAATTAATGCCTAGGTTTTACATTCTATTGAGGTTTAAACAGGTACCTAGGTTTTACTTTGAATTCATACTCAATATTTGGGAAGTATGAATTTGGAGTTTTGGAGAAATTCAAGTAGAGATGAAGGCCCATTTTAAAAGAAATTTAGTAAAAAACAGGCCCAATCTGATATGGCAAGCTTCAAAAACTATTAATTCCTTGAAAAGCCCAATAATTTTGGCCGGAAAGGCCCAAAAAAATTAAATCAAATAAAATTTATGAAAAGGCCCAATAAGAGGTCCAACCCGCCAAACCATTCAATTCAACCCGTTCAAACCGATGATCCGACCCAGCAGGTCTAACCCATATTTCGGTTGATTGCGGGTCAGTTTTTCAGTGACCCGACCCAATCGGGTCAAGTGCGGGTTGGGCCCAAACCCGAGCTGACTCGACCCGTGGACAACCTAACAGAAGGGGTGGAGGAGAGGCTTTCTAGGCTTGAGGCCCCTCCTTGGTTACATTTGGAAGGGGAGGGGGATTATCCTCAGTATCAGCGAGGTTCAGTGGAGGCGAAAAAGCTTGGGGCACAAGGGGCAAGGGAGGGTCCACCACGGGGGTGTTAGTTGGGAGAGGCAGATCATCTTCCAGCTCTACCACTTCCCTCCGAGCTGCAGTGGCTTGGGCCTCCACGTTGATAGGAGCTACTCTAGGCTGGGGTTGCCTTAACTGCTGCCAGCTGGGATCCCCTCAAGAGGAGCCTAAGTTGATGACTCTGGAACATCCCAACTTCTCAGCATCTCGACAGGAACATCACCTGCCCTGATTTGGAGTTTGCTCTCCAATACCTGCCTAAGGGCTGTCTCTTTCTCATGGTCTTGGTGGCCTTTTTTAAGCAGACCTCCAGCATATGGACCCCTTGGCAAGTATGAATAAAACAAGACAAATGTAAACATAAAGACAAAATGTAAAAATTAAAATAAAAAGGGGGAAAGGGTAAGGGGGGGCAAGGGGAGGAGATCAAAGGGGAGTGGGCCACCGTGTAGCCTAAATTCATGTGTACGGTTGGGGCTGCGGGATAGGGGTTGAGCTACTTCCACTGCTTTGGACAAGAGGGGTGGATTGAGGCTTTGTCCAAGTAGGAAGCTCGGCAACAGTAGTGACCGTTTGGCTTCTGGGGCCTTCACCCACTCGCGGCCTCTTTGTTTCGCCAAGTGGATGGAGGAGTGATCACCACAGTTGGTTGGGATGGGGTTGATTGGATTTGCCCTATGTCGTCATGGGGTGCAGCCACAAAATCCTCAACCTCCAAGGTTCTGAACTAAACCACCATAATTGTGGTGTGTGATCCCTCAGCAACCTCTGTCGCTACGTTGACTTCTCGATTTTCAGCAAGTTAGTTATCCTAGGCTCTAAAATTTAGGTTAGCTATACCATCCGAAAAAGGGGGAGGAGAATCACTTCGTCCTAGTCGGGGACTAGCTTGCCAAGCTTTGTACGTCTGGATGTTAGGCAAAAATCCCTTTAGTCATACAGGACTAAAGGGAGGGGGTGCTTAGCCTTTATAGCATCCCTAGGATCTTGAAAACCCCTGTAAGTGGGTATGTAGTCGAGAATTAGGTGGGAGGGGCGGAGTTGACCGTCAGAATGGATGTAGACCTCGAACCAAAAAATCCGGTTGAGGTCAAGCACTTCCACAATGTTCAGGTTCAGCTTAACGTGCCGAGAATCTGCACACCAAAAGCCATAGAAAGAGGAACAAAAGAAGACACCAAGTAAGAAAAAAAAAACCCTCTTTTGGCCAACAAACTTGGTTTGTTTGGGGAGGTCAAGCATGAGATCTCCCTAGCATGCTAGTTCCTAATAACCTTCAAGAATTTCCCTTGTGAATTCTTGTTGAATTCGAGTTACCGCAACAATTATAGATGTAATTTATATTGTGGTGGGTGAGGTTTAGGCTGAATTGCCTATTAAACTTTACCACACACCCGGCCACACGAAAAAGGATAGGAATACACTTATTAGTGTTATGCCTATACAATCTAAAAAGGTGTATTAAGAGAGGGCTAAGAGGAAACCTAACTCCACCCTCTATTACAACTATTAAAGGGAAAAAAAAAATGGCTCCTTGTTCCTGCTCGTCAGCCATAGCGTCTTGATGACAAAACACTACTTCTACATCATGAGGGATGGGATACCTGGCCTTAAAAGCCAAAACGAAAGAAGGGGGGGGGGGGGGGGGGGTGTCTACTAACCTAGCAAATCTACGCATAGCACCCAGAGAATATGGAAATAAGAAAGGATGAGGATACTTATAGAGGCATGGGCAGACGATCTTAGTATGGACACTCTTAAGGAATAAAGGGAAGGGCAACGAGGGAGTGAAAAGCTTAGAGGAGAGGAGAGAAAAAAAAAAAAAAAACTTCTAAAGCTCCAGGGGAGTATTTATGGGGGAAGAAGTAAGGTAAATAAATAAGCACATACACACACCAACAACAGCAACCACCACCTTGAATAACACATTTAAACTTTCATTAATCAAGAAAGTAGATAATTATTTGGACAGATATTGCAATACCTCATCAACCACCAAGGGCACTCCAATTGCACCAGTAATATTGGAAAGAGAAACGCCCATATTGTAGACAGATAAATCAGGATAAATATATGACTTGCCATCACAATATATCACTTCAACTGGCTCAATTTCAAACTTTCTTTCACAATATTCTGAAAGCATTTTCGCCTAAGAGAACAGAGGAAGATCATTAATTAAACTACTACAAATCAGAGTTCCAATCCAAAAAAACTTGAACAGGAATTTCTCAATTGCCTACCATTACGTTTAAAACAATCTCTCGGCTTTTGACAGATCAGTGGCAGTACATTCAATGAATACATTCTTTGTCTCTAATTTGATTGCTGAATGCGCACCATTTATAATAGGGGGCAAAGACAAAATAGTTCTGCATAAAAAATAGTAAAATACATTTAGGAAAGAAAAGGGAAATAAAACATTAACGCATCAAACTTTATATTACCAATACAATATTTAAAAGAAATTTAGTGCTGTAAATACCCTACAAGAAGGAGAGGAAGGAGAACAAATTGATAGAATAATAAAGAAATAACAACATTTTAAATAAATTGTACAGTAAAAAAGCTAAAAATTCTTATGCTTGCATACACATCAAGAAACCATCGTACCTTGTACTGTCATACAACACAGGGAACACTGGTGAGTTCTCAATTATGTGCAAAAGCTTTTCCAGTTTCAAATCTGACTGCCAAATCAGTGAAACAAGCATTAAGAAATGAAACAATTATACAATCAAGAACGATGTAAAATAAAGCTCCTGAGAATTATGCACAAAGACTATATAACAATTACTTAAAATATTGCAAAGTCAAGGTATATTAACAAGAAAAGTCTCAATATAGGACTCACTTTGTAAAACTCCATCAGCTCATCAGCTCTGAAATTCTTCTCCTAAATTGCAAAAGACAAAGTTACAAGCAATCAGTTCCAACATTGTTTATTGATTTTGCAACTTCACACTATTTTTCCATAAAAAAATGAAATAAGATATAAAATGTGAAAAGCAAATTTGCATAAACCACTGTTATCTACGAAAGTATGGGAAGTTCTGGTATGACAGGAAGTTCTCAAATGAATCAGATAAAGTGAAACTCATAACCAAGTAATATGTAGGTTAACTTGCTAACATTACAGACTGAATCTTATTGGCAAAGGGAAACGCAAAAATCAGAAGTGTGCCAAAACAACCCAAAAAAAGGTCACCGAAAGAAAAACAAAGAGGCTTGCAATTGAGCAAAAACTGTCTGCTTCTGGAAGCTGTCTACCACGTGATTCCATACTTTTGATTTGGAAAATTGGATATCATACCAGGAGAAAGGATAGCTTAGATGTCAAGCAATACACCAGTGGGAACCAGATTGGTTCAAAACTCCGTGTATCTTTTTTTTTTTTTTTTAGATAGGTAATAATACTTTTATTGAATAAAATGAACATTGTGTTCAAGATGATGAACACTCTGAACATGAAAAAATCCAAAAAGCTCAAGCTAAAGCTAACAAATTGTAAGAAAGTAGGAATTGAAATACATTGTATAAAACCCCAAGTACAAGCCCACTAAAATAAAGTACCAAAAAGATGTTTTAAAAGATCAACGGATCTCTCATTATCTTCAAAGATATGGTTATTACATTCCTGCCAAACTAACCACATTAGACAACCTGGAATTATAATTTACAAGAATTCAAGTTTCATCTCATCAGGGAAAAGTCATTCTTTTACAGTGTCTTTAAGGAAGGCATTTCATGACATTCTGTTAATCAGAAGCATAGAATGACATTCAGTCTCTCGAGCATAATTCTATTTTTAATGACCCTATCAGGTACCAGTCCTGCTCACAAAGTAACAATAGAAAACTATGTCCTTTGTAAATAATTGAGTTAAAAATATAAACATTACCTGCTTGAGTGGAACAAAATTTATACTTGAAGGCGGCAAAGCCTGAAATAAAGAGATTCTTGTGAGTCACTGATGCAGTAATGTGTCTTACCTCATTTCATACAGCCTACGAGTAACATTTGCACTAAGCAGATTTAAGCACAACAACCTTGTACGAATATGAGAGGGAGAGAGAAAGAAAACTTGCCAAAGCAGAAAACGTTTGTGGATATGCTAAACAAACTAGAATTAAACTCTCCCACAACTAGTCACAACAACAACAACGACAACAACAACAACAACAACAACAAAAACAAAAACAAAAAAAAACAAAAAACAAAAAAAACAGAAACAAAAACAAAAACAAAACAAAACAAAACAAAAAAAAAAAACAAAAAATATCATCAAGACCCTCAGACTAACAATATAAAAACCAATTTAACTATCATAGGATCGGACAAGCCAAAAAAGATTGAGGAATAAATTAATTCAACCATTCAGAATAAGAAGTTCCTAACTCAAAACTCATGTATAGGCCACACAGACTACTCATAAAGGAAGTAGAGTCAGTAAAGTTTTATCTCCACTCCATATGCATTTTTTTAAGTATTAGAGGACCAGATGGTTGGTAAGTCCAGAAAAACTCTTGGCTTGGAAATGGACCTTCCCTCTTCCTTCTACAAAGGTAGGAACTCAAATGAAAGAACAATCATACCCATACATTCAGAAATAGTTTCATTCCTACGACAATACCAAATGAAACAAAACACCAAGAAATCATGTAACATGCCATGAGAAAGGAGAATTATTATCAAGAAATATCTACCTCATATGTGAAAGGGCCATGTAATGTATCTAGGTCATGAGTCCCAATCGCTACTAGGGTTCTTTGCCTAAAACAAATGTTAATTGCAAGCATGTGGAAAGATAAATTACATAAAATATTCATAGAACCTTCCAATTGAAAAGTCAAAAGAATAAAACAAAAGTAAACATAAATTCAAGACAAAGCAATGAAAAACAGATGATAGCATAAAAATTCAGCTTAACCAATACTAAGCCCAACTAAAGTGGGGTCACACGCACACAATAGCAGAAAAAGATACATGGCAGATACCCCATAGTTGAAAAAAAAATCACAGAGCCAAACCATTTTAGTTTCAATTGACAACTGCAACAAACCAAGGTTGCAGCAACAGGAAATTAATAGTATTTATACCAACAAACATTTTGGTGATTGAAACAACTCTACATCCTACAGAAGTTCACTATGCAGGTAACTTTTTTTCTGTTTTGGATAAGTAATACAACGAAAGTACTTATTTGATTTAGACATATAACAATATGAGGTTAGCCAGAACATGGTACAGAAAAACAAGTTTCTGCTCATAATAAAGACAGTGACAGGTGTAATACAGCTTAGCATCAGAATCGAAGTGGTGAAGACACATGATTACTACTTGTTAGTTCAGATTTTAACACAAAAACGTAGGAGTGTACACACTACACTAAGCAATTTTATCCTAATTTGAGCTGTGAAATTACCACATGGAAAACATATAACATATGTTCAAGCAAAAATCTATCCATGGATAACATTGTTTAACCCACCCCAGCCTTTCATCATTGTAGCCAATAAAGAATATTTTGACTCTGTAAATGAACCTGGTTCAAGCAGGTGTATGCCAGGTGTTTTGCTATCCACTTGGACATGCAAAAGGTTCAAGGCCAACTTGACTGGAACCAACTACCTAAGATTTTCCAGCTTTGAATATATCAAACATTGTTTAGCCAAAAGCCTATCATCTGCAAACTGAGCAAATGACCAAACCAAAACTTCATATTGCATAGAAAGATACCGTAAATACTGTTGAAATGTAATTGTGTATCATGATGTAGGTAGTCATTAAAGAAACTTTGAGGCATCTAGAAAGATACATTTTTCTTTTGCTAATTTTAACAAATCTTTAGACAAGATATCAAATGATCAAGAAAAATAATTTTAAGACCATTGACTCAATGAAATGTAACAACTAGAGACAAAGCAAATCCAAAAATTTTCCTTATGTTTTATTGGCAGGTCGACTTCACCCTCCACCTTATTTTTACTAAGACAGGATGTGACATTTCCTATGTACTGGGCTGTGTGTTTTTTAATAAAATTTTTATGTTATCAAAAAAAAAAATAAGCTAGAGCTCATAAGTGTCATCTCTACCTCTCTTAGCTAATTTGTTTCTCCCATCCCATCAACCTTTCAAGGCATTAAGCCCATCTTCAATATGTTAAATCTTTAAATGAAAATATCTCCCCCCAGCCATCCAAAACTAAATAGATTTGATCTTTTTATTTTTTATTTTTTACTCAATTTTCTGGTCATTGTGTCGCAATCGTTTCTCCGTCATGTCTTAACTGTGGGCAAAATTTTGAAAATAAAATAATAATAATAATAATAATCAACTGACACCATGACACCATGCAGTTGTATAATGAGTTTGTGCAAGGAGCCATGTCCATGCTTCCTTGGGCTGCCTATTACAACGAAAAGATCAACACCCTCATTGTTGCTTCTTTCATCAGCCCCCCTCTCTCCCTCTTTTAATTCCAATTCTCTCCCTTAAGAGTCTTCTTTGTGGTCATTGTCAACTTACCAAGCTAACAAAACTAATCAGATGCAATAGCCAAACTGAAAACAATGTTCAGTTTTTTTTTTTTTTGGATAGGTAAGAGATATGTATATTCAAAAAAACTGCTAAGTGCAAAGAAGCACTAGCAGAACATAACGTACAAGAAAAGAAAGAGAAGAACAAACATAAAGGAAGAAAAACACTAAGAACAAAAGAGAAGAGAACTAAGGAATAAAGGAAGAGAATCACTAGATATGAGTCCCCAAGCCTTAGTCCAATCAAAAAGAGAACCAAAAAAGAGAGCGAGCATTTGGTCATTGGATCTATCCAAATCCTTAAATGTTCGCCGATAGCAGTAAGCTTAACCCAATCGTTTCAGTAAGCACTGGTTGTAAACTTCCCAAATCCCAACTTGACATAATCGGGTTGGATAGCAGGTTGATACTCCCGACCAAACCCAACTCATAAAGACCCTACATCTAAGTGCAAGGCTACTAAACAGTATGGAAGAACAAATATATCTTTCAAAGTTTAGATGAAAATTGAGAGTAAATATAAAACCACATGCATTTAAGCAAACCATTGTGAATATTTCTTAAGATTACCATTATGCATTCTGATGTTTGCATTATTTGTTATTACCATGTTGTTTATACATCCCATGCATAACCCATGCAAATCAACCTTGAAACAAACTGTGAAAAAACTAGAACCAAAAATGACTAACCATTTCATCTTTAGATTTAGTGGAAAAATATGATCAATAGTTCAGCAAAAATATTTAACTTTTAATCGTTCAAAAGTGTTTCAATCTGTAGTTGTACAATCAGTTAGAAGACACAGAATGCCAAGTTACAAATGATAAGTGAATCTGGAATTCAGAATTCATTACCGACAAATGTTCTCATGAAGCTTGTCTTAGAGATCAATAAAGCTGTTATAACTTGCAGTGTCAAATGTTACGTCTCTTAAAACAGCACAAAGAACATAGGGACGAACTGAACACGTCTGCAAGGGGAAAAGAGATAAATGGTTCGAATACCATAAAATCAACTGGGTCACTTAAGGGGCAATTTTTCTCCACAATAGGCTAGTGAATTTCTAAGATAATAACCTCTTGCTTCACATGCATCTTAATCATTGATTTTGTACTGATGTTAGCCACTTTATATGTTGGTATCTCCTGCTGCCCATTGAAGATTCTAAGCGCTTGAGCAATCCCTTCAAGGGAAAGCAAATCAGATCTGTGCATGTATATCAAAGAGGAGTATAATTAATATTGCTCTCATATTTTTTATTATCAAAATATAAAATTCTAGCAAGCAGCTCCACAACAATTAAATAAAAATCTCTTAGCTCTTAAGGTTTTTTAAAAATGAACTAACCACATTGAGTTAGCAAAAACAGTGTTGCTAAAAGCGCAGGGCGCACTTAAGTGCAAAGGCCTCTTTGATCCTAGGCACAAAATGCAAAACGCGCACCTAATTGAAGTGAAGCGCATATTAAAAAAAAAAAGTTTTAATAAATTTAAAAATAATTGTTAATAAGAAATACAACAATAATACAATCAAATTATCATATAAATTGATATAAAACATTTTATATAGAGAAGAACACATAAAAATAAAAATAGAGAAGAACTAGGGGGTTGTGGGTTTTAGGACAAGTTACACTCAAACTTACATTTTTTTTTTTTTTTTTTTAAGTAAGTTACACTAAAAATATGCCAAATCAATGGCTTATATCAATAATGTCAACATTCTAAAGTTTTAATTCAATTTTGGTTTTTTTTTTTTTAAAGCACAAAAAACTGCGCCTAAAGCACGCTTCTTTAAGTGCACCTTGCTTTAGAGGCAAAAAGCACTAGAACTTTGGGGCTTTGCACTTTGGGCTTAAGTGCGCTTTTACCAACACTGCTCAAAAAAGCAATGCCCAATAAGAAGATGAAATTTTGTAAAACTATTTCACTTGAAAAACTCAGATTATAACTTATAAGCAAATCCATGATATAAAGCACAAAAAAAATAGTATGTGAGAAGCGAAGACAATAACTAATTTCAAAGACTCATATCCATAATAAATGAAAAAATTATGGTACATAAGAAGGTCGACAACTTACCCACTTAAAAACTTCAAATTTTTTAGCATATCCCACAAAAGTGTACACAAGACTAAACTAATTGATAAAACTAAGAAAATTTTTTATAAAAATGAAAATAAAAAAGACATAATATTCACTTGTGAAACCAACTCAAATTATAAGCAAAATCCATATATGACTATAAAAATTAGAAGAAATAAGACTATAATAATAATAATAATAACAACAACAATAAGTAGTGTATAAGTGGAAAAACCTTGACTTTTTCATGATGTAAACCGAAGTACAAATAATATTACAAAGTAATATAAGCAAAATTTATTAGTGAAAATAACATCATATATATATGCTATAGAAAAAATAAAATTGGGATATTAGAAGTTTTGGTTTTGCCAAGTGCTATCTTCTCTTTGTGACAAATGGCTACACTCTCATTAATTATTAAGATAGTTTACCTTAAATTAAAATCTATTAAAAATATATCAAGCGAATTACCAATTTTTAGGATAGTTTACTCTTGGTAAAACTCTGTTACCTAGGTTTCAAAATTTTTAAATTCTGCTTTGATTAAAATTCTATTATCAAAAGTTTCGAGTAACTAAATTATTTAATTAACTGGGAGAAACCCTATAATAGTTTCAAATTGCTCAATAGCTATTGAGATAGTTCCGAAAATAATAGAAATATATATATATATTTTTTATTTACATGCATTTTTAATTAATCCGTATATCGCACAGGATAACTACTATTCGTTATGTCAACTTGCGAATCAATGAGGAAAAACATAGTTTAAGTTCCTTCAGCCATGTTATGCACTACTTGTCCATAAATGGTAAGATATATCAAAAAGAATCATCCAATTGATGATATTTGACATTTGATGCAAAAACTCCTTTTCTTACAGACCCATAAATCAATTTTAGAGCCCTCCATAAAATTTAATATAAATATTATCAAATCTATATACAGAGTATTTTCTTTCATTTTTATTGATAAGTTACACACCCCTTTGATTTTTGAACTCACCACCTCATTTTTCACCCTCTTCAAACAATTATCTATATATCAAAAAAAAAAAAAAACTCCCTTTTATTATTTAATTGAAAGTTATTTAACAACAAAACACAAATTATATAAATGAAGAAGTTTAAAATTCAAACTAAAATTTCAAAAAATTAAACCAGCTGCTGTTACAACTTAAAAATGTAACTTTTTATTATTTATATGTTTTTTTTTCTAAGAACATGCAATTCTAATCGAATTCTGCACATCTATTTTTCTATTAAGAGATAATAAATAGCAACTTTGCCCAAATAAACAAAAAGCCACGTAGATACATGCATGCGTACATACATACAAATGCATACATACAAATGCATGCACTAAATCTATGGGTCCGGCTCCTCTGTTCTCTCCCATTTTAAAATAAATAAATGACATGTGGCACATAGGTAGGAAAAATGACAAAGTTATCTTTAGTAGTTTATGTGTCTCTTTAAAATGCCTACAAAATATGACATTTTCTTACTGATCTAATCCATGTCCGCCAAAACAAACTTATCCAAAATTAATAATAATAAAAACTTCTCAGACTTACGACACTAGACCCAAAAAAATATATACCGACTAATAAAATACCTATGATCAGGTACTATAATTTTGTAGATAATTTCTCCGTTGCCTTTAGCTCCTTTATCCAAATGTTTTTCCTTTTCAGAAGTCTGAAAAAAAAAATTAAATAAATAAATAATTAAAAGTAATTAATCATTTCAAAATTAATATTTTAAAAGAGAAAGAAATGCGAGTGCTTACGACGTATGCAACGTCATCGAGCTTAATCCCGAACCTGGAACAAAGTTCTTTGAACTCTTCTTCCGCTGTGAGATTGATTCAATACAATCCAAATGTTTCTCCTATAAACGAATATAAATATAAAAAATTGTGATTGGATATTGAGAGAGAGAGAAAGCTGACTGTAAGTTTTTCCTAGAGCCTCGAAGAGACGATCTCTTCCAATGCTGACAGTAGGCATGGTGGTTTTGAAAAACCCTTGCCCGAGAGAGAGGGGGTCGGGTTTTGCTTATGTAGTGAGGAGGAAAGGATCATTTGACCTCGTTTAGTTATTGGGCTTTGGGCCACCTAACAGAGATTGTACAGGTTTTCCTTCTTTTCTTTTCTTTTTTTTTTTTTTTTTTTTTTTTTTTTTTTTTTTTGATAACCCCTTTTATACATGTTGATACGGATTAATATTACACAAAATTTGATAACTTTTTGGCATAGGAGGAGGCGAGTTTTCACTGATTTGTTTCATTACTAATATCACCATTTTTTTTTTATCTCCCACTAAAAATTTTCCACATTAATAAGTTTCAATTTTCTTTTGTAAAATTTTTGTCTAGGCTTCTTTATAGAATTTTGTCTAGGCTTCTTTATAGATAAATTTTGTTGTATAAGTAAGAGCATTTGCATTAGACGGTACAAAATAAAAAATGTATCAAATTTACACATTTAAGCGGTAAAATCATCCACATCAATCAAGTTAAAACTTTGTAAATTTGCAAAATTACTATAGCAGCTATGTAAATTTACACTAAAACTAATCACTTTGCATTTAGTTTTTTATTCTTTCTTTACGCATCTCAAGAATAAAGGAAGAGTGTGAATAATGGTTATTGTGTGTGAAGAAAGAAAAACAATTCAAAAAAAAATTAAGAAAAATTGATATTTTAATGAAACGTTGTGTGAAATAGATAGTCTAAGAGCATCTGCGTCAATGAATGTAAAATTTTTGTCTATTTTGCAAAAAAAAAAAAAAAAAAACATATTTTTTTTATTTTACACACTCACTTTTACAAAACACCCACATCAGTTCGTCTACTCTACCCCTCTTTTATTTAAATAATATTTTTTCACTTTTTTTTAATTATTTCACACCTACCATGACCCACTAACTTTGGCACACATGGCAACTGAAGACTTTCCCTTTCTATTTCTCATTCTTTTTCTTTTTTTATTGTCTATTTCTTTCTTCTCCTCCTTCATTTGAACACTTTCCCTTTCATCTTCTTCTTTATCATTCTCTCAATTCATATCTCTCTCTATCTTCCTAGTTCCCTCAATCAATCTTCCTCAATTTACCACCCCCATCAACCAAACCCAGCCAAAGACAGAAGCGCAAATCAATACCAAAACAAAACCCACACATTCTATTATCAATTCCAACAAACCCACAAAATTCTCCAAGGTTGAACATCAATTCTAGCAAACCCACAAAAATCCACCAAGCTTGAAGCCAAATAAGAGAAAAAAAACCCAGATTGTGTGGGTCTTGATTATGGGTTTGTGTAGGTGAAGTAATTGATGTTGAGATTGTGTGAGAATTTTGTGTTTGGAGGGACAGATTTCTATAGCTAAAGTATTTGATGATAGGTATGTGGAGATATTTGTGTTTAGAAGAGAGCATGTCTGATGAGGTAGATAGAGAAGAGAGTGAGGGGAAGAAAGGGCATTTCAGGGTAATTAACCCTGATTTTCAAACATTATAATTAGTAGGCTACGTTTTCAAATTATATTTTTTTACTAGCATCTCGAGTCTAAGAGACTCGATTTTCATGGGTTGATCACATCTAATGTGGTATTTTTTCAACGTGACGTCTACCTGAAAATCGAGTCTCTAAGACTCAATTTCTAACCCAAAAATAATAATTACAAACATTCATACTCAGAAGACACAAAATGCAGAAACAGCAAAAACGCGGAAAGAAAGAAAAAAAGAAAGAGAGAGAGAGAGAAGAAGAAGAAGAAGAAATGGAGATGCAAGCTCAAGTCGACCTAGGCCGCGCTAGACCTTGGTTGTAGTGTGACCCCAGCCCAGCGCGACCCAGGCCGCTCGAGACCCAGGCCTCTCTCACTGCAACCCATGTTTCTGTTTTTAGGTTTTTTTTTTTTTTTTCTCTGATGAACACATATTTTCAGAATTGCTGTTGTCATTGTGGTTTTCTTTGTTATTAAGGTGAGAAGGTGTAAAGGCCAAAATCTTTTCTTTTTACTATAAATGTAATATAGATGTAAATCGAGTCTTAGAGACTCGATTTACAAGTGGACGCCATGTGGAAAAAGTGCCAACTCAAACCCGATCAGAACATGAAAACCGACCTTCAAAGACTCGATTTATAGTCTGAAATCAAGTCTCTTAGCCTCGAGATGCTAGTAAAAAATATAGTTTAAAAATGCAGCCTACTAATTATAATGTTTGGAAATCAGGGTTAAATTCCCATTTTGGCCGGAAGAGAGTGAAGGGAAAGTGACGAGAGAGAAGGAGATCAGATATGTGGAGAGAGAAAAAATAATAAAATATACTAACGCAAATGAACAATAACTATGTAAATATACACAGTTACTATAGCAACTTTGGATATTTAGAGTTAGACAACTTTGGCTTGACTAATATGGGAATTATATCCTTCTCTATCTTTGCTTTTCTCTTTGTTAATACCAATTTTTGCAAATTTGTATCTAAGAGCTCATGAGGAGAAAAGCCCAAGAAAGCCCCAAGAGATGGATTAGAGTATAAGCAAAAAGATAGTAATCAAGTTGCATTCCAAATGCCCAAAGAGAAGAGAATGCACAAATAAAGTCCAAGTGATGGCCTAAAAAGGATAAGTATTTTGAGAATAAAAAATAAAGCCCAAGGTAGGCCATAGGGCCCTTTTGGGAGAGGAGTAATAAAAGGCCCTTCTTGAAGAGTAATGTTGAGAATAGAGATAAGTAATAGGGGGCCCTTCTTAAGGAGTAAAATGGGTATTAAAAACCCCCAAAGGTAGAGAAACAAAATAGAGCCCAATAAGTGAGGTCCAGCAAAATTAAAGGAAGAAAAAAAAAGGGTTAGCAGGCCTAACCCAATATAATGAATAAATAAATAGAAAATAAAGCAAAATGGTCAATAGGCCCAACCCAATGGTAGTGAATAAATGAAGGGAAAAGAAAGCAAAAGAGTCAACAAGCCCAACCCAATATATGGCAAAAAGCCCATAATGCCCTTGTATAAGGGGATGAATTCTAATTTTGCAGAGGTAAAGCAAGGTGAAACCGTGCAAAGCCATAGTAGCAGGAAATGCATAAAGAAACAAGAGAAATTCATAGCAGCAAGAAATGCATGAAGGAGAAACAAGACAAAATCAAAAGTAACAGGAAACGCGTGAAAAGGAAACAAGACAAAATCAAAGGTAGCAAGAAACACATAAAGAGGAAACAAGACAAAATTAAAGGCAGCATGAAGCACATGAAGAGGAAGAAGCCAAAGAACAAGAAGTACAGCAGTTGGAGCCCCGTTGACCTACAACCCACCCAATGCAAGGGAAGCAGGGCTTACAGCTAGAGAGGAACAGATGGTGTAGTTCGATGGAGGGGGGAAAAGACCTAGTTTTGGTATCCTGCCAAGACCTCTTGTGGGAGATACTCTGCTAGAAAAGTATATTTACCAAAGCAGGTAAGAAATCGTTGGGAACCATCTGATGCATGTTAAGAAGTGATGGCAATAAAGATTAATGAGGTTTTGTCGTTAAGGGAAGGAGAGAGACAAGGGTATTGTGGCTGGATTGGCTTTTGCCCAAAAGAGGAAGGAAGTCCGTCGCTAAGCAAGTAGTGGGATTAAACCCACTTCTAACGACTAGAAGGTAGTGGAATTGAACCCACTTGCACATGGCTAAAACGGTACATTGTGGGTGTTGGCTAAATGCCTACAGCAAATAAAATGGTTGATGGAAAGCAAGGACAGAAAAAGGGAATTCATGTAGTCTTGATCTTGGGTCTAAAAGGAATAGCACCCATGAATATGGGAACATCAACAATGGTGGGAACAAGAACAAGATAGTAATCAAGAAAATCTGAATATTGAGTTGAAAGTGAAAGAAGAGAGAAAGAGGAAAAGAAAGTGAAACGTAAAAAGAGAATAGAGAGTTGAGAAAATAAAATATACACGGCAGACCTAACATCCATTACTAGGCAACGTTTTTCCTACCTTATACAAAACCATACTCTCTATCATCTCAATCAAAAGGATAGTTATTTTTACCCACTCTCCAAACTACATAACTATATGGCCTTGTGGGGTAATAAGGTTAATTAAGTTTGTGGAGAGCCCTTTTACTTTTATGATTTTGTTTGCTGTAATTACTATTTATTTCTGCTGCTAATATTCTCAGACTAACAGTTATTCTGTTGTTACTATATATATATATATATATATATATATATATATCTTTGTTTGGAGTGTTTGGTCTTGTGCACAGATTGGTTCCAAGAGAATCCTACAGAGAGGGCCAAGCCCAACTTCTATATCCTTTGCAGAAAGCCTTAGCCCAATAGCCTAAAAAGACACTCACACTCTTTTTAAATGGAAATATGGGTTTTGGGGACTCTTGTTGAAGACTTTGCTAAACATGAAAAAGATCCCAAGGTTAGCATAGAGGATGTATAAGCATGGAAGGCTGCTTTGAAAGAAGTGGGCAGTATCTCTTGATGGCATTTACATGATAGGTAACATTTGTCTTTTGCAGAATAATTTTTTTCAAATTATTATGTAATTTTCTACCCTAAAAACTCTATTGCTGACTATCCTGTTGATTAACGAGACAAATTTTATTAGCTTTTTCAACTCCAATCCAACTAGAGATAATTTCAGCTTGTCCCCTGATTTATATTATGAACTTAGGAAACTATAAGATCAAGTTAGACTTTGGTTGAAGAACCTTTGAGTTATGGTAGTCTATTCATTAAGTTTTGCCAGTTTGCCCCATACTTTTTTTTTTTTTTATGAAAAGACAATAACTTTATTAACAAGAAGATAAATTCAGTACATCTTGAGCCAAAGCGGACTCAATAAAAGCTAAATTTTCCTCTATCCAAGTTACATAATTCTCAATACTCTTGGCATGCTGAGCCAAGATGTGAGCTAGCCGGTTCCCTGTTCACTTACCATGTGAGATCTGTGAAGTCCTGAATGCTTGTAACTTCTAACAAATGCCTATGATGATGTTATAGATGGACACTTAAGGACTGCTAACACCAAGCACGGCATCTACAATAATTTTTGAATCACATTCAAAATGAACATCCCTTATGCCAATGTCCCAAATGAAGTCCATGGTCTCCTCCAAAGCTTTGGCTTCGGCCTCTAATGGACCCAAAGGGCAGTACACCTTGCTCAAGGCCACCGCTACCAGGCCACCATGAGTTTGCCCCACACTTAACTAACAAGCTTATAATTTCCAAAGTAGACAAACCTAATTAACAAGCTTATTATTTCCAAAGTTCTTAATACGCAGGGTCTAAAAGCCCATATATATATATATATTCTATAAATAAATAAAAATACCCATATATAATTTTTTCGTAGTAGATTTCTCATCCCATATAATTTTTAGCGGTAGTATGAAACTGTTATCAATAGATTGTAGGTAACCTTACTAACAAAGTTAGGTGTCAATAAGGTCATTTTAAAATGGAGATAAATTCCAAAAGTAAATTTATAACAAATAAAAAATCAAGTTAAAAAGAGCATTACTTTTTGGAAATTAAAAAGATGGGAACCATTTTTAAAAGCTGTAAATTTTCAGATTCAAAAGGCTATTGGTATGATTTGCAACAGTGCACGACCATGACACTTATCACAACAACTACAACTGATGATGACTAATCATTGTTGAGGACTGTTTTTCGGCCCACGTGGCATTACTTCATTGGCACCCCATGCCACATCAACATATTATTGATTTTTGGCTAAATCTATTTAAAACCCAAAATAAGCTCATATCTCATTCAACTACATGGATTGGGTTCACATGGCCCGCAAGATCCTTACTTCAAGAGACAGATTCATGGTCCACATTTCCTCTTCATCAATTGGGATCATAACCCCACGACATTATCAACATCAACATATGGATTGGGCTTAAGCAATGAATCAAAGCTCACGGCCCATATTACCTCTCTTACACTCATGGCAAGCGGCTTCTTCAACAAGAGCCCATATTTACACAAAATGACAACAAAACCCAAGGTACATCATCTCATCTTCGGCTTATGACCCAAGCTCATAAGTCTCTTTGGGGAAACTTTGGGAGTCATGGTTTGGAGGGCCAAGAGGTATGTTCAATAAAGCTCCAGCGGTTTAAAGTTGATAAAAGAGACATGTTGCTTGGCGTGTCTTCTCCAACGCCCTGAACTCTAATGAGTCCGTGTGTAGCAGGTAACATATGTTAAGCATCTCTTGTCACGTAGCACTTAAAATAATAGAATTCCTCGTTGCACTTTTTCTAAAACTTAATATTCATCATGTGACAAATATTCAATATCTCTAGCCATCTAACTGCTGGGTAACTGTTCATTCAATCCCCAGCCGTTGCTATACAAATTTAGAAACTTCATTATATTATTCTAAATAAATCTCATTACTTCTTTCAGCTAAAGTCCAACTCAAACACATGGCCTAATCTGATTGACTATCTTTTATCTTTGAATATATGCAAAATATTCATTATATCTCTAATACCCAGCTGCTGTTTGCCACAATTAGACCATATATTTCTCTCCCAGCTGCCAGAGCAGAACATTAAATACTCTTCTTGCTCACCAAGATTATGTCACAACACAATGAGGCCTTGACTGAATCTCTAAAGCTTCCTTAGCCTTCAACCAATCCTTCTATTACTTGTTAGAAATGTGTTGTAATGGAACCTTGGACCAAAAACACAAACACCCGAAAAGGAAACATTTCCAGCTGAATCCCAGTGGTGCATTCAGCACTTAACACCTTGCTGGAAGTGATATCATCAGCCATTTAATGCTGAAATCCCAGCAACCAGTTGTTATACCCAAAATAGCAAGATACCCTTCAAAGAGATCTTACCATTTTTCAGCCAAATCCATCCAATAAATGCTGAATGTCCACTCTAGCAATCCGAAATCACCCATCTGACCTCATTGGCTTCTGACCAAAGCAAACAGCTTTTCTTGACAGCTAGGACAGCTTTTTTCATGATAGCTGTCACAGCTTTTTCTGATAGCTGGGACAGCTTTTTCATGATAGCTATCACAACTTTTCCTAACAGCTAGAACAGCCTTTTCAGAACAGCTGTGACAGCTGACCCAGTAGCTTGAACATCACTGATTTTTCCATATTTGGCTAAAACCAAAACCAACTATTGAAACTACTTTTCTCTTGATAAAATACCTTCTTTTTCTGTTACTTTTTCCCCAGTAACTCTTACCCGAAATATCAAGAATACCTTAAAGCTAAACATACCATTTTTGGCCAAATCTTAAGATGGATTCTCTAAAGGTTTATTGCTATTTGGGACAGATTTTGGCTGATATTATTTGCTAAAATACCCCTTTAAACTCAGCTAAATGGAACCCTTCATCAACACCTTAAAAGGGAGACCAATGGAGGGGAACAACTCTCTCATACATTTCCCTATTCTTTCTCCCTCTAATAATCATCTGAAGCTCTCAATGAAGTACTGAGCTTCTGAGTTTTTAGCTTCCAAATTAAGAACTAAACTCTTCAGTCCTTAGCTCACAAATGCCATTCATAAGCCTTCATACATCCTTCAGCAGAAGATCCCAGCAGTTTTACTAAACACACTACATTATTATCACTTTCTTATACTCATTATCTCACTCTCCATATTTTGAAGATACATATATATTGCTGCCCATATCTCTAAAGATCTTTTTTTCCACTTCTCTTACACAATATCATACACACTTACTACACAATTACATATAACACACCACAACTCTTCTAAGCTCCACTCTCACACTCTCTCACTCTGAAACTCTACTGTTTTGCAGTCCATAAACACATCTCAATACTTTTCTACATCTATCTTACTGCTCCTATCTCCAAATCCCTAAACACATCTCCATACTCTTCTCTTACAAAATCTCTCCTATTGGAAAGCAATCTCCACAACTTTTCCAGCAGTTATAATCTCATATTTTTACTATCTTTAACCGTCATATCTCTTATACTACAAATACTACATCCCACAAAACATCTATGTTTTTACCATCTCCACACTTCTCAAGAGATGCCAAACACTCATACTAAAAACCCTTCCCATGGAAGGCATGAACTCCTATTACTAAAGCCTTTCCCTTAGAAGGCACCAAGATTTTATATCAAAAGCCCTTCTCTTAGAAGGCACAACTATTTCTTACATAAAACCCTTTTCTTAGAAGGCACATATACTCCATACAAAAGCCCTTCTCATGGAAGACAACTCTATTCATAACTTCACAACAATTAAAAGAGCATTGTCAAAGGGGAAACTCATTTAAGTGCATGATAAGAGGGGCAAGCTCAACCAGCCCCTACACACAACTGGACATACTCTCTCTCCCTCCAGTTGCACCTATTTTTCCCCTAAATCTTGAAGTTATCATGGCAAACTGCCTCTCTACCGCTGGGGTCATTTTGCTGGAATCCCATCAACTCACAGAAGCTATACAGCAGGGCTGCAAACCATCAGAGATAAGTGACCTTGCTTTCTTATTTTTAAATTTACATTATTGAATATATGATTATTTCACATTTAAATACATATTACTTTGTTCCAACTACTATTTCAACTATTAACCAAGGCTTAAACTCATTTAAATGCATGATAAACTAGCCTTTACCGTTGGCATTCTGCTGGAATCCCATTAGCTCACTGATGCTACATAGCTGGGTTGTAAGCCATCAGAGATAAGTGGCCTTGCTTCCTTATCTTTAGATTTACATCATTGAGTATATGATTATTTCACATTTAAATACATATTACTTTATTCCAACTACTATTACAACTATTAACTAAGGCTTAAACTCATTTAAATGCATAATAAAAGGGGCATACTTAACTAATCTCTACCGTTGGCATTCTGCTGGAATCCTATTAGCTCACTGATACTACACAACTGGGTTGCAAACCATTAGAGATAAGTGACTTTGCTTCCATATCATTAAATTTACATCATTAAGTACATGATTACTTTACTTCTGAATAAATACTATATTTCAACTACTATTACAACTACTAATCAAAGCTATCATATCAAATGCATATTACATATTTATTCGACCATTATCGCGATTCTTAGACTTTGGTTTTAATGATTTTATAGGCTTAAAAAATACGCCGGTAGCCGTTGGACCACATGGCCCAATGTTGAGTTCCGAACGCAACTCCCCAAAAAGAACCCAGGCCTAATAAGGTCATCCCTCCAACGGACCACACGTGGTTGGTCATCCGAAATAGGCCCCCGAACAATCATTTTATCCTCATTGTCTCACTAATTCACATTTCCTACAGAATTGCTTTGATGAGCAGGTTTTAAAAATTGTCTTGAACAAGTTGATAGGCCAAGAATGTATTGACCATTTGTGATGAATTAACCATTTAATTAGTTAAGTTAATTAATTAATCCGATTAACATACAATATACGTGGTAGCACAAACAAATTACCAACTAAGTTAATATGCAGCGGAAAATAAAGTTGACATGTTGATTTGTTTACGAATGGGGAAAACCTCCAAGGCAAAAACCCCACTAGGTGATTTTAAGGTCACCACTCCCGAGAATCCACTATTATCATAACAAGCAATTACAAGTAAAGGAATTCCAGTACTTTATACCAACCTATAGTTGAATCTTTACCTCAATACCCAATTGGACTTGTTTTGTAGTGACAATCTCTCCATTTCAATGCACGGATCCAAGTACATGACTAAGCACCAACTTGAGAAGGATGTTGGCTGCAAAGATTTTCAGTTCATCAACATGATGAAAATCACAAAGCTCCTTGGTTACAAAACCCTACGGCGTACATACGCAACAGCTTCTTCAAGAGAAAGATGAACTAGGGCATATATCTTCGGTCACAATATGCTTGTGAAAAACTTTTGTATTAAGTTGCATCAACTGTGATGACCCTTAAAATAATCATTTTATATGTTTAGGGTTGTAAGAAAAGAAAATCTAAACAATTATACACAGATATGTGTGAAATCAAATCTGAAAAACTGATTTTCGTAAATCTCGATAGATATGTTATCTATTGAGCAGCTATCGAACATCGGGCTAAAGATCCCTTTTAAACCTCGATAGATGCTATCTGTCGAGCTAGCTGTCGAGTTTTAAAATCTAGCACTTCTTCATTTGTTTCTTGGACAGATTTGCATGGTTTTAACACTTGGACTTGAACTCTTGTTCCTTGAAGTATTAAACACATCCTAGATCTACCCAATTACAAGTAAAATGCATTTTGTCAAAGGATTAGCCAATTCTAGATGACATATGTTCCTAACATGATTCACATATTGTGTGTTGTGTGTGAAAAATATCACAAGATTACATAAATGTCTACATGTTATGACGATTTTAGATATGAGAAAATCATTTTAACTCATATACAATCATAACTGCTTAATGGGGACAATCACTTTTGAGATACATCTTATAACTCCCACATCTCTTAGAAGGCACGCTTGAAATCATGTATAAAACATTTTGATTCTTTTTGCTTTTATTTTTCTTTGCATATTTTCTTTGTAAAGCATAGCATATAAGAGAGTAAAAAGAGATACCCAATAATGTTAAGCTTTTGAAATTGCACTTTTACTATGCCGAAGCATACATATGCCATTTCATGATTGGCGAGCAACAGTGGTGTTCGAGGGCCTTTTTCGGATGCCCAGCCACGTGTGGTCTGTTGGAGGGATAATCTTATTAGGCCTGGGTTCTTTCTGGGGAGTTGCGTCCGGAACTCAACATTGGGCCACGTGATCTAACGGCTACCGGCGTATTTTTTTAAGCCTATAAAATTATTAAAGCCAAAGTCTAAGAATTGTGATAATGGTCGAATAAATATCTAATATGCGTTTGATATGATAGCTTTGATTAGTAATTGTAATAGTAGTTGAAATATAGTATTATTTATTTAGAGGTAAAGTAATCATATACTCAATGATGTAAATTTAAAGATAAGGAAGTAAGGTCACTTATCTCTGATGGTTTGTAGCCCAGCTGTACAGCTTCTGTGAGCTGATGGGATTCCAGTAGAATGACCCCAGCGGTAGAGAGGCAGTTTGCCATGATAACTTCAAGATTGAGGGGGAAAAATGGGTGCAACTAGAGAGAGAGAGAGTATGTCCAGCTGTGTGTAGGGGCTGGTTAAGCTTGCCCCTCTTATCATGCACTTAAATAAGTTTTCCCTTTAACAATGCTCTTTTAATTGTTGTGAAGTTATGAATAGAGTTGTCTTCCATGAGAAGGGCTTTTGTATGGAGTATATGTGCCTTTTAAGAGAAGGGTTTTATGTAAGAAGTAGTTGTGCCTTGTAAGAGAAGGGCTTTATGTAAGAAGTAGTTGTGCCTTGTAAGAGAAGGGCTTTGATATAAGATCTTGGGGCCTTCTAGGAGAAGGGCTTTAGTAATAGGAGTTCATGCCTTCCATGAGAAGGGCTTTTAGTATGAGTGTTTGGCATATCTTGAGAAGTGTGGAGACGGTAAAAGATATAGATGCTTAGTGGGATGTAGCATTTGTAATATGTATGATATATGAAGTATGAGAGATATGGAGGTTAAAGATAGTAAAAATATGAGATTATAACTGCTGGAAAAGTTGTAGAGATTGCTTTCCAAGAGGAAAGATTTTGTAAGAGAAGAGTATGGAGATGTGTTTAGGCATTTGGAGATAGGAGCAGTAAGATAGGTGTGGAAGAGTATTGAGATGTGTTTATGGGCAGCAAAACAGTAGAATTTCAGAGTGAGAGAGTACGAGGGCAGAGCTTAGAAGAGTTATGGTGTGTTATATGTAATGGTGTAGTAAGTGTGTATGAGATTGTGTAAGAGAAGTGAAGAAAAAGATGTTTAGAAATATGGGCAGCAAGATATATGTATTTTCAGAATATGGAGAGTGAGATAATGAGTATATGAGAGTAATAGTATTGTAGTGTGTTTAGCAAAGCTGCTGGGATTTTCTGCTGGGATATGAAGGCATTTATGAACTAAGGGCTGAAGAGTTTTAGTTCCTAATTTGGAAACTAAAAACTCAGAAGCTTAGAACTTCATTCAGAGCTTTAGAAGATCATTAAAGGGAGAAAGAATAGGGAAGCTTATGAGAGAGTTATTCTCCTCCCTTGGTGTCCCCTTGAGGTATGGATGAAGGGTCCCCTTTAGAGTTGAGTTTAAGGGAGTATTTTAGCAAAGAATATCAGCCAAAATCTGTCCCAAACAGCAATGAATCTTTAGAGAATCCATCTTAAAATTTGGCCAAAAATGGTATGTTTAGCTTTAAGATATTCTTGCTATTTCGGGTAAGAGTTACTGGGGAAAAAGTAACAGAAAAGGAAGGTATTTCAACAAGAGAAAGGTAGTTTCAATAGTTGGTTTTGGTTTTAGCCAAATATGGAAAAATCAATGATGTTCAAACTACTGGGTCAGCTGTCACAACTATTCTGAAAAAGGCTGTTCTAGTTGTCAGGAAAAGCTGTGATAGTTATCATGAAAAAGTTGTCCCAGCTGTCAGGAAAAGTTGTTTGCTTTGGGCAGAAGCCAATAAGGTCAGATGGGTGATTTCAGATTGCTAGAGAGGTCATTCAGCATTTATTGGATAGATTTGGCTAAAAATGGTAAGATCTCTTTGAAGGGTATCTTGCTATTTTGGGTATAACAG
This sequence comes from Quercus robur, assembly GCF_932294415.1. Taxonomy (NCBI): domain Eukaryota; kingdom Viridiplantae; phylum Streptophyta; class Magnoliopsida; order Fagales; family Fagaceae; genus Quercus; species Quercus robur. The sequence continues at coordinate 29,634,759 of NC_065543.1, forward strand.
CTGGTTGCTGGGATTTTAACATTAAATGGCCGATGATATCACTTCCAGTCAGGTGTCAAGTGCTGAATGCATTGCTGGGGTTCAGCTGGAAATGTTTCCTTTTCGGGTGTTTGTGTTTTTGGTGCAAGGTTCCATTACAACACATTTCTAGCAAGTAATAGAAGGATTGGTTGAAGGCTAAGGAAGCTTTAGAGATTTGGTCAAGGTCTCATTGGGTTGTGACATAATCTTGGTGAGCAAGAAGAGTATTTAATGTTCTGTTCTGGCAACTGGCAGAGACATATAAGGTCAGATTGTGGCAAACAGTAGCTGGGTATAAAAGATATCATGAATATTTTGTATATAGTTGGAGATAAAAGATAGCCAATCAGATTAGGCCAGGTGTTTGAGTTGGATTTTAGCTGAAAGTAGTAATGAGATTTGTGTAGAATAAAATAATGAAGTTTCTAAATATGTATAGCAACAGTTATGGATTGAATGAACAGTTATCTTCCCAACAGTTAGACGGTCGGAGATATTGAGTATTTGTCACATGATGAATATTAAGCTTTAGGAAAAGAGCAATGAGGAATTCTATTATTTTAAGTGCTACGTGATAAGAGACGCTTACCATATATTACCCACTACACACGGATTCGTCAGAGTTTAGGAAGTTGGAGAAGACACGCCAAGCAACATGTTTCTTTTATCAACTTTAAACCGATGGAGCTTTATTGAACATACCTCTTGGCCCTCCAAGCCACGACTCCCAGAGTTTCCCCAAAGAGACTTATGAGCTTGGGTCATAAGCCGAAGATGAGATGACGTACCTCAGGTTTTGTTGTTATTTTGCGTAAATAAGGGCTCTTGTTGAAGAAGTCGCTTGCCATGAGTGTAAGAGAGGTAATATGGGCCGTGAGTTTTGGTTCATTGCTTAAGCCCGATCCATATGTTGATGTTGATGATATCATGGATTATGATCCCAATTGATGAAAAGGAAATGTGGGCCATAAATTCGCCTCTTGAAGTAAGGATCTCATGGGCCATGTGAGCCCAATCCATGTAGTTGAATGAGATATGAGCTTATTTTGGGTTTTAAATAGATTTACCCAAAAAATCCATAATATGTTGATGTGGCATGGGTTACCAATGAAGTAATGCCACGTGGGCCGAAAAAATAGTCCTCAACAAGTGGTGAGATGGTTATTTATGACTTTCTCTTAAGATTTTCTTGTCCTTCCTGTCAAAAAGAGTGATATGAGTGTTAAATACAAGAGATTACTTAATCTTACTCATCACAAACATGAGCCATAAAGCTCTTTTAGTTGTGCATTAAGATGCTCATCTAAACTACAAAAGATACAAAGTTTAGAAAACTTTATTTCAATGGCCATCCAAGGTACACAAGTACCAATGTACACAGACACACACTGTTTTTGTATTTTTCTGATTTTTCAATTTATTTTATTATTATTTTTTTTTGAAAAACAAGATAAAGCAAAACTGAAAACAAACAAACAAAAACAGTTAAAAAAAACAAAGCATAAAACTAGATTGACTCAAAACAAGAAAGCAAAAACACACAAGTAGTGCATACTTAAAAACAAGAAAGGGAGAGAGAGAAAAAGTGACTAAATCAATTGGAGCCTTTTTCCTTCCACACCTTGGAAGAACTTTTTCGTTTAGCAAACCCTTGATCTAGTGGTGAGGGGGAAGAATTGAAACCGTTCAAGTTCGAAAGGAACATGAGGGCTTTAAGTAGATCTCCAAGAGGAGCAAGAGAGGATGGAAACTCATTCTGGTTTCCCAATGAGATCATACTGTTGCTCTGTTAAGTGGTTAACCACTTATAGTAATTAGGTCGAGTATGTCCAGTTGCTCTATAGTGATGACAGAGATGCTACTTCTTATATTTAGACTTTTGAGTATTGCTCTTCTTCGCCCTAGGGTTTTTAATCTCTTTCTTATCAAGCTTAGGGGGTGCTCCTAAGATAGACTTCTCACTAGCTAAAACATTTTTCACATCATTGTTCTCAGAATCAACATTATTAATAGGAGAAACAAACACAGTAGTACTAGAAGAAGCAATATTAGAGGAAGAGAAATCATACCCCAAACTGGTTCGATCTGAAGCAGATTTCTGAAAGTTAAGCATCTCATCAAGTTTTGCACTTGAAGTCCTCTCCAGCTGAGCTCTGACTTGAAACAGCTCCACTTCAAGCTTCTTGGTCTCTTAACTAAGAAATTATTCTTAAATCTCAGTGCTCCAATGATCTGATTGGCTTCATCAAACTTCGTGGAGATTTCTTCTCGTTCAAATTCCACATCACTGAGCTTCTTGGTGGCCAACCTATACAACTTCTCATGCTTTTTTGAGACTTTGTATAATTTTGCATAGGCTGTGTGGATGTCATCTTGCTTATCCATTTTTTCAAACTTAGACTCCACCAAGTTCTTTTCTTCATCCACATCTTCAACAATCCCCTCAATAGAATTTACAGTGGCAGTGAAGGCATTCAGGATTCCATCATCCTCATTTTCTAAATCATCCTCAGGTTCAGTGTCGCTCAAGGTAGCAGCAAGTGCCTTGCTTTTCCCAATGGTCTTAAGATACGTAGGGCACTCTTGTTTCATGTGTCCAAAGTCTTGACATCCAAAACACTTAGGTCTCGAGGGAACAGTGTACTGACTACCATCCCTAGCATCTTTCTTCCCTTTGTCTTGGCTTTTGAACTGAGATAAGCTAGATTGGTTATGGTCTTTATGGTGTGCTGTTGCAGGCAACCTAAAATAAAACCTATACTCCTAAAAATATATGTAGTAATGCGAGTAAGGATCGTTCCCACGGAGAGTATCTAGCCTAGTTTTATGCTATGTGAATAAGGAAGGGGGGGTTTGAGTATAATGAAAACAATTTTAAGAAAAACAATTAAGGAACAATTCAAATTAAAATATCGAAATCAATCAAGAGAAAAAACCTTGGTCCAAGTCAACATCCCCCATCGGAATTTTACAACTGATCATCGATGCAAGTATATATCAATTCACACTTTGAATATTCACCATTGGAACTATTTTCCTATCTCTCCTTAGTCGAAGTTAATTAGAAAACAAGCGATCTAATAAACCCTAACTACTAAACAACCCAAGACAAGCACTAAAGGTTTAATCTAGTAGCAGCCTTAAGAATTAGAGAGATTGATGAAACTAAACAGCACAAACACAAGCGGTTGCATTTAATTTAGTCGAGCATTCTTCCTAAGATCTAATCATTTTTGACGCAGCAAATCATTAAATCTTGGTTGCTTCATAAGTTAGAGAGATCAAATAATTATAGATTTGATATTTAACCTAGCAATAGATTGCAACAAAAAATAAACTAGTAGGCCTCCTAATAATTAAACAAGACAATCATGAAAATAAGCTCAGAAGAACATCCGATATTCAAAGCATAAATCAAACAATAAAAACAAGTTAGATATCACAGTTTTATTGATTCCAAGGCTTCAGTTTCCTTCGACCAAGTATAAAAGTTTAACCAATCAAAGCCATGATGAAAACTCAAAGGAAAAAAATCAGAGAAGAGGGGACAGAGAGGCGTGTGTGTCTAATTCTGATTTCTCCTCCCCTTTTTACACGTTAATTCCCCCTTTTCCAAGCCTACAAAATCTCCTAAAAATATTCTCAATAATAATATCCAAATCTAACTAATTAAGGAAAAATATTAAAAACAAAACAAAGTCCTAATACAACTAAGAAAGTGATGTTTTTCAGCTGGAAATTTCGTGCACCAGATCTGGAGGCTTCCAAAAATAAACCACATCAGATACGCGTATTAGAATTTCAGGCAAAGGAACATTCCAGAACGTCAGCAGTGCAGGTGCAGCAACTTCAAGCCCAATTTCGACCTTGATCAACTCGTATCTCTCAAAACTCAAAACATGAAAGTTATAGAGCTTTATCTTGGCGTTCCATAGCATCTTGAATCATCTCAATCAGAGCTTGCTCAGATTACGAAGCGATGTCAAAGCTGTCCAGAATCACCCAATTAGCTACGTTTTGCATTTAATGCCTCCATTTGCATCTTAAATCAAAATATAAGAATAATGAGTACATTTAGACACCAAAATAAATATAAAAGACTAAACATTAAGGGAGAAAAATATGACAATTTGCATTCTCATCACTTTGTCAAATCTTTTAGCATTGGCATTCTTCATAAACTTTTTGAACTCCCTTGTAATGTAGGATTTCATTATATAATCTTCATCATCTGAAGACTCATCAATGTCACCGCTCTTGGCTTTCAGTGCCATGCTCTTTCCCTTACTCGATTTCCTAATCCTTGTCAACCCCAACTCATAGGTCTGCAAATTGCCACACAGCTCTATCAAAGGAATTTTGTCAATGTCCTTTGATTCCTCAATTGAGGTGATCTTGGCATGAAATCTCTCGGGTAGAAATTTAAGCACCTTTCTAACAATCTTAGGTTCAGGAATGGTTTCCCTAAGATTAAAGGTTGAGTTCACTATATCCTTGAGCTTGGCATAAAACTCATCGAACGACTCATCCTTCTCCATCTTGATCTCTTTAAAGCTTGTAGTAAGCCTCTGAAGCTTCGAATTCTTGACAGCCTTGGTTCCTTCATAGGTTGCCTGGAGGATAGTCCATGCTTCCTTGGTAGTTTTGGTAGAGGATATCTTTTTAAACTCCTCATTCATGATTGCACTGAATAAAGCATTCAATGCCTTGCAGTTGAATTTAGCTGCCTTGATCTTAGCATCATCCTAATCAACCAACGCTTCCTTTGGCTTTGTCCAGCCTATCTCCATAGCTTGCCACACTTTTTCATCTCATGACTGCAAGAAAGCTCTCATGCATACTTTCCAGTATGCATAGTTAGTACCATCAAATAAAAGAGGTATAATCAACGATTTTCCTCTATCCATGACAATAAGGGTCAATGGATCACACAACAAAAATTAACCTTAATCAGCGTGTGCCTACTCTGATACCACTTAATAGGCCAAGAATGTATTAACCTCTTGTGATGAATTAACTAATTAATTAGCCAAGTTAATTAATCCGAATAACATGCAATACGTATGGTAGCACAAACAAATCACCAACTAAGTTAATATGCAGCGGAAAATAAAGTTGACACAGTGATTTGTTGACAAATGGGGAAAACCTCTAAGGCAAAAACACTATCGGGTGATTTTAAGGTTACCACTCTCGAGAATCTACTATTATCACAACAAGAGGTTACAAGTAAAGGAATCCCAGTACCTTATACCAACCTACAGTTGACCCCTTATCCCAATACTCAATTGGACTTGTTCTGTTGTGACAATCTCTCCATTTCAATGCACGGTTGCTAGTATGTGACTAACCAATCAATGCACAGATCCAAGTACGTGACTAACTACCAATTTGAGAAGGATGTTGGCTACAGAGTTTTTTAATTTATCAACATGATGAAGATCACGAAGCTCTTTGGTTACAAAACCCTACGACATACAAATGCAGCAGCTTCTTCAAAAGAAAGATGAACTAGGGCATATGTCTCCAGTCATAATATGCTTGTGAAATTTTTTTGCATTAAGTTGCATTAGCTGTGACGGCCCTTAAAATAATCCTTATATATGTTTAGGGTTGTGAGAAAAGAAAGCCTAAATAATTATACAATATGTGTGAAATTAGATCTGAAAAACTGATTTTCATAAATCTTAATAAATATGTTATCTATCAAGTAGCTGTCGAGCATCAGGCTGAAGATCCATTTTAAACCTCGATAGATGCTATCTATCGAGTTAGCTGTCAAGCTTTAAATTCCAGCACTTCTTCACTTGTTTTTTGAACAGATTTGCATGACTTTAACACTTGGACTTGAACTCTTATTTCATAAAGTATTAAACACATCCTAGATCTATCCAATTACAAGTAAAGTGCATTTTGTCAAAGGATTAGCCAATTTTAGATGACATATGTTTCTAACATGATTCACATATGTTCTAACACAAGTAAATAGGCCTAAAGCTTTCTTGATTAGACTGTATGATTTGCCAAACAAATCAAACCTTAAATACAGTGCTATATTATACATATTTTGAATTCCATTTTTACCACTGAACGAAGTAAGATTGTTTTTATCTTAAATGTTGTGTTCATGATGTGGCTAACTTTGTCTCATTTTGCTAAGATTATAGCTACGCTAACTATTTTAGGTTCATAATATGACGACCTTTGTCTGATCAAAATGTTTTTTTTTTGCTATCTTCTTTGTAGGCATGAATCAATAATTATCCAAGAAATCCTTAAAAGCATATTTAGTGAATTGAATAATAAATTCTCTAGTACTGATTCTAAGGACCTGGTTGGAATAGACTCCTGTGTAAAGGAAATGTTGGATATATATTTGGATGAAGGGTTGAGTGGTGTTCACTTTGTAGAGATTTGCGGGATGGGTGGAATGGGCAAAACAACTCTTGCAGAAGAAATTTATAAAATAATTTGTAGTAACTTTGAAAGTAGAATCTTTATTGCTAACATTAGAGAAGAAATTAAAAATCAACATCTAGTTTCTTTACAGAAACAACTCCTTTCTAAAATCCTTATGGAAAGCAAGATAAACATATGGAATATTCCTAAGGGAGTCAATCTTTTAGGGAATTGAATATGCAATAAGAAGGTTCTTATTGTTCTTAATCGATTACGCAATAAGAAGGATCTTTCATCAAGGTCGGTCTCTTTCTCTCTTATGTAAAGTTCTAAGTATCATGATTTGTTTGTTTTAGAGACATGAAGAGTTATGTGATCTCCAAATTCCTAGAATTGAAATTCCAAAATAGTTTAGCCATCAAAGTGTGGGGGATTTAGTGAATGCACAAGTGCCATTAGATTTATGTAATAAATTGATGGGAATTGCTGTATGTGCTGTTTTTATATTCCAAGAGCATCAACCAGTTAACCAACCTAATTGGAGATATTCCAAAATTATACATGAGCTTTTGTGTTCCATTAGAACTTTCCTTTATCTGATGAATTTTGTAAGATTAAATTGCATCACCTTTGGTTGCAATATTTTCCCCCTCTATTTTTCAATAGGGGCTGGAAACAAGCATTGAATTGAGTTGATGCTAATGGATTTAGTCAGATTGAGATCATATTTGAAACCGATGGTCTAGGCTTGGAGTTTACAAAATGTGGGTCTAATTTGGTATTTGAGCAAGACATTGAAGATCTCAAACAAAATATGGTTAGGCCTAGTAGTTGCAGCATCACTCCTTATGAGGATGATTTAGAAGATTCAACAAAAAATATCAAAATTAAGCGAAATCGTGATGACTTTGGTGGGAATGAGGCTGGACTTAGTAGAGAAGGTACCTCTAACTTTAATGATGTAAACATACCACAACCAAAGAGGATTCGACTCTCTAATCTAATTGAAAGATTCATTCCAAGTTTGGGATATTTATTTGGAAATTTAAGCACACAATTACAAGGAAACTCTGATTGTGAGGAAGAGGAGTCCCCATGAAAGTGGTAGTGTTGATAAATTTACAGGGTTGATAAACTTCTTTTTTCTTGATTTTTGGTGCAAGTCACAATCTCTCTTGTTCTTATAGAACTTGTTTGTAGCTGTATTTTTTTTTTCTTTTTAATTCAGTTAGCGTGATTATTTTTCACACCACTACAAATTAAGTTTGAATCCAAGAGAAATTGAGTTGAACTAAAACTCTACTAAGTCTACTCTATTTGACTACTTAAGAATGCTAAAATCAATCAATAAAAAACCAAAATTAAGTGAAGAACTGCAAAAGGAAGGATTTGGCTTTTTTTAGTGAGAATATCTATCTTCTTTTTATTTTTTATTTTTTTGCGTTTCTATTTTTCTATTAATGTAGTTCAATTATTACTTAAATTATATGATTTATAAAAAATATTTTACATAATGCAATTCATCATAATTATTGATTTATTTTTTTTGATTTGGTGTTCTTAATTGATTGTGCAGATTATTTCCTCACTTATGGCAATATTAGAATGGCTAGACACGAATGTCAATATCAAAATGACTAGACACAAGTAATTTATATGTAAACTTTACATTTACATTGCAATACAATTTTTGTTTTCTCTTTACGTACTTTTATTTATCTATTTTTGAAATTATTTTGATTGTGGTGCCCTAGAAGGTTTAGATGCACACAAGTAATTTATATGTAAACTTTTACTTTTACATTGCAATACAATTTTTGTTTTCTCTTTATGTACTTTTATTTATCTATTTTTTAGATTATTTTGATTGTGGTACCCCGGCCAAAAGGTTTAGGTAAAAAATTATGGAATTTTTTAAATTTATGTAATTTTTATTTCAGTCAAAATTTTATCACTGAATCTATTTGGGATGGAACTCATCTACCATATGAAATTAGAAGATTTATGTGAGAAGAGCTATCTTCATTTTTTTTTTTAGTATCTATTTTTCTATTAAGGTAGTTCAATTATGGCTTAAATTATATGAGTTTTTTAAAATTTTAGATAATGTAATTCATCTTGATTATTGATATTATTTTTCATTTGGTGTTCTTAATTGATTATGTTGATTATTTCCTCACTTATGGCAACATTAAAATGGCAATGACTGGTAATTTATTGGTAAACATTTACATTGCAGTCTAAGTATGTACTTACATTTTTGTAATTTGGTTTTAGTCATATATACAAGAAATTTATATATGATTAGCACTTTTGCTACCCTACATGTTAGCAAGTATTATGGAAAGATTTTTAAGTGCCACACACACACACACATACATATATATATATATATATATATATAAAATTAAATTACAATTTTACTACTAAAAGCTTTTAGAAATTTATAACTTGCAATAATTTTTAAAAATATTTTTACTATTTTATTTGTTATTAGATTTGATTATATTATCAAAAAATATATATTTTAAAATTTATATATAATTTTTTTATTAAGTTGTGCATTGCACCATTTTGGTCCTTATATTTTGGTAGCAATTAATTTGGTTTCTGTATTTTTAATTTGCAGTCAATTTGGTCATTACCATTAATTCACTAATAAAAAATGTTGACATGGCTAATTGGTTGCACAATTGACATACTTGAAGCTTACTTGGCTAATAAATGATTTTTAAAAAGCCATCTTAGCATTTTAATAAAACAAAAAGCCAAGTCAGAAAAAAAAAAAAAATCTAGAAAATCTGGTTGAAAAAATAAAATGAATAAAAAAGAAAAACTCAAAATTTCCTATCATTTTCTTGCTATCCAAACGCACACAAACAAAGAGAAATGGGCTTGCCAAGATCGCATTAAAAAATGAAATGAATTAAAATCTCAACAATACTTTTACATGCAATACCCACACAATCCAGCACTAAAAGGAAATGAATTAAAAAAAAAAAAATCTTATTTTCTTTTGAATTGAAGATATGTGGAAAACCCAGTGAGATTCCCCGTAGTTCTCCAGCAAGCAGATCCTCGTCGCCGTCGGTGACGATAACGCCCACGTTAGAAAGCAAGGTAGTCGTCACCGCCATACATGGGGCAAGATCTTAGTTTATAGAAATTTTTTATTTGTGTTTTCGGTAATGAGTTTTGTGTTTTTAGTAATGGGTTAATTTTATTTTATTTTTTTAATTTTTTTTTATATAGAAATTTTGATTTGTGTTTTTGGTAATGGGTTTAGTCATTTTTGTTTTGTTCTGTTTATTGTGATTTCGGTGATAGAGGAAGGGGATCAAATATGAGATTCTACCATTCTGGGTTGGGTTTGGTTTCTAGTAACAAGGAAATGAGTTTTTATTTATTTATTTATTTTATTTTATTCCGTTTAGAAAATCTTCTGTTTGATACCTGTTTGTGTTTTTTTTATACGTGGCTTTTTTTTTATTTCTTAAAATGCTGAGTAGCTTTTTAAATATTATTTTAGAAGCCATGTAAGGTTCAATTATTCCAATTGTGCAATCCTTTAGTCACATAAGCATTTTCTGTTAGTAAGTTAACAGGAGGAACTAATTTGATTGCATTTTAAAAATAACAAGAATTAAATTGACTGTTATCAAAATATAAGAACTAAATTAACTATAACTCCAAAATGTAAAAATCAAAATAGTGTTTCGGTCATATCTATATATATATATATATATATATATATATATATAAAAGTATAAATTTATATATTCAAAGATAGCTCCGTGGGCCATCTACAACCCGTATTGGGTTAGTAATAATTACGTTGGGCCTTCATATAGATATCACTTTTTTTTCTACGCGAAAATAAAAAATAAATAAAAACACTTTTTGGGGGTTAGAAAAGAAACACATTTTACATTTTGGAAGGTGGTCATGCCTCTTATAGCTTAGACGAAAGTTAGTGAATATCAACAAGATGAGTCTTTTAAATAGAGAATAAATTACGTCTGGAACTGGCATAAAAGACAACTTTTACGCCAGCCAATCTTGAAATGCCACGTTAGCGAATAAGTTCCACGTTAATTAAAATCTAAAAACCTTGACTCAAGCAAACTCAATTGTGGTTAACCATACAATTTACTCTCAGCAAACCCATTTGATTAGAAAATTTCAAAATCTCTCTTCTTCAACCCATCTCCAAGTCTCGCTCTCTCAACCTTGCTATCGTTGCTACCACCATGGCCGGCCCTATGCTTAGGCCAATTAGGCCATTGCCTAGGGCCCCCTTATTAGAGAAGGCCCCAAATTTGGGGGCAAATTTATTTATTTTTTATATATAAATATTTTTGGGAGATATTAAAACATTTTAGTTTACATTTTTTTCACTACTAAAGAGGCTCAACGAATTAAGCAATGCTAGGAATAGAGATAAGACAAATTTAAATAAATAGGTCTTATAAATAGATGTGTTACTAATCACAAGTAATTTAAATAGGAAAATGTTAAAAATACTATAAATTTTACTACATAACTTTTATTTATTTAATTATTTTTATATAAGATAAAAATTCTACTCTAGCCTAATAGCCCTAATTTAAGTGTATATATGTGTGAAACTCTCTTCAAGAGACTTAAATCTCAGCCATTGCCCTCCACACCCTGCAAGAACTTATACTTGTGGAGTTATCACTGCACTAAGGGTGCGTGGTGGTCTCAATAACTTTTATAATTTGATGTGACAATGAATATGATAGATAGATTTCAACAAACTATTAAATGCATTTTTGAATGAATATTTGTGATTTGTGATATATCTTTGTAATTCTCATTTTATAAATTTTATAATATTTCTAGTATTTTTGTAAGCCTCATGTCATTAATCATATTCATTACAACACCAATTTGTAGTAAAATTTTTATAACTTTAGCATTTTCTCAACAAAAAAAAAAAAAAAAAATCATATTAAAAAGTAAAAAGAATGAATTAAAAAAAAATTATTATATAAAATGCTAGTTAAATATTATTTAAGTAATAACATAAAGGCCCCATTTGAAGATTTCGCCTTAGACCTCTGAAACGCTTCGGTTGGACCTGGCTACCACCAAGATCCTCGTGACAAGCCATCATTGTCGCACGGGCCATGTCTCATAGCCCAACATCACCAGACTGCTTTGCTGGCTAAGCCACTGCAGTAAGTTGTATCTGTGGATGTTCTTCATGAATAGCTTATTGAGTGAATAACTGGATTTTATTGGATGCTCAACAAATTGATCTTTACTTGCAATATTGATGGTCATAGATGGAGCATTCCTCTAATTGGATGGCCAAGAGAGATGATTTTCTTCTTTGTTTTAATTTATTTTCATTGATTAAGAAATCTTCTATTTTTCTAATTGCATTCCAGTTGTTTTTATTCTTGAGGGTTTCCCTTCTACTTCTATGAAAGGGTTATCTAATGCTATTAATTGTTCAAAAATAATTCTGGTAAAGGTTAACTCACCAAGCCTCTATTAATTGCTATCTAATGCTCTTAAATTCTTAAACAGAATCTCTATACAATTAAGCGGATGATTACAAATTTACATCCTTACCTAGTTACCTACTTCTTAGTCATTTCTGGTATGATTTAAGTTTTTAAATCTCTAGTAATTTTGTTATATATATATATATATATATATATATATATATTTCAAACTAGCATATTTTTGTGAAAGGATTATAGTTTTGTTTAGCAGATTCATCATGATTATAGAGACAAATTAGGAATTTGACAAGATCCTTAGCAATATTATTACCATGTGAAGATTCTCCTTAAACCCCATTTATCTACATTGTAGCCACTTGATTTAGTAAAATTAGTAGAGAATTATTGATTACTACATTAATTAATTTCAGTATTTTGTTTCAATTTGTTGCTGCAATAGTTTTTGGGTTTTCATTTTCTAAGCATTATTTGCATTTCAGGTGGGGCATAAGTGTAGGTTCTTCCAATGGCGTGATGATGAGATATGTGCTCATGGTAAGGTACTTATCCCACAGCAAGGTAGAGGATCATCACACTTGAGGCTGAAGTTGCAAGTTGCAAGAAGAGAGAGAAGTTTTTAGTTGTGGCTGTGGCATTGTTAGTGGTGATGTGTGTAGTTTTGTGTTTGGTTAGGTAATATAGGTAATGTATGTAGTGTTTGGTTAGGTAATGTATGTAGTGTAGGTAATGTGTTTTGTTTGAGCACCACCTGCTGTGTGCAAGCAACAAGTGTTGCTGCTGGTGTGTGCTGATGTTGTGTGTTGCTGTTGCTGCTGATGCTGTGTGCTGCTGTTACTGATGCTGCTATTGTTATCAATATTGTTAACAGGGCTGGCAGTTTAGATGTATGCAGGGTAGTGATTGTTATGGGAATTATTAGGGCAGTCTTAGTTTATGTTGGGCTGGCAATGTGTACAATTTTTGTATGAGATGTGTTTAGCCATGCATTACCTCCTGGTAATTTTGTGCTCTTGCTAGTTGTTATCAATGTAACCCACTTCCCTATGAAATGAATACACTTTTTGTTTAAGATATAAATGTAAGATTCTGATTTGAATACATCTACCTATGGATTCCACAATGTGAATGAAATGAATACACCTATTGCAGAAAATGTATTAACCATACTATTACTGTATTGTACCTGTAAATGTACCTGTTTTGCAGAAAATTCTGCTTTGCAAAAAATATATCTACCTGTAAATGAATTAACTAGCTGGTTGTACTGTTCTCAATACAAATACATTAACTACCTCTCATTGATGTGAGTACCAAAAGTAAAGGACACAAGATTCAATATTAAACTCAACAACACAAATTGAATAGAAATACAATACTAACAACCACAGTCACCATAATTACATAGTTCAACTACAACACTAACAACCACAACCACATTAAAGCAGGATTGCGCAACACCTACTATTGTCACCAGAATTGCACAAAACACATTGGCATTGTTCAACTACAACACTAACACCAGTTGGTACACAATCACCATAATTACATAGTTAAGCCAAAACAAGGCATTGTTCCATAGTGAGGCAAATCACCAAAAATACACAAAATAGTTGACATAACTACACAAAAGGAAAAATCTACTTCTTGCTCTTTTCATTTTCTTGGACCCTGCACAGATGGTTGATTCCCAGCATGTTTGATTGCTTCCATGTACTTGGATTCATTCTTAGAAGCCTTCAAAGTCTCTAATGTGATCACCCTTTTTTTTTTTTGCCTTGAGGTTGGGTTGCTGCTGTTGGAGCTGTGATGTGCACCTGATTAGTGTGGTGCATTTGGGGTGGAGCTATGTTGCTGGGATGGAGCATCTGGTCTGAACTGGTATGGTGCACTTGGAGTGGATGGGCTATGCATGGCAGCCTAGTGTGGTGCAAATGGTGTGGCTGAGGCTGTCCTGGCCTATGATGGTGCACTTGTGGTTCTGTTGGTCTACAAACAAGAAATTCACAAACAAGGTTAATAGTGAGTATTGAATAGCAACTGTTTCACCCTAATGTCACTTTATTACCTTATTATATGTACTGGTTTTGTTTGTGGTGCCTGGCAGTGAAGAGTTTCCTCCAATCTCACCCTTGCAACTTCTCCCATTGTGCCCTAACTTACCACAGACCTTACATTGCTTAGAGATGCCAGCTCTCTTACCATTTGTTGGCTCATTAGGTTCCCTTGCTCTCTTTTTCTTGGGCCTGCCAGGTGGTCTTCTTTTGATAGGGGGCTGAACTGGGGTCACACCACTTGGTCTCCACATATTCTACCCATTGATTGGTGTTATGATTGGCTTATAGCATGCTCTATATGTAGATACATGGTAACAGGGGTGAACATACTGCTCAGCATCTTGTTTGTTGAAAAATATGCAAGAGATTGCATGAGCACATGTTATGCCAGTTATGTTCCACTTCGTACAACTGCAGTGTGTTGTGGCCAAGTCATCAGTGAAACTCTGCAGACCATTTTTCACTTTAAACTGTGTTTGCCCTAGCCAGCAAGCTAACCACCTATTGGCTGCCAGCTTTTCCTTATGCAACCTCTTCATCACCTTGGCACAAATATCTGACTCTAGCCTCACACCCTTCTCTTTATTCTCTTGGAACCTACTCATTAGATATAGCTTGATGCACTCAAGCTACAATCACATACAAGTACAATGAAGTATTAGATATTAATTGCAACAATTGCCATAAACAGTACCAAACAATCACTATAATTAACTGTAGGTGATCATAAATACTCATACCATGCTAATTATGGGCTTAGATTTGAATTTAAGAATCCTGTTGTTGAAGCTCTCACACATATTTTTGAGTATGGTGCCAGTCAAACCATCCTCACTAAACATGTGTCTGGCCCATTTTGTTGTTGAGTGAGAATCTAACCACCTGTGTACATCAGCATCAATCTCCTTTAGCTCATTCATCACCCTATCAAAATCTTGTTTGTAAGTTACCTTGGCTGCCCTCCAAAACATATCTCTGATCAAAACACCAGGATGGTTCTTCCTGAAGTTGTTATAAAGGTGCCTACAACAAATCCTGTGTTCATACTGTGGCCAGTTGTCAATGAATGTTTGCACCAACCCCCTGTCACAAACAGTATCACAGACAAGTATGTGAAGTTAGTGGACCAAAAGTACAATGACTAAATACAGATTAAAACAACCAATGGAAAATTAACTACACACCTTTTGTTGGTCTGACATAAACACCTATCTCTTATTTTGGCCTATGTCTGCAAGTAACAGATTGATGAACCAAGTCCAAGAGTCCTTGGTTTCAGCCTCTACCACTGCATATGCAAGTGGGAAATACTCTTCATTAGGATCTTTGCAAACTGTAGTAATCAATTGCCCCCCTGACTTGTTTTTCAAATGGTAGGCATCCAAACCAATGAATGGCTTGCATCCAGCCAGAAACCCCTTCTTACATCCCTCCAAACATATGTATAGCCTTTCAAAATAAGGCACTCCACACACTAAGTCAGACTTAGCTGCTAAATCACCATCATTAAAGGTATGTACCTTCATAAGTATTGTACTGGTAGGACTAGACCTCTTTAATTCCTCACAGTACTCCCACAACTGGTTGTACTGTTGTGTATAAGCCCCATCCACATATTCTTTAGCCCTATCCCTAGCCTTACTTGCTTTTCCTGTACTTATGTTTATGGTATACTTCTTATGGACAGCTTCTTGGATGTCTCTTAGCTTGATGTTAGGCTGTCTTTTCACTTTCTTCATCAACTTTTTCCCAATGTATGATGAAGTACACCTACGGTTCTTAAAAGTTCTAGAGCATGTATGTTCCAAATTCAATGTCCTTAGTTGGTAGCCCTTCTTCCTTGGCACCTTTGCTAGATAGGTAACAAACTTGTAGTTTTCCTGGAAGATGCTCTGCCTTAGCCACTAGCTTAAACACAGGGAACTTCTTCACTTCCTCATTTTTTTGTCCCTTACCATTTCTCACATGTGTACTTCTATCATCCTCAGCATCATCATAACTGTCATACCCAAGCTTATCATCAGATGATGATTCTACCAAATTGTGCAATTCCTCACTCTCATAATCAGAGTTCATTACACTAGCACCCATTTGGCCTGGTTCAACAACATCATCATCATCATCCTTACCATCCCAACTGTCACTACTGTCTTCAACAAAGTCCTTAACACCATGGTTCAACTCTACCTCATCATCTAGCGCACTTCCCCCACCTCCATTATCATTGCCATCACTTATAATAAAAACCTGAGGTGGGTGCTCAATAATAGGTTTTTACTTACTTTCCTTGAATCTACCGGGGAAGCAGCAACATCAACATTAAAAGTTTGATCATCAGCATCCACCTCAATTGGCTCATCCTTATTGTTAAAAGTTTGATCATTAGCATACATGTCATCACTATCATAAAAATTGTAAAATTCACCCCCATCATGGTCATCATCATCACTGCCATTACTATAATAACCCATAGGGTCTTGCTCCACTGCCAATAGCTGCATGCCCTCACTAACATCCTCTCATTCATCAACTAGTATAGGATCATCTATTGGGTGCTCCACATACACATGAATCTCTTTATGACCCTTCACTAATTCTATCATGTACATGGCATCATGATTGTTAGGTTCTAAAGTTTAGGATTTTATGTATTTAGAACTCTAATTTGTATTGTTGGCAAACCATGATCAAAACAATGTGTTAAGAAGTGTTTAAGTGTAGTTCAAAGTTGTGCATCTATGTAAAGTTGGAATCAAGTTAAAGCAGGAAAGGATTGTGCCTTTCGGCCTGGCTCGATTGATCGAAAGACAGGCTCGATCGATCGAAGCTCGGGCAGAATGTTTTTCTGCAGATTCGTCCAACTCAGCCCTAAGTGTTTTAAAACGTTTTTAGGGTTTCTTATTTGTCCTAAGTATAAAAGGCAAACCCTAGCCACGTTTTAGTGTTGCTCATATTTGCGGTTTGTGTAAATCTCTTGTGAGATCTAGAGGAGCTTTTCCTTACACAAACTTAGGATTTTCAAGGAGAAGATTTATCTACACCTTGATGATCAATTCAGTTGCTGCCATTGAAACTTAAAGAAAACACAAGCGAATGTGCTTATATCTGGTGGTGAATCCAAGAAAGAAGGAGTCCGTGGATTCGGACCTTGCACGTGGTCGTGTCAGTAAGTTTTACTGGTTGGTAGCAATAAGAAGTCAAGCGTGGGGGCTTGTAAGTCTTATTGTATGAACTCCGATTCTTTCTAGTGGATTTGCTTTTTACCTTGAGGATAGCTAGGTCAAATCCTCCTCAGGTTTTTACCAGTTTGGTTTCCTGGGTGATCATATCTTGTGTTATTTATTTTCTGCTGCTTTGCATGATTTGATCTTTTATATTGTGATAACCTAGACTTGTTTAATTGGACTAAGTAACAACTTGGCTAATTACCTAGGTTTAATCAATTGTTTAAGGGGTCTAAAAACTATTAAGTGGTATCAGAGCGGGTAGCTCTTTTGTTGTTGATCCTTTGATCACTGAGCTGATCCTTGACCCCTGTTGTTATGGAACACGGACACTCTCTAGTTATTCCTCCTCACTTTGATGAGAATAATTATGCTTACTGGAAAGTAAGGATGAAAGCATTCCTGAAATCCATTGATGAGAGGGTGTGGAACTCCGTTGAATACGGATGGGAGAAGTCCACTACTCCTGTTAGTGAGTGGGAAACTTCTCAAAAAGAAGCAGCTTCGTTTAATAGCAAGGCTATGAATGCGATCTTTAACGCTGTTTCTATGAAGAAATTTAAGAGAATCTCTAATGCTGAGATCGCTCATACTGCTTGGAATATCCTTCAGACTGTACATGAAGGCACAAAGGCTGTCAAAGTAAATAAATTGCAGCAATTGACTTCTAAATTTGAAAGCATTAGGATGTCTGATGATGAATCTTTTGATGAATTCTATGCTAAATTGAATGATATTGTTAATTCTACTTTTAACTTAGGTGAAATCTATGATCAACCTAAAATTGTTAGGAAGATTATTAGATCTTTGACTGAAGATTTTAGACCCAAGGTGACTGCCATTACTGAAAGCAAGGATGTGGACTCCATCCCTGTTGATGAACTTGTAGGATCTCTTCAATCCTATGAGTTGGATCTACTCAAAACTACCAAATTCAAATCAATGGCTCTTAAGTCAGTTGATGATGTTGAAGGTGGTGGATTTGATGATAAGCTTTTTGCTACAGAGATTGCTTACCTTGCCAAGAACTTTAGAAACTTTCTCAGGAATAGTAATAGAAAGGCAAGAGGCACAAACACTGCTGAACCTAGAAATTTTAGGAAGCATGATCCCACTAAGGTTAACAACAATGATAAACCTAGAGAAAGAGTAGGTCAATCTTCCAACAATTCCTTGGACTCTTAGTGTTTTGAATGTCAAGGGTATGGACACATGAAATCTGAATGTCCAACCTATTTGAAGTCTACGGTAAGGCTATGACTGTAACCCTTAGTGATGTTGAAGTTTTTGATAATGAGTCTGATTGTGATGATGATGGAAACTTCATTGCTTTCACCGCTACTACTGTAGTTGATGAGAGCATATCTGTTGAAAAGAACCCTTCTGATGGGGAACTCTCTGAAGATGGAGATCTTCAAGAGGCCTATAATAAACTGTGCAAAGTTGCTGCAAAGGATGCTATGAATGTTGAAATTGGCCTAAAGAAAATTGAATCTCTTGAGCTTGAAAAGAAAAATCTTCTTGTTAAACTGTTTGATACTAATGATCTTTTGAACAATGTGAAAACTGAAAATATGCTTTTACTTGATAAAGTTAAATCTTTGGAACTTGATTTATCTGTTGCTAGATCTGCTAGTTCTAAACTTGATCAAATGCTGAGTGTTCAAAAGTCTTCTTCTGACAAAACTAGATTAGGTTATGTTGAAAGCATCTCTGTGTCTGCTCCCCATTCCACAAAGTTCGTTCCTTCATCTTCTTCTTCTGAACCTTCCGTGAGTGAGATAGTGAGTGAAACTGTCAAACCCCCTGTGAGTGAGGTTGTTAAACCCTTAGAAGGTTCATCATCTAGGAAGATTAGGGTTGATCTGAAAGAGTCTAAGCCTAAGAAGCCTACCCTATCTAAGGACAAGACACATGATAAGCCTGCATGGGTTTGTCACTTTTGTGGAAAGTTTGGACACATCCGTCCAAACTGCTACAAGCTGCAAACTGCTAAGAGAGCAAACAAACTAAAAGTACTTGTGCCTCAAGCACTGGATCCTATGGTACTTATTGGTGATTTGGTAAAGGCTTTAAACTTTTATTTCAATCCTGGAGTTGGTAATCATTCTCATGAGAATAAGAACTCCAATGCTCGTGGTGCATCTAAAAGGTTCTGGATGCAAAAGACTCGATCTAACTGAGTCTTTCTGTCATGGTCTTTGTGCTTCATTGCTCTACTCTTTGTGACCATTGTTCTTTGGTTTTGTTTTGTTTTTTTTTTTTTTTTTTTTTTTGTTTCTAGGATTTGCATAACATAACATTCATGCATTTCATTCTAGGTGTTTTTTATTTTTAATAAAAAAAATAAAAAAAAAAAGAAGAAAAAGGAAGCACATTTTGTTTTGCACTATTCTTCTTGGTTTTTTGAGAACAAGGTTGGTCAATTTATTTTCACATACCATGTCTTTTGTACCTTGTTTAGCTTTGATGAACTTATTTATTGCACTTTACTAGTTGAAGCTTTGTAGTGCATGTTGTGTGGGATAGATGTTTATAGCTTTTGATTACTATGTCTTAATCTTGAAGTCACATGTTTTTAAATGTTTGACTTGAACTTTTAGAGAAAGGCATAAATAACCATCTCACCACTGTTCACTAGCTAATCATGAACACCTTAGTGCATATCATAAAATTTTGTGTTCGAGAAAGTGTAGCACATGCACAAAAAGAACATAAGGTGAAGCCTCGGGTTAAATTGCTTAATTCTTAAAATCAAAATTGGTGTGTACTATTAGGCTTGATGCCAAACTCACATAACTTAAAATTGGAATGTATATTATGAGGCATAAATATAAGAAACTTACATGATTGCAAACTTATGATCTAGGAGATGTGGGAGTTATATGATGTAACTCTTTAGGTGATAGTCTCTTTTAAATTCTTTGTGATGAATTTTGTAGACTTTGTGATTGATTGCTATTCACATATCACCTCACATGTATCTCAAGTTTTTGCTAGTTGCACACACTACACGAGTTACTCTTTGCCAAACATTATACATGTTATTGTGTGTGTTTATGGTCTGACCAACCAAGTTTTGCAATTACTTTGAATTTTGTGCAAAATTAATTTGTTGCTTGAAAATTTGTAGAGAATAAATTTTGTTTTTGGGAATTTGGGCTTAAAATTCTTGTTTTGAAAATCATATCATCCCATACTCATGCATTTTTGTTCTTAAATTTCAATGCTTTGAGTTAAATCAAATTGTTTTTCAAAAATTGTGTTTTTCCTCAAAAATATGGTGAGCCTCTGCCTATTTTGATCGATCCATTCTATTTTTCGATCGATCGAAAATTTTTAAATTTGATAGAGAGAGTCTCTGTCTGTTTCGATCGATCGAGGCTGATTTTCGATCGATCGAAACTCGTGAATCAAGTTTTTTAAAAAGACAGATTGGACTTTTTCAAAGTCACTTTTTCAAATAGTTTTCAACTTTTCTCTCTCTCTGCGTTGGCTATAGGCTCCACCATCAATTTTTTGTCATTTTCCTTCAAGATTTTTGTGAGGTTTTTGTCCTTGAAGGCCGGTAAGTCCCTTTTGCCCTTCTTTTCCATTTTATTTCATGATTTCATGCATTTTTCATGCATTATAATGGATATTTTCGGCACTTTCAAAATATTGGGGTTTTTGATGATTCGAACCTATTTTGGTGAAATTGATTAATGGGTTTTTGTTCTATGATGCTATAATGATGTTCCTTATAGTTTAATTTGATCAATTTTGTGGTTTTTGAAAAATTGGAAATTCTAGGGTTTTGAATTTGATCCGAATTAGGGATTTTGTCTAATTGGGTTAAATTGATGAAATTGGCTTATCAAATTGATGTATTTGGTCATTATTTTTGTTATTCTATCATGTGTGATGATCAATTCGTCAATATTTTTTCAAATTGATCAAGTGGTTTTCCAAATTTTGGGGTTTTTGTGTTAAAACCTTAATGTTCAAGCCAATTCTGTAAATTTGAACCTTTTGGACTTAATTCACTGCATTAGAACATGCATCATGTCATTTAACTTGTTCATGCATCATATAGATTTTTATTCTATATTCTGTTTTTGTACTAACTTGCAATCTGCCCTTGGTTTTGATTTTTTTTCTCTCTATGTGTTGGTCCTTATCCTTGCACCATGCCTAGGAAAACTAGAGCCCATAGGACCGCTTCCACTTCCTCTAAGTCTCCCACTAGGGTTGAGTTGTTTAAGAATGATAAGTGTAGAGAAGCCTTTGACTCCTTGAACTGTAAGCGTAAGATATGGGCTGAGCGAGCTGTTGTGTTGGATGAGCTTGATCTGGCCATTAGGGCCAATTTTGAGTCTAGAGGTTGGTTGCCTCTCTAGAGATAGATCATCCACCCCCGACCATCCTGATTAGAGAGTTTTTCTCGAACCTCTCTTGTCACATCTATGATTCCAACACCCTTGTTAAGAGTTAGATACGAGGTGTAGAGTTCACCATTACCCCTCGGGTAGTGGCTGAGGCTCTTGGGGTGCCGGTTGTTCGGGATGCTGACTATCCCTATGATGAGTCACCTTCATTAGATGTTGTCATGTCTTACATCACTGGGTCATCTATCTAGTGGGGTTCTGATCCTCGGATCACGTCCGCTGAGCTTATCGAGACGGCCTATCTCTTCCTTAGGATAGCGTGTCATTCCTTGTGGCCTATCTCTCACTTTCACACCATTCCTTTAGAGCAATGTGTGTTTTTGTATGCCTTTGTTTCTAGAGCATCTATCAGTTTTCCTCACTTGTTCCTTCGTTCTTTGAACGAGGTTCATAGGAGTTCTGCCGTAGGGCATGCGCTGATTCATCCTATTTCCATTTATAGGATTTTGCTCTTCTTAGGTCTAGATGGTTTTCCATCTGGTGAGCCTGTTCATGTGATTGCTCCTATAGGTGCTACCTTTCTTCGTCAGAGGGCTGCTTAGTTGAGAGTTGCTCATTCTCGTCCTAGAGGTGCGTCATCTAGTGGTGTTCCCCTTCCTCCCTCTTCTTCAGGTACAGCTGCTGCTGAAACGTCAGGTGCTGCTGCTGATGCTGATGTTCCTCCACCGACTACTTCGGATGATTCAGACATTCGTCGTACGTTGGATCATGTCTTGACCGTTCAGGCGGCTCAAGGACAGATTTTGGTGGACGTGCTCGATGAGATCTGTGCCTTGCGTGTGGAGTTGGCGCAGTTTAGACCACCTTCCTTTTTATGATGGATATCTTTTGCCCTTTGGCATTCCGTCACAAAAAGGGGGAGTATTTTGTAGAGTTTTTGCTTTCTGAGGGAGTTTTATTTGTTTTTGGTTGGAGCTTGTGGAGTTTAGATTGTATCTAGGTACTTCACTTTGTACTTACCTTTTTTAGCTCTTACCTTGTTTTTAATGGGATATTCATGTTAGGGGGAGTTTTATGTTTTTGTTGGTACTTTATATGTTTCTTGTTTCAAACTGCTTATTGATTTATATTTATGAGTTATTCATTGATATATGTCTTTATTTGTGTGTTGTTTGAAATCAAGAAGTTATTTGTTTACTTGTATTGTTTCCATACATGCGGTTATGCATTTTATTTAGTGTTTCAGGAAATATACAGGTTGATTCAATTGAGCTGCTGTCTATACTTGCAACTGATGGATAGTAGTTAGGATTGAATTTTTTTTATGAGCATTATTTTGTAAAGGGCTTTTTATTTTGTAAACTTTGAGCTTCTAGTTGTGTTTTGTTTCGGATTGCCAAAAGGGTAGTTTGTTAGGTTCTAAAGTTTAGGATTTTATGTATTTAGAACTCTAATTTGTATTGTTGGCAAACCATGTTCAAAACAATGTGTTTAGAAGTGTTTAAGTCTAGCTCAAAGTTGTGCGTCTATGTAAAGTTGGAATCGAGTTAAAGCAGGAAAGGATTGTGCCTTTCGGCCTGGCTCGATCGATCAAAAGACAGGCTCGATTGATCGAAGCTCGGGCAAAATGTTTTTCTGCATATTCGTCCAACTCAGCCCTAAGTGTTTTAAAACTTTTTTAGGGTTTCTTATTTGTCCTAAGTATAAAAGGCAAACCTTAGCCACGTTTTAGTGTTGCTCATGTTTGCGGTTTGTGTAAATCTCTTGTGAGATCTAGAAGAGCTTTCCTTTACACAAATTTAGGGTTTTCAAGGAGAAGATTTATTTACACCTTGATGATCAATTCAGTTGCTGCCATTGAAGCTTAAAGAAAACACAAGCGGGTGTGCTTGTATTTGGTGGTGAATCCAAGAAAGAAGGAGTCCGTGGATTCGGAGCTTGCACGTGGTCGTGTCAGTAAATTCTACTGGTTGGTAGTAATAAGAAGTCGAGCGTGGGGGCTTGTAAGTCTTATTGTATGAATTTCGATTCTTTCTAATGGATTTGCTTTTTACCTTGAGGATAGCTAGGTCAAATCCTCCCAAGGTTTTTACCAGTTTGGTTTCTTGGGTGATCATATTTTGTGTTATTTATTTTCCGCTGCTTTGCATGATTTGATCTTTCATATTGTGATAACCTAGACTTGTTTAATTGGACTAAGTAACAACTTGGCTAATTACCTAGGTTTAATCAATTGTTTAAGGGGTCTAAAAACTATCAATGATCATCAACAACCAAATGGAAGTTTGCCCTTCCTTGGTCCGTACCAGGCATTTTATATCACAGCCTACTAACAGATGTGTACCCAAAGTCTCTACATATACCCTCTATCTCAACCTTGGACCACTTATCAGGGTCACAATTATCAACTACATCTACTTCTCCTCCCACATATGTTTTAGGGTTCTCAGTAAAATAGCCACCATGATGCACGGATATACTGAATAGGTCATCCATTCTGCATGCCAAAACAACCTCAATTAAACAATGCAAGAACAAAACAACACTCATTTACCAACATAGCACCTAATAAAATATTTCATTCTGCATGCACACAACACAACACTCAATAAAGTATTTACCAACATAACACTAATCAAATAATTTTTCACAACACAGCACTGACTTCAATAGTTTTGTCGTACTAAAATAGACATGCATAGTTATCAAATTACACAAAAAACCCTCATAAAATACTGTTAGCCTTACTCAACTCTCTTCAACAGGGGCACATAGGGAACACAGAGAACATAGGGAACATATGGACCACAATCAAAAGTAAAATACAAAAGCATACAAAAAACAAACAAAAACATTATGGCCCCTACTACCAAAACCAACCAACAAGCATATTGTTAAGTTATAGATGAGGACATAGAGAGAGCAAATACCTTTTCACATACACAGAGAGAGAGAGAGAGAGAGAGAGAGAGAGAGAGAGAGAGAGAGAGAGAGAAATACTGCCTTCAAGTGGCAGAGATGGGTTTTGATGGTGATGGTGGCTTCAAGTGACAGAGCTGGATGATGGTTGATAATGGTGGTTTTAGAGAGGGGGTAAAAACAAAAGTCTAAGAAGATCAAAGATAAAGTAGCTGGATGGTGGTGGTTTTAGAGCTGGATGATGGTTGCTGCTAAGGACACCATTGGTTTTAACTATGAGGTAGCCAAGCAAAAGTCTAATAAGATTAAAGATAAAGTAGCTGGTAGAGGTCGTGACTTGTGATGAGGAACTCTGAAGTAATCTAGGGATTAGAGATCAAAGAGAAAGATGAAGTAGCTGATTTCAAGTGACAGAGCTGATTTGGGGATTTTCGGTGATAAAGTAGCCATGAACAGTGGGTGGTTAACTCATGTGAGGGACGCGTGTGAGTAAGTTGGACGGGAAGGCCACGTGGCAAGGCAGACTTGGTCACGGTGGATTTTTAATATTTTTAAATGATTTACAGTTCTCTCCATCAGCCACATCAACATTCTCCGTTAGTTGGCTGACGGTAAGGACTTAAATGTGGGGCATTAATTGTTTTTGGAACTAAATGTGGTAAAAATAAAATATAGGGACCAAAATAGAAAAATGTGCAAAATATAGGGACTAAAAGTGCATTTACGCCTTTATTTATTTATTTTATTTTTTTCCGTTTAGAAAATCTTTTGTTTGATACTTGTTTGTGTGTTTTTTATATGTGGCTTTTTTTTTTTTTTTTTTTTTTAATTTGTTAAAATGCTGAGTAGCTTTTTAAATATTATTTTATAAGCCATGTAAGGTTCAAGTATGCCAATTGTGCAATCCGTTAGCCACATAAGCATTTTCTGTTAGTGAGTTAATAGTAGAAACTAATTTGATTGCAATTTGAAAATAACAGGAACTAAATTGACTGTTACCAAAATGTAAGGACTAAATTGACTATAACTCTGAAATGTAGGAACCAAAATAGTGTTTCCACCATATATATATATATATATATATATATATGTATATATAAATTTATATATTCAAAGATAACTATGTGGGCCTTCTACAACCCGTATTGGGTTAGTAATAATTACGTTGGGCCTTCATATAGATTAAATATCACTTTTTTTTTTTCTACTCGAAAATAAAAAATAAATAAAAACACTTTTTGGGGGTTAGAAAAGAAACTCATTTTACATGTTAAAAGGTGGTCACGCCTCTTATAGCTTAGACTCATCTTGTTGGTGAAAATCAACAAGATGAGTCTTTTAAATAGAGAATAAATTATGTTCGGAACTGGCGTAAAAGACAACTTTTACGCTAGCCAATCTTGAAATGCCACGTTAGTGAATAAGTTCCATGTTAATTAAAATCTAAAAACCTTGACTCAAGCAAACTCAACTGTGGCTAACCATACAATTTACTCTCAGCAAACCCATTTGATCAGAAAATTTCAAAATCTCTCTTCTTCAACCCATCTCCAAGTCTCGCTCTCTCAACCTTGCTATCGTCGCTACCACTATGGCCAGCCCTAGGCTTAGGCCAATTAGGCCATTGCCTAGGGCCCCCTTACTAGAGAAGGCCCCAAATTTGGGGGCAAATTTATTTATTTTTTATATATAAATATTTTTGGGAGAAATTAAAACATTTTAGTTAACATTTTTTTCACTACTAAAAAGGCTCAACGAATTAAGTAATGCTAGAGATAGAGATAAGAAAAATTTAAATAAATAGGTCTTACAAATAGATGTGTTACTAATCACAAGTAATTCAAATATGAAAATGTTAAAAATACTATAAATTTTACTACATAACTTTTATTTATTTAATTATTTTTATATAAGATAAAAATTCTATTCTAGCCTAATGGCCCTAATCTAAGTGTATATGTGTGTGAAACTCTCTTCTAAAGACTTAAATCTCAGCCATTGCCCTCCACATCCTACAAGAACTTATACTTGTGGAGTTATTACTGCACCAAGGGTGTGTGGTGGTCTCCATAACTTTTATAATTTGATGTGACAATGAATATGATAGGTAGATTTCAACAAACTATTAAATGCATTTTTGAATGAATATTTGTGATTGGTGATATATCTTTGTAATTCTCATGTTATAAATTTTATAATATTTCTAGTATTTTTGTAAGCCTCATGTCATTAATCACATTCATTACAACACCAATTTGTAGTAAAATTTTTATAACTTTAGCATTTTCTCAAAAAAAAAAAAAAATCATATTAAAAAGTAAAAAGAAGGAATTTTTAAAAAATTATTATATAAAATGCTAGTTAAATATTATTTAAGTAATAATATAAAGGCCCCATTTGAAGATTTCGTCTTAGACCTCCGAAATGCTTGGGCCGGCCCTGGCTACCACCAAGATTCTCGTGACAAGCCATCGTTGTCACACCGGCCACGTCTTATAGCCCAACATCACCGGACTGCTTTGCTGGCTAAGCCACTACATTAAGTTTTTTTTTTTTGTTTTTTTATTTATTTATTTTTTTTTCTCTTTTTTATTGATAAGCTCTGTTTGGTTGCTGGAAAAACGAAGGGAAAAAAACTTTGATACTACTATTTTTTTATTGATTTATTGGTGCTGAATCTGGCTTCTTTTTTTAGTAGGTATTTTTAGTTGTTGGTTTTGAGTTTTCGGGATTGATTGCAATAAGTTGGTGGGTATTCAACTTTGTGAGATATGGGTGTTTTGATCCAAAGCTGTTCTAAAAGCTATGGGATTTATGCGTTATTTTGATACCACACCCAAGTTTCTTGAGACTACGATAAAAAATCAGAAAAAAAGAAAAAAGGAAAACCATAAGCAAAGCTATTGTGATGAGTGAAGATTTAATTATTGAAAATTGCTCATATGCTTTGCATAAGTTAAGAAAAAAGAAATTAAAATGACAACATATAAGAAAAGCATGAGTGATTTTTTTAAGCAACTATTACGATTTGCCTGTATCATTGGTCTTTATGCATATACTTGGGTAAAAACTCTTACCTTTGTGTGCCTTATTTTCTAATTTGCTATGTTGTCTTATCTTTTCATTTAGTTGTTTGCAAACTTTCTATCCGATTTTTTACAGGTTAAGGGAAAAAGAGAAAGGAAATTTTGGACAATTTTTATTTGGTAAGCATGAATAAGTGCACTAGTTCACCTCATAAAAGCTTAGAGCGTCGTTTATTATTGTAAGGTCAATCATATTGGCTCGAGGATGCATAGACTCAGATGTATGATACTATGAATGTTCAATTTGGCTTTCAATTAGTTAATTATTTTCCTTCTTTTACCCCCCTAAAACATGGTATTGGATTGTGAGTAACCATCAAAATTCAAGCTTAATGTTTTACTTGATCTGTCCAAATGCGCTGCCATGGAATGGTTAAATTTTGCTCTGCTTTGCCTATTTCAAACTCTTGGTGCTCATTATCATGACAAATACGGTCTTTCATCATCAAAATCTCAATTTCTTTTACCATTTTTGCTTGTAGGATGAATTAAACCTTATGCTTTCATTGGCAAAACATGGTTGATTTGATGCAAAAGGTTTTTCTTTGAATTTCAATCCAAATCCTAGCTAAACCACTTAAATTTTATGAAGTAACAATGCTTTTAAGTTTTTCATAGCTAACTAGTGCTTGAATTTGTAATTAACATATTACCAATTCTTAGAACTAGTCGCTAACCCGTGCGATGCACGGGTAAGTTCTTATAGAGTTAACCTACACGATGGAGTCGTACCATGGCTGCTAGAGTTTGTTCCTAAGGTTGGACTAAAAATTGTCAAAATTGGAATTTTGAACTTTTCAAGTGCCAATATTTTAGAGCATCTTGCTAGCTCTTTCATTGAGGCACCATGTCATTTGAGACAACAAAGTAACTATTATGAGAATTTGATAAGAGAATTCTATATTGCATTGAAAGAAAATGAATGTACATCAAGTATTTATACAAAGTCTGAGAGTAACTAACTTCTTACTAACTCCACAATATACGAATCTAGCCTCTACAACCAATCAGATTAATAAACGTGTATATAAATAATAACTATGAATTAAACTAATCCTAAAGTACAAGTAGTATAGCTATTTTAAATATAAACACTGTCGTTTATATAGTCACGGCTACAATTCTTCCATTGCTTTGTTCTGATACTCTACCTTGAGTCAACAGCTACAATCCAAACTTGCTCGACCTTCAACATGAGTCCTTGATCTTGTCCTTCTGATAACTATGAAACATCATTGGTTTCTTTGTCTTAATGGAATTGTCCAGGTATGTGTAAAGATTGACAAAAACACAAAAGCTTAAAAGAAAATACTGACCTCACATAGATATGGAGAGTGCCACCTAATTGAAATATAAAAAAGTAACAAAACCCAGAAAATGAAAATTCCAAATAACAATTTAGGTAGAATTTGATCTTCTAGGTTTATACTTCTTTGACCCCATGAACTGCACTTGCACATAACTCTAAGATGGGGGGAATATAAAATAATAAAGAAGCATCTTAATGAATCCTTAATGATCTCAGGTAGAACATTTTGTCCACAATTTTCTAAAGACCTACTTAAAAAATTGTCACAAAATTAGGCTTAAAACCTGATGATAAACTCCTTAGTCTATAAAGTCAAATATACAATTGCCCCAAAAATCAACAAGAGGGAAAATAATTGTACACACACACAAAAATAGGATAGACATACTTCACATTTGGCTGGTATTTTTTTGAAGCTGTGACTCATAATTAGACTTTGCTTTACAATCTGCGCAATAGTAATCTACATTCTCTAGATCCTTTAAACCATACACAAGTTAGTGAATAAACACAAATGACAGGAATAGAAATTGACCTCACAATTCATAAATCAAGTGTATTAAGCACACCTTGAAAAGCTTGCTGGAAATATTCTCACACTCGGCATGCACCCAAACATTACAACCCCATTACAACATACTTGATCAACATCTTTGAAAGCACAAAACATTGTAGAAGCTTACCCAAACTATCTTTAACTAACCAAGTTCCCCTAGAGTTCTATGTACTATCTACATATAGAAAGAAGCCAAATGTTGCATAGTTGAAGATCCAAGCCAACAGATCAATTATGTATGTGCATATATATACACTATAAGGGAGAAAGATTCTCTAGTAATCCCAAATGAAAGATTGAATCTTATCCTGGAAAAGTATATATGATTTTGATTTAGAGTCACCATAGTGAAACAAAACAATTCACATTAATGAACATGGGGTTCACTTCATTATGATATCTAGAAATTGAACAGTACATTTATAAAGTTGATATGTAGTAAACATTGCATATATCTCAAACAAAAAAATTAAGAATCAAACATACCAAAGAAGAATGAGCGACTTTAATTTAGAATATTATTCTCCATAAACAGTAATAGTAAGACATTGAAAGCATAATTACCACTACCGCGGAGGAACAACTAAGTTTCTCCATCAAAAAAAGTTCCTTTTGCCTGGTTATAAGCAGAGAAATCATCGCATAATTCGTCTTCACCCTTCATCCAATTACAAAAAAAATCAATTTTGTGTTACATAATTTTTCTTAGAAGATGAAGCTAATTATTACAACATTTATCAAAGTAGTCCTGACAGCATTAAAGATAATAGTAAAGAATTGGACAAGGTAAAGTGTAGCATCTCAAAGTGATATTACCATGGAACAGAAGAAACAATTACCGCAAGGCATGATGAAAACTCCAACAACATGAGATTCAATTGGGTATCTGAAGAGTCAAGAAGGTGTAATAAATAATCCATGTTGCAATAGAGTCAAGCTTTTTTGCATTGTTTTGTACCTTTTGAGGCAGGGATATCAAGGGTGTTATTGGATGAGCGGATAACAAACCAAACAATGGATTAGTAAATTTGTGCATAGAGGCGCTCTATTATCCATAACTTGTTGAATTCTACAATGCTAGCACCACTAATCTTTCTTTTTTTTTTTTTTTTTTTTTTATAATCATTAAAGAAGTATTCTTCAAACCATAGAAGTATATAAAACATTGAAACCATCAATTGAAATTTTGAAACTAAAGCAAAAAAAAAAAAAAAAAAAAAAAAAAAAACAAACAAACAAACAAATGATGCTTTCAATAAAAAATTCCAATAATAAGATGAAAAAACTACTTGATGAGGGAACATTGTTGCCACCACCATCATCAGATTATGCAATCCTCTCCAACTACCTTCTGGGCCTGTGCATTTATATTACAAATCCTTTAACTTCCTTTTACGTTCTAATGATTGATTGATGTTCGCCTAATCATGGGATGGGTAAGCTTCGATGTTCGCCTAATCATACCCAACATTTAAAATGGAAATTTGACTTTATGTTTCTACCGTATTAAAATCTACTTACAAACCACTCTAAGACAATTCCTTTCAAATCAAGGATTTCATGAACAATTTGCAATTATGATTGAAGATAAAATGACTAAACAACATCACATATGGTTTGGGATGAGTTTGATTTGCCAAATTGTGGTTTGAAAGGTTACACTTTACCCACCTCAAAAATTTTGCAGCCTAAATTGTTTAAATAAAACAATTCCATGAAACAAAATAGCAACTTTATTATAATCTGTACACAATATATTTATATATCAAATGCAAATAAAAATAAACCTCATGTGGTTAGAGTGCAATATGTTAATCCTTAGGTTTCAAACTCAACATAATTCATAGGTAGATGAAGTTACAACACTTTCAAAGAACTATTCTGCTAAGTGCTAACTTGGTTGTGTGTTATTTAAACCTTATCTAGAAGAAATCTTAATGAGATATGGGCCACTTGCCCTATTTAGTCTTCAACAAATTCAGTAATTAAAAGATCTTCCAAGATTAGATGCCAATGAAATTTCTGTATACAATTGGATGCAAATTTGGCAGTAACTATAACATTTGAAGGCAATGAACAATAAAACTACAACAAAAAGCAAGCCTTACTCCTAAAATTTTGAGTTCAGCTATGAATGCTCAATGAACATAAATTTTGAATAAGAATAAGAATACCATAACACTTATACATAGCAAAACAGAAAAGTTTGGAAAAACTTGGGTCAATCGGATAGATTATGCATGTGTACATACATATATGTTATAAAGGAACTTGATTTTTTTTTTTTTTCAACTTGTACAGATTCAGGCACAAAATTGAGCATTTGGACAAGTCCTATTTTGGCCTCAATCAAGCATTTGGAAAAAAAAAAAAAAAAAATCAGAAATAAACACAAAGAGAGTATGTCACTACCTCCCCATTGATCACAACCCAATGACTAATTCCAGGTCCACAATCTACACATTTGATTCCCATGATCAAATATAGGCTTTCCCAAAAATGAAAACCCAGATAGTAATTTAAACTTTCTCACACTCATAAATTGATAAAAAAACACCCACGTCATCACTTCAAAACACATCCACATTTTAATGACACCAAAACCACATTTTAATTGAATCAGCCTTGTGACTCTTTTTTTCCCCCATTCAATACATAGGAAGCAATTTTCAATTATTTGACATAAACTTTCTAAAGTCAGGTCCCTTTTTCAGTTTGGCTCAGGAATTTCGTCAAACACTTTAAGGGTGAAGGGTTGGGATTCTATTCTCTTCAGCCACACTCTCAAGTGGGGTTGTTCTACCTCGGGGTGTTGGGGCTTCTCTGATTTCAATCAAAATACAGCCATGTATAAATCCAAGACACAGTTTTGATTGAAATCAGAGAATATCTGCTTATACATGTTTTCAGAGGCAGTTTAGCTCCACTACCGCCTCCAAACCCATCAATCTATGCTATTCATTCAAAAGAAACACTACCAAACGTAACCCTAAATCATACCTAACAACCAAAAACAATAGAACAAAATTAAAAACTTACTGGTAATGTTTCCGGAGAAGTGATGGTGGTTGTGTGAGAATTTGAGTGGTGGCCATCTGTAGCGTCGGCGGTGACGGGGGAAGAATCTGAGTTTTGGGTTTTGATTTTGGAGGAAGGAAAGGGTGAGTTTCAGGTTTAGGGAAGGAGATGTTTTAGTGTGTGAGGCTGTGAGCAAAGAAGAGACGCTGCTGGTTTAGGGAAGGAAAGGGTGAGTTTTACTTTTTGGTTTTGAAAGAGTTATCGGGTTTTGTGGGTTTTGTAACGGGGAAAAAATTAGGTTTATTTTTAAATCAAATTTAAAAAATAGAAAAAAAATAAATTAAATGCTGACGTGGAAAATTGTGGAAGCTTCAAAAGCTTCGGTTATATATATATATATATATATATATATATAGATTAGCACCATTACTTTGAACTGCTTTTTACTTCTTCTTTTTTTGGGTAAGCATTATATTAAATCAAATATCTATTGATTTCAATTGATCTTGTTATTATGTTAGTATGCATCACATTATAAAATGGGTTTTTGAGTTGATATGTCAAAATGCTTGTGTAAAGGGGGTTAAAAACATTGAGCATTTAGCTTACTGCATATAAAAGCATAAATATTTATTTTGACATATATAATGCATTTGATTTTTCCATTTTTAGGAAATGAGTTGGAGCAACCTATCATTAAAAAAGGTCTGGAGACAAGGGTACAAGTATTGCTCATAAAATCAAGTGCAAGCTTTATGAAAAGTTTCATGTACTCATTTTTGCTTATTTGTTATGAAGAAAAGGTTTTGAAGTATTCCATGTTTGATTGAAGATGATGTATCTTGAAGTTAGCAACATTAAATTCACTAATTTTCAATTTAACTAAGGGAAATGTTAACGGATGCCCTTAAGGTAATGGTTAAGAATTTATTTAAAGAAAGTTTTTATGAGAAAAGGAAAAAAAAAAAAGGATAATTACAACAAACTCACCTGAGGTTAGGCCCGTTTTCATATTACCTACCCATGGTTTAAAACTTAACACTTTGCCCAGCTGAACTTACTTCCGTTTAGCCTTTGTTACCCACCTCTGTTAAAAATTATGTCTCTCTCCTCTCAAAACAAGAAAAAAAACAAAAACAAAAGAAAGCAAGATCAAAATGGGCATCTCTTAGAAGATGACTCAAATCAAAAAAATTTCAAACCTAGAACACATGATCAAAAATTTCTCATACTTGAAATATATCTCTGAGATCTTCCTATTGGGTTGGGCGTGAGTGTGAGTCAGAGTGTAAGTGTGGTGGGAGAGAGCTCAAAGCCAACGATGGAGTCAACGGAGACATCGGCGATGCCCGAGGCTATGACGGTAGGTACATCGCCGATATCCAGCTCCGATCAAGATTCGAAGCTTCTCGCACCCATCTCGTCGAGAGTTCTTGGACATCCAGTGGCCGGAAAAGCCTTGGCGGCTTGTAGTAACTCCGATGCGGTGGTTCTCGGCTCCATTAAGGTGGGTTTCTTATCGGGCTCAGTCTCCGATGTCGAGGTTACTCATGGACGAGGCTATCGTGACTCTGTGTCCACCGGTGTTATGGTGGGTAGCTCGACGACGACGGGGATTGAGGCTCCGAGTCTGACAGTGGTGTTGCCGATCCTTGGTCAGTACCCATTGGGTGGTTCATAATCCTTTTTCTCCTCTCTCAGACCTGGGTGATGGGGTTGTTGATGAGTTTGTGGAAGGCAAAGATCATGCTGAAGTACATAAGAGCCACCACAATGTTGATACGATGAGTTTGAAGTATAGAAGAGCCACCACCATGTATATAATTTTATCGCATGATTTTCTTTTTCCAATGCTAAATATTTTACGAGAAAGATTAATGTTAATTGTTAAAGAAATAGATCATTACACAGAACCATACCCTTGAACTCAACTCTGGAAACATGTGTTGCTGTCTCTGTCCATGTATAGAGACACAAAACCCTCTAAGCTCTTTCAAAAAAATTCAAACCCTAACTTTTTGATTTGTGTTATGTATGTTTTGGTTGTAAAAGCTGTTTTCTAACGGAAAAGCCAAAGGTGGGTAACAGATGGGTAACGGATTGAAGTTTAGGTGGGCAAAGTGTTAAATTTTAAACCACTGGTAGATAATGTAAAAATGGGCCAAACCCCAGGTGGGTTTGCTGTAATTATCCCAAAAAAAAAAATTAATGTTTTGATAGCTTTTTACATTTCCCATAAGTAAAGATTGAGATTTGATATATTCTAGCTTGAATGGCAACTTGGACAATTATTTGCAAAGTTTTTAGCAACTTTTTGGATAGTGTTTGTAGTTGGCTTATGAAAATACTCAAATATGTTGCTTTTATATGTGCATGTTTGAGTAGGTTTTAGTCAAACAATGATCATATATGTGATATTTTATTAACATTATGACAATATGTTTAATGAAGTTCTACTTTTTATTTAATTTCTTAAAAGTCTCATTTGAGGATGGTTGGACAATTTTTAACTCTTTAATCTTTTGGCAAATTTTGCATTTCTCAATAAGGGTATTTCCCTATCTTGAAGAGTAGTTGTATAAAAATTGAAAACATAGACATATATAGATACACTTTAACATAAATGGTCAAAGTTCTTGAATGATTGAAACTAGTATGTACTTGTTGTATTTAAAAATTATTCCCACTTATGCGTTGTTTTGAGGAAACAAAAAACTAAAGTCCAAAAACTAAAAGAATATGTATCGTTTACTTGAATATTAGTTCTCAGGGCATCATCAATAGTAAGGCAATTGTTTCAAGTTGAACAATTCCAATGTTGCTTTACAATTAAAATTTGATCCAAGAGAGTAGTAGACAAGAAAAGAATTTGATCCAAATATGATTTTTTTTTTTTTTTTTTTTTTATATATTAAAATGTACACTTTGATCACAGCCATAATAATAAGAGTTCTATTGAAACACACTTTGATTACCATGTCATAATAACATGATAGTTTTGCACTTGGTGTGTCTCTTGCTTCTTGACAATACATTCCCTCCACAGTCTGCAATTTTCAGTCATAACTTGTTCACTTTGACTTGTTTCATGTTATACAACTTGCCCACCCTTTCCTGGAATGATATCTCTTGATTATGTAAGTTCTTTTATTATCAAAGCTCTAGAATCCCAAGTTTTACGACACATGAAATGCAATCACCTGATGATGATTCAAAATGTAGAATACTTTACATTTTGACAGTCTATCCCCTTAAGTAATTGAAGATGTAAAATAATGCAAGATGTATACAAAGAATTGATGAAAACTATAGGAAATATCCAAAAAATGTCAATCCATCATATATTATTCACAGTGGATTCAAAACCACTTAACTTTCATGAAATTTCCTGCTCTAACAATACCAAGCTCTGCTGCAAGAGAATCATTACCACAGTGTTAGTAGGATGGCTTGAAAATGCCACAGTACTAAATATGGATATGAGGAAAAACATGCAGGAAAGAATCATTATGAATGTCATTGGCATGAATTGACTAAGACAATGACAAGGATAAGTACTAGGCTGTAACATATTCAGACAAGCAAATGAAAATATGTATCATAGAAAAATGATAAATAGCTTAGTGCAACAGCTCACATTGGAAGGTAACTTTGGAACAAAATAATTGGTGCTGGCAGTTTACTAAAAATGTTTTCCCCATAATATGACTAACTAATTGTAAATAATCATACTGATCCTTGCCCTGATTCAATGAGGTTGGAATATTAATTAGGATTTTTAATATAAAAAAATTGATAATTACACTATCATCCAATGGATTTTAAACCCACAACCTCACCCTCCACCTTGCTCTTACATGGTGAGGAGATTCCTTTTAAGTTATAACTCATGGGCACCATAACTATGCTATCTTTATAGTCTTAGATCCCCTACATAAGTTAAAGGTGCTATGCCACATCTTTGGTTACTTCTTGAATTCTGTATAGTCATCTCCGTAGAGAACATAATGTTCTCCTTTTAATGTATATCACATACCAAATCTGCAAATCAAGAACATTGATTTTCTCCATTTTCAAACGTATGCTTTCTACTAATCAAGCCATCCACTGATCAAATAGAAGGCTAATTTGCTTTAACACCTCATAGCAAAACCATCTACATCGTAAACATTAAATCAACCAACTAAATTCAAGGTACCAACTATCCTAACTATCAATACGGAACTATCAATTTATGCAAACAACTAAATGAAAAGCTAAGATAACATAGCAAATTAGAAAATAAGGCCCACAAAGGTAAGAATTTTTACCCAAGTATATGCATAAACACCAATGATACAGGCAAATTATAATAGGTGCTTAGAAAAATCACTCATGCTTTTCATATATGTTGTCATTTTCATTTCTTTTTTCTTAACTTATGCAAAGCATATGAGCATTTTTCAATAATTAAATATTCACTCATCACAGTAGCTTTGCTTATGATTTTCCCTTCTTCTTCTTCTTCTTCTTCTTTTTTCTTTGATTTTTCATCCTAGTCTCAAGAAACGTGGGTGTGATATCAAAATAACGCATAAATCCCATAGCTTTTAGAACAGATTCGAATCAAAACACCCATATCTCACAAAGCTGAAATACCCACCAGCTTATTACAATCAATCTCAAAAGCTCAAAACTAACAACTAAAAATACCCACTAAAAAAAGAAGCCATATTCAGCACCAATAAATAAAAAAACAAAAGATGAAGCAATATCGTAGTTTTTTTCCCTTTGTTTTTCCAGCAACCAAACAGAGCTTATAAATAAAAAATTAGTGAGAGAGAGAAAAAAAAAACTTACTGGAGTGGCTGAGCCAGTAGAGCAATCTGGCGATGTTAGCTATGAGACGTGGCCCATGCAACAATGATGGCTTGTCACGAGGATCTTGGTGGTAGCGGCGATGGCAGGATTGAGAGAGCAAGGCTTGGAGATGGGTTGGAGAAGAGAGATTTTGAAATTTTCCAATCAAATGGGTTTGTTGAGAGTAAATTGTATGGTTAACCATAGTTGAGTTTGCTTGAGTCAAGGATTTTAGATTTTAATTGTCATGGCACTTATTCGATGACGTGGCATTTCGGGATTGGCTGGCATAAAAGTTGTCTTTTATACCAGCTCCGAATGTAATTCATTCTCTTTTTAAATTGTTTGTTTTTAGACCCCTTAAAACACAACCAGATTAATTTAGTTAATTAGCCAAGTGATTACTTAGTCAAATTATTAGATTTAGGTTAACACAAATATAACATATCATTGTAAAGTGCGGAAAATAAAGAACACAATGAGATCCCACTTAAAGGTTTAGCAAAACACAAACACAAACACCCACGTTTGTGACTTTGAGATCCCATTTAAAGGTTTAGCAACACAAACTCTCCTGTTTGTAACTCCAAGACCACCTTTGAAGGTTTAGATCATCAACACCTTTGATGACTGGAGAAGGCAGCAACTTCTACAACACCGGATCTTGAGATTTTTCAAGTAATAACACCGGTAGAAGATATGAGAGAGCTTTTTATGAACAAAACCCTAAAATACAAAAGAGGCACACTCTTCTCTCTCTTAAAAAGCCTTATAAAAATGTGCTTAGAGTTTCCTTTATATATTGGGAGAAGTAGATCTGAAACCCTAATTCTTAATGGGCTTGAACTGCTGTTT
This sequence comes from Quercus robur, assembly GCF_932294415.1. NCBI lineage: Eukaryota > Viridiplantae > Streptophyta > Magnoliopsida > Fagales > Fagaceae > Quercus > Quercus robur. The sequence continues at coordinate 29,672,904 of NC_065543.1, forward strand.
GGGCTTAATTAAAAATTTGCAGATACGAATCTCGATCGGTTAAGCCTGTCTCTCGATCAGTCGAACCAGGCAGATTATGAAATCTTCTTCCTGCAGCTTGTATGTTCTTGAATCTTGACTTGAATCACCTTGAGCATTGTCTAATAATGCTTATAGACTCTAAGATCTATATTTAGACAAGTTTGTGTTCACGATTTACCAATTGTTGTAAACATTTAGAACCTAACATAAATATATTAGTTGAATGATAATAACAATTAATCTAGTTGGTAAAATTTATTGGTAGAGATTATAAACTATATATACATATGATAAAGGATATTTTAGCTGTGAATTTTTTTAATTACTTTTACTTTCAATTTTGTGTATCATCTATATATACATATAAAACCGAAGTTTTTGAAACTCTCACAATTTTTCACGTCATCACAATATTAAAAAAAAAAAAAAAATTCTAAAACCCGACCCCAACGCTCTCATCGCTTTGCCTTCTCTTTCTCCAAAATTCACGCCCTGCCTTCTTTCCTTCTACCAGCTCCCCAAACCCAACGCTCCTCTATGCTCCTCCCTACCAGCTCCCCAACGATCAGACCCACGGTAAACCAACAGCAAAGCATCTAAAGACAACATACCTACAGATTCCTCAATCAAAACCCACCATACCCACCATACCCACAAACCAACAAACATCTTCTTCCTCAGAACAGAGGTCGATGTACTGAAGAAGTAGAGGAAGAAGAATGCTTCCTCAGAATAGAGGTCGATGTGTCTGAGCGGTGTCTTTTCTTTCTTTCTTTTTTTTGCTTCTTCGACACGGCTCCAACACGGCGTGGAGCAATGTTTTGAATATACTTCCGTTCCGGCTAGGCCAAAATGTGAATACTGAAAATTTTTCATACCTTGAGAGTGAAATCTTGGGGAAGAAGGGAGATGGGAGAAAAAAAATAAAAGAAAAAATTATAAAAAGGAAACTATGAACCTGAATCTGCAATAGGAAACATAGGCTTGAGAACTGAGAAGAACAAATCGAAGGTGATAACAACTAGTGGGAGTTACGGTGCTGCAGAAGGAAGAAGGAAACAAACAAAAGGAAGAAGTAAAAATAAAGAGTGAATGAATGTGCAGTGGGAGTCTGGAGAGAGAGAAGAAAATGTAAATAAAATAAAGATTGTTTGGCTTTGATGAGAAGTTGATGTGACAATTGGCAAGTACGGGGTATGGAATACAGGATGAAATTGGCAGGAAAAATTTTGTTTTGGATTTGGGCTTAAGCTTAACTTTTAGTTGGGTTTGGGTTTAAGCGTGGCTTTTGGTCTATTAAATCAACTTAAAATCTTGAACCTTTTTCTTCACCAGGTCTGAACACCAAACCACATTTTATTTCAATTTTGAGATCCTCCATTCTACCATATAATATGTATGTCATGTTTCTCTCTTCTTTTTGTCAACCTATTCTTCTTCTTTTTCATTTTTTTTAAGTTCATATTATAATTGTAATATTCTAGAAAATGTAGTTGTTATTATTATTATTGGGTAAAGATTTGGGTCTGGTATTGATATATTAGTTAAAACATCTTAATATGAATTTTGACCAATAATATATAAAGAAATATATGTCTCTATATTAAATTGGTCTATTTTAATTAATTTTTCTATTTGTACTAATTTAACATATTTATTTATATTTTGAATTGGACTATTATTATTTTGAAACCTTTTAAATTGGACTATCTTAGTTAATTTTTTTTTATTTATACTAATCTAATATATTTTTTCATGTAAGGCTTTCTTTCTTTGTGAACAAATTTCAAATCCATTCCATGGGTTTGTCTCAGATTTTTAAGGCTGTTTAGAACTATCAACAACATTGCATAAATGATAACTTAAATTCTTCATTTATTGTTAGTTTTTTTTCATAGTCAATAATTTTCCCATGCATCGCACGGATTAGCGACTAATTAAAATATATTACTATTATTGAAATATTGAAAAAAACAAAATATATATAACTGCTCGATAGTCAAAAAATTCAACTTTTCAATTTGACAATAAAAAATACCCAAGTTTTTAAAACTTTTGCGGAATAATAGTTGGAAAAGTACAAAAAAGCAAACACAAATCATCTCCAATCTGAGATTTGAGGTGCTCATATATGCTTATTATTGAGTTCCATTTTTTGTTGACCGCATAATTCTTTGTATGGTCTGAAACAGACTTCTCGACAGTGGTTTTCAAAGTTTTGTCAAGCTTTAATTCAGTTGGAGTTTTTATCAATCCAAGTCAAATTATTCACTCTTCATAGAGAATAATTCTGAAGTATTTATTGCCTTGCTTATTTACGTGGATGATGTACTTATAACTAGTGACAATGTGTAAGTTGTGGCTTCAAGGTTCCGTTAGACAAGCAATTCAGGCCTAGAAGTAGAAAGGTCAAAGGAGGGGATAAATCTATGCAAAAGAAAATATGCTTTGGAGCTTTTAGATGATGCAAGCATGTTGGGATGTAAACCAGCAAAAACTTCCATGGATTAGAATTTAAAACTGAGCAAATATAAAGGAAAGGAGCTGAGCAATCCTGGCACATATAGGAGATTGATTGGCAGACTACTTTCTTGAAAAAAAAAAAAAAAATTGTAAGCACATAGAACATCTACATACAGATTAGTTTATATTTAAAAACTACAGATTAGCTTATATTTAAGAACTAGTCGCTAACATGTAAGAATTTGATAAAAAAAATTATATATTCATGAGAATGTTCAAATATTTATTTAAACTGACATGGTTTAGCAAATAAAAGTCTGGATTTGTTCATAAATATATTATATAGTTCTACAATGCCAGCCCCTTTAATCTTTATTTGGAAAACTACAAAACTATTATCATTAAAGAAGTATTCTTCAGATCATACTATATAAAACCACCCTTAAAAATTTTGAAACTAAAGCAAAAAGAACGGTGCTTTCAGTTAAAAGTGCAAGATGAAAAAGCTACTTGATAAGGGGACATTGTTACCAACACCATCATCATTATCGTCATACCCAACTACAGAAACATCCATTGTCATGACCCAAATTCATGGAACATGAATTTAGATGTATGACTAACTTACTGATCTTAATATAATTAATTTCAAATTTAATTAAAACTCCAAATAAACAATGCTTTTAATAAACCTTTTACAATACCTAAAATCCACAATTTAGAAATAATCTCCAAATACTGTAAAATCTAAAGCGAAATAAAAATAACTAAAAATCCTTTAAGACTTCAAGCATTATTGATGTCGCCTAAAAACTTCCATGCTCTACCTTGCACCTTACGAAGAAATCCAAAGTTTCTGTTTCCCAATTAAACCTTAATTTGAAAATTGTAATTGATGGGGTGAATCACACATCTAGTAAGCAATTATATACAATACACAATAAAAGAGAGTCAAGCAAAGCATAAGTATTTTGATTTCACAAATTCACTCATCGTATCAAATATAGTTTTCCAAAACATATAATGAGTCATTTAATACATATGTAATCAAATCTTAAAATTATTCGAAAACACATATAGATAATTGATTAGAGCACAGTGTCACATATATACATATCACATATTCTCACATACAATCCTGTGAGTGAATACCAACATCTAACCCCTGCTAGTGAGGGATCAACACTTATTCTTACTTACAACCCTGTGAGTGAGCTTACACACATACCTGATCAATTCTAAAAACACTTATTTTGAGTCACATATCACAAAAGCAAAGTTTATACAAAATAGAATAATTTTCTTAATATTAACAATTATTCCAAATATAAAAGTATATCAAATATTACAATATCGAATTGAAACATAAATCAAAGGATACTTGAAACTCTTAAGATGGAGGTGAAATAGGGTGGATGGAAAACTTTGAAGAGAAAATGAGAAGGAAAACTTTTTTGGTGTGTGTTTGGTTGGGTGGAGAGGAAGGAAAATAAAGGTGAGACTCGAGTGTTTTCTCTCTGGGCCCACCAAAAAGTTTTCTCCCCAAAATGGAAAGAAAACTGAAGGAAGAAAATGAGGTTGCTTAATGGATGAAAATGCCCACGTGCACTTCTGCCATTTTTTTCCCCCTTTCCTAGGCACGTTGCCTCTGCCAATTGTCTTCTTTTTTTCTTTTCCTTTCTGGGACACGTTGCCTCTCCTAATTTTTTTTTCTTTTCCTTTCCTGGACATTGCCTTCTTCCTTCTTCAATTTTTTTTTTTTTTTGATTTCCTAGGCAATGGGTGTAATTAGTTGTTGTTGTTTGTTTGTTTGTTTGTTTGTTTTTTTTTTTGGTTTAGCTAGACATGATTTTTTTTTTTAATAAACTGGGTGATTGCTTTTTTTTTTTTTTTGGTTGTTTGTCACTTTTTTGTTTTAATTGGCCATCATTTTTTAACTAGGATATATGAGTAAATTTATACAAACTCATTTTTTTCATCTTTCCACTTTTCCACTCCCAACCAAACAAAAAAGAGAGAAATTAAAATCTTTTCTATCCTCTCACTTTTCCACCCCTCCAACCAAACAAACCCTTAGGGAATGAGTAGGAAAAGAGGAGTTTTATACAAGTATTTTACAATTCTTGAGTAAATCTGAAAATTCAATTTGCTAAAAGAAACGTTTTAAATACCATTTGGAAAATAGGAATATGACTTTGAAATCACTTGGTTTTAAACAAATTTAAAGATCAAGAACCTTTTTAGAAAACTTACTTTGAAACTCAATTATTTTCGTAAAATAGTTTCGTTTTGAAATCATCTTTAAATGAGATTCGTAGGTTCAAAACATTATTTACAATTTGAAGTTTCTCTTTAAAACATTATTCAAAAGTCGAAGTTTCTCTTTCGATGATGTAAAAATGCTTTTGATAAACTTTAGAAAATGTATGCTTAAAAACATAACTTTTGAAAACCTTTTGACTTCTAAGAACCTAATGAACAAGATTGTGTATATTATGCATAATTACTTACAGTACTTGAATTTCTCTAGAGGTCCGATTGAAACACCTTCCAAATAGTCTCAAAACACTCCTAAATAGGACCTATAATCAACCATAGAAATTACTTAATATCCTCCACAAAATATAAAGCTTATTGAATTATACAAACTGACTCACTAGGGTTATACTTAGCTGAACTAATAACACTTTTAACACTAAAATAAAGTTTTTCTAACCAGTGATATTCTAACCAATAATTTTTCCTTTAGGTTATAAAGTTTAGGACTTTATGTATTTAGAACTCTAATTTGTATTGTTGGCAAACCATGATCAAAACAATGTGTTTAGAAGTGTTTAAAGCTAGCTCAAAGTTGTATGTCAATGTAAAGTTGGAATCGAGTTTAATGCAGGAAGCACTGTGGCTTTCGGCCTGGCTCGATCGATCGAAGCTTAGGCTCGACCGATCGAAGCTCGGGCAGATCGCTTTTCTGCAGAATTTTCCAACTCAGCCCTATTTGTTTTAAAACGTTTTTAGGGTTTCTTATTTGTCCTAAGTATAAAAGGCAAACCCTAGTCACGTTTTAGTGTTGCTCATATTGCGGTTTGTGTAAATCTCTTGTGAGATCTAGAGAAGCTTTCCTTTACACAAACTTAGGGTTTTCAAGGAGGAGATATTTTCTACACCTTGATGATCAAAACAGTTGTTTCCATTAAAGCTTAAAGACTACACAAGCGGATGTGCTTGTAACTGGTGGGAATCCAAGAAAGAAGGAGTCCGTGGATTCGGAGCTTGCACGTGGTCGTGTCAGTAAGTTCTATTGGTTGGTAGCATTAGGAAGTCGAGCGGGGGTGCTTGTAAGTCCTTTTGTATGAATTTCGATTCTTTCAAGATAGTAGATTCAGATTTACCTTGAGGATAGCTAGGTCAAATCCTCCCCAGGTTTTTACCAGTTTGGTTTCCTGGGTGATCATATCTTGTGTTATTTATTTTCCGCTGCTTTGCATGATTTGATCTTTATTATTGTGATAACCTAGACTTGTTTAATTGGACTAAGTAACAACTTGGCTAATTACCTAGGTTTAATAAATTGTTTAAGGGGTCTAAAAACTGACAAGTGGTATCAGAGCAGGTAGCTCTTCTGTTTTAGATCTTTTGATCTAAGAGCTGATCCTTGACCCCTGTTATCATGGATAATTTGAAGTGTCTTTCTGATCATGTTTATGCTCATGCTTCTGTTGATTTTATTGATGCCTGTGAAACTCTTCGTAAGGAATTATTGAAATCTATGAAAATTGCTAAGAAATTCAAGGAAGAGTTAAAATTGGCTAATCTTGAAAAAGAGGAATTGATTGTTAGATTAGATGAATCTAATAAAAAGAATGAATTTTTGAGAAATCAAATTTCCTCTCAAGATGAGAAGATGAAAAGCTTGGAACAAGAGTTAGTTGAATCTAAAGCTAAAATTGAAAATTTGACTTGTACCAAGTCTGCTATTGATAACAGAATTGTTTCTGTTTCTTTTAAGCCTAAAATTGAGAAAGTTTATATCCCTCCTTTCAAGAGGAATAATAAAGAGAAGGCTTACTTTGCTAGGTTAGACAAAGGTAAAAGTTCTGATGTTGACGTTGATATTTCTAAACCTATGTCTAAACCTACTGTTAGAGAGCATAATAAATCTGTTTTTGTGCCTACTTGTCACCTTTGTGGTGTTGTTGGTCATATTAGACCAAATTGTTCTTTGTTGAGGCAAAAACCAAATTCTGAGACTAGACTTGTTGTTAGGAATACTGATGTTCCTAAATTTGTTCCTGTTTGTCACTTTTGTGGTGTCTCTGGTCACATTCGTTCTAATTGTCATAAACTGAAATTTAAGCATTCTGTGTTTCAGTCTAGGATTTGTGATGATATTTCTCCTGCCATAAGTCCATATAAATTGTTTCATATTATTTTGAAAAATTTAAACTTGTTGGCTTGTGAAAGGAATTTGCAGGATTTTAGTCTTTCTCAGAAGATTGGTGTAATCCCTCAAATACACTCTGCTTCTTATGGATTTTCACTTACAAAGCCGAAGACTCATGCTAGATGGGTGAGAAAAGATTCTCCAAGGTGAGTGTTGCTGACTTGTCCTTGATTTAATTCTTTCAATTGTTTGTGGACATGTCTTGTTTTTGTTTTTGGTTGTTTTTATTTCTTTTAGAATGTTTTTTAATTTAATAAAAAAAAAACCCAAAAACATTGAAAAATTTTCAAAAAGACAAAAATATTTTATTTTGAGTCTTGTTTTATTTTTCTTGAGGATTACATGAATTATGATATCTCTCTTGATTTAGAACATGCTTGACATTGTGGAGAAACTTGAATAGTATGTGTTATATAAGTGCTAAGCTATTTCTGATTTTATGTGAGTATGTACTAATTTGTACATGTACTCATGGGTTAATTAAGAAATTGATATTTCTTGTTTGTATACCCTCTATAGCTTAGTTAAGTACTGTCATGCATTGCATTTGCATTGTTCATTTAGCATAATATGTGTTTTTTTTGTTTTTGGTCATGTAGTTTTTAAAACCAAAAAGATTTTTGGATTTTGTTTTTCACATCTTGGATTTATAATCAATGATTGGCCATATTATCTTTACATAACAAGTTTATGTACCTTGTTTAGCTTGGATGAGCTTCTTGTATTGCACTTTACTAGTTTGAGCTTTGTAGTGCATGTTGTGTGGGAGATGTTTATAGTTTTTGATCACTTTATCTTGATCTTGAAGTCACATATCTTTGACTGTCGGACTTGAACCTTTTGAGAAAGGCATAAATAACCATCTCACCACTATTCACTAGCCAATCATGAACACCTTAGTGCATATCATAAGATTTTGTGCTCGAGAAAGTGTAGCACATGCACGAAAAGAACATAAGGTGAAGCCTCGGTTTAAATTGCTTAATTCTTAAAATTAAAATTGGTGTGTACTATTAGGCTTGATGCCAAACTCACATGACTTAAAATTGGTGTGTATATTATGAGGCATAAATTCAAGAAACTTACATGATTGCAAGCTTATGATCTAGGAGATGTGGGAGTTATATGATGTAACTCTTTAGGTGATAGTCTCTTTCAAATTCTATGTGATGAATTTTGTAGACTTTGTGATTGATTGCTGTTCACATATCATCTCACATGTATCTTAAGCTTTTGCTAGTTGCACACACTACGCAAGTTACTCTTTGCTAAACTTGGTACATTATATTGTGTGTGATCTTGTTGTGGCCATCCAAGATTAAAGTTTCTTGATTTTGATGCAAAATGTCTTTAATATTTGAGATTTGAGGACAAATTGATTGAAAAACTTGTTTTTGGAAGATCTGGGTTGAATTCAAGTTTTTTTTTTAAGACTTTTAATCTCATACTCATGCATTTCATTCATGAAATATTGTGCTTTGAGGAGTTTCTGCATTAAATTGCTCTGTTTTTTCAAAAATTTGATTTTTCCATGCATCATTTATGTGTAGGATTCACATGCATTGCATTGTTTTTGTATCCATCTTGCAGTTTTGCAGTCATATCTCTCATTGTTTTCAAACATAACATGCATACACTTTGCTACATTGGGTACTCAACTTGATCAAAAAATTGATTGATTAATTTTTGAGTTATGTACTTTCTAGTATATGCTATTTTTATGTGTGAACTGTAGAAAATATTTCTCTTAAGAGATATGATGGATAATCAATGTGCAAATATTTTCTCTACTCATGCAACTGTTTATGGGTCACATAGTGCCATGTTTGCATTTTATTGAAAGAGAGAATATTTTTTCTTCATGTGTATCCTCAATTTTTTTTTTAAACTTGTTCATGCATCATATAGATTTTGATTCTATTTTTTGTTTTTGTGCTAACTTGCAGTCTGCCCTTGGTTTTGGTTTTATGGTTTTTGTTCTTTCGCTCTGTGTTTTGATCCTTATCTTAGCACCATGCCTAGGAAAACTAGAGCTCATAGGACCACTTCCACTTCCTCTGAGTCTCCACCTAGAGCAGAGCTGTTTAAGAATGATAAGTGTAGAGAAGCCTATGACACCTTGAACTGTAGGCGTAAGATCTGGTCTGAGCGAGCTGTTGTGTTAGATGCGCTTGATCCGGCCATTAGGACCAATTTTGAGTCTAGGGGTTGGTTGCGTCTCGTAGAGATAGATCATCCACCTCTGACCGCCCTGATTAGAGAGTTATACTCGAACCTCTCTTACCACATCTATGATTCCAACACTCTAGTTAGGAGTTGGATACGAGGTGTAGAGTACACCATTGGGGTGCCGGTTGTTCAGGATGCTGACTATCTCTATGATGAGTCACCCTCTTTAGATGTTGTCATGTCTTACGTCATTGGGTCATCTATCCATTGGGGTTCTGATCCTTAGATCACATCCGCTGAGCTTACCGAGACTGCCTATCTCTTCTTTAGGATTGTGTGTCATTCCTTGTGGCCTATCTCACACTTCCACACATCCCTTTAGAGCTATGTGTGTTTTTGTACGCCTTTACTTCTGGAGCGTCCATCAGTTTTCCTCACTTGTTCCTTCGTTCTTTGAACGAGATTCATAGGAGTTCTGCCGTAGGGCAAGCATTGATTCATCCTATTTTCATTCATAGGATTCTGCTCTATTTAGGTCTAGATGGTTTTCCGTCAGGTGAGCCTGTTCATGTGATAGCTCCCATAGGTGCCACCTTTCTTCGTCAGAGGGCTGCTCAGTTGAGAGTTCCTCCTTCTCGTCCTAGAGGTGCGTCATCTAGTAGTGTTCCCCCTCCTCCCTCTTCTACAGGTACAGCTGTTGCTGAGACTTCAGGTGCTGTTGCTGATGTTGATGCTGCTATTCCTCCACCAACTGCTTCGGATGATTCAGACATTCGTCGCACGTTGGATCATGTCTTGACCGTTCAGGCGACTCAAGGACAGATTTTGGTGGACGTGCTCGATGAGATCCGTGCCTTGCGTGCGGAGTTGGCGCAGTTTAGACCACCTCCCTTTTGATGATCGATATCTTGTTTGCCCTTTGGCATTCCGTCACAAAAAGGAAGAGTACTTTGTAGAGTTTTTGCTTTCAGGAGGAGTTTATTTGTTTTTGGTTGGAGCTTGTGGAGTTTTAGATTGTATCTAGGTGCTTCACTATGTACTTAACTCTTTTAGCTTTTACCTTGTTTTTGATGGGATATTCATGTTAGGGGGAGTTTTATGTTTTTGTTGGTACTTTATTTGTTTCTTGTTTCAAACTGCTTTTTGATTTATATTTATGAGTTATTCATTGATATATGTCTTTATTTGTGTGTTGTTTGAAATTAAGAAGTTATTTTGTTTACTTGTATTATTTCCACACATGCGGTTATGCATTTTGTTTAGTGTTTCAGGAAATATACAGGATGATTCAATTGAGCTGCTGTCTACACTTGCAACTGATGGATAGTAGTTAGGATTGAATTTGGTTTATGAGCATTATTTTGTAAAGGGCTTTTCATTTTGTAAACTTTGAGCTTCTAAGTTGTGTTTTGTCACGGATTGCCAAAGGGGGAGTTTGTTAGGTTCTAAAGTTTAGGATTTTATGTATTTAGAACTCTAATTTGTATTGTTGGCAAACCATGATCAAAACAATGTATTTAGAAGTGTTTAAAGCTAGCTCAAAGTTGTATGTCAATGTAAAGTTGGAATCGAGTTTAATGCAGGAAGCACTGTGGCTTTCGGCCTGGCTCGATCGATCGAAGCTTAGGCTCGACCGATCGAAGCTCGGGCAGATCGCTTTTCTGTAGAATTTTCCAACTCAGCCCTATTTGTTTTAAAACGTTTTTAGGGTTTCTTATTTATCCTAAGTATAAAAGGCAAACCCTAGCCACGTTTTAGTGTTGCTCATATTTCGGTTTGTGTAAATCTCTTGTGAGATCTAGAGGAGCTTTCCTTTACACAAACTTAGGGTTTTCAAGGAGGAGATATTTTCTACACCTTGATGATCAAAACAGTTGCTGCCATTAAAGCTTAAAGACTACACAAGCGGGTGTGCTTGTAGTTGGTGGGAATCCAAGAAAGAAGGAGTCCGTGGATTCGGAACTTGCACGTGGTCGTGTCAGTAAGTTTTACTGGTTGGTAGCATTAGGAAGTCGAGCGGGGGTGCTTGTAAGTCCTTTTGTATGAACTTCGATTCTTTCAAGATAGTGGATTCAGGTTTACCTTGAGGATAGCTAGGTCAAATCCTCCCCAGGTTTTTACCGGTTTGGTTTCCTGGGTGATCATATATTGTGTTATTTATTTTCTGCTGTTTTGCATGATTTGATCTTTATTATTGTGATAACCTAGACTTGTTTAATTGGACTAAGTAACAACTTGGCTAATTACCTAGGTTTAATCAATTGTTTAAGGGGTCTAAAAACTGACAGGGTCAAATCTCATATTACCATCAGAGAAGCAGCAACTGAAATACTCTAGGCCTTAGATTAATTAATATTCCTATTGAAAGCGTAAGGATACAGGGCCACCTTTAGGATTAAAGGTTATAATTATGAAGTCTATATTCGAATGAAATCTGTAGGCAACTCAATGAAATCATGTACTCACTTTTAGGAATTAATCTAATATATATAATCCTTTGTTAGACTCAAGGTTCTCAATTTCAACGGGTAATCAATATTAAATACAAAAGTACCATAACTTAAGAGTATTACAATCAGATCTTTACATGAATAACACTTATAATTAACCATCTTTCAATTGTAATCAAATTGTCAATTTAGTGGACACAACTGAATTTTACCACGTTGCCAAAACCATAAATATATCTCAAGATTTATAAACAGTATAGAAATATTGAGATGGGGTTCTCACCTTGATTTCGTAGCCAAACCTTATGCCCCTAAACAATTTTGCCTCCTTATTCTGTCACGCCACCTCTCTCCCCCCTCTCAAATTTTCTTTGGCATCCACATTTACTAAGAAACCCTTTCAATGAAAACCTTAATTTGTCTTTTCCTTTACCTTATATTTAATGCGTCAGAGATGTGGGCTTGGTGGGGTAGTGGGCTGGAGTTTAAAACCCACTAGAACTTGTCTCTTTAGTCTCCAAGAAGCCCATAAAACATCTTCATCTTTTATTTATTTATTTATTATTTTAATTGCTGCACTAACTTGTATGCACTAAAACTTTAATTTTCTCACCTATTTTGTAGCACCACAAAATAGTCTACTCGCATCTTACTGTGCACACACATATAGTACCCCAACTCTATAATAATGATGATGTACGGTGATAATCATAAAAACAAAAGTGGGGTATTACATCTGTAGTTGGGTATTACATTGAAACACCATTCAAAATTAACACACCTACTTAGTTGGCTTTGTAAACATGCAAGAAGCATCTAGAAATCCTACTAAAAAAAAATTTCTTTCACCACCTTTTTTTACAACACGTGTTCATAAAATCTCGCTTGAACTCTCTGACATTCAGTCATGTCTTTATCTTTTCTATCCCTTCTTTCTTCGAAAAACATTGGACAATCCTAACTGTGAACAAATATGTAAATCACAGTTGAGATAAATACCTCATCATTTTTTCTTTTATGCTCAAATTTTCTCAAAATTAGATCTTTTCTTCTTACTAAATCTAAGATCTCTTAGGTAAACTCACCTAGGTATTGTTTTACTTCTATGTTCTTCACACGGAAACAATAACTCAAACCTATTTTTATAACTCATTTTGTTTCCATAACTAACATCTTTCCTGGCCCTACAACCCATCCCAACAATTTACATTAAACAATTGCAGCACAAAATTTTCTCATAATTTCTATCCAAAAGAACCTTCACCATTATGATGTGTTTCCAAATAAGTTCTCATGCAACTTGTAGGCTTACTAATCAGCAATTAGCATGTGAGTATTGGAAATAACAAAATCTGCACATAGCATTGAATTCTTTTAACTTAGCAACTATGATAACACATAAATAGTGAAGCCACAGAAATCCTACCTAATTAGAGCTTTGCAGCCAATACAACTTAGTTACTTACTTGAAAATTTAATTATGCTGCTGTTTGAGGGAGTACAGATAGACATAAATCTTGTGTGACTTCCACAGAGAACTTCTCTGCTAGAGTGCTAGCATTCTTCAAAATGGGCTTTCAAATTCTTAGATGTGGTTGTAACATGAATATTACTTTTAATAGGTAAGTAAACAAAGCATCATAAACAATAAAATATATGCAAAGTACATATGATATAGAAAACTAACCATGACATTGGGATTGACCTCAATCCTGAATCTGAATCTACCACAAGCTTCACTACCAGACATTTTTCACAACAAAAGTTTCAAATAATTCAAGCCCTACCAATGGTTATACCATGGAGAATTGCTCACTGACATCTCGTTGCCAATGTCCACATCTTCCACTTCAGCACCTCTTCCTTTCTTGGGCTTCTTTGCATCTCTCTCCACAACTTCAATCTTCTCACTCACAAGTAGTTCTTATCGTACACAATTACAACCCCCATAAATTAGTAAAATTGCTCAAATTTTGAATCAAATTAAACAATGCCCATTTGTTAAAAAACCTATTAAATTGAAAATAAGCCAACTTACCCCATTATTGCCCATGAGTTGAGACCGCTTAATATTGGATCTCCAATGGGATATCCAGATCTCTATAAACCACAATAGGGCGGCACAGCAACAATAATGCATTTAGAGATATTAAAATGTAGGAAGAAGCATTATCAATGTAGGAATAGAATACATTGCAATTATAAACAATTCCCATTAATTTAAATGTAGGAAGAAGCATTATCAATAGCATTTCCATCCTCCGCTAATTCCTCGCACTTCAATCACCTTTGACTAACTTGAAATCCCATCCTTCGAGATTTGTAGTGTTCCATCTTCTAAACCATGGTTGCTTTAAGAGGATTTCTTTTGAAACAGAGCAGTGTGAGCGTTATTAACAACTATAACCAAACACATTGTAGACAATCCATTAAATGATGAAAACAACATCAAACTGTTAAAAATAAACAATTGAAACCAATGTTATGAATACCGTTTCGGACCCCGTTTCGGTTTGTCCAGTGGAATGGAATATTTCGGTACCGGACAATTTCGGCGTACCGTTTCAGGGTGTTTCGGGGTACCTAAAAAATAATTTATATATATTCTTGTAGAACATAAAATTGTCAATTCTAATAAATAAATAACTAAATATCAAATAATACTAATCATTTAGTCCTAACTCTTAAGAAGATTTACAAGTCAATAACTAAATATCAAATAATAAAAAATATTTAGTCTTAAAACTCAATATTTAGTTAATTTAATTATATAAAATAATGTTTTTAATTTTCGGTTTTCTCTATTCATTCATTTTCTCTAAACCGATCCCACCACTGACTGCCATATCTTCATATCTTTTAATTCATTTTTTAACTTTTCTTTCTTCTATGTCACACGTGTCCTTGGTCTTCTCTTCCCCTATTTTCATCTTTCTCTTTAAGTCCCATCTATCATCGATCCCAATATTCCCATGGTCCAAACCTCATCACAACCGTATATTCAAAATGTCTTTTTAATTTCTCTCTATACTCTTCTATTCAAAAGTTCTGACTCTCACTTAACCTTCTGTCTCTCTTAAGTCTTATCTCCTCCCTCTCTCAGCATTGTTCATCTCCAAGGATTTCTCTTCAGGTCTGCTGCTCTGTAAACACTAATCTCATCTATTAATTTTGTTCTCATCTTCATTGTCATCTTCATCTTCATCTTCTTCTTCTTTTTCTTTTTTTCTTTTTTCACCGAGGCAGTGAGGCTCATCTTGAGTGATTGAACATGTATTGGCCGAATCTTGAATATCGGCCGGATTTCACCGAAACGAACCGGAATGCCCTAAACACACCGGAATAGGCCGAAATTTTATCCGAAGTGGAACAGGGGGGTGTGTCATTCCGGTTTGAATAGCGGTACGAAATTTTTCGGCCATTCCGGCCGGAACGGAATGAAATTAATAACAATGATTGAAACTGGATTTAAACTCCAACTATTGAACCAAATTTGGTTTACCAAATAGATATATAGATATATATATATATATATATATATATATATATATAAATTAATACAATCAATCACGCCACTAAATTACACTTTCGATGGCAGTGAGTTGATGACACTACTAACTATTTAGTACTTGAAGAGAAAAATGAATAAAGGATTGAAGCTAAAAGAAAGTAGTGAGAGAACTAACCAGAATCCTGGCGATAAGAGCATGACACAGGACAACCAGAACAAACTAAAACAACAATAAAATAAAGGGATATGACCTAGGAGTCAGCACCTAGGCCTGGTTTGGAGTCAGCACCTAGGGTAGACCTGAAGTCAGTGCCAGACTAAAAAAAGACCAAACGGCCATTTTTTTCATTCATCAAAATATCAAGTATCTCCTCAAGCAGTACAATAGGTTGCTTATAAAGGATTGCTAAACTTTAGTTCTAATTGGCTAGGAAACCGTAATTGCCTTATTACAAAATAACCTTACTTCCAAATTAAAATACTAATAGCCTAATAAATTACTAGGACCTAAAACATAAAAATACAATTGACTTGCAAACATAAATAATACTAAATAATAATCTTCTTGAGTCTTCTGCATCAAATTCTCTATCAAAGGCAGTCATTTTCAGCTCAGACCTGGAGTCATAAAACATTGATATGGAAAATTTCTGCGAAGTTGAAGAACACTTGATGTGCACGGGTTGGCTTTTGGGTTTAATGGGTTAATATGACTGCTTATATGTTTTTTAAATTGAGCTAGGGTGGCTTTTATAGTGGATGGGTATAGGACTGGGCTATTTGGTTAATTGGTTTTGATTTTTTGATTTTTTTTTTTTTTTTTGGGCTAGTGGTGGGCCCTCACTTAAAGGCTTGGGTTTAAAAATGACTTGGGTTGGTTGGTTTTAATTGGACTGGGTCAGGGAATACTAAAATCAAAAAAGGCTTCCTAATTGGATGTGTCGAAAGCAAGAGAGGGGAACTTGATTAATAAATGGGTCGTATTAGGAAATGGTTTGGGTTATAAAAGTTGGTCGAGCCAGCTTGATGGTTTTTTTTTTTTTTTTAATTAAATTTTATTTTTTATTTTTTTATAAAATAAAAAAAAATGAGAATGGGTTTAGACAAGGGTAGTGGGTTACCTTATGAGATCGGATCGATGGAGGCTGATGAGATTACGGCGGCATGACACTGGGCAAAACTGAAATCGTGGCGGTGTGGAATAGAGGTTATAGTGAGGACTAGTCGAAGTGGTGGCTCACGGAGGTGGTGGTGGTGTCATGCGTAGCAATTGTTGTGAAAGGATTTGACCAAATCTGAACGTGGTTGCTTGTTGGTGGTAGTGTGGCACGATTGCAGCACTCTTATTTCTCTTCTCTCTGTCTTTGTGGTTGTTGGGGGTGAAAAAGTTTCCTTCCCGACAAATAAGATTTATGTTGGGTCGGGGGGTCTAAACCAAAACTCGACGATGGGCTTGATGTACAGCCCAAAGGCTATCGGTGAAAATCCAAGAAGTCCACTATATTTTATGCCTTGGGTATAGATTGGAATTGACAAGAGTGGCCCATGAACAATCCCTACAGCGAACACGTCATAATGGTTGAAAAACATACTGTAAGAAATAACCCAGCAGTAAAGCGTTTCTACATAAAATAGCCTAGCAATGAAATGTTTCTGCAGAAAACGGCCCAGCGATAAGGTGTTCTTGCAGAAAATAGCCCAGCAGTAAAGTAAAACAAAACAAGATAGGTCTCCATCCGTTATTTACTTTACAGACTAAGGGAAATATCTATGTTTTCAGACTCATCATCTGTTAGCTCTGGAGAGGAGTCTTCTAATACAACAATATGAGGGAAAAACCAAGGATGACGATTTCGTACCGTATCAGCCGGTACCACCGGAATATTCCGTTTCGGCGCCTAAACCGGTACAGAAACAAGGTTGAATCGTACCGCCCAAAATACCGGGGTGTACCGGCTTGTTTCGGCTATTCCGGCGAATTTCGGAGCTTTTCGGGCGGTATTTTCGTTTCGGACCGGTACAAATATAACTGGGTTTTTTTGAAAAAACTTGATACTCAACAGCAACTTACAGCAACTAGTGACCATCATTGAAGCATAAACTTGCTAGATCATCAACAACATCATCATCTTCTTCTTCGTTTTAGCCACTTAGATCTTCTTTTTAGCCATTGTAATTGCTCCCTGCTTCGTTTGCTCAACTTGTTGAAATTCTTTCTCTACTTTTGTGAGAAGCTTTCTCTGCTTGGGGGAGAGCAGATGTAAAATTTAAAAGCAAATAAAATAAGAGGCTGCTGTACCTATTTCTCTTGGTTTCTCCGCCAAAAGCATAAAAGCCTCTTATTTTATTTGCTTTTTCCAAAGCCACGTGACTCTCCATGGTTCTTATCTCTTGCTTATTTTGCTCTTTCAAATTTCAATTACTTTTTATTTTTTATTTAGTCAATTGCTTAGATGGGCAAGTGTCAACTTCTAGACTTCTAGTGGTATGGAGATTTTTTTTTTTTTTTTTTGATGGGAATTGGTATGGAGTTTGGTTCAACTGATTATATGGGTCATAAATAAAAATTTAACTATTCTTTAAATGTATTAACAAATTCTTTTAAGTCCTAAAGAACATAGAAGAGATAGGCTCTAAAAGAATTATTATTATTATTATTATTATTATTATTATATAAAATAGCAATAAATCCGAAACGGTACATCAGAATTGACCGGTATCCGAAATATATCGTACCGGTGGTCAAACCGGTACAGCCTTCGGTATGGTATTGACATCCTTGGGAAAAACTCTATAATAACAGTTACATCATAACCATTGATAGTAAATGAATAAGTAAATATCATGGATTCCATAATAACAAATAATGGAGAAGACTTAGTATGAGATGAAGGGAGAGAGAGAGATCCCAATTAGCGCAGCAAGATCATTATGGTGCCATGGCATGCTCATGAATATAATATATGTAGTGAGTAGAGAGATTCATTTGTGAATAGTATGAGTAATGAGTGAGAGTGTATAGTAGTACTATTGGAATGTTCTGCTAGGGCAAGTAAGTGTTTATGAGTAGAGCTATGAGAAAGTATTTGTGAGTTAGGAGTTGGGGAACTTAGTTTCTAGGCTTGAAACTAAGAACTCAGAGACTTTTTCAGAGCTTGGAGAAAGCTTAAGCAGAGAGGTTAAGGAAGAATCTCTCTGGTGTATGTCTTAGTGTATTGTTGGTTTTTGAAGCATTAATGGAGAGTTCCATTTATATTAGGGTTTTCAGGGGGTGATTAGTAAATAATCTTTGCTAAATCTTCCTTAATCTCTAGAAAATCCTTAGAGAATCGTTCTTAAGATTTTTAGCTAAGAGTAGTAAGCTTAACTTTAGAAGGTTCTTGCTGTTTTGGGTAATAACAGCTGGGTTTCTGGCTTTAGCATTGAATGCTGACTAACCTTGGCTGATGGGATTAGAGTATGCTTTAGGCTAATGATCTTGGATATGCTGCAACTAGAATCAGAGTTCCCTAGGACAGATTGGGCCACCTCAAGCCAGGTGTCAACCTTGGAGCCCTTGCTAAGAACTCTGTTGGGATCCCCTTTGGTGCCCTCCAAACCACATTTCCCTAAGTTTCCCCATTTGGGGTTCATGTGCTTGGTTCATGAACCTGAAAATACATATTTTTAGTATGAAAATGAGCTGATTTTGTGTCGTTTCAAGAGCTTCACTGGTCTGGTCGTGGCAGCTTTGGTTTCTTGACTGAATGAGCTGAAGGAGAAAAAAGTAACAGCTGGCTGAAGCTTTCCCAGCTTTCCTAGCTTTTTGTCACAACACCTTCAGCTTTATGTCACTTGAGAAATGATGGGATTTCAGCTTGTGGAGAAAGGATTCATCCCTTGGTGGACACGTGTCTATTTTCTAATCTGATTAGACAAGTGGGGACCTGATGGGAAGGGGCTCCAGTTGTTTAATTATTGCTGAAATTTGGCTGACTAGTTCACGTGTTTTCCAATTGCTGAGATTTGTATGTGGGCTGGCCTGACCCAGCTGGGCTTTTGTTGATAAACTTGCTTGGGCTTGGTTAACCCTACAAGATGAGTAGCTTTGCCATGGGTGATATTCATGGGCTTTATAGGTAGTTGATTATGGAAATAATAGACATAGTTCCCATAAAATTTTGTGAAAGAGATATTCTTTTGAGAAACGAGTAATTTGTATTTCCCATGAGTTGGGGATTTAACAAATGTTAAAATAATATTTGAATTTAGTAAATGTGTGCCAAAGTAGCATTTGGGCTTCATGAAATAGTTGCCAAAAGATTATTTGGGCTTTGCAAAAATAAGTGCCAAATTAACATTTGGGCTTTGAGTATAAAGTAATTGTTTTTGCCAAAATGTCATTTTGGGCTTTGTAAGATAATTGCTAGAATGGTTTTAGGCTTTGTAAAATGGATGCCAAATTAGCATTTGGGCTTTTATAAAAATAGTGTAAAGATAATTGCCAAATTAGTATTTGGGCTTTATGAAAGAATTGCCAAAATAATATTTGGGCTTTATAAAATAGTGCCAAATTAGAATTTGGGCTTTGTGAAAATGATTTTCAGATTTTGTAAAGTATCACCATGTAACAACGGGCTTTAAGGTGCCGTGTAGCAACGGACTTTGTAAATAGTGCCACATTGTAGCGGGTTTTGTAAATAGTGCCGCATCGTAGCGGGCTTTGAATTTGCCACATCGCAGTGGGACATTGAATTAGTCATATCGTAATGGGACTTTTGAATTATCCACATCGTAGTGGGATTTTGGAATTAGCCATATCGTAGTGCCGTGTAGCAACGGGCTTTAAGGTGCCGTGTAGCAATGGACTTTGTAAATAGTGCCGCATCGTAGCGGGTTCTGTAAATAGTGCCGCATCGTAGCGGGCTTTGAATTTGCCACATCGTAGGGGGACATTGAATTAGCCACATTGTAATGGGACTTTTGAATTAGCCACATCGTAGTGGGAATTTTTTTAGCCACGTCGTAGTGGGACTTTGGAATTAGCCAAGTCGTAGTGGGACTTTGGAATTAGCCACATCGTAGTGGGACTTTTGGAATTTGGGCTTTCTTTGAGTTTTGCCCACAAGCCAAATGATGTTGGGCTTTGTGTGGGGATAGTATAATTTTGCGGCCCAATTTTGGTAGTGATATGATGAGCATATTTTGTGGAGAATTTAAGTTGGATGATATGTGGGATATAATAGGTAATATTTGTGAGAGGGCCCATGGCAATTGATGAGCTTGTGATAGGAGTATTTGTGAAGGCCCAACAACATGGAGAATATTTGGGTAATATATATGGGAAATATTTATGTGGGTTTTAAATAATGTATGGGCTCATGTTGGTATTTTGTGAGTGGGCCAATAAAATCAAGGCTCGAAAATTTGTACCTCAACAGTGGTCGCAAGGGATTTGGAGACTTGATTGTGGTTTTTGGATTGGAGTCTTTGGTTGGCTTGAATATCTGGTCTTCTGATGGATGGCACAACTATAGGACAGCTTTTTGGTACTAAGTAGGGAAATGACAAAGATAACTTTCTAGTGGTGGAAGACACGGTAGTGATGGTTTTTTTTGTTGTTGTGATTTTTCTAGTTCTGGATTGATACGGGATGCTTCAAACAGATTGATGTTTTCTATGATACCAAAAATGACGCAAGACAACTATAACAAACTAAAACATCAATAAAATAAAGGGATATGACCTAGAAATCAGCACCTAAGCTTGACTTGGAGTTGGCACCAAGCGGGAAACCATTAGGAGTGAGCACTTAGGATAAACCTGGAGTCAACATTAGACCAAAGAAAGACCATACGTCCATTTTTTTCATTCATCAAAATATCAAGTATCTCCTCAAGGAGTACAATAGGTTGCTTAAAGGATTGCTAAACCCTAGTTCTAATTGGCTGGGAAACCCTAATTGTCTTATTACAAAAATAACCTTGCTTCCAAATTAAAATACTAATAGCCTAATAAACTACTAGGACCTAAAACATAAAAATACAATTGACTTGTAAACATAAATAATACTAAATAATAATTTTCTTGCGTCTCCCGCATCACTGCAATTACAAAGGGAGTTGGGGGCGACCTTGGAGGCTAAGTGCTCAACATGTTCGGCAGACTCGAAAATTTCAAGGTTGATACTGTTAGAGAAGAAGTTGGCTAAGATGGAAGTGGAGAGGAACAAAGGAGGCTGTGTTATAAAATGGAGAAAGCAAAGTGAATGAGAGCAAGATAAACTGAGAAAGAGCCAGAGAAAAAGCGTACATGAATATAGTCGGGTTTCTTTTTTCAAAGATTTCGTGTATATTTAGTTAAATTTAAATAAATTTAAAAATTAAAATGAGATGTAAAATTGAGGAGGCTCCAAAACTGAAGTGGCACACTCTCAAGAGGTCAAAAAAGATGGCTTTTCGGTTATATTGTATTTATAGATAGATTATAGATTAAAGTGCACCAATAAGTTTAGCCTAATGTTTCTTGTGTTGTGTAGCCTAAGTCCACAAGTCCCATGCCCAATAAGGAGAGTATCTTCTAATCTAAGCTATAAAATCTGTTCCTTTCATAGCTAACCTGTATTGAGCTCTTACGTGAAGCTTACTCTCTCCTCTCCACTAATAGTCTCTCTCTTTGGGATAAAAACCAAACCAAATCATTGTAACCAATTCTTCAAATCTAGTAAAAAGGTGCCAAGAAAAAAAAAAAAAAAAAAAAAAAAAAAAGGACTCTGATATGTCATTCTCAAAAAGCAAGTTGCTTCCAGCTGGAAGCTCTCTATGATTATAAAAGCTGCTGCCAGCAGCAGAACCTCTCTATGATTATAAATGGGGAGTTATTCTTTCTTGATGTGGGGGGGGGGGTTGTGGTTGTGAGATCTGTTTCTCAAAACCAGCAAGTCTAGTACCTTTGAATAGAAAATCTTCACTTTCATTAACTTTAATATTTCTAATGCCTTCGGCAGCACGATTAAAATCCCAGCAGTTCCCTAGCACCACAGTTAACATTATCTATCATTGGCATGCACCACCAAAGTTATGTTTTCCCCCTCTAACTCACTTACCTTCTCTTCCTTACATTTTGGATTCATCTCATTAGCTGTAATTAATGTTTATCATGTTTATTTAGTTTAACTGTAAAGCCTTATGTTATTGTGTAATAGATTTATATGCAACTATGTTAATCCCACTTGTTACTGGAGACTTCTTATTTTTTGAATAGGATAAATAGTTATTTTGTTGTTTCTGAACATACAATCTTAGTCTGGCTAAGCTCTTAATATTATTTTGCTATTCCTGTTACTTTGCTATTGAAACATATTTACTTGAATTGCAAAGTTGATTACAACTACTAAATGCCTTTGTTCTAGCTTTACTGGAACTTTGCTTGAGCTTCATTTAAAATGTTATTTTAACTTTGCAAAGAATGTCGCAAAAATCTCAATTTTGCTAAACACGTTGATCCTATTTTGCTAGCATCACTAGATGTACATTCATTTGATTGCTCTTATCTTTTGACATGGTTTAATTTGGCACTAATGTAAACATTTACATTACAAGCTCTAATATCCTTTAGATTACTTCGCAACTAACCTTAATGCTATTGTATTGTTGCTTAATGCTTTATGTTATAACTATGCTATTTCTTGTTTCATTCCACTTATCAATCGCGTTATTTTTATTGTTCAAGGGAAAGCACAACAGTAGCGGCCAATGGGTGACCCTATTGGCATAAATTCCGTACTCAACTCCTCTCCTAAAAATCGATTTTAACTCTAAACATATCAAAGCATGACATGTGTTAAAGCTACAAAAATATCTCAAACACCTATTGAAAGTTCAAATAGTGTAAAAACAGTCTTGAACGTTTAGACCCCCAATTTACAAATTACCAATTCAAGCTTTATATCAAACAATTAATGTGCGGAACATGAACAAAAGCTTAATACAGAATTGGTAAACAATCTATGCCAATTAAAATCACATCCACAGCAAAAAATAAAAGGCAAAGATAAAGGGAAGAGAGATGCAAACACAAGGACAACACACGATGTGTTATCGAAGAGGAAACCGAAGCCCTCGGCGTAAAACCTCTCCGCTGCCCTCCAAGCGGTAAACAATCCACTAGAAAATGTAGTTGGGATGCATGAACAGCAATAGACCCTCCAAGCCTAATCTACCTAGTGTACCTAAGCCCTCCAAGCTTCTTGCTCCAACGAGGTTGCGCCGAACCTATTTCTTTTCTAGCTTCCCAGATTCCGCTACTTGACCATAGCATCAACCAATGTAAATTGGTTCCTTCCTAACTGCTTCCCAGAACACCAAACAGGCCTCTCATAGTAATAGATATGGTGAGAAAATGTTTTGGTAAAATGCCTCTCAAGGATTTAACAATGGAGAGGAAGAGAGTTGAGGAATTTGAAGAGTCTCTTTTGTAAAGATTGTGGATGAATCAATCTTGTTTTACTCTAGGGTTTCTCTCTCAAAATTCTCTCTGGAAGCTCTCTTTCTTTCGTGGGCATAAGGGGTATTTATACTAGTGTGAGAAAGGAATGTGAAACGTTAGGTTTTTCAAAACAGGGCTGGCTCGTGGCTTGGCCTTGCGACTTGACTGAGTTGCGAGATCCAGCCGCGAGATAACCGAACGGCCAGTTGTCCTATTTTGTCCTGTAGTGCTTCAACTAGCATGACGTTTCAACTTCTGGCATACTTGGCACGTGTGCTACTTCTGGCGGCTTATAGCCGCGAGTCACCCGCGAGATCCAGCTGCGAGACTCTATTTTCTTACACACTCTTGAGCATTCAACACTCTATCTCACTCACTACCCTTACAACAAACCCACCTAAATATAGGGTTACTAATTGCTGAAATACAAGCAAATTTGGCACGGAATAAAGCCAACAAAATGGTTGATTAAATTCAACCTTACACCTATTATCTAAACTAGTGTGTAATCCCGTGCATATGCACGGTATACTTAAAAACAATCACAATTATATATATATATATATATATATATATATTTATATAAATTGTTTGCTTATTGGTTATAAATTAAAAAACAAATTGAAATTAACATAGAATAATAAATGTAAAATTAGAATTAGTCATGCCAAGACAACATTTCCTAAGGGACCAACCCCTTCACCAAATTAACTTGGAAATGAGTTTGACAAAGACTATCTTGCTAAGATGTGTAGCGTTGTTAGCATTCCTATACACCTAATTAAACTCCAACTGGTCAAATCTTGCATATAGCAATCTAACTTCAACAACAAAATTAACAGTTCTCTAGTGCACTAATTTGGATCTATTGGTCACTACCTAAACTCAAATTTTGGAATTACCCTCAATAAACACATTCTAAAGCTACTTTTGACCTGCTAATTCCACTACCCCCAAAAAAGCTTTGGCTTCCACTTGAATAGGGACCTTAGTACTCACTTTTTTTGAGAAGGAGAATAAGCTACACTATAAGCCACATTCCATGGGTGCATGTAGGAGCTATGCTTCATACATGATTCTGATATCAAGTTCAACATGACAATAAAATGACCATGAATGACAACATTTAGGAGAAATATTTTTGTAATAAAAAATTTAAAACTCAGAGCTTGCCTTGAACTATGGACAATGACAATGCCTCAAGAGTCAAGGTTAAGCTATTTACATTTGATTTGCGAAGCTTAAGGTCAAAGATACAATTATTAAAAGACATGCACCCACTATTATCCTCTGGCTCACAAATCAAACTTTAAAGTATATTCTCTATCAACCATGGCATTCACCCACTATTATATTATGCTTTATGACTCTCATATGAAATATTTCCAGATTCATTCATATGTGAATCTTCCAAACCAAAATTCGCTCACGAATTAAGACAAATAAATAGCTTTCGTTAAGATAAGTAACAACACTCATATGGAATGCTATATTATAGCTATTGATGAATATTTATTGCTTTCGAGTGCCATCCCCCATATTGGATCTAAGTAAATACTATCTCTCTATATTTACCTATTGAGAAACTAAATATATTTTAAATTTTTAATTGATAAATCTCATCTACCTAATTGTATAAAAAACTTGTATTAAAGTCTGGTCATTGTTACTAATTGTATAACTAAATTCGACTATATTTTTTTTCATTAAAGATCTTATCTCATGCAATATGAAAAATTTCAAGAAATACCACTTTCAACTTAGTTTCTCCAAAAAATAAGTCCTGTACATTGGACTTGGAAGAAAAAGAACCATTGGTCTTGTCCAATCATAGCCTTATATTCTTACCTCAAATAATTGGATTATTGGCTTTGTTTATTGTTGAGATGCAACTCAAAACAAAAAAGTCATACGACAACAACAAAATTAATAATAAATAAAATCTCCAAATAGCATTATAATGAAGTATTGTTTCCAAAAGCCATATTTTTCAAATTCATATGGTTGCTTATTTTAATCCTCATACGGGATTTAAGTTTCATTTATACATTTGAATATTGATATTGTTAAATTCAATGGTTAGTTATGAAGCAAAAGAGTTGTTAGCCATAAAAAAAATATGTGAGAAAAGGAATTGACAATGTTTCATAAGTCAATGAATATGAATAGAAAAGGGGCTGCAAGTTTTCTTACAAATATGTTTATTGTGCATTGGGGGGTTGCCAGTGTGTTGTTAAGAGTTGTTTGCTGATGGTAGCAAGTGGTTAGGAGTTGAGATTATATTTAGAGAAACATTTAAGAGGGAGAGAGAGAGAGAGAGAGAGAGAGAGAGAGGAGCTTGAGAGTCTACATAGAAGTGTCCAGGTGAAATGTTCTTGTTTAGGTTATTTTTGTGGTCTTCTTGATTTTTGTATTAGGTGTTAATGTATTATTTATTTTGGCACAAAAATTTTAAAATTTTAGATAGGGCACATGGTGCAAAATTGAGAATTCAATTAAAATCTAATTGGATTTTCTTTCAACTTCACCAATTATTATAAATATAGATAAATGGATTAGATGGGCCTCCCCAAATCAACTTTTATAAAAATAAGCCTGTGATGCCCCAATATGATTGATTGTGTGATGTGTGTGGGTGTGTGCTAAGTCCCACATCGGGTATTTACTGGGTAAATCTGGGCTTTATTAACAATTACAAGGAACCTCAATTGTGACTAGTCCTTTTGAAGTATAGCGCAGATGTAGCTAGTGCTTTTCCTTGGGTCGTTACATGATTGTGTGATGTGTGTGGGTGTGTGATGAGTCCCACATCAGGTATTTACTGGGTTGAACTGGGCTTTATTAACAACTGCAAAGAGCTTCAATTGTGACTAGTCCTTTTGAGGTATAGTGCAGATGTGGCTAGCGTTTTTCCTTGGGTCGTTACATATGGTATTAGAGTGGGCCTGGTAACCCCGTGTGGGTTCGGAGACACTACCCCACAAAGTGGGCCTTAACGAGGACGTTAGGGATTTAAGTGGGGGAGATTGTGATGCTCCAATTTGATTGATTGTATGATTTGTATGGGTGTGTGATAAGTCCCACATTAGGTATTTACTGGGTTGAATTGAGTTTTATTAATAACTGCAAGAAGGTTCAATTATGACTAGTCATTTTGAGGTATAGTGTAGATGTGGTTAGCGCTTTTCCTTGGGTCGTTAGAAAACCTAGGCATGGCTAAAGTTGGTGAGCTACTTAGAAGCTAGTGTGCTACTATTACTAGATTCTTCCTGAACTTAGGTATCACAAATAGTATAGTGGCTGAACTTTAGGCAATTAGATATGGGCTTCAATTAGCCTAGAATAGGGGTTTTAAAGAAGATAAAATTAGAATCTAACTCCCAACTGGTTAATTACTTAATACTTAACCCCATGCAGATACAATAGATATACTTAAAAGATACACATTAAGTTGCATAGCATAATTCTTACTCATATAATATAATTGATAGTCATTCTTATATATATATTTTTAACTCTTTAAAAAGTTTTGTAAGAATATTATTAGGTAGATCATGTAAATTGTCCATTTTTTAATGAAAGTTCAAATACGTGTATAAACACCCTTGAACGTTTAGACCCCCAAATTACAACTTAACCAATTCAAGTATTATGTCAAACAACTAGAGTGCGGAAACTTAACATAAGGTATAATATGGAATTGGTAAAACTATCTAAGCCCAATTAAAATCACATCCACAGCAGAAAATAAAAGGCAAAGATAAAGGGAAGGAAGATGCAAACACAAAGACAACACGCGATGTGTTATCGAAGAGGAAACCGAAGCCCTCGGCGTAAAACCTCTTCGCCGCCCTCCAAGCGGTAAACAATCCACTAGAAAATATAGTTGGGATACATGGACAGCAATAGACCCTCCAAGCCTAATCTACCCAGTGCACCTAAGCCCTCCAAACTTCTTGCTTCAACGAGGTTGCGCCGAATCTTTTTCTTTTCTAGCTTCCCGGATTCCGCTACTAGACCGTAGCATCAACCAATGAAGACTGGTTCCTTCCTAACTGCTTCCCAGAAATCCAAACAGCTCTCTCACAGTAGTAAAAATGGTGAGAACAAGGTTTGGTAAAATGCCTCTCAAGGATTTGACAATGGAGAGGAAGAGAGTTGAGGAATTTGAAGAGACTCTAATGTATAGATTGTTGGTGAATCAATCTTGTTTTTCTTTAGGGTTTCTCTCTCAAAATTCTCTCTGGAAGTTCTCTTACAATCGTGGGTAAAAGGGGTATTTATACTGGAGTGGGAGAGGAATGTGAAACGTCAGGTTTTACAAAATAGGGGTGGCTCGCAGCTTGACCTCGCGGCTTGACTAAGTCGCGAGATCCAGTCGCGAGATAACCGTATGGCCAGTTGTCCTGTTTTGTCCTGTAGTGCTCCAGCTAGCATGACTGTTCACCTTCCGGCATGCTTGGCACGTGTGCTGCGTTTGGCAGCTTGCAACCGCGAGTCACCCGCGAGGCCAAGTCGCGAGTCTCTGTTTTCTTGCACACTCTTGAGCAAACTTCACTCTATCTCACTCACTACCATTACATTAAACCTACCTAAATACAGGGTTACTAAATGCTGAATTACAAGCAAAGTTGGCACGGAATAAAGCCAATTAGATGGTTGAATAAATTCAACCTTACAATCTCCCCCTTTGCCTATTCCGTGACAAAACCCTAAAACAGACTCTAGACTTAACATGTGAGTTGGGAACAGTTGAACAAAACTCACTCACACCTAACTCTAGAAGCTGTGAAGCACTTGAAACATATGAACATAGGACTCTTGAAACACAACAATACACCATGATCATTGTTAAGCAGAAAATCGTGAAATGCATATGAAACAGGCAATATATGATCAAGCAAAGATGGAGTTAAGAAACAAATCATGGCTTGATCAACCAAGTGAACACCACAAGGTAGTGATCACAGTGCTCATTCACACTTGGAATGAACACAAGGACATACAAGTTAACAAGCACAAGGCAAGATACTTGTATGCTCAACACTCAACCAATGCGTAATACACTAAGTATATGCATCTAGGAACAATCCTACAAGGGCACAAGAGTGACAGTACATAAATCAAAATGCAAGACATTTAGATTAAAGTACTGATTTCAACATAGCATAAAGGCTGCATTAAGCAAGGTACATACCATAAAGCCTACAAACTATGCATAAAACATTAACCCTAAAAGCTTACAAAAAGCACATGGGTACAAACACAATATAACAATCCTGAATAACATCAATAAAATATATAAAAGATTAAACCAAGAGTATAAGTAATGAGTTAGAAACAAATATACACCAAAAACAGAGTGTATCAAACCCATATAAACACTAAAAGTCCAACAAAAATAAACCTATAAGTTTAGAGGATAAGACTTAAAACAAAAGTATGTCAAAAGTATGTGTGTACTCCCCCTATCACTATGCACACTTCCCTTTGAACTTTCTCCCCCTTTCTGAATGCTCTCCCCCTTTTTGGCACGAATAGCTAAAGGCTGTCGTCCAACTTTCGTTGAATAGCGTCTAGCTGATTCTCCATAGTCTCGAGACGCGTTTGGACATGGTTGTTTGTGGAGTAGAGAATTGTCACAATCTCATCAATGCGTTTCTGAATATGCTCAAGTAAACTGCCCATTCTATCAGTATGAGGAGCAGTCTGTGCTTGCGGAATACTAGCTTGTGAAGCTTCAGGAATAGCACGCGAAGTAGATGTGGTATGTGCAGGTGTCTCTGACTCAGGGGCAGATGGAGTAACCGGAGAGATGTGAGCACTCCTTGGTGTTTTAGAGGAGTGACTTCTGCTAGCTTGAAGAGTGAACATGGAAATAGGACGCTGATGGGTCAACATTTTTCCATCTGTAGGAGGAACAATGCCTTCACGAAGAATGAGCTTCATGATGAGACTGCAAAATGGAATAATTCCTCGTGCTGCAGTTCGAACCGCGGTCTTCCTCAAGGTGTAATAGATGTGAGCACATATATCAATGGGGGCTCTTGTAATAAGATCACAAAGGAATAGAGCTCTCCCAAGATTGATGAATGTAGTGTTGGATAGTGGGTAGAGATTGGTGAACATGATCAACTTCAGTGTGGTCAGCTCTGGTGCAAACTTTGCGGTGTTGATGGATGTTCCTGTATTGGATACTTCATGATCGGATCCTAGGATTTGTAGAATTTCTTCAACCTCTAGAGTTCGATCATCGTACGGAGTTAGATCCACATTCTGAGGTCTAGTGATGCCGAGAAGATCTGCGATGGAGTTTGGAGAAATGCCAAACTCTTTTCCTCTGACCCAGAAAATAAGTTCAGCTCCAAGACCAGTTGCATTGGAGAAGCATTCTTTGACCAGTTCATCCATTGGATCGTCAAAGTTCCCAAACAAGTTTGCCCAATCTCGTTGCTCAAAGATACGAGGGATAAAGGTGGTCCCTAATGTGTGAAACTCCACCACCCGTTCCACTATAGGAGTAGACTTGTCAAAGATGTTTGAGTAGATATGTGAGGTAAGCGGAGTTCTGAACCTCTCCTCATTGGGGTCTTGAGATGTCTGTGATGATAGTCGAGTCCTTTTAGCAACTGGTGTCGTTGGATCGTCAGCAACAATGTCTTTACCCCTGGAAGATCAACGAGACATCTGCTAGAGAATAGGCCCACAGCAAAGAACCAACAACAGTACCACACAAGATAAATATCAACATGATTCGATGCAAATATAAGTGAAAAACAGAGATTTCAATATATAAATACAAACTTAAGATAGTGCAGACTCAACCAAACTTCCATCAATACTAAGGTGCACAATGTGACAGATGCAGCAAAATGGTGATAGTGCAAAAGGCATATAGAGACAAGTTCAAACAGAACTGTCAATGAAACAATCTACCATGACCATGATATGCTTACCAAGACAGCATCCGAGCATTAAGAACAGATATCATAAAACATAGCACATAAGATATGAACATGGGAAAAAAATTTCGAAATGAAGGATCAGAGCAACCAAACTAGAGCACATGGCAGTGAGACACAACATTCAGAAAAAGTTGTTTCAAAAGAATACTTTCAAGAAGCCATCAACCACACGATATATAAACATTAAAGCACAGTAAACCAATGCCGTAAGCCAACATCAACACACAAACAAGTAAAATGAGCAAGTCATATAAATACCAAACCCATTTAACAAAAGATTTTCAGAATCAACAAGAGGCAATAATCAGAACAATAAGACAGCACATTGTGACCACTCATCATGAAAACAGATGAAAACAACAGCAAACATAACACGCCATACCCATCACACAAAGAGAGAAATGTTTCGAACACAATATCAATCCAAATGGTAATAAAAATATCCATGAAATAGGGAAAATGAGATGAGGAAAACAAGACCCATACCTTTTCTTGATGATTTGGATAAGAAATGAAGCACCAATGAGGTTTGAAAATGGGTACACGGAGTGTTTGGGAAGGAGACAGTTGAGAAAGAAGATGAACAGTCACAAATGTTCGAGGGAAAACTGAAAAAGATTTAAAAACTGCCCCTATTTTTGCCAAACACGCGTTTTTCGCGGCTTAAGAGAGTCGCCAACAAGTCGCCAGTTTAAGCCGCCAAGGCACTCAAGGACAAAAATTTGAAAATTTTTTCTAAGTGTTTTTTGCGACTGGAAGGTCTACCCGCGAGTGAGTCGCGAGCTGAGCCGCGAAAATCTATGAGTAACCCTCGTGACTGGACCTTCCACTCGCGAACAAGTTGCCAAAAATAACCCGCGAAGACGCGACTGAGGCTCGCGACTTGACATACCCGCGACTAAGCAGCCAAAACAGGGCAAAACTGGATTTTTGAAATTTTCAGATTTTTCAAACAAAATACTTTCCAAAAACACCTAAAACACTCAAAAATCTTTTTGTGCTTGAATTAACAAAGATTGAGCATGTAAAAACACATTCCATCAAGTACAATCACACAAATGAATATGGTATTTATTGAACATAAACTTGTGTGTTGTGTGTGGATATCAACAATGAGATAGTCCTTAGTCTAATGTGAAGCTTTAATGATTAATTCAACCAAGACATACACAATTAGCACTAGATCATGTGACCCATCTCAATTATAGAAATATGTATATATGACCTCCCACAAAACTTGATAACATAACTTGGAGCTTTCCATTTGATTCCACTTTTAATCATAACATTTGATCTTTTTGATTTTTTGAGGCAATCACCTCTCATTGTGAGAGTGATATTTGATATTTCACTTTATTGAACAAGCCTTTGGCTTTTTGAATAAACATTTTCTTTAATATAAGGTCGCTTACCCTTTTTCCTAGTCGAATACTAAAATATGCGACAGGCTTTTGCAGCTCAATATCTCTTTTCATTTGGAGATTTACATTTGGTGAGCTCTTTTTAGCAAAAACAAAAAAATAAAGAGTGGGAAGATATATATAGACACAAGTCTATGCATGTTTCAAGATCATCATAACCATTCACTAATCATTATTGACAAGTTTGAAGATCTATTTACAACAATCACATAGATTTCAAGATTTCTCCCACAGTGATATGAGTGCAAAGAAACAAGCAATGCTCGGAAATGTACAAAGCCATTAGCACAAAGGTACAAGGCAAAACAAGTTTTGAGACAAAAGCTCAACAATGTCAATCAAGCTTTTTGATTTTCTAATTTTTATGTGATTTTTGGATTTTTGACACTAGAAGCAAAAAGATTGATAAAACAAAATTAAAAGTATGCACAAGTTGACAAGCAAACGACCAACAGCAAAAACAGTAATCAAACAAACAAACATCGTCGCAAAGCATAGGAAGTATTAATGCATGGACATGTTGTAATGCTTATGCATGAGTACCCTTTTTCACCCACACGTCACTTGCGTTTGGGGTGATTTCCTTATAGGATTGGGTACGGGAGTTAGGACTTTCAAACTTTCGTGAGAAGCTTTCCAAGCAGTTGGTGAATGCACCAATCATCTTCATCACGTTCATCATTCCGGGATCACCATTCTGATCTCTAGATTGTTCACCTCCCCAATCCTCGTGACCTTTGAGGAGTTGCACTATTCTTTGCTCTCAGCTTTTGGCAATTTGGTCGAGTATGCCCTTGAAGTCCGCAATAATGACACACATAAGTTGCTCTAGGACCTCTTTGTGGTCGTGGGCGTGACTTGGCACGAGATTCAGACCTGCCCACAGATTGATTGCGGGGATTCAACAATCGTTGGTTCTCCACATTCTTCTTCTCCTCCATCTTGAGCTTCTCAGCAGTAAGCTCAACTACAACTGAATCTTTAGCCTTTACAAACTTCACTTCTTTAGTGACATTTCCAGAAGAGCTACTTCCTCCGGTATATCCCAACCCGGATTTGTCGGAAAAGCTCTTTTGAGATGATATAACATCATCTAGCTTCTTGGTGGTGACCCTCTCTATTTTAGCATTTGCTTGCACAACCTCTTGCTCGAGAAATCTCACTTTTGTGTAAGTTTCGGACAACTCACCATTCAGAGTTTCTATCTCACATTTGGCCTCCCTATATCGGATTAGGAGACTTTTGTAGTCCTCCTCTGCCTTCTTCATTTTTCTCACAGCAGCCTTGGCCACCCTTGTGTACTCACCCGACTTCTCCAGGAGTGAGTTATAATTCTCTTGAAGATTTGCTGTGCTTTCATCTTCTTCAGCATCTGATTCTTCAACAATTCCCAGTGATTCATCATCACTATGTTCTCCAAGGTCTCGTACAAGCAGATTCAACTCATCTGAAGACTCAATATGAGCAATAGTCATAAAAGCTGAATAGTTCCCCTCTCCATCACAGCTTTCTTCAGATTCTGAGTCTGATGAATCCGAGTCACTCAATGTCGTGGCATACACTTTGCCTTTCGATTTCAAATAATTTGGACATTCCTTCTTAAAGTGTCCATGCCCGTTACATTCGAAACAAGTGACACCTTGTGTAGGTTGGGATTCTTTTCCATCTTTCTTTTTGAATTCCCTTTTCTCCCTTCCAGAACTTTGGAATTTTCTTTTATCGTCAAATTTGCCATTATTTTTTAATTTCAAGAACTTTCTAAAATTTTTGACAAGGTATGCAACATCTTTGTCAACCACATCTTCTCCCGATGAGTCTTGATCTTCCACCTTCTCATTAATGGTCTTAAGAGCAAAAGATTTACTCTTCCGTTGATTGGGCAGCGACATCTCATAAGTCTGAAGAGAACCAACCAGCTCCTGGACTTCGATGTCATCAAGGTCCTTGCTCTCTTCAATCACTGTCACTTTAGCACGAAAACTTTCCGGCAAAGATCGAAGGATCTTCCTTACAATTTTAGAATCCTCCGTTTTCTCCCCCAAATTGAACTTGCTGACAACCACCTCATTTAGCTTCCTATAGAAAGAGTCAAAGGACTCATCCTCACTCATTTTGAGCTCTTCAAATCGAGAGGTCAGCATTTGCAACTTGGTGTCTTTCACTTTTTTCGTGCCTTCATAGGTGGTTTCCAATATCTCCCATGTTTCTTTGGCAATGGTGATGTGAGAAATCCTATGAAATTCATCTGGAGACACACCACAGAAAATAGCATTGATTTCTTTACTGTTAGCATTAGATGCAGCAAGTGCTGCCTTATCTCATGTGGATTTGGCTTCCTCAGGCCTGGTCCAACCTATCTCAACAGCATCCCAAACAGATTCATCAATAGAACACAGAAAAGCTCTCATGCGAACCTTCCAAAAAGTATAATTACTACCATCAAAATATGGAGGTGCATTTAGGGATTGAGACCGATCCATCTCAAAAGGGAGTCAAGGATCACACAATGGTAATGAAACCAAAAACAGTGTACCCGCTCTGATACCAATTGAAAGTTCAAATACGTGTATAAACACCCTTGAACGTGTAGACCCCCAAATTACAACTTAACCAATTCAAGCATTATGTCAAACAACTAGTGTGCGGAAACTTAACATAAGCTATAATATGGAATTGGTAAAACTATCTAAGCCTAATTAAAATCACATCCACAGCAGAAAATAAAAGGCAAAGATAAAGGGAAGGAAGATGCAAACACAAAGACAACACGTGATGTGTTATCGAAGAGGAAACCGAAGCCCTCGGCGTAAAACCTCTCCGCCGCCCTCCAAGCGGTAAACAATCCACTAGAAAATATAGTTGGGATACATGGACAACAATAGACCCTCCAAGCCTAATCTACCCAGTGCACCTAAGCCCTTCAAACTTCTTGCTCCAACGAGGTTGCGCCGAACCTTTTTCTTTTCTAGCTTCCCGGATTCCGCTACTAGACCGTAGCATCAACCAATGAAGATTGGTTCCTTCCTAACTACTTCCCAGAAATCCAAACAGCTCTCTCACAGTAGTGAAAATGGTGAGAACAAGGTTTGGTAAAATGCCTCTCAAGGATTTGACAATGGAGAGGAAGAGAGTTGAGGAATTTGAAGAGACTCTAATGTATAGATTGTTGATGAATCAATCATGTTTTTCTTTAGGGTTTCTCTCTCAAAATTCTCTCTGGAAGCTCTCTTACAATCGTGGGTAAAAGGGGTATTTATACTGGAGTGGGAGAGGAATGTGAAACGTCAGGTTTTACAAAATAGGGGTGGCTCGCGGCTTGACCTCGCGGCTTGACTAAGTCGTGAGATCCAGTCGCGAGATAACCGTATGGTCAGTTGTCCTATTTTGTCCTGTAGTGCTCCAGCTAGCATGATTGTTCACCTTCCGGCATGCTTGGCACGCGTGCTGCGTTTGGCGGCTTGCAGCCGCGAGTCACCCGCGAGGCCAAGCTGCGAGTCTCTGTTTTCTTGCACACTCTTGAGCAAACTTTACTCTATCTCACTCACTACCCTTACATTAAACTCACCTAAATACAGGGTTACTAAATGCTGAATTACAAGCAAATTTGGCACGGACTAAAGCCAATTAGATGGTTGAATAAATTCAACCTTACATTTAATTTTTTAACTTTTTTTTAATGTTCATTAATTCTAGACTCCTTGGTTTTTGTACACAATAACTCACTTTGATGGATATTTATGATGTAATCCCACATTTGATTAAAAAATTAAGAAATAAAACTTTCTCTAAAAATAAATAATTTAGGACACATGGCGTAAAATTGTACTTCAATTGTAGAATCTAATTGGATTTTCTCTAAACTTTGCCTATATATATATATATATATATATATATATATTTATTTATTTATAGATTTGATTGTAGGTGACTTTTGAACTAGTCATGGATAGTCTCGCTTGAGGTGTGTATCGCTAAGCGAACAGTATTTGGGCTAGTTCAAGAGTTAGTATTTTAGCTCAAACTTGTTTCTATTTAGTATTTCTCTCGGAGGAGGCAGAGACTCACTTGAAGGTAGTAGCCTATGCTCTTATCTTGAGAACTTGAAGTAATCAAAATCCCTACAAACCATCATATGTTCATGCAATCCATTACCATAACCAACACCCTAAACCAAGATTAACACCCACTTAATCATCTATAACCCTAACCATTGCCAATCACCAAATCCACCCAACCCTAAGGCTATGACTGAATCCTAAGAGCCTTAGACAACAAATTATAGCATCTCAATCATCAAGAACTACCTTGAATCATCAAGGAATTCTAACCCTAAATTGAGTTCTTTAGGGAAGAGCTCCAATTTGTTTCGTCCCCTAGTCCCATAGTAGTCCCCAATAGACTCTTGAAATTCAGGTGGTCTTTTGGTAAAAGGGCCAACTATGTGTAACATGTGTTCCATCACTTCCATGCACTTCTTGTATCCTCTAAAGCTACTAAGCTGAGGAAAGGAACGAGGGGAATTTCTAGAGTTACTTTAACCACTAACCACTATTTATTTTAGGACTTGTTAGAAAAAGTTTCCATTTTCTCTCCATAGTTTAAACTTTAAGAAAATTCTTCAAGATTCTTATTTTTATTTTTATTTCATGAATTTGAATTGCAGTAAAGAGTAAATTTGGATAAGTTTAAATCCATACGTTTTTTTTTTTTTTTTTTTTTTTTTTTCTTCAGTTTATGCATATCCATCTAAATTTTTTTTGGTTATTTTATTTATAACTTTTCTAGGTGCAATTAAATTAGGCGAAACTACATAATTGGTTTCTAAAGTTTACTTTGTGAGCACAATTGATTTCTCAAGTTTCAAGTAAGTTCCTGTATAAAAATAAGAAAAAAAAAGTTTCAAGTAAGCATTATTAGTCTCTCAAGTTTTAAAAAGGAGTTATAATAGTCATTTTTCTTAACTAATATTAGTGGTATTACTTACGTTGCTAACAAAGTAGTGACTTGTCATTTTTTTTTAATGATGTGACATTATTTAGTGAAAAAATTATTTTACACCTAAGAAAATCCATTAATATCAAAATTACTTGACCCACCTAGTAACTAACGGGTAATACCAAATCAAAAAAATTTGAAATCCAAAAATCTCCAAAATCTTTGATAATTGAATTGCGAGAAAAAATGGGCTTTTGCCCTTTCTTTTTAAAATATCCAACAAAATGCCCCATGTCTGAAACTAATTAAGAAAATGCTCCAGTTTTGAAACTCGAGCTCCATGTAAAGTACTCGAGTTCATGGAACTCGAGTTCCAGTTGAATTTTTTTCAAGGAACTCGAGTTTCATGAACTCGAGTACTTCACATGGAACTCGAGTTAGTTTCTTGAATGGAACTCGAGTTTCGTGAACTCGAGTTCTAGAAATTTTTTAGTTTTGTTTTATTTTTTAGTTTGCTAAAACTCGATTGTCCAAAAATCGAGTTTCAAAACAGGGACATTTTCCTAAATAGTTTCAAATATGGGGCATTTAGTTGGATATTTTTTTAAAAAAAAGGCAAAAGCCCATTTTCACCCTGAATTGCGTAAGAAAGACTTTGGGGGATGAAAAGTTTGGTTCAAGAAGACTTTGGAGGAATTGATAAAAAAATAAAAAATAACAGACCTTCTTCACATACATACATGGATTTACGGATGTATTTATGTATGTATAGAACTATTAATATC
This sequence comes from Quercus robur, assembly GCF_932294415.1. Classification (NCBI taxonomy): domain Eukaryota; kingdom Viridiplantae; phylum Streptophyta; class Magnoliopsida; order Fagales; family Fagaceae; genus Quercus; species Quercus robur. The sequence goes on from NC_065543.1 coordinate 29,710,531, forward strand.
ACAATCTGGTGGCTAGGATTTGAATTCATTGAGATCCAAATAGAAAATAAATCAAAACTCATTCTGTTATGTCTGAAGAAAGGAGTGGCATTTGTGGATAGCTATTGCTGTGGGTGGATAGTTATTGCATTTGAAATTTGTATTTGGATTACTATGGAGTTGCTACTGCATTTGTATTTGAATTATGGTTATCTAGATAAAGTTATATTTGAATTGGTATTTGTATTTGAGTTTCTAAGAAGTTGAGTTTCTTTAGGATTATCTGTTAGTATTTGAACATTCATAGGATTATCTATTGTTATCTGTTTGTTATTTGAATTCCTAAGACTTGTGTTTAACGTAGAATGCAATGAATAAAGCAGCAGGGAATTATTATCCCAATTTCCCTCTCTATTCTCTTATTCACGAGACCGGTCATCTCAAGTACGACCAAACAACTATCCATTCAGTTAGAAATTAAACTCAGTCATAAAACATTCATAATTCATGGAGATTTGCAATTTCAACTTGCCTATATCCAGAAAATAAAAAAGTAAAGCAAAATAATGCTGATGCTGAGATATTGTGCTTCAGTAATGAAGCTGAAGCATTTATAATCAATAATATCCAAACACCATAACCATATATCCTTAGGGAGTTTATGGTTCCAAAGCCATTCAAACGAAAAACAAGTTTAGAGTTGACACCTTACCAATCTTGAACCTCACGGAAGCGGTCTTGAGCACATTACCTAATTTGTATTTTTTTTTTTTATTCATTCAATTAAATAGCTGTATTTGGAAAAGAAAAAGAAAATACTATTTTTTAGCATACCTTGTCATGATCGAATTGGGACACTAGTCATAGAGTCCAAACTGGTCCCTAAATCCTATATCTAAAAGAACTAGGCGGACAACTCACCACCGACCCATACATATTTCTATATAAGAAGCAATAAGAAACCTCAGAAAAATTAAACAACATTCTAGTAGTTCAACTTTCTAGTTTCAAGGCATGGGAAACATCCAGCAAAAACAAGGCAGGGATGAGCGAGACATAGAATTAGAATTATATGTGCAAAATATAAGTAGAGCCCACAATGGGCAAGGTAATCCCGTCTTCACTTGTCAAATATGCTTAAAGCCGATGCAATCAAACCAGATATTCAACAACAAAAACAAGTGTGCACACGCTGTTTGCAAGGACTGCATAGCCAAATACATCCAAGACAAGATTGACACTGAGGACAAGGTGCCCAACATTCAATGTCCTGGCTTGAACTGCAACCAGTTTTTGGACCCTCTCTTTTGCAGGAAAATAATCCAAAAACCACGTTGCGTCTTCATGAACTTCAGGTATTTGTTATGACCAATATAAATATTGTTATATTATGTTATGCATATTGAATTTAATTTGCTTTTATAAAAGTGTGAATTAGATATAATTGTTTGTTTTGAATCGTTGAATTTGGATTGAGGTAATTATGGTAAACTTTTTTTTAGCAATATATATATATATAGAGAGTACTGTAACTCTTTATTATATAATAATAAAATCATAACTTTTAGTTCGTTTTAATTATTTCCCCATGATTGACTGCCGCTTGTTCCAAAATTTTATGTTCTTATATATTCTGAGTTTTTAAATATTTTTGCCTTTGTCTCTCCAATCTTTCATGGATAAGCATACATATAGCATATTATATTACAAACTATAAAGTTGATCTTATTGTTGACATATTCAATGCAGATGTGGGACTTGTTTCTGTGAAGACAACAGCAATAAACGTGAAGACCTCCGCCGTAAATGTATTCAGCAGCAAAAAAGAATGCAAGACAACAGCAATAAATGTAAAGACAACCAGCATGTCAATGTAATTGCTACCGCCGCAGTCTCTGCCGCCGTCTCCGCCGCATTCATATAGCTTCTATTAGTCATTAGTGTTAACTCCGCAGTATGAGTTTTATTTCTAAGCAACGCCTGTCTGTCGGCTAACAAAAACAAGGAGCAAGCATCTTAGTAACTTATTAATTGCTTAGAAATAGAATAAATACATTTATCAGCTCATCATCTGTTTGCTTGTTCACACTTAGGTTAGACACACACTAATTTGAAACATGGATTATGATGATATAGATTATGATGAAGGTTATAGCATGAGTGATATAGACAATGATTGGTTTAATGGTAATATGGATTATGAAATAGATTCAGTGATATGGATAATTATAATTATAACTATAATAATACGAATAATTGGAGTACATACACAGGGGATAAAATCAATAGACAGATTGATAGACACAACAATAGTTTCTTAGATAGGATTAATAAAAAATTGGAATCTTTAGAAGCCATTGAAAGAACCACTACTGTAGAAAGAAAAAAAATGATAGAGATAATAGAAAAGACAGTTTTTGGACCTTTATGAAAAAATTAAAGCTTTAAATTTAGAACAAGAAAGAAACTTTGAACCCCATCAAAGATCATCTTTAGTGACAGATAATTGGCATGAGTAGAAAGAAAAAATGATAGAGATAATAGAAAAGACAGTTTTTTGGACCTTTATGAAAATAATTAAAGCTTTAAATAGTAGCAGAAAAGATGATAGAGGACAAAAAGTAACTGAAAGACCTATAGTTATAATAAAGACAACAATGAAAGAAAAGACTATAGTCAAGAAATGCAAAAGATGATAGACGTAGTAAAAGTAAGAAGTTCAATAGAAAGACAAGAAAATAATAATAGGAAAGATGACATAATAGAAACAATACAAAAGATGAAGTTAGATGGAGACAAAGAAAAAGGAATAATAAGGAAATGTATAGTAAAAGAGATGTTAGAAAGAATAGAAAGACAACAAGGCAATAGTACTCTAACCAATTGAAAAGATGGAACTCTACGTAAAGAGTTAAATATAGAAAGAGACAAAAAGGATGATGACCTAAACTTAGTCAAGAAAGAAGTATGGAAAGACATAATAGTAAGGAAACTAGGACATTACAACCCATACGTAGGAATATGGAAGAAAATGACAAGCTAGACTTATTTGATAAAGATAGTGTAGTAAAAGTAGTCAACAGAAAAGAGAAAAATAATGATGCCAAAAGGAGTAATAATTTTAAAGAAGAAATTGATGAGAGACTAAAATCAATTAGAAGAACTGTGGATTATACTCAAGACAATAGTTTAGTAAAATTGGCTAAAAAGATAGAAATTTTAAATTCACCAATAGAGATAAAAGAAATGGAAAAGGACATAACAGTTTTAGAGATTACTGAGTTATCAGATAATGAGAAACCTGACAGACATATTAAAAATATTATTTGTCATAAATGTAAAGAATATGGGCATACTAAAAAACAATGTGATAGGCATAATAAAAATGTAAAACACCACCGCACACCCTTGGTGTCGTGGTCACTTCACAAGTATAAGTGCTTGTGGGGTGTAGGGGGTAAGGGCTGGGGTTCAAGTTTCCAAGAGGGAGCTTCACACACATATACTCTTAGATTAGGTTAGAGTAGAATTCTATCTTGTATCAAAAAAAAAAAATGTAAAACGAATAAGTAAATTAGAATTTGAGAAAGACATAATTTATGAATTAATGGAAATATTTAATGTTAAGCAAAAAGAAATTGTTAGGTTCTAAATGTTTAGAACAATTGGCAAATCGTGAACACAAACTTGTCTAGATATAGATCTTAGAGTCTATAGGTTTTATTAGACAATGCTCAAGGTGATTCAAATCAAGATTCAAGAACATACAAACTGCAGGAAGAAGATTTCATAATCTGTCTGGTTCGATCGATCGAAAGACAGGCTCGACCGATCGAAAGTCTTATATGCAGAATTTTAATTAAGCCCAAACAGCAGTTCAAGCCCATTTAGGATTAGGGTTTCTAATCTACTTCTCCTAGTATATAAAGGAAACCCTAAGCACGTTTTTATGTGGCTTTTCAGAGAGAAAAGAGTGTGCCTCTTTTGTATTTAGGATTTTGTTCCTAAAAAGCTCTCTTATGTTTTCTATCGGTGCTATTCCTTGAAGAATCTCAAGATCCGGTATTGTAGAAGTTGTTGCCTTCTCTTGTCATCAAAGGTGTTGATGATCTAAACCTTCAACGGTGGTCTTAGAGTCACAAACAGGAGAGTTTGTGTTGCTAAACCTTTGAGTGGGATCTCAAAGTCACAAACGAGGGTGTTTGTGTTTTGCAAAGGCCAAAGAAAGAAGGAGTCCATGGATTCGAAGTTTGCACGTGGTCGTGTCAGTAAGTTCTACTAGTTGGTAGCAATAAGAAGTCGAGCGTGGGGGCTTGTAAGTCTTATTGTATGAACTTTGATTCTTTCTAGTGGATTTGCTTTTTACCTTGAGGATAGCTAGGTTAAATCCTCCACAGGTTTTTTACTGGTTTGGTTTTCCTAGGTGATCATATCATTGTCTTATTTATTTTCCGCTGCTATGCATGATATGATTATTTGATTGTGATAACTTAGACTTGTTTAATTGGACTAAGTAACAACTTGGCTAATTACCTAGGTTTAATCAATTGTTTAAGGGGTCTAAAAACTTACAAGTGGTATCAGAGCGGGTAGCTCTTTTGTTTTAGATCTTTTGATCTCTGAGCTGATCCTTAACCCCTGTTGTCATGGATAATTTGAAGTGTCTTTTTGATCATGTTTCTGCTCATGCTTCTGTTGATTTTATTGATGTCTGTGAAACTCTTCGTAAGGAATTATTGAAATCTATGAAAATTGCTAAGAAATTTAAGGAAGAGTTAAAATTGGCTAATTTTGAAAAAGAGGAATTGATTGTTAGATTAGATGAATCTAATAAAAAGAATGAATTTTTGAGAAATCAAATTTCCTCTCAAGATGAGAAGATGAAAAGCTTGGAACAAGAGTTAGTTGAATCTAAAGCTAAAATTGAAAATTTGACAGGTACCAAGCCTGTTGTTGATAATAGAAGTGTTTTTGTTTCTCTTAAGCCTAAAACTGAGAAAGTTTATATCCCTCCTTTCAAGAGGAATAATAAAGAAAAAGCTTATTGTGCTAGGTTAGACAAAGGTAAAAGTTCTGATGTTAACGCTGAAGTTTCTAAACCTAAGTCTAAACCTACTGTTAGAGAGCATAATAAATCTGTTTTTGTGCCTACTTGTCACCTTTGTGGTGTTGTTGGTCATATTAGACCAAATTGTTCTTTGTTGAGGCAAAAACCAAAATCTGAGACTAGATTTGTTGTTAGGAATACTGATGTTCCTGAATTTGTTCCTGTTTGTCATTTTTGTGGTGTCTCTGGTCACATTCGTCCTAATTGTCATAAACTGAAATTTAAGCATTCTATATTTCAGTCTAGGATTTGTGATGATATTTCTCCTGCCATAAGTCCATATAAATTGTTTCATATTCTTTTGAAAAATTTGAGCTTGTTGGCTTGTGAAAGGAATTTGCAGGATTTTAGTCTTTCTCAGAAGATTGGTGTAATCCCTCAAATACACTCTGCTTCTCATGGATTTTCACCTACAAAGCCGAAGACTTGTGCTAGATGGGTGAGACAAGATTCTCCAAGGTGAGTGTTGCTAAGTTGTCCCTAATTTATTTCTTTCAATTAATTGTGGACATGTTTTGTTTCTGTTTTTGGTCGTGTTTTTTTTAGGTTGTTTTTTATTAAAAAAAAATCCAAAAACATTGAAAAATTTTCAAAAAGACAAAAATATTTTATTTTGTGTCTAGTTTTTTTCTTGAGGATTATATGAGTTATGATATCTCTCTCTCTTGATTTAGAACATGCTTGACATTGTGGAGAAACTTGAATAGTACGTGTTAAATAAGTGCTAAGCTATTTCTGATTTTGTGTGAATATGTACTAGTTTGTACATGTATTCATGGGTTAATTAAGAAATTGATATTTCTTGTTTGTGTACCCTCTATAGCTTAGTTAAGCACTATCATGCATTGCATTTGCATTGTTCATTTAGCATAATGTGTACTTTTTGTTTTTGGTCATAAATTTTTTTAAAACCAAAAAGATTTTTTTGTTTTTCACATCTTGGATTTATAATCAAGGATTGGCCATATTATCTTTACATAACAAGCTTATGTACCTTGTTTAGCTTTGATGAGCTTATTTATTGCACTTTACTAGTTGAAGCTTTGTAGTGCATGTTGTGTGGGAAAGATGTTTATGGTGTTTATCACTTTGTCTTAATCTTGAAGTCACATGTTATTTGACTGTCAGACTTGATCCTTTTAGAGAAAGGCATAAATAACCATCTCACCACTGTTCACTAGCCAATCATGAACACCTTAGTGCATATCATAAGATTTTGTGCTCGAGAAAGTGTAGCACATGCACAAAAAGAACATAAGGTGAAGCCTCGGTTATAGTGCTTAATTCTTAAAATCAAAATTGGTGTGTACTATTAGGCTTGATGCCAAACTCACATAACTTAAAATTGGAATGTATATTATGAGGCATAAATACAAGAAACTTACATGATTGCAAGCTTATGATCTAGGAGATGTGGGAGTTATATGATGTAACTCTTTAGGTGATAGTCTCTTTTAAATTCTTTGTGATGAATTTTGTGGACTTTGTGATTGATTGCTATTCACATATCACCTCACATGTATCTTAAGCTTTTACTAGTTGCACACACTACACAAGTTACTCTTTGCTAAACTTGGTACATTATATTGTGTGTGATTTTGTTGTGGCCATTCAAGATTAAAAGTTCCTTGATTTTAATGTAAAATGTGTTTAATGTTTGCGCTTTAAGGACAAATTGATTGAAAATCTTGATTTTGGAAGATCTGGGTTGAATTCAAGTGTTTTTGAAAAAACATTTCGTCTTATACTCATGCATTTTTATTATTATAAAACAATGTGCTTTGAGGAGTTTCTGCATTAAATTGCTCTGTTTTTTTTTTTTCAAAAATTTGATTTTTCCATGCATCATTTATGTTTAGGATTCACATGAATTGTATTGATTTTTTTGTATCCATCTTGCAATTTTGCAGTCATCTCTCTCATTGTTTTCACACATAACATGCATACACTTTACTACATTGGGTACTCAACTTGATTTAAAAATTGATTGATTAATTTTTGAGTTATGTACTTTCTAGTATATGCTATTTTTATGTGTGAATTGTAGAAAATTATTTTCTTAAGAGTTATGATGGATAATCAATGTGCAAATATTTTCTCTACTCATGCAACTGTTTATGGGTCACATAGTACCATGTTTGCATTTTATTGAAAGAGAGAATATTTTTTCTTCATGTGTATCCTCAACTTAGTTTTTTTTTTAAAACTTGGTTTGTGTCTTTTTATTTATCCCCACCTCCTTTATTGTTTTCCCAAAACTGTTTTTCTTAAAACTTGTTTTGTTTTTCCTATTTTTAACCTTTGTGGTTCTTAGGGGGAGTTGTTGCTCTTCATAGGGGGAGTTGTCTCTATTTTCTCTTACTCTGTTGCGTATGTTTTCTGTCTACCTTCTGATTAGGTAGTCTTTGTCAATACGTGACAAAAAGGGGGAGACATAGATGACCTGTTTGTTTTGTTTAGGAGGAGAATATAAAAAACTTTTTGAAGTATCTAACTTAGGGGGAGAGTTTGAATTTACTTTTGTTTTTTATATTCTGTTTCATATTATTGTATATATGTCTTTCTTTCCACACATGTGGTGATGTGTTTGTTGAGTGTTTCAGGAAAGACAGGTGCATTCTGATCGAGACCTTCTACCTCTTCTTGCAACTTCTAGGTTAGGAGTCTTAGATTGGGATTTGTGATGTAATTGGGCATCTTATTCTATTGGGTTGTTCTTGTATTTGAGTATTTCATTTTGGATGAAAGTTTTGTCACGAATTGCCAAAGGGGGAGTTTGTTAGGTTCTAAACATTTAGAATAGTTGGCAAATTGTGAATACAAACTTGTCTAGATATAGATCTTAAAGTCTATAGGTTTTATTAGACAACGCTCAAGGTGATTCAAGTCAAGATTCAAGAACATACAAGCTGCAGGAAGAAGATTTCATAATCTGTCTGGTTCGATCGATCAAAAGACAGGCTCGACCGATCGAAAGTCGTATCTGCAGAATTTTAATTAAGCCCAAACAGCAGTTCAAGCCCATTTAGGATTAGGGTTTCTAATCTACTTCTCCCAGTATATAAAGGAAACCCTAAGCACGTTTTTATGTGGTTTTTCAGAGAGAAAAGAGTGTGCCTCTTTTGTATTTAGGGTTTTGTTCCTAAAAAGCTCTCTTATGTTTTCTACCGGTGCTATTCCTTGAAGATTCTCAAGATCCGGTATTGTAGAAGTTGTTGCCTTCTCTTGTCATCAAAGGTGTTGATGATCTAAACCTTCAAGGGTGGTCTTGGAGTCACAAACAGGAGAGTTTGTGTTGCTAAACCTTTGAGTGGGATCTCAAAGTCACAAACGGGGGTGTTTGTGTTTTGCAAAGGCCAAGGAAAGGAGTCCGTGGATTCGGAGCTTGCACGTGGTCGTGTCAGTAAGTTCTACTGGTTGGTAGCAATAAGAAGTCGAGTGTGGGGGTTTGTAAGTCTTATTGTATGAACTTCGATTCTTTCTAGTGGATTTGCTTTTTACCTTGAGGATAGCTAGGTTAAATCCTCCCCAGGTCTTTTACCGGTTTGGTTTTCCTGGGCGATCATATCACTGTCTTATTTATTTTCCGCTGCTATGCATGATATGATTGTTTGATTGTGATAACCTAGACTTGTTTAATTGGACTAAGTAACAACTTGGCTAATTACCTAGGTTTAATCAATTGTTTAAGGGGTCTAAAAACGTACAGAGATAGATCAAGTAATGAAAAAGGAAGAATTAAAATCAACCGGCCCACTTAAAATCAATAAAAGAAAAAGAAAACAAAAAGACATAATAATGAAGTTGATAGAAAATCTACCGAATCACCATAAAGACAAAAAAGAATATTTACTAAAATTGAAAGATTCTATAGAAATACCTTTTGCTTGTATTAAGTGTAGACAATATGGACACCATGTTACAGAATGTAGAAAAGGAGAAAAAGCTAAGAAAGAAAAGGATAAGAAAGAAAAAACAAAAAAGAAACAAGATGGTGTAGAGATAAAACCAATAACTCTACAAGATTTAATGACAGAAGTAAAATAAGAAATTGAAGAAGATAATTTCACAGAAATAGATGAACAAAATATTGTAGAAATAATAAATTTAAAAGAATTTTCTAAACCCATAATAGAACCACCTTTATTAGAAAAAGATGATGGCAATAGACAGAATTTCTTGAGTTTAATTGACAGAGTAATTTCCCAAAAATGGCATATAGAAATTACTTTAGTAATTAATAAAGAATTCTCTTTAACAGAAATTGCTTTAATAGACTCAGGTGCTGATATGAATTGTATACAAGAAGGATTAATACCCTTAAAGTATTATGAAAAATGATAGGCCAAAAACGTATTGACCCCTTGTGATGAATTAATTGATTAATTAGCCAAGTTTATTAATTAATCAAATTAACATGCAAATGCGTGGTAGCACAAACAAATCACCAATTAAACTAACTGCAGCAAAAATTAAATTGACACGGTGATTTGTTTACAAATGGGGAAAACCATCACGGCAAAAAACCCATCGGGTGATTTTAAGGTCACCACTCCCGAAATTCCACTATTATCACAACAAGCGATTACAAGTATGGGAATCTTAGTACCTTATACCAACTTATAGTTGAACCCGGCCTTACCCCAATACCCAATTGGACTTGTTCTGTAGTGACAATTTCTCATTTTGATGCACGGCTCCCAATACTTGACCAACCAATTGCGCGGATCCCAGTACGCCACTTCAATCACCAACTAGAGAAGGTTATTGGTTACAAAGTTCTTCAGTTTATCTCAACGATGAAGATCAAGAAGATGCTTGGTCACAAAACCCTACGGTGCACAAACACAGCAACTTTTTCACAAGAATGATGAACTAGGGCAAAACTGTGTCTCTGGTCACAAATTGCTTGAACAAGCTTTTCTTAACACTTGTGCAACTTGTGTCCTCTTTTACGGCCCTTAAATTAATCTTTTTATATGTCTAGGGTTGTGAGAAAAGAAAACTCAAACACATAATCATGGATTAGAGTCAAAATAGAACTGAAATTCTGTTTTTCATAAACCTCAACAGATGCCTATCTGTCGAGCTACTATTGAGTAGTTGTCGAGCCATGAGGCTAGAACAGCTCTTCAAGCTCGATAGATGACTAGTTGTCGAGCTTTAATGACAGACACTTTTCAGACTTGAATCTTGGACAGACTTGCATGGCTTCAACACTTGATCTTAAAACACAGTTTTTTGAAGTATTAAACACATCCTAAATCTACCCAAATACAAGTAAAGTACGTTTTGTCAAAGGATTAGCCAATTACATAAAATAATGACATATGTTCCTAACAAGTGAATCACGTATGTCCTAACAAAAAGTCATCTGAAAGATTAACTCAAGCTAATGGTGAAAATCTCATAATTAATTACAAAATACCAAATGTTCATATATGCCATGATGGAATACGTTTTGAAACAGTTTTTGTTTCAATTAAGAAACTTCCTTTTAAAATGATTTTAGGAACTCCTTTTAAGGCTTTGATTTACCTCTTTTTAGTGACAGATGAAGGAATTAAAACTAATGTGTTGGGAAAAGATATATTATTTAGGTTCATAGAAAATCATTCTTCCAAAAAGGTCACTATTCTAAAAGATACTAATAAAGAAAGAAACTATAGAACTGAAAGAAGTTTGTCATCTTTAAAGACAGAGATATCACTAGATGACCAATTGACAGAAAATAACAAAAAGAAATTCAAACAGGATAAAGAGACAGAGATTTGTTCCCCCATTGCTTTTTTACATAAGCACTGACATATAATCCAAACACCTTGTGAAAAAGAATTTAGGAGAAAAAACAAAGACAAAAAAGATGGAACTATGCTTATAAGTTCTTCTAGTCAATATGCATGGACTGACAGTATGATAGAAGTACCAAACAAAATTATAAAAAATGACATATTTACACTTTTTATAGTATCCTCAAATACTCATATAATAGAAGATTTAATAAAAGTAGCCTTGACAAATTCTCCTTTATTGATCATGATAGAAAACATTAATTGTGGTAATTTCTTGAACAAAGACAGATTTAATTTCTTCAGAGGAAAAGTTAATCATAAGCCTTTGACAGATTTTCCCCAGACCATTACAGTAGTTGATAAAAGAATTTATGGAGAAACTTTATTTCACATATTCGCACAGAATTAGATATATAGTAATACATACATGAATAGAATCATACTAGATTTGAAAAATCTTTTGAATTTCACTCACTTTGACAGACTTCATCATGACTGCTCTAATACCACTACAACTTAGCAAAAGCACAAAGGTGTACAGAAAAAAGTTTGCTTTAATATATATACTTTAAATTTTAAAAATGATTTTCTTATAAAACATTTTAAAATGACTTTACAAAAGGACATTGAAAGAAAAGTTTTTTAAATAAATTTTACAGAAGCTTTGCAAGAAAATATTTATTTTCAAAATCATATTTCAAGACATAATCCTTTTCCCAAAACCCATTTGTAGACTACTATGAGTAAAAGAACCTCTCAGGCAGACATGAAAGGAAAGGGCAAGGCACTAGCGGTGCAACCCAAACAATTCCGAAAGCCTTCAGTAAGGATTTCACATAGGCATGAAGGCATCTCGATAGAGACAATATCCCTTCAAGATACGTTGCTTGCAGAGGCAATGTATTCATGTGGTGAAAAAGGTGAAATTCTGCAAGAAGTGCTTCGTGCTGACCTCATTTTTCAAAACAGAGAATTTACAGGCCTTCCTCTTCATATTAAACTACTTCTTGATAATTTACAGGCAGCCTTTACCCTCAGATAGAAACCTTTATTCCAAAAGACCCTTAAGGATTTGGAATTACATCTTGTTAGCACCAGTGCATTCATTGAAGCATCTGGTTGTCAACTCCCTGGCAAGGAGGATGGAGATTCAAGCTCCCTAATGACAGAATCACAGTCTCTAAAAAGCTATCTTATGGGAACAAGCTTTTCAAAGCTCCACCCTAAGATTCAGCAAAAACGAGACTTGCCATTAGAACTTTACCTCCTGAGATCCAACAGAATATACTAACCCATAAAGCCATAACAAGTTCTTATGACAGATGGATGAATCTTTTCAAAGTATTAGTCTTTACAGCATTTATCAGAACAGAAGACATGACAAATGACATATGGCTATCTCATAAAGCCACATGGTATGAAAGTTTTGGAGAAGCAGACAGAGTTTATGAAGCAACAGGGATTACTTATCAATACGGAGACAGAAGATCCAGTAATTCGTGATCATTTATGGTTATCTGAAATGCTAGAAGCAAGGTTTATCAGCAAATTAATCATAACTTCTAAAATTCAGATTAGTTTATTTCCCAAAATCATCCTAGAAGTCGCCGCACAGATTGGAGGACTTAATTATATGAGGATTACTATATGGAGTACTCTTCCAGCTTGGGACAATAGCTATTATATGGAAGTTTGGCCAACACACATTCTAGTCCTTATCCATGATTGGGGATGTATCCCTGAATACAATTGGTATACAGGAGATACTTATTTATCACTTGATGATCCAGATGCTCTGGCTCAAGAATGGTCTAATTTCATAAGTAACAAGATTTATGAAATTCAGAAAGAATTAGATAGAGGCTTCCACTTATATAGCTACACTAATAGAATAGCCATATATGGTCCAAGACCTTCAGCAAGGAGGCTTTTTGGAAGAAGAAGGATTGCTAAGGATCCTAGACTAATGACAGCAAAGGATCATGTCCCTATTTATCTTCCTATTTCATACTACGTTCTATGTAGTAATTATGGAGTAGTTCATGAGCATGAGCAGTATGAGGATAACTCTAATCCGCTAGATTATGATAACTATGTGGATATAGGTTAGATGTTCCAAGAAAGACAGAATGCTCTCCCGAACAGACAGTAGTGACAGATTACTATTCATCAGCGATAAACCACTATTCACTACGATAGATCACTATTCACTAGCATGGGTAAATAGTTTCTAGACAGATCCAAAATAGTCCAGACAAATACAAGCAGATTTTTCACTACTGTTTACTAGCATATGGACAGATTCTCAATCAGATTCCCAGATAGACAGAACACTATTCACTTGCACGTGCCTGATAGTCTCCTAGACAGATTTGACAAAAGCTACTACAAGTTTCCATTGACAGTTTAACTTGAGTTAACTTTACCTACTTAGGTAAATTTACCATGGTTCACTGCATCTATAAAAGAGATGGACTACGCAGACAGAAAACAAGTCTAAAAATGCCTTGAAAGCTTCTAAAGTTCCAAGTTTTAGAAAAACTTTGTAATAGCCTTCCCTCTCCCTCAAAAAGACTTCCCCTCTTGTAATCTTGTAACTCTTCAGGTAGTGTTTTATTTTCACGCTTGTATCAGACAGTTGTTTTCAAGTTTTATCAAAGACAGAAGTTTTTATTCAAGTAAGATTTTATTTGTTTCAGTTTTCATATTCCATACTCCATTTTAACTTATTTTGTATATATCTATTTTGCTATTTTCTTCTTTATCATCTATTTTATCATTGTTTATGCTTCCATATTACTGCTGCGCTCTCTCCTAGGTAGTCATTGGTATCAGAGCCATGGATGGTAGATGTATGAGTTTTATTTCTTTGCAATTAAGAAGTTACTAGGAATTTTATTACTGCATAGCCACTACTTGCTCCTTGTTAGCGTTGGTCAGCCTTAAGACTCGTTGGCAAACCATAGTTTTGCGTTGGTCAACCCCTTTTTGTTAGTCGACGGACAGGCATGTGTTTGGGTGGTCCCGCAATGGAGTTTCTCGAGGAGGTGGTCCCGATAACAAGGAAACTAGTGGTTAGTAATAGTTCCACCAATAATTATTAATTGCTTAGAAATAGAATAAATACGTTTATCAACTCATCATCTGTTTGCTTGTTCACATTTAGGTTAGGCACACACTAATTAGAAACATGAACTATGATGATATAGATTATGATGAAGGTTATAGCATGAGAGATATAGACAATAGTTGGTTAAATGGTGATATGGATTATGAAACTGGTTCTGACTCTGACAGTGATATGGATAATTATAATAATAATTACAACTATAATAATACAAATAATTGGTGTACATACATAGGGGATAAAATCAACAGATAGACTGATAGACACAATAATAGTTTCTTTGATAGGATTAACAAAAAATTGGAATCTTTAGAAGCTATTGAAAGATTCACCACTGTAGAAAGAAAAAATGATAAAGATAATAGAATAGACAGTTTTTTGGAACTTTATGAAAAAATTAAAGCTTTAAATTCAGAACAAGAGAGAAACTTTGAACCCTATCAAAGATCATCTTTAGTGACAGATAATTGGCATGATAGAAAAAATAGTAGTTTAGTAAGCACTGACATATTCATAAATAGTAGTAGAAAAGATGATAGAGGACTAAAAGTAACTGAAAGACCTATAGTTATAACATATAAAGATAACAATGAAAGAAAAGATAATAGTCAAGAAGTGCAAAAGATAATAGATGTAGTGAAAGTAAGAAGTTCAATAGAAAGACAAGAAAATAATAATAGGGAAGATGACATAATAGAAACAATACATAAGAATCCTAGTGCTATAATACAAAAGAAGATAGATATAATTGATGAAGAAAAAGAAAGAAGGATAGAAAGACAAAAAAAGTAATAGTATTCTTACCAACTCATCCATAACACTACGTAAAGAGTTAGATATAGGAAAAGACATAGTAAAAGAAAGAAACATGATAAAGAAAGAGAAAAGATGATAGTCTAGTCAATAAAGAAAGGACAAATAATAGTCCTAGGAATAATGATAGTTCCAAAAAGAGTAATAGTTTTAAAGAAGAAATTGACAAGAGACTAAAATCAATTGAAAGAACTGTGGACTATACTTGAGACAACAGTTTAGTAAAATTGGCTAAAAAGATAGAAATTTTAAATTCACCAATAGAGATAAAAGAAATGGAAAATGACATAATAGTTTTGGAAATCACTGAGTTATTAGATAATGAGAAACCTGACAGACATATTAGAAATATTATTTGTCATAAATGTAAAGAATATGAGCATACTAAAAAACAATGTGACAGACATAATAAAAACATAAAATGAATAAGTAAATTAGAATTTGAGAAAGACATAATAAATGAATTGATGGAAATATTTAATGTTAAGCAAAAAGAAATAGACCAAATAATGAAAAAGGGAGAAGAAAAATCAACCAACCCACTTAAAATTAATAAAAAGAAAAGGAAACAAAAAGATATAATAATGAAATTGATAGAAAATCTACCCAATCACCATAAAGACAAAAAAGACTATTTGCTAAAATTGAAAGATTCTATAGAAATACCTATTGCTTGTATTAGGTGTAGGAAATATGGACACCATGTTACGGATTGTACAAAAGAAGAAAAAGACAAGAAAGAAAAGATAAAAATGAAAATAAAACAAGATGATGTAGAGATAAAACTAGTAACTCTACAAGACTTAATGACAGAAGCAAAAATGGTAAAACAAGAAATTAAAGAAGATAATTCCAAACACATAGATGAACAAAATATTGTAGAAATAATACATTTAAAAGAATTCACTAAACCCATGATTGACCCACCTTTATTAGAAAAAGATGATGGCGATAGACAGAAATTCTTGAGTTTAATTAATAGAGTAATTTTCCAAAAATGGCATATAGAAATTACTTTAGTAATTAATAAAGAATTCTCTTTGACATAAATTGCTTTAATAAACTTAGGTGCTGATATGAATTGTATACAAGAAGGATTAATACCCTTAAAGTATTATGAAAAATCATCTAAAAGATTAACTCAGGCTAATGGTGAAAATCTCATAATTAATTACAAAATACCAAATGTTCATATATGCAATGATGGAGTATGTTTTGAAACTGTTTTCATTTTAATCAAAGACCTTTCTTCTAGGATTATTTTAGGAAATCCCTTTATGGCCTTACTTTATCCCTTCATAACAACAGCCGAAGGAATTAAAACTAATGTGTTAGGAAAAGATATATTTTTTAAATTCATTTTACCACCCATCCCAAAAGAAATCTATTCACTAGATAATATTTCCATAATAAAAGAAATTGATAAAGAAAGAATTTACAAGAAAAACAGACATTTATTATCCTTAAAGTCAGAAATAATATATGAAAGAATTGTTGATCAATTGACAGATCCCATATTAAATCATAAAATAGAAGTATTCAGACAACAAATTGAGATAGAAATTTGTTCTAATCTCCCTACTACTTTTTGGCATAGACATCGACATATAGTACAATTACCATATGAAAAAGACTTTAATGAAAGACAGATACCTACTAAGGCTAGACCAATACAAATGAATAATGAATTATTAGAACACTGTAAAAAAGAAATTAAAGATTTTCTAAATAAAGGCTTAATTAGGAAAAGTAAGTCCCCTTGGAGTTGTGCTGCTTTTTATGTTAATAAACAGGCAGAACTGGAATGAGGAGTTCCAAGATTAGTTATAAATTATAAACCTCTAAATAAGGTACTACAATGGATAAGATATCCTATTCCTAATAAGAAAGATTTACTTGACAAACTTCATGAAGCAACCATATTTTCTAAGTTTGATATGAAAAGTGGATTTTGGCAGATACAGATAGATGAGAAGGATAGATATAAAACTGCTTTTACAATTCCTTTTGGTCATTATGAGTGGAATGTCATGCCTTTTGGTTTAAAAAATGCACCTAGTGAATTTCAAAATATAATGAATGATATATTTACACCTTTTACAGACTTTTCAATTGTTTATATAGATGATGTTTTAATTTTTTCCAAAACAATTAATGACCATTGGAAACATTTAGATATATTTGTTAAAGTAATTAAACATAATGGATTAGTTGTATCAGCTACTAAGATAAATTTGTTCAAAGATAAAATCCGATTTTTAGGCCATAATATTTACAGGGGAACTTTAAGCCCCATTGACAGAGCTATTCAATTTGCAGATGAATTCCCAAATGAAATAAAAGATAACAATCAATTACAAAGATTTCTTGGCAGTCTAAATTATGTTTCAGACTATTTTCAAGGATTAAGAAAGATATGTAGACCTTTATAAAAAAGACTAGAGAAAAATCCTCATTCATGGACAAAAAAACATACTATGATAGTTAGACAGATAAAAAAATATGTTAAGCAACTTCCTTGTATTGTTATTCCTTCCCTTCCTCCAATACTTTTAAAATCGTTGAGACAGATGCTTCTGACATAGGCTATGGTGGAATTCTAAAACAAGTAGCAAAAAATGATAATAGGGAACAGATTGTGAGATTCCATTCTGGCTCTTAGACAGCTACCTAGCAAAATTACAGCACTATTAAGAAAGAAATTTTATCTATTATATTATGTGTTTCAAAATTCCAAAATGACCTTTTTAATCAAAAGTTTTTAATCAAAGTTGATTGTAAAAGTGCTAAGGAAGTTTTACAAAAAGATGTTCAAAATCTTGTTTCCAAACAAAGTTTTGCAAGATGGCAGGCTATTTTAAGTGTTTTTGACATTGATATTGAATATATTAAAGGATAATCTAATTCTATTCTTGATTTCTTAACTCGTGAATTTCTACAGGGAAGATGAGCTCCCCTACAGATAAGAACAATTCCCCAAAACCCAGAACCAGATAGTCTTATGCTGCTCCATCGATCCCTCCTCCCCCTAGCAGATTTCTCCCTTGTCCTTCCTTCAACTCACCGAGTTTCTCTTTAAACAGACCCTAAGAAAGACCCTCATTACCCTGCAGTCTGAACCCTTTCCAACCACTTTCCCTAAGCTCCACTCCAACAACTAAACAGTCTTATGCCACACCCTCAACTCCTCCTCCTTTAAAAACACCATTTAACATAGTTGCATCTTCTTTCCCCCTTTAACTTCTCCCTCTCCCTCTAACCAATCAAAGGACAGACCCTCTACCTCTCAAACCCAAGCCCAAGCCCCAAAAGAAGATCATAGTGTTGAACTCCCGAAAGATTCCTAGAATTTTATTTTATGGATTGAAAGAGAATACCAGCACATAATAGATACCCTTTCACTAGTCAGTCAGTTTTTATTCCCAAGATGGAAACATCCTAAGACAGAAACATTAAAGACCCAGACATTTTATGAGTTTATTTTAGTTGGCATAGACTCAATCGTAGTTACACATATGCCTTGCTCCCAAGACCCAAACAGAGTTGGTTACTCTAAAGTAGTCATAAAATAGATTCTCACCCCCTCCCAATGGAGGGCACAACCCTGGATCACTAGGAACTTTTCCCAAACCTTTGAGCCTCAGTTTTATAATTATTATGGCTATATGGAAGCGTGGGACAGATTCCTTTTATTACAAAACAATATTTACAGACATACTTGGTTTTTCTGATTTGATATGTATAGAAAGAAAGACATGATGATACCAAGATGGTTCATTGACTGGTGGAATTCTTATGGTCTTGAAGCTATGATTCTCCCTTCTGATCTCCTTAAAGCCTATGAAATTTTCAAGAAAAAACTGAACATACCGCATCTTAAAGATTTCCCACATCTTTTGCAGTTCTTTTACAGGTTTCCAAATCTCCCATGGATCATCAGATGGGAATACAAGATAGAAAAGCATCCCCAGTATCCTTTTCCTATGCTTACTAGAAAGTTTAAATCAAAATGGTGGAATAAGTTTAATTTTGATCATATTTGCCAAGAATTATAGAAAAATACCTCTTCCTCCCAGACAGAAAATTATAATTTCCTTCTAGAAAAGAGTCAAGTCCACTACCTGCTTACCTTTGTCTTAGACAGAAGACAGCTTAAAAAGCAACTGCTTGAAGCTGCATCACAGATATCAGATGATGAAAATGACACAGTAATGGAATCCTCCTCTCCAAAGTACAGGACTCACCTAGAAGCATTCCAAGATTCTCAAGACCCTTATGACATATGACAGATAAGACAAAATGATAGACCCTTTAATGATAGATCACAAGCACGTAGGACAGAAAGATCCAGAAAGATATTTTGAGAGAATATTATGTGCCCTTCCAAACAAATCCAAGACAGTCCAGATAGATAAAGACAAATGAGCCACTACTGTTCACTTGCAGGTGATAGAAAGTATCCTGACAGATTTCGATTATCAGAATATATGGTTCCTACCTATAGTTTAACTTGAGTTAACTTTACCTACTCAGGTTAATTTACAATGGTTCACTAATCTATAAAAGCGACGGATTACGCAGACAGAAGACAAGCTTCTAAAGTTCCAAGTTTTATAAAAACTTTGTAATAGCCTTCCCTCTCCCCAAGAAAGACTTCCCCACTTGTAATCTTGTAACTCTTCCCTTAGACAAAACCTTGTAACCTTTTAGTTTCTAAGGCAGTTTTATTTTGTAATCTTGTAACTCTTCAGACAGTGTTTTATTTTCAAGCTTGTATCAGATAGTTATTTTCAAGTTTTATCAAAGACAGAAGTTTTTATTCAAGTAAGAGTTTATTTGTTTCAGTTTTCATATTCCATACTCCATTTTAACTTATTTTGTATATATCTATTTTGATATTTTCTTCTTTATCATCTATTTTATCATTGTTTATGCTTCCATATTACTGCTGTGCTCTCTCTTGGGTAGTCATTGGTATTAGAGTGGGGACTTTGGCTCCCTTGTGCAGAAATCTCACTTCCCATACGAGGGTAAAGGAGGGCTCTTCGCCGTACGGCGTGCGGGGGTGCAGGTAGCGTAAGTCTACAAGGTGGCTCCCTGGCCCTAATCCAAACGCATGCAACTCTGGTAGGTATTGCTCAAGTAATAGCCCTGGGTAGTCATTGATATCATTCACCCTAAGGCCGGTATGCCTCCCGTTACTGTCATTCACGGAAAGTACTCAAGCCCAGGTTTTTGGACATTGCACTTAGCCTGAAATATAGGGACTTGAGTAGTACCTACTAGAGTTGCATGCATTTGGATTAGAGCTAGGGAGTTGCCTCACGAACTTACGCTACCTGCACCCCCGCATGTCGTACGGTGGAAAGCCCTCCTTTACCCTCGTATGGGAAGTGAGAGTTCCGTACAAGGGAGCCAAAGTTCCCGTTCTGATACCAATGACTACTAGGTACCAATGACTACACAGGAGAGAGCATAGCAGTAATATGGAACCATAAACAATGATAAAATAGATGATAAAGAAGAAAATAGCAAAATAGATATATACAAAATAAGTTAAAATGGAGTATGGAATATGAAAAATGAAACAAATAAAATCTTACTTGAATAAAAACTTCTGTCCTTGATAAAA
This sequence comes from Quercus robur, assembly GCF_932294415.1. Taxonomy (NCBI): domain Eukaryota; kingdom Viridiplantae; phylum Streptophyta; class Magnoliopsida; order Fagales; family Fagaceae; genus Quercus; species Quercus robur. The sequence goes on from NC_065543.1 coordinate 29,730,981, forward strand.
CTTGAAAACAACTGTCTGATACAAGCTTGAAAATAAAACACTTTTTGAAGAGTTACAAATTTACAAAATAAAAATGTTTTAGAAACTAAAAGGTTACAAGGTTCTGTCCGAGGGAAGAGTTACAAGAGGGGAAGTCTTTCTAGGGGAGAGGGAAGGCTATTACAAAGTTTTTCTAAAACTTGGAACTTTAGAAGCTTGTATCCTGTCTCCGTAGTCCGTCCCTTTTATAAATGCAATAAACCATGGTAAATTAATCTGAGTAGATAAAGTTAACTCAAGTTAAACTGTCGGTAAAAACTTGTAGTAGCTTTTGTCAAATCTGTCTACGAGACTATCAAACGCGTGTAGGTGAATAGTGTTCTATCTGTCTGAGAATTTGCCTGCATGCTAGTAAACAGTAGTGAAAAATCTGCCTGTATTTGTCTGGACTATCTTGAATTTGTCTCAAAGCCAATCACGCATGTTGACAAATAGTAATTTGTCGTTAGTGAATAGTGATCTATCGCCAGTGAATAGTGATCTGATCTATCTATTTTGTTACTCATGGATTCTCCATGGAGTTTCTGGAAGCTATTAACACATGTTGTTTGATAGGCCAAAAATGAATTGACCCCTTGTGATTAATTAATTGATTAATTAGCCAAGTTTATTAATTAATCAAATTAACATGCAAAGCGCGTGGTAGCACAAACAAATCACCAATTAAACTAAAGTATGCAGCGAAAAATAAATTGATACGCTGATTTGTTTACAAATGGGGAAAACCTATATGGCAAAAACTCCACCGAGTGATTTTAAGGTCACCACTCCTGAGAATCCACTATTATAAAAAAAAAGTGGTTACAAGTAAAGGTATCCCAGTATCTTATACCAACCTACAGTTGAACCCTTACCCCAATACTCAATTGGACTTGTTCTGTAGTGACAATCTCTCCTTTTAATGCACAGCTCCTAGTACGTGACTAACCAATTGCACGAATCCCAGTACGTGACTTCAATCACCAACTAGAAAAGGTTGTTGGTTGTAAAGTTCTTCAGTTCATCCAGACAATGATGATCAAGAAGATGCTTGGTCAAAAAACCCTACGGTGTACAAACACAGCAACTTATTCACAAGAACGATGAACTAGGGCAAATTCTGTCTTCGATCACAATTTGCTTGAACAAACTTTGCTCAGCACTTGTGCAACTTGTTCCACCTTTAATGGCCCTTAAAAAAATCTTTTTATATATCTAGGGTTGTGAGAAAAGAAACCCCAAATATATTATCATGGATTAGAGTCAAAACAGAACTGAAAATCTATTTTTCTTAAACCTTGACAGATATCCTATCTGTTAAGCTGCTATTGAGCCACGGGGCTGGAACAGCTCTTCAAGCTCGATAGATGGCTAGCTGTCGAGTTAGCTGTCAAGCTTTAATGAACTTGCACTTTTCAGCTTGAATCTTGGACAGACTTGCATGGCTTTAACATTTGATCTTGAAACAAGGTTTCTTGAAGTATTAAACACATCATATATCTATCCAAATACAAGTAAAGTGCGTTTTGTCAAAAGATTAGCCAATTACATAAAATAGTGACATATGTTCCTAACAAGTGAATCACATATGTCCTAACATTGTTGAATAGTGATCTGTCATGCTAATGAATAGTAATATGTTTGAATGTGAATAATAATCTGTCTAGATCTTTTGGACATTCTGCAAATCACTACTTGAAGGGATATTATCTCTATTGAGATGCCTTCATGCTCTGTTTGAAATCTTCATTGAGGATTTCTATTTTGGCAAAATGTGGTTTGTTATTAGCCTTAGAATGGCTATCTTGCTTGCCAAGTAATTGACTGTAAATTTTAAAATTAACAAGTAGTGCAAGTACACCTTAGATGAAGGCCTTCATGCATCTGTCAAACAAATTCCTTCCTGCTTCTGTAGGAAAAATTTAGGTAGTATAGTTTCAAATGCTATAGAGGGAGTTTAATCAAAGGGATTTCAAAAGTCTTTCTATTTCTGAGAGGGACATAAGATTGTGAAAAATCTTTTTGAAAACAAACTTTAAATAAATTTTTTTGAAAAGAGATAATACGTATATACATATGCTTAAGTTTTACTGGGTAGAGTAGTATCATCTACCTTTGGATTAGTAGTAATCTCGTTTGTAGTAATCCCGTCATTGTCTGCTACTGGCTCATCAGAATTTATGTCCTTAAATATGTATATACATAACCTTAGGGATTGGAGGTAGGATGAACTTAAAATTTACTTCCGTTTCCAAAATATTAGCACATATTCCATTGTTTGTCGTGGAAAAAGGATAAAGTAAAGCCAAAAAAGGATTCCCTAGAATAACTTTAGAGGACAACTTGTCTGTTAAAAAGAAAGGTGTTCTGAAATTGATTCCATTATTATGTATATATGCCTTATTTAATTTATTACTTATTTTAAGTCTATCACCATTGGCCTGGGTTAATCTGTCTGTTGTTGATTCATAATATTTGGAAGGTATTAATCCTTCTTGAATGCAATTCATATCAACACCAAAATCAACAAGTGCAACAATTGTTAACGGGAATTCTCTATGACCAAAGTTATTTCAGTATACCATTTCTGGAATACCATTCTATCAATGATATTTAAAAATTCGTCTTTATATTCTTCTTTATGAAAGCTTTTATGCGTATAATTATTTTTGTCAAGAAGAGAGGAGTCTGTCAAGGATTCATTGCCATATCTAATTCTATCCTTTACACTAACTACTTGTGTGATTATCTGATCAATCATGTCCTTTAAAATGAAATTTTCTGATTTTAATTCTTTTAATTATTTTCTTAGATTATTGACATCTATCTGTAAATTTGTTATTGTTACAGGTTTATTGGGTTTGAATCTATCAGTAATTTTTGCAAAATTATAGGTTGACTTATAATCTTTCAAATCTATTTCGGGCCTGTCAGTTTGAGCTAGAGATTCTTTTAATTTAGATAAACTAGTGTTCAACCCGCGCAATGCGCGGGATCATTTGAAATCTCATAAGTAGAAGAGAAATTATTATCGCTATACATTATAAAGACTCCTAGTCATCACAACCCAAGAGAAAAAAAATGAAAAAATGAAAAATGAAAAATTGTAACATTCAATTTCAATTTTGCTAGCAGCAAAACAGTGCCTACTCACCAAAAACGACTCTACACAGCATTTTTTACATATACAATAATCTAATGAGCTTATGTAGATAGCCGAACACACATAACTTAAAATAATGGTCAGCTTAGCAGGTAAATCTACTTTGTATTCAAATCTCAACATATCATACTTCTCACTCTATTTATTTTAATCATTTGATCATGCTGTTAAAACTGACAACAAATCAAGTGTCAAAGTGAAAATATAATAAAATTGTACAATAGAAATACAACTTCACATTTTGAACTTTGGTAGTATTTACTTAGGAGCCTAACAAATTACATTGAAATAAAACAGACATGCCTTTTCACTATACAACTAACCCAACCCAAAAGCTTAAATCAAAACTAACTTATATTTCTTAGTTCATAACCAAATCAAAGGAAAAAAAAAATTTGTAACATTCAATTTCAATTGAAGTAAATGCTGCTTGTGGAGGTAATAGACTCCCTTGAGATTCTAAAATGGCAGATTTTAATTGAATCAGCGCAGGTGAAACAAACTGGGCACCATCAACTGGTGTTGAAGACCCGGATGGATGCATTTTGTTAGCAGCAAAACTGTACCTATTCACATTTTGTCAGCATCATTTACATACACTTTCATAATGTTTTCCTTTATTTTAACTCAATAAGAAACTTTGGAAGTGTACTACCTTACATATGCCTAAAGCAAATTTGAGAAAAGCCAAGCTGGATGGATATTCTGTAAATCTCTAAAGCTACTATCTTTCAAGTTGAAAACATGAGTTTCATTTTGATCATTGAAGAAAATGCAATTACTTTTATACTCAGTAAACTTTTCAGCAAAAATCGATAAACAACAATCATTACCATCCTCCTTTCTTTATTAAAGTATCTATCTACAGCATAGGTCAATATAGCTGGTGCTTTTCTTCATTCACCTTTCTTAATCTATGATCAATATATAGTAGGAGCTTTAACATAAATATACACTCACATATCAGAAGCTTGCGTTTGAACCAAAAGAAAATACTTAAAAAGCACTAATACAGATTAATATGAAAAAGAAAATTCTCCATCTTTTCATTGTGATCACTAACACCTATCGGCTTTTAAATATGGTTCAATGTTCTTTGATAAGTATCTATTTCAATTTTTCTTTCACCATTGGAGGAAAAAATGGAGCCAACTTCAATGATGAATTGAATAAATTTTATCATATTAATAAGGAATTGAAAAGAGTAGGAGTCAAAAGGATAAGAATGATAGTAAGGCTGTCATAACCTGTCAGTTTTATCCAGCAATGTTTCTTGAGAACACCTGGTGAATGTTACAAATCTAAATTTTATCGAAATAACAGGATAAGAAAGTTTGTTAAAATTACCAATTTTTCAAATTTTAAACAGTTTAAAATTGAAACATATGTATATTGGAGATTTAATATGATTATTCGTAAAGGAAATATAGCAGTCATAGTAACTTAACAGTACGTTCAGTTTACTCTTCTAAAGAAACTAAAAAAAATTAACAATATAATGTAATACATAAAGACTCATAGAGTAAGGTAGTATATACATTAGAGTTCATATTTTTTTTTCTTTGATGCATTTTGTTTAGTACCCTTTTGACGTTTTTGAAGCAAATTTTAGATTATACACACATCCAAGTTATGGAATTCATGAAGCTTTTCACCCATAATTATGTAATCTTCTATTCATACAATAAATGAATAAAATTAAAGCATCTATAAGCACTCAATCCAAAACACAAAGACATACACAATAAAAACAAATAAATTAAGAAAATAAACAAATCTAACCACAACAACATTTAAGAAAACTTGTCCATAAATTAAGTTTATCAGCCTGAGAAAATTAAAAGAAACAAAGTCTAATAGAACAATTTTGAAATATATGAGAAATTATTATTAAGCAAAAGGAAAGCGTAAGATGCTCCAAAAAAAATAAAACAAAAACAAAATAAGCATTCTAGTAAATCAGAGATATATACCAATAAAAAAATAATAGTTAAATTAAATATCAAGAAGAAAAACAACAAAGGCAAAGCTTCTTCTATTGTTACCTCCAAATCATGTCACTCCCAAAAAAAAAAAAAAAAAAAACTTTGATTTAGTAATCCTTTAGCATGCAACCATCGACAAAACATAATCAATTCAAGAAACTAAACAAAACAGAGCTCAAGAAATTGGGAAAAAAAAAAGAAGGAAATTAGGGAAAAAGGTAGCCAAACCTTAAATCTTGATTCAGTAATGCAGCAAAACAATATTTACTCATCAATATAAAATCAGCCCACTACCTTCTTTTTATCTTTTCATTGAGTTGCAAAGCAAAATTTTAAATAAAAACTAACACCAAAGGCTGGATGCATGCACATATGAAAAATTATGTGAACATGAAATACTTTATGAATCATATACTTATTCAGAGCAACCCAAACAACAAAACCTACAAACATTGAAAAAAATTAAATGCTAAGAAATCAACCATTATTGAACGACGAACATATTTTTTCCTACACATATTCAAGGACTAAACCCCATGATGCCACTCCCAAAAAAAAAAGGATTACAATAAATCAAAAAGAAAGCATCAAAATAAAGTGTATAACACATCAAGTAACAAAATGCTGACCTTGGATATAGGTGCAGAAAAGAAGCGAAAGAGAATGGGTGTCAAATTAACAATTGGAAGGAGGGAGAGGTTTTATTTGGCCGTTTTTTCTTTTACCAACTACCTATCCCTATGAATGCAAAACAAATAATGACTAAGATTGTCTCTGATGACATTGTGCACCTTTGTTTAGTATTACCTATAATTTTCAATTTCAAAGAAGGTAGTAAATAATCAAAGAATATAATAATTCCAATTTGGAAAAGATTATAATATTAATAAAGTAGGAAAAGCTAAAATTATAATTTGAGGCCAAAACATTGAAAGAGACAGAATAAGCATCCGGATTTTAATTCAAATTTGAATAACAAAAACAGCAGTAAAGATGTAAATTAAGTAGAAGAGAAAATTGGCTAAAGAAATCAATTTGTAAAGACAGAAGCTGGCTAAAACATGCAAATCAAAGCCAATTGAAACAGGAATAGAGTAAATGAACAAAATGATTTATAATTGTATTTGAAATTTTAGATATCAAAGAAGGAATGGGTTTTTCATTTTCTGGTAGAGAAAACAGTAAAAAGAGAGGAGAGGCAGCAATTCAAAGAGCTTGAAAAGTCATTAATTAAACAAACGAATGTTTAGAAGCACCGAGATTAAAAAAGTGATAGGGATCTATATAGGATGCATTTGTGATTTGGTTCTGTCAAGTTTGAAAAGCTTTCACTATTATGCATTTCTGAATGCAGATCATGCCGTAAGAATTAATATTCACAACAAAACATCTAAAGAAAGAGAATGAACATTTGTATTTAAGTTCATATCCGAACACATAAAATTGATATGTACCTTTCGTCGGTCTGTTGTTAGTTTCGATTATGTTAGTCATGGAGTTGCACCGAACTCTATCTCTGTATCTCAAATCCCTAAATTGACAACAAACCTAAAGAAGACAATAGAGTAAGAGATTAAACCAATTCTAACCCGTCTATTTACATAAATTAAACAAAACTACTCCTAACCAAAAAACATAAATCATAACCAATCTAACCAAAATACCTGAATCATAAATAATGCCCAAATGGATCTCTCAAAAAAAACCCCACTGTCTAAAATTAAAAATAGAACATATGGGCTTTGTGTGTGTATATATATATATATATATATATTAATTTTTTTATTAAAAATGGTTTAAGCAAAATAAACAAAAGGCTTGCAACTAAAAAAACCTAGCAATACAGAGAGGGAAGGAGAAAGTGCCCGATCGAAAGTTCAGATTCACCCACAGTTCCACCTCTCCGGCGCAAATCCATATACACATAGATTAGAATAGCATGTTTCAAACCAACAAGCATACAAAGAAAGAAAATCCAGAAGGAAATGGGAAAAAGAAAGAAGAGAAACCTTTAATCGCACAATTCTTCGCTGGATTGCAGTTTCTAATTTTTTTTTTCTTCCGTTTCTCTGCATCACAATATGGCTTGATTGTCTAAGTCTAGCATGGGATGACGATGGCCGGCTGTACGAATCTTCACTGGATCGCAAGTTTTTCCCTTCCTTTGTGTCGCAGTATCGGTAGGCGTTTTCTTTTAGAGAGAGAAAATGTCCAGCGGAGTCTGATGACAAAAGATGGCTAGGGTTTTTTTTAATTGCAACGTGTTTTTTATTTTATTTTGGTTTTTTTTTTTAATATACCAAAAAAACAGTCAAATGGTGTTGTAGCTTTTAAAACATTATAATGTATCACTTTTTAAAGTGAAACGTGTCTGAATTTTAGATGGGCAGTTATCCTATTTGTCAGCACAGCCTTAATTATAGGAATCCACTTTCTCTCAGCTTCTGCTATTATATATAGTATATGATAATCTTTTTTGGATTGTAAATCTGGAAGTCTGTCTATTAAGTCCATTATTATATCTTCTTGTTTTGTTAAAACACTTATTTTTAGTTTTCTTTTACAATAACAATTATAAGGATTATTGCAATTGCATAATTTAACTTTTCAATTATCTGAAGAAATATCTGTTGATGATGAGGTGGTATCACAATTATTTATCTGGTGAATTTCATTATCTGTTTCATCACTATCTGTCTGTTCTAATATACTCATTAATTTATCTTTTAACTTTCCTAATATATCAAGTTTATTTATCTTTCTTTGAAAGTTACAGTATCTACTAGTGTGTCAGCTTTTATAGTAAACTTTTTTTTAAGCAATATATATATATATATATATATATATAGTACTGTAACTCTTAATTATATAATAATAAAATCATAACTTTTAGTTCATTTTAATTATTTCTCCATGATTGACTGCCGCTTGTTCCGAAATTTTATGTTCTTATATATTCTGAGTTTTTAAATATTTTTTCCTTTGTCTCTCCAATCTTTCATGGATAAGCATACATGATGTACGACACAATTTACTATTTAATTATTGTAATTTATTATTTTTGGTATTTTTATGTAAAAAACGTTATTTTAGGTTTAGGTGATTTATTTCATTGTTTTTAAGTGCATTTAATGCTTTTTAGGTCAATTTTGATTCCTGATATGGTTAGGTATCAATTAGAAGTTATTTTAGAATATATTTTCTTGTTTTGTCAAGTTTTATGGAGCCCTTAATTAGCCCCTAAGTCTGTAAACGTTTTTCAGAGAGAATGATTGAATAAAAATCAGAAAAAAAGTGAGGCTTTGCTCTTCTTTTGGTTCTTCAAGAACTGTGAACTTATCAGGGATTCTTCCTTGTGGCGTTCAAACTTTATACCTTTGGTTCATGATTCAATTATAATCATTGGGTCAAGGTATTACACTTATACCTTTGGTTCGCATTTCGATTATAAATGTTGGGTCAAGGTTTCTATCAAAAATCTAAATTTTAGCTTTTTTGGGCAAGTATTCCAATATTTTTGTTGGGTCTCAAAGCGTGTCGATTGAGGTTCGCATCAATACATATAGCATATTATACTACAAACTACAAAGTTGATCTTATTGTTGACATATTAAATGCAGATGTGGGACTTTTTCTGTGAAGACAACAGCAATAAACGTGAAGACCTACGCCGTAAATGTATTCAGCAGCAAAAAAGAATGCAAGACAACAGCCATAAATGTAAAGGCAACCAGCACGTCAATGTAATTGATGCCGCCGCCGTCTCCGCCGCGTTCATATAGCTTCTATTAGTCATTAGCGTTAACTCGTGCTTTGCACGATTTTATAAGTATTGTTTTTTTTTTAGAATCGATTTTATAAGTATTGTAATTAGATATGTTTTAAAGTTTTATAGCACCAAATTGCAGAAAATAAGTTTGTGTTTCTCGACTCTTATTTTATACAGTAATTTATTGTGTAAACCTTACGAAATCCGTGTAGGACAAGAAAACCAAAACAAAATAAGAAAACGTTGGTGGTTACTTCGGGGTTAAGTCATACGTGTGTGTCAAACACAAGTCTTCGTAGAAGACTAGAAGTGTCCTACGCTAATCAATCGATTCAATCCTATACTACAGGTTGATGAGTTCAAATATTGATCAAATTATGAATAAAATACGGATATACTTGAATGATTTAAAAGATTAAAGAAATTTGATAACTAATAATACATTATATATATATACACATTAGTATTATGCCCGTACGATGTACGGTTTAATCAAAATTCATATGTAAATAATTTTTTTATTAATGTACTTAAAAGTAGATAATAAAAATAACTGAATATTTTACTTTTAAGTTATATAATGAATGTAGATTGTGTGAGACTTAAGGTATCATAATATATATATATATATATATATATATATATATAATTGAATGGAAGATGGTAGAAATACCTTAAAAAATATATATAAAATGATTTTCAATAATACATTGAACGTTAAGGCACAATTAATCACATGAATTTAAATGGATAAACCTTGAATTTAATTATTACAAATTATCGAAAGCAACACTTGAAATTATATTTAAGTGGAAACCTCAATTCAATAATTAAGAACAATTTAAATTACTAAATATTTAAATTCTTGAAGTAGAGAGACTAACAAGAGAATTTAATTTTTGTCCTTGAAAGCATGAGAGAAGAAAAAATTTTATTAAAAAAATAATAGCTTTTTTTTATTTTTTTATTTTTTTTTTATGTCATGATTAGATGGACTAGATGAAAAATTTGAGAAGGATTAGATTACACTATGTTGCTACACACACACACACACATATATATATATATATATATATATATATATTATTTTTTTATAATACACGTTGCCTTTTTTTTTTTTTTAATACACGTTGCTACTTTTTTTTTTTAATATATATAAATGTTTTCTCTTACTTATAGTATAGTAATTAAATAAGGATTAGATGGATCAAATGAAGAATTTGAATTCTAATTATATTAAGATATTTATCAACTTAGAAATTATAGGAAAGAGAAATTATATATATTTTTTAAAATCTAAAAATCTCAAAAAATTTCTACAATATAGTGTAGTCACTTAGTGCAACCATGACTTCTAAGCCCAACTTTTATTATATAGTGTGTGTGTGTGTGTCTATATATATATATATATATATATATATATATCCTCTCTACAATTTTCCACATAAGCATTTTTATTATATTTTTTAATTTGATTTAATTCTTTCGATTTTATAGCACTAAATTGCAGAAAATTTATTAAATTTAGTTGTTTGGTGCCATACAACCACTATACTTAAAGGAGACCTAAATTATCACCTAATCAGAGAATTTTTAGATAATTCTAACAAACTATATAATAACTCCATTAATATAAATTTATCTCAAAAAGCGGAATGTATCTTCATTAATTTGATATTTTTATCAACAACATTTTAAAAAAAATTATATCATATTTCCTTATATCTATCAATCATGTTTTCTTTCTCTTCTTTTTTCATTTTTGTTTTATATTAACGTTGATTAGAAATTATAAATTCAATAGAATTTAAACTCTATAATTATATCAAATGAGACTCGATAAATTTATATCATTTTTAATTTCAATAGGATTTAAATTTTATATCAAATGGACTCTACCAACATATTCAAAAAAATTTATATAACCAAATTTGATTTGGAATCCATAACCCTAACCAAATTTGATTAGAAATCCATAACCCTATATTATATTATAAATAGGTTTTTTTAGGGATTATTTGTTACAATTTCAACTCGGATATTCATTCCTATATTATTTTTAAATAGTTTTATTTTTTATTTTTTTTATATATTATTATTCTTCCAACACCACTCTGCTATGCAGTCCCTTACATTAATTTTGGTTCTTGGAGTGCCATCAAAAGAAAAGGTACGTAAAGTTTTCTTATTAAGTTTAATGTTAACATATATGAGAGATATTTTGGTCAATTAGAAAAAGTTTGATATAGCATAAAAGGAAAAAGAACTAAAGAATGTATAATCTGAAATAAATAAATAGTGATTGTATTAGGTAGAGGCTTTTGGAGATTGTTGTTTTTATTTTTGGAATTCTTTGCATTCATGTGTATGTATGTATTGTCTTAATTGAATTGGAATTATCTTTGAAACTTTGGTTTTGATTGAATAATGAAAATGGTAGAAGAAGTATGTTCTAATATATGGAGTCTTCTATATATGTGTTGCTGTAGTTTAAACTTGGTATTTGAATATTAAATTGTTAATTCATAGTTTTATTGTTCATCTATTAATTATGAATAATAATATTGCTATTTGCAATCATCATGATATGGTATCAATGGGATTAAGATCCTCAAGATTTCCTAAGGTACTCTACTAGTAGATTTCCTTAAATCCTAACTACTCTTTAATGATTTAATGGTCAAGATTTTGCCATGTCAGCATTCCACTAACAATATTCTTAAAATAATAAAATAATGTTGCAAACAAAACAATTAAGATTATTGTTAGTGGAATACTAACATGGCAGAATTTAGACCATTAAATCATTAAAGAATGGTTAAGATTTAAGAAAATCTATGTGGTAGAGTACCCTAGGAAATCTAGAAGATTTGAATTCGGTATCAATGATGTGATCATTCCGAATGCTTTCCTTTAGAGTTTAGATAGAGTTTATTTTATGATTAAAAAAATTTACAATTAAAAGATTTGAAATTACTTTTTTTTTTTTTTTTTTTTGGATACGTTGGATCTTAAATGACTTCTATTAAACTCCATCCTTTATGGCATCATTAAAAAGAAAACTCATATAGATAGGTATTAAGATATTATTTGGAACTATCATAATGGACAAACGTATTACACATGGTACAGATCTAACTATAACATCTTATGCTATAAAATAAAAATTGGGTCTATGGTTATCTACTCTTTGCAAAAAATGGTTAAATTCTCATTAATTTTGATAATTCACTTTTAAGTAAAATATAGAAACTCTATAAACTAAGTTTTAAGAAATTTAAAATTCTATTTCAAAATATTTCCAGAATATTAGGTGTGCGTTTGAAAAGTAATGAAAATTATAAATTATTTCATTATTCAGCTCATTTTTGCTACTATTCATGAGCCTCATTACACTTTTTGGTACTATTCATGGGCTTCACTATGTTATTTCAACTAACTTTTATCTTTATTTACAGTACTTTTAGCAATAAGTTTTCAGTTTCAGCAAAATAAGCGGTATCCAAACAGACCCTAAATTTTATTTTAATTATTTTAATAATTTTATATTGTAAAAGAATAAAATTTATATATTACATACAATCATTATTTTAGTTACCTTCTAAATGATGGAGGATATGAGAATGTAATTTCTAGATCTACTATCAAGATAATATAGATTAGATTGGTGGTGGATAGTAGATTTAATTGCAGTTGAGTATTGTGTGAAGTTATCATCATAGAAGAGCTCACGTTGGGATGTGTTATGTGGAACCAATGATATGAAAGAAGAAGAATTTTTCTAAACTAGTATATTGAACAAAAATTACTTATTTTATTTTCATTCATTTTCAAGTTATACATTTTTTAAGTCAAGTCATAGACTTTTAAGCAAAATAAATACTTATAATTTTTATTTAACTGTCTCGTACATTGCATGGGTTAGCGACTAGTTCATTATATAAAAGAAGCACTCTTTAATTTGTAAAATAAGTATTATTATTATGCTCACAGATTTGATGCATATTCATTATTGTAACATGTGTAATTATTTAATATTTATAACATTTTTACCACTGGCAATTTAAGATCACTATTACTATCCTTTGATTTTAATTTCATAATTTTTTTTGGACTCACTTAATTTCATTAGATTAGTAACCTTCATTTGCAAAATTATTAGACAAATAGAGGGAATAATCGACCATACCTGTAATAGATAATATGTTATACACAATCTAGAGTATAATGTTATACTTTAACGATTTCAATATTAATATAATAAAATATATTGATGACTGAAATAATTTTTAAAACTTCAATCACGTACGTGTGATTATAATATTAATATAATTAATTAAATGTTTTAAGTAAAATTATTTCTTAAATTGGGATGTTCTTGATATATATATAAAGTGAAAAGTTAACAAATGCCCCAAGGACATTTGTTAAAAAATCATTTTAAAAAAGTTATGTTACTAGTTTCTCTCACTCTCCTCGTGTAGGAGCTTTCCCTCTCGTGTAAGCGAGCTATTTCTCCCTAGGTTTTAGTCCTAGGGTTTCTTTCCTTCATCTTTAACCTTTTTCTTCTTCTACTTTTCTTCTTCTCACATACACCATGGTTGAAGATGTCATAAACAGTATGGTCAATATGAAATTAACGTCTGAAGAGGAAGAGGACATTTAGATCTCAGACGAGGGCAGATCAGAGGAGATTGATAGTTGTGTGTTAAGTTTGATAGGGAAATTTTTGATGTGTAAACCCTATAATCGCAAGGCAGCAAAAAACACGTTACGAAAAGCATGGGGACTAGACAAAGAACTGCAGATTTCAGAGGTGGACTCCAACCTCTTTCAATTCAAGTTCCAATCTGACTATGAACTTGAACGGATTCTGAAGGGAGGGCTGTGGACTTTCGACAACCAACTCTTGATGCTTACTCGGTGGAGAATAGGGATAAGTGCTAATAATGTAGTTTTGGAGCATGCATCACTGTGGGTGCAAATATGGGGAGTGCCGTTTGACATGATGTCTCCAACGGTGGCGATGAAGATTGGAAAAAAGATGGGAGTGGTGGAGGATGTGGAACGACGAAGACGGACAGATGATCAGAATTTATTCCTATGGGTAAGGGTTGCCTTACTCATATCCAAACCTCTCCGTAGAGGTGGTTTCTTGTTGGGATTGGATGGGAGAAGGCATTGGGTAGATTATAAGTATGAAAGGTTACCATTGTTTTGTCATTACTGTGGGATCCTTGGGCATGATATTCGTCACTGCCCACCTCACTTTGAAGCTTCAAAATAGACAACTTCTGTTGAATACCAATACGGGGACTGGCTACGAGTTGTAAGTGCTCGGAATAAATCTCCGCCAGCGATCGGCTTCTTTACCAAGGGATGCACTGATGGGTAAGGAGGATAACCCAGCAAAGATGGTCAGTGGGATGCACACTGTAGAGTCGGTGGCGGCTAGGGCATCAACGTTCAATGATGGTCTTTATGATCATTATGGCAAAGGCAGACTGGACGGGACTGTTTCAAAAACTCAGGTGCAAATCATGGTGGGTAATTATTCTGAGGATACAATTGTGGAAAGTCACGTGCCATGTGAGGACTCAGTTTTAAATTTGAATGAGGACTTAACTAATGGGCCGAAGATAGATAAGAATAAATTGGGCCAAGCTGAGACACAATCTGACAGAACTAAAAGGTCATGGACAAGAATTAATAGAATGAATATTGGGCCTCAGAAAAGCTTTTGACCACCAATAAACTTAAGTTGGGCAAGAGACAGTTGGGAGATGCTCTGGAGGAGAATTATGAAACAGAGACTATGAAGTTGAACCAAAAACGCGCTAGAATGAAGTTTGGAGATGGTATGTCTGATTCTATATCAGCAGGGGTGGAGGATCACCCTTGTCGGAAGCCATGAAAATACTAAGTTGGAACTGCCAAGGGCTTGGGAACCCTTGGACAATTTGAAACCTTCACAAAATTGTGAAGGAACAAGGTCCCTCAATCTACTTTCTTATGGAAACCAGGTGGACAAAGAAGGTATCAACTTTTGGTGTAAGGAACTACCGTATAAGAATAAGTTTGTTGTCAAAAAACCGGGTCTTGTTGGCGGGCTTGCTATGATGTGGAAGGAAGATGTGTCCTTGGATGTTTTCAAGTACTCTGACAATCAAATATTAGCAATGGCAACTGAGAGCGATGGATTTCGGTGGGTTTTAACTGGTTTTTATGGCTGGCCAGAAACATAAGATCGATACAAGTCATGAGCTCTCCTTACCCATATTTGTTCTCTTGTGGATGGTGCTTGGATGTGCATTGGTGACTTCAACGAGATGTTAAGCTCGATGGAGAAACTAAGTTGCAGACCAACTCCACCAAGACAACTGGATGCTTTCCGTGAAGCTTTGGAACTATGCGATCTGGTTGATCTAGGATTCATTGGATATAAACTCACATGGAACAATCGACGTCCTAGGGCTACCAACACCAAGGAGCGGCTGGACAGAGCAGTAGCTAATGAGGTATGGAGGTCTAAATTTCCTGGGACTACTGTAACTCATATTATTTCATATGCCTCGAATCATCTACCTTTGATTCTTCAGAATCATGTACCACCAAAAAGTATTTATAAGGGGAGGTGCAGCTTTAAATTCGAAGAAGCTTGGTTGCTATGGGATGATTGTGAGACGGTAATCCAAGAAGCTTGGGAAATCAGTCATGGATGTGAGTCAGCTTTGGAAACAATTAGGCAAAAAATTAGTGGGTGTGCTTCGGAGTTAATGGTATGGGGTGCCACAAAAATACAGCCAGGTACAGCTGAGATCAAAAGTTTGCAAAAAAGGATAGAGGTGTTAAATTGTGCTCCACCGACACAACAAAATAGAGAGGAGTTTATTAAGGCCAATAAGGAGTTGGATGAATGGCTTAGGAGGCAGGAAATTTATTGGGCCCAAAGGTCACGAGTCAATTGGATTAAACATGGCGACAAAAATACTAAAAATTTTCACTTAAAGGCATCCCAGAGAAGACAAAGAAATCTTATCCAAGGAATCATGGACCCATAGGGTAAATGGCTGGAGGAGTTGGAAGATGTGGCAAGAGTGGTTGTGCAATACTTTAACGATTTGTTCTCATCAGGCCCTTTTGCCCGAATTGATGAATGTCTAGAAGTTGTACCACAAAAGGTGACAATTGACATGCAACAAGCTCTCTCCTGTGATTTTACTGCAGATGAAATAGAAGCAGCTTTGTTCCAAATGGGACCCACAAAGGCGCCTGGACCAGATAGTATGAATGCCATTTTTTATTAGAAATTTTGGCATATTGTTGGTGATTCTGTTGTTTTTGCTGCTCTTGATTTTTTTAATTCTAGTCAAATGTTACCTACACTGAATCATACTCATATTGTCCTCATCCCAAAAGTTAAAAATCCAGTCAAAATGTTTGATTTTAGACCTATTAGCCTGTGTAATGTAATGTATAAAATTATTGCAAAAGTCTTGGCTAACAGGTTAAAATAGATTTTGCCCCATATAATAGCCCCAACTCAGAGTGCCTTTGTGCCAGGAAGATTGATTACAGATAATGTCCTGGTGGCTTATGAAGCTTTACACACGATGCATGGTCGGAAAATTGGTAAAACAGGGTCATTAGCTTTGAAGCTGGATGTTAGCAAAGCTTATGATAAGGTGAAGTGGAACTTTTTAAGGCAAATTATCCTTAAATTGGGCTTTCCTGGAGGTTGGGTGGACAGGGTGATGAGTTGTGTGACCTCTACTTCCTTTTCCATTTTGATTAATGGTAAACCTCTTGGTATGATTAATCCCACTAAAGGTCTCTGACAGGGAGACCCTCTGTCACCTTATCTTTTTCTTTTATGTGCAGAGGGTTTTACATCTCTTTTGCAAAAAGCAGAGCTGGAAGGAAGTATCCATGGAGTTTCTATCTGCAGGAGAGCCCCAAAAATCTCCCACCTTTTGTTTGCAGATGACTCACTTTTGTTTTGCCAAGCAACGAAAAGAGAGACACAGGAAACATTGGATGTGCTAAAACTTTATGCAGAAGCATCAAGGCAATGTCTAAATATGGAGAAGTCTTCAGTCTACTTCAATAGTAATACTTCATCTCAAAAAAGGGAGTCGATAAAGGCAATGTTAGGGGTGAATGAAGTAGACAGGTTTGAGTCCTATTTAGGCTTGACAACATTGGTGGGAAGAAGGAAATACCACACCTTTTCTTTTCTTAAAGATAGAGTGTGGAAAAAGCTTCAAGGGTGGAAAGGGAAAAATTTATCTATAACAGGGAAGGAAATACTTATTAAAGCAGTGGTCCAATCGATTTCTACGTACACTATGGGAGTTTTTCAACTGCCGGTTAAGCTGTGTGAAGAACTCCAATCAATGTGTGCTCGGTATTGGTGGGGACAAATTGGAAATGAGAGGAAGATTCACTGGCTAAGCTGGGACAAACTATCAAGGCCAAAACCGAAAGGTGGGATGAGTTTTAAGAACCTCCGACAATTTAATCTGGCAATGCTTGCAAAACAAGGTTGGAGGTTGATGCAAGACCAAGAGATGCTGGCTTTTAAGTGTCTAAAAGCTCGGTATTTTCCAAGGTGTCATTTTTTGGAGGCCTCTGACTCACCTAATAGTTCTTACACATGGAAGAGTATCATGGCAGCCAAACCGATTCTGTAGAAGGGGACATGTTGGAGGGTTGGCAATGGAGAGACTATCCGGATTCTTAAGGATGCTTGGCTGCCAAACTCTCCCACAAATAAATATTATACCCAATACAGAACATTGAGGAAGGGACGATGGTGGCTGAGCTGATTGACCCGATTTCTTGGTGGTGGGATAGAGAATTCATATTGAGAAGTTTTAACCGAGAAGAAGCTGAAGCCATTTTGCGTGTGCCTTTTAGCTGTAGATATACTCTGGACACACTATTCTGGCTGGCTGAAAAGTCTGGTGAGTATTCAGTGAGGACGGGGTACCAAGTGGCACAAAGATTGATAAAGGAGCTGGATTGGACCGAATGTTTCATGGATGCTGTGGGAGGTAGAGTGTGGAAAGTACTGTGGAAGCTGAAGGTGCCAAACAAAATTAAAGTTTTTGGTTGGCGAGCTTGTTGCAACATTCTGCCAACTCGGGTAAATTTGACACGGAAGCGGATAATTGAGGATAACAAATGTGAAGCTTGCAAGGCCGAGCCAGAAATTGCAGTTCATGCATTGTGGAATTGTGGAGCTGCACAGGACATATGGGCGGGTTGTTCTGTACGCTTGCAAAAGTGTTGTGGTGGTCAGGTAGACATGCTTCAGTTAATGTAAGACTTAATCACTAGATTGTCAACGGAAGAGCTAGAGCTGTTTCTTGTCCAAGCTTGGATTATATGGCATCAACGTAATTCATTGATTCGAGAGAAGCAAGTACAGGCACCGGGAGTGTTGAACAAAAGCGCTGTAGATTTCCTAGAGGAGTATAGGCAAGCTTAAACCAGATTATCCATAAACTCAACTACACAGCACCCGTGTAACTGGAGACCTCCACCTTCGTCTCGGTTTAAGCTGAATTTCAACGCTGCAATTTTCAAGGAGGATGATACCACCGGAATAGGGGCCATTATTCGCAACGAAAAAGGGGAAGTGATGGCTTCTTTATCAGCCAAAGGGCCGTCGATGACCTATAGTGAGGAAGCTGAGATTCTCGCTTGTCATTGCGCTGTAGCGTTTGCTATGGAGTGTGGATTCTCGAAGTTGGTGGTTGAAGGTGATAACCAGCCGGTCATGGATGCACTGAAGTTGGAAAAGAGCTTATCATCTCGGGTGGGCCACATTCTATAGGATGTGTCTTGTTTGTTAAAGGGTCTTCGTTGGTCACAAGTGCAATTTATAAGAAGAAGTGCAAATATAACTGCCCATGCATTAGCTAGGCATGCAAAAAATGTATCTCATGAGATTATTTGGATGGAGGATTCCCCTCCACCTACAGTTCAGGCATTGTATGTGGATTCCACTTTCATTTAATGAATTATGAGGCAGTTTTCCTCTTCAAAAAAAAAAATTAGAAAAGTTTTTATGGAAAAAAAAAAGTAATTAATGTTTTGACAACCTTTTTAATTTTTCATAAAAGTGATATAAAAACTTTCCTATAATAGTTTATTAATAATTGCCTAGTAGTAATTTTACATTAACTCCATGTAGGAAGCATGGACAGCAAGCCATTATGCATCCATCATTTCATAACCTGAAAGTACATTTAAAAAAATTAGATCTTTGAGTGGTAATTTGAGCTCTAGTAATATTACCTACTAATTAACGAGGAAGATGTTGTGGTTTTATTGCTAAAGAGACCAAAAGATTGATTATAAATTTCTATTGCTTTCTTATATCATATATGGTTGTGGTGCTATTAATTGACTTAAGCAACATTTACTTTCTTGATGACAATTCTAGTGGTCTTCATTTTGTATGACAAACACATTTCACCCAACTTTACCCCATTTTAACCCTTATCTACGAAATCTCTACATGCTAATGTATCAATCATAGCAGATATAAATTTCAAATGAATCAAAAAAAATTTCTCTATCACTCACAATCAACCACTTGGAATTGAAATACAAGTTCTCTGTACCACTTTTTTTTATTCCACTTTATGTTCTATTAATCATAATTTGTCACATATTATTTGATTTGTAATAAAAATTGTGCCAAAAAATAGTGTACCTAGATTTCCTCCATTATTTTGTAGATACAAGAACAAGTGCTTCATGACCTTCAAAGCAAAAAAGTGTTCTTCTAACCAAATCCCAAACCAAATATCTAAATAAATACCTCTTAAAATTTCAAAGAAAAGGAAAAACCCATCAATGAAACAAAATTTACTAAATTAATTAATTCTCTCAGTTATTCGTTAAAAAGAGTCAGTGAAAACTATATTGAAGGAAGAAAAAAATTTCAAATTTCAAAATTCAATATATATATATATATGTGTGTGTGTGTGTGTGTGTGTGTGTGTGTGTGTGGGTGTGTGTTACCCATCACGATAACCAAAAAAAAAAAAAAATCAAACAATTAATTGTAATATGGATCATACGTAGATTATATGTGAGATTGAATGTAGTAAGACAAACGGTAATTTAGTGAAATCAAGAGTGTTACGGTAATTTAGAGAAATCACAATAATTTAGAAAAATCAATAGTGTTAAGCGACTGTGATAGTTGCTAGGGTTTTGAGGTAGGAAGAGAGGAGCCCTAACGTGAGTCTCTCTCTCTTCTTCTTCTTATATATTTTTATTTTTTGAATCTTAATGTGTGTCTTTTTTTTGTGTGAATCCTAACGTGAGTCTCCCTAATATTGAAAACAATGGAAAGAGAATGGTTTAAGAAGAATGGCAAGGGATAAAGGTGAGAGGTAAAGACTCTGCATGAAGAAGGGAGAGAAAGATGGGAGGTGAAGGCTAGTTGTGAAAATGAAAGTGGGGGAAGTGCAGATTGTTGAGAGAGAGAGAGAGAGAGAGAGAGAGAGAGAGAGAGAGAGAGAGAGAGAGAGAGAGAGAGGTGAAGGAAAGCTGCGAAAATGAGAGAGGGAAAAGAGTTGAAATGCTTTGGTAGAATGAGGAAGAGTGGGAGAGATCGTAAAAGAGTCGGGTTGCTCTTTTAAATAAAACATAAAAAATAAATAAATAATAGGAGGTTGAGGAGAGAGTATTTTTTTTTATTTGGAGAGAGAGAGAGAGAGAGAGAGAGAGAGAGAGAATATATATTTTTTTTTGTGGAGAGAGAGAAGTCGGTTTATATTTTGTCACATCAAGTGGGTCCTATGATTTTCAACATATTTACAAAAGTGCCACAGAGTAACGTCGAATGGTTTTCAACATATTTACAAAAGTGCCACAGAGTAACGTCGTTTGAAAACTGAAAATTGGTAATAGGAGTTTTCTAAATTCAGTATTTAAATACCCTAAAATGAGTAACGTAATTCAAACACTCTAATAAAAAACACATTTACCAAATGCGTTGTTCTTTTTTAGGTCCATAGTTTTCAGTGTTTAAACATTGAAACTATTGTTCAAACACCCTAACCAAATAGGCCCTTACTTTCTTGACGACAATTCTAGTGGTCTTCATTGCGCATGACAAACACATTTCACCCAACTTTACCTCATTTTGACCCTTACCCGTGAAATCTCTACATGCTAATATGTCAATCACAACGGACATAAATCAAATGAATGTAAAAATTTGTCTCCACTACTCACAATCAACCGCATGGAATTGAAATACAAATTCTCAATACCACTTTTTTGTATTCCATTTTATGTTCTATTAATCACAACTTGTCACATATTATTTGAGTTGTAATAACAATTTTATTTGAGTTGTAATAACAATTTTGCCAAAAAATGGTGTATCTAGATTTCCTCCATTATTTTGTAGATAGAATAGGAGCTTCATGATTTTCAAAGCAAAAAAGCTTTCTTCTAACCAAATCCCAAAACTGTTATCTAAATAAATAAATACCTGTTAAAATTTCATAGAAAAGAAAAAAAAAAAAACCCATCAATGAAACAAATTAACTAAATTAATAAGTTAAAAAGAGTCAGTGAAAACTATGTTGAAGGAAGAAAAAATTTTCAAAATTATATATATATATATATATATGTCTATGTGTGTGTGCCTGTTACCCATCACCATAACCAAAAAGAAAAATGAAGAAACTAACAATTAATTGTAATATGGATTATAAGAAGATTATACGTGAGATTGAATGCCATAAGACAAATGGTAATTTAGAGAAATCAAGAGTGTTACGGTAATTTAGAGAAGTCAAGAGTGTTAAGCGACTATGGTAGTTGCTAGGGATTTGAGGTAAGAAGAGAGGAGCCCTAACGTGAGTCTCTCTCTTCTTCTTATTTATTTTTATTTTTTGAACTCTAACACGCATGTATCTTTTTCTTTTTTCTTTTTTTTTTTTTTTTTTTTGTGTGTGGATCTTAACATGAGTCTCCCTCATATTTAAAACAATGGAGAGAGAATGGTTTGAGGGGACTGACAAGGAGATAATGGTGAGACATAAAGGTTCTGCGTGAGGGAGAGAGAGATGGGAGGTGAAGGATAGCTATGAAAATAAAAGAGGGGGAGAGGAAGATTATTGAAATTAAGAAAAGAGTTGAAATGCTTTGGTTGATCTATAGAGAATTACAATTTCAGATTTCTCAGATCTGAAATTTGACCCATGATAACTTGAACGATTAGGATTTCTCTCTTTACAATCCTAGTCATATATAAAGCTTATTTTAAAAGTCTTCAATAAAAATAAAATAAAAATAGAGACATGGCACTTATATTATGTGTGTGAGGCTGTTGTGTTTGTATGCCTTAGGGTTTTGTAACCAAGTGCTTACTGATCTTCATGGTTTATGAATGGAAGAATTTTGTAGCTAACAACAATCAATCAAGTTGCTGGAGTTAGTCATAGATTAGAGATTTGTGTAATAAAGGAAAGAAGTCTGCTACAAGATCAAGTCCAATTGGGTATTGAAGCAAATGTTCAACTGTAGGTTGATATTTTGGGATAGTCCAGGGTAGTGGTAAGGTTCCTTATACTTGTAACCGCTTGATTATTGATTAGTGGATTCTTGGGAGTGGAGATATTAAATTCACCCAGTGGGGTTTTTGCTTTGCAAGAGGTTTTCCTTGTTTGTCAACAAATCACCGTATCAATTTAATTTCCACTGCATTTAGTTTATTTGGTGATTTGTTGGTGCCTCTGCGATTTGCATGTAATTTGACCTAATTAATCAACTTGGGTAATTGAATTAATTAATCGGAGTTAATCTATTTTAACCCAACAAATTAAATCAAGAAAAAAATTATGATAAGTCAAGTCATGAATAACTCAAATTTTTTAAAATTCTCACACCGCAATAGGATCAAGTCAAACTCAAAGTTCATATTTAAGAAGGATTTTTTAAAAAGGTACAAGAAAAAATTTGAAGTTTTTTATGTTTTATGTACCTGCCAAAATTGCCTTACCATTTGGATTTTAATATAATGTATTGAAATGGGTGGAATAGATTGGAATGAACAAGAATTCTGAGCCAATGTGGAACAAAGTGGTGATTCATACCAGTTAGCTAATTGATACAAAATGTTTCGGCCATCCCAGATGGAACTATATAGAGGGAGGAATCCCCAAATATAATGATTTTTCATGTGGCCCTGTTGTTTAAACTTCATCACAGAAGTTACAAACCCATAACCAATTTGAATTGTAAATTAGGAAAAATAAAAACAAAAATTGAGATGTCTAGTTCAAAAACTGATGAAATTGTTAAAATAGAAAGAAGGAAAATACAACGATGTAGAAAGATAGAAATTATTAATATTGTAATCCTAAAACCACAGTACGCCATGATACATTTTAGAAAATCGTGGCTTCGTTATTTATTGTAATATCCAAATATATTGTATCCAAATATATAATAAAATACCCCTCCTCTCCCTCAAAATCAAGGTGGAAGGGTAATGAAAATGTGAATTTGAACGAAAAGACTTAAATGTAAGGTTTTCAACGCCCACCAAAAGAATATGAACTCACTAATGATTGAAAAAGATCAGGACAAAATTGGCTCATGCCCTTTTCGCCCAAATTATATAGCTTTATGCCTCACTTTCCAAACTAATTAGAGAAATGTCTATCTTTTGTAACTCAATTTTCTCAAAATTGAGTTTAAAAAAAAAAATTTCGGAGCCCTATAGTGATATTTTAAGGAGCCTATAGTGACATTTTAAGGACCTATAGTGGCGTTTTGGAACTCGACCTCCATGAAATCAAGTTATAGGCAATTTTTTTTACCTATAACTCGAGTTTAT
This sequence comes from Quercus robur, assembly GCF_932294415.1. NCBI lineage: Eukaryota > Viridiplantae > Streptophyta > Magnoliopsida > Fagales > Fagaceae > Quercus > Quercus robur. The sequence continues at coordinate 29,754,794 of NC_065543.1, forward strand.
GGAGGCCGAGTTCCAAAATGCCACTATAGGTCTTTAAAACGTCACTATAGGCTCCTTAAAAACGCCACTATAGGGCTTAACTTGATTTTGAGTAAATTGAGTTTTAAAAGATGAGCATTTCCCTAATTAGTTTGGAAAGAGGGGTATAAGACTATATAATTTGAGTGAAAAGGGCATTGGCCAATTTTGTCCAAAAAGATCACTGTCAAATAGAAGAAGCTCTTGAATGCACATGAGAAATGTGGAAAAGTGCTTTGGCATTAAAGTTCAAGTAGGATGCATCTCTAACGTGTGTAATGTGTGGAACAAGGACCGTGGAAGTAAGATAATAGGTCCGGTGTGTGAGAGCTCTAGGAAGCTATCTCTAGCAACAAGTGGTCCACGAAGCCACAAGGAAGCATGTGATTGGGATTGAGGTGGTGCATGAGGGGAATCGTGGTGTAACGTGTTTACCTTTATTCTGGTCAAAAAAATAAATCATGCACAACACTAAAACAATGATTTTATGATAAACTGAATGTAAATCTTGGGAGCCAAGGTATAAATAAGATTCCCGTAGATCTTGATCTCAAGATGGGCTTTGACATTGAAAATGGAAGTGACAGTGAAAGTTGATGAGGAACTTAAATTATGCCTCTAATAGCATGTTAAACTAGAAAGAGGAAAAATACAATAATATAGCGAGAGTAGAAGTAAGAGAATTGATATTGTTTAGCCTTATGTCTATAGTAAAAATCTCAAACTACATCTTTATTATATTGCGTTGTTTGTTATAAAGAACCAATTTACAATTTATATATAAATACACTAAGCTTAGTAATGATGCCAAAAATCGCCAGTGAGTCGCACGGTGCTCACATGCTCTGGACAGAACCTGCGAAATAGAAACAAAGAAGACCTTACAAAGAGTACCGGTGTGGTACCGGCTAAATACCCTTCGAAAGTTAAGTTAGAGAGAATTTCTACAACTCTAGAGTGCCAGAGCTGGGAAAATTATGCGTACCTTGATTTGTGATGGCATTGGGTTTTTTATAGTATTGTAGAGCTGACCTTAATTTATTGGTGGAGAAGGAATTTCCTTGTAAAGAAGATCCTCATTAGTACTCGCAATTTATGGGATTCTTTCCTTGTAAAGATTCCTCTGATTATGGTTAGGTGTAGAGTGCAAGACATTTCCATACTAGGATTCTTGAAGACCACTCATGCCACGAAGGTGCCACATGGCTTCAGCAGGTTGTCTAGCTTGGGTCCATCTACCTTAAGGAATCCATCCGTCGGCTTGCCTCTCCATCCAGGTCATGAGCCCATCCACTAGTTCTTTTGTAGGCAGAATGCTTAGACCGTCTCTTTTGGCGACTCTGTCACTAATGTTTGCCCTTGTTATTTTTGTCCATCTGCTTAGGGATTTCATCCCTATCAGCTGCTGCCTCACTCCACGGGTCTATTGCCTGGTATTTTGGACGAACATGTAGGGTGACGGCTTCAACTAGTTCTAGGGAGTTGTGCCTTGATTGACAGGGTGGTTGAGAGTCATAAATGTTAGGGGGACACGTGGCACAATTTTAGTGGTGGGTTACTTGGATCAAAGCGTTGCTTCGTCTTCTGCGCAACTTCCTCTATATATATGTTGCTTTCTTCCCCCATTTCCATCTTTTGTTGCTAATTCCTAGTGTCAGAGCTTAACCGTCACCTACGAGAATCCCTCGATCCATCACCTCAGTGCATCCGTTCACCATACTACCGTCCTCCATTTGTACCGTATACCTGTAAGTGCTTTCGTCCTATATACTTCTGTTCTTTTTTCTTTTATTCAAGACTTTTGTGATTGTCGAGTAAATAGACCTGTAGAGTCTTAGGAGTTTGTCCGTCGCTTGTAGGTGTAATAGATGTCTAGTGAAGCCTTGAGTGAACAGTCGTGTGTTCGCAAAGGAGCAGGCTACGATGAAGTGTACTCATCAAGTCAAACCGACCCCGGCGCCTCATACCCTGAAAGGGACCTGTTTGCCAACTCACCTTCCAAGGAGGAAGACGAGGACTCGTACAAGGATGGGTCAGAAAGTGATACAGATTAGGTTTCAAGTGACAAGGAGAGCGATGAGTCCCCACTCAAAACCGTTATTGGTCCCGACGGCCTTAGGAGCTTTGTCCTCCCCTTAATATGGATGGTCAATGATTTTAGTTTGACCATCCAAAGAAAACACTTCAGTACCCTATGGGATAGGTACCAAATTCCCATTGATGTTCCCATCCGTCTACCAAAATAATTTGAAAAGTGCTACTACCATGGTGCTACAGATGTCAGGATGTATGAGTAGATGTTTAAGGCTGGATTTAGGTTGCCCTTGAGTGCACTCTACCATCACCTGGCCCAATACCTAGGTCTAGCCATCACCCAAATTTTTCCGAATACCTGGAGAATCTTCCTTGGTGTCGAGGTGTTGTATGGAGTACTAAGTGAGAGTAACCGTCGCCTAACAGTGGTGGAGTTCTTCCACTATTATTGTCTGTAAGAGATTGTGAAGTCAAAGGGCATATACAGTTTCCTGCCAAGGAAACCGTTGCTAAGATTGGTGTACGAGACCCCCGACTCCAACCGAAACTGGAAGAACTAGTACTTCTTCGTCCAAAGGGACAACTAGGTGTAGGGGTGTGCAGAAAACCCACCGACCCACCAAACCCGACCCAACCCAACCCGACCCGCCGGGCTGGGTCGGTTTTTAAGGCTTGGTGGGTTGGGTTGGGTTATAAAAAAAAATTTTATGGCGGGTCGGGTTGGGTTTGGGTCATAAAATTACAAACCCGCCGAACCCGACCCGACCCGACCCACCCACCCATATTTAATATATATTTAAAATATATTTTATATTTAATAATTTTTTTTTAAATCAATTGTAGGGCACTTATATATATATATATATTATATTTAATAATTTAAAAAAAACCAGTTGTAGAGCAGCATTTCCTCAGTTCCTCTTACTAATACTAATTTAATATATATAAAAAATATATTATATAATTAATAAATTTTGTCAAATAGCCAGTTCTTTCTATCTTATATAAAAGTCAATTAGTTCACACAAATCCTAATAAATTACTATTGTTGTTTAGTCATTAGTGTTGTTTGCCTTTAAGGAGTTACATTGATACTAATCTTTAGGTTTTTCTAATATATTAATATATATATATATATATATATATTTTTTTTTTTTCTACTCAATTTAATAATAATATTAAAAAAATTTGTCAAACCCATGGGTTCAACCCGACCCATGTGGGTTGGGTTGGGTTGGGTTGAACTTATGTGATGGGTTGGGTTAGGTTGAATTTTTTTTGACCCACCATGGTGGGTTGGGTCAAAAAATCCCCTTAGCCTGACCCAACCCGACCCATGCACACCCCTAACTAGGTGTATCACCCTAATGAATGGTAGGATATGCTTGTTCTTAATAGAACCTGGGGTATAATGCCTCCGTTTGGTAGGTGTTTGTTTACTTGGTTTGCTTATCTCTTATACTTTTATCGATGCCTAACTTAATGCTCATTTTGGTTGCAGCCCAAGTCCGTCCAGAGGTTTCCCTCAAGCAATGGAATTTCTTGGAGAAAATCTTTCGTATCCCACTTCAATAGAGGGCCTGGAAATAGCTCGTCACCTTAGACACCATTCATTGGTATTGTGAGGATCCTGAGCCTACAGACGTCGCCCGTCGCTACGATCAGACTGCTCGCAAACATGAGTCTGCTGCTCTCTCTTTATTATTATATTTTCTTCACTCTTTATCCTTTTTTGAATAATTTTGTCCAACACTTTTCTTCCATTCCCTTTGGCGCAGAAATGGACGATGGTAAGAGGAGAGCCCTCATCCATAAACAAGCCGCTGAGTATGTGAAGAAGCGGCAGGACGGGGACGTGTCCCCTGCTCAAAGGACGGTGCAAATTAAGCCGTTCTTGAAGTGAAAGCCTACGGATAAAGGCAATTGTCCATCAAAGAAGCCTAAGGAGTTGGTCGTGACCACCATCGGGAAGAAGCCCGTAGCCGTTCAAGTGCCCCCACCTCCCCGTCATGGTACTAGTAAGGGTTTGATGATGACCCAAGGTCCCATTCCTAAGAAACGCCCCCTTTTTCTTCGTGAGGATCCGCGACGTGTTGCTAGGCTCTTTTCGTCCATTATCAAGGACGACGACTATGAGGACTTGGGCAATCATGCTACTGAGGCCATGGGGGAGATGGGTCTCTTCGGCTTGGCTCAGGTACACAACCGTCCTCCTTCCCTTCCATTCTTAATCTATAGTATTTTAGTTCTGACTGTCTCTTAAATTCTTGCAGGGGGTGCTGATAATGAAGGGCTTGATGGACCATTGCCTGGCTCGAGAGAAATGGGTTGACCGTCTTAGGGAGAAAGCTGAGGCTATTGAGACGAAGCTAAATGAGCTTAAGGCTTGGAAAGATGTACAAGTCAAAAAGCTAACCATGACCAAGAAGGCTTTGGAAGAGTTGGAGAGCCACGCGAACGAGCTGAGGAAAGTGCTCTTGGACAAGGAAAGGGAGATCACCACCCTAAGGGAGCAAGTCTGTCATGCTAAGGTTGTCGGGAAGGTAGAGTTTCAAGACTTCGATGGCTTCCTTACTGAGCTCAGCAATTGCTACTCCGACTGTTTTAATGAATTCCTTCGTTAGGTCAAAGCTCTTCACCCTGATCTTGACGTGTCTCAGGTATCTCTGGATAACGTGGCCCAGACTTCGGCTAAGACCATCGACACTGATGAGGTCTTCGAGGCCGTCCCCACATCTGATGTTCAAAATGACAAAGAGGCAGCTCCTGAAGATGGGCAGGTTAAGTTCATTGAGGACGAGACCCATCCCATTATGGAAGAGAACGAGCCAGCCAGGCATAATCAAGTTGTGGACAAAGAAGCTCCCATCAACTAGCCGTAAATGTTTAAAATTTAAATTTGTATTTCGTTTTTTATTTTGTTTTTATTAAATTATTTGGAGAACAATGGTTATGTAATCTTAACATTGCCCACAATTTTTTGGGTTTTTATTTACAAGTTTATTTGCCTATGTTCTATCTGAAAGATTTGAATCTTACACTTGTCGACTTTATAAGTTTTAGGTCATTCGTTTAGATTTAAACTCAAGAATGATCTGTTTATTTTATAAGCATGACTTAGTAGACTATAGTCCATCCACCTTAGTGTTTAAATAACTCAAGCTTGCATAAGGACTTGTATGATCAAGTCATCCCTTGGGTTTTACCTGTCCTCTCTAGGACTTGTATAAATTTCAAGTTATCCCTTGCGATATACCCGTCCACATGAGTACTTGTATAAGTCTCAAGGTATCCCTTGGGACGTATCCATCCACACGATGACTTGTATAAATTCTAATGTATCCCTTGGGATGTATCCGTCCACTCATGGACTTATAAATTTCAATGTATCCCTTGGGATGTATCCGTCCACACATGGGACTTATATAAATTTCAAGGCATCTCTTGGGATTTCCTTGCATCAGTCCACTTAAGGACTTGTATAAACTTCAAGGCATCCCTTGGGACGTATCCGTCCACTCATGAACTTTAATAAATTTCAAAGGTATCCTTTGGGATTTCCTTGCATCCGTCCACTCAAGGACTTGTATAAATTTCAAGGCATCCCTTGGGATGTATTCGTCCACTCATGGACTTTAATATATTTCAAGGCATCCCTTGGGATGCATCCGTCCACTTAAGGACTTAGACGTAGATGCGGTTTTTTAGAGATGTATATATATGCATGATATATCTGAATAACTCCTCTTATTATGATAAACACATGCATAAGCCAAAAATTGTTCTAAAAAAAATAAAAAGCTGCCCTTTGGGCTAAAAGTACTATAGACAATAAAAATAACTAGAATGAAATAAACTGAAAATGAGGAGTGGTGATTTTATGCCATCATCTACTGGTAGTATTTCTTTAGGTGCTCGGTGTTCCATGGTTGATGCAACTTTTGTCCGTTGAGTGTTTCCAGGTGATAAGTATCTTTCCTCTGCCATGAAGCAATTTTGTAGGGTCCTTGCTAATTAGGTCCTAGCTTTCCTTGGGAGGGATCTCTTGTGGCGCCCGTCACCTTCCTCAGGACAAGATCTCCAACTTGGAAGTCCCTATGTCTGACTCTAGAATTGTAGTGCTTAGTCATGAGGTCCTGATATCGTGCTAGCATTTGTTCGGCTGTTGCTCTAACCTCGTCCACTAGGTCCAGCTGTAAGTGCATGGCCTCATCGTTCTTATTCATGTCATGATTCTCCAAATTGAAGCTTGTGAGTCCGATCTCAGCAGGGATGACAGTCTCACTCCCGTATGCTAGTCAGAAGGGTGTTTCTCTTGTAGGTGTTCTGGTCGTCATCCTATATGGCCAAAGTACACTTGGTAGTTCAACTGGCCATATACCCTTTGGCCCCTCGAGCCGAGTCTTGATGATTTTGAGCAAGGATCGGTTCATGACCTCAAATTTCCCATTGGCCTGAGGGTGGGCGGGCGAGGAGTAATGGTTCCCGATTCCTAATTGTAAGCAAAAATCCCTGAATGACTCGTTGTCGAACTTCTTTCTGTTGTTTGAGACCAAGACTCTAGGGATTCCATACTGTAGATAATGTTTCCCCAAACAAAGCTTCGTATATTTTTCTTCATGATGGTGGCCAGTGCTTCAGCTTCCACCCATTTGGTGAAGTAGTCCATACTGACCACTAAGAACTTTAGCTATCTTACTACTGTTGGGAATGGGCCTGATGTCCAATCCCCATTGAGCAAAAGGCCGTAGGACCGTCATTGGAGTGAGCTCTTCTGTTTGCTGTCTGATAATGTTGCTAAACCTTTGACACTTGTTGCAGGTTTTGACATAAGCTTGGGCATCCTTCTACATGGTAGGCCAATAGTATCCTGCTCGAATCATCTTGTGCACTAACAACCGTGATCCCGAATGGTTCCCGTAGATTCCTTTGTGAACTTCCCTCATGACGTAATCTACTTCCTCGATGGTTAGGCATCTTAGGTACAATCAAGAGAATCATCTCTTATACAGGATGTCTTTTATTAGGACGAACTGTGCCTGCCTGAACCTTCAACTTTCTTATGGCCTCTTTACCATCGGGTAGCGTGCCATCTCTTAAGTACAAAACTATTAGTGGGGTCCAGTTGTCTTCCGGGCCTATTTTCTGCACACCCACGCCATCTATCAAGGGCGAAAGCTGAACAAAAGAAAGTACCTGACTGGAGATGAGCATGTGTTCTGCTGATGCAGCGTTGGCAAGACGATTTGCTTACTCGTTCTCTTCCTTTGAGATTTGAACAAACTTGGCCTGAAGGTCGCCTACCCGCTTCCTTACTTGCTCCAGGTAATTCTTCATCCGTTCACCTTTGCATTCGTAGTCACCATTCATCTAACTTGTGATCACTTGAGAATCGCAATAAATGACCATACTTGTTGCCCCTGCTACTTTGGCGAGATCTAGTCTTACCAGTAAGACTTCGTACTTTGCCTCATTGTTGGTCGTAGGGAAGTCGAGACGAACCATGCATTCGATCTCATCCCCTTCTAGAAAGTTGATCACTATTCCTGCTCCGTCAGCTTACCTATTGGACGATCTGTCCGTATGACTTCATTGAGGATGCTCTTCTGCCCCGTGACCTTCCACATTGGTGAATTCTACGATGAAGTCAGCAACCACCTGTCCCTTAACTGAAGTGCACGGGTGGTATTGTATGTCGAATTCGCTCAACTCAATTGCCTACAGCACCATCCGTCCAACGGCTTCAGGATTACTCATTACTCTTCTTAAGGGATTGCCTATCAAGATAACCACCGTATTGGCCTGGAAATAGGGTTTGAGTTTGTGAGCTGCGATAACTAGGGCGAAAGCTAGCTTCTCCATTAAGAGGTAGCTTTCCTCTGTGCCTCAGAGTGCTTGGCTAGTGTAGTACATAGGCTTCTACACCTTTTCTTCTTCTCTGACTAAGGCTAAACCGCAGCTGGGGAGATGGCTAGGTAAAGAAACAGCTCCTCCCCAGGTTTGGAAGGGCTTAGTAATGGCGGGAAGAGAGGTATGCTTTTAAGTCCTTGAATGCTTATTGACATTCAGTCATCCACTCAAAGGACTTCTTCAACGTGTGGAAGAAAGGTAGGCATTTGTCCGTTGCCCTTGACACAAACTTGTTTAGCTCTGATACCTTGCCGTTGAGGCTTTGCACTTCTTTTATGTTCCTAGGTGGTGCCATCTCCATTATGGCCTGGATCTTGTTTGGACTTCAATGCCTCTCTAAGACACCATGAACCCTAGGAATTTTCCAGATGTTACCCTAAATGCGCATTTACTTGGATTGAGTTTCATGTTATAAGAGCAGAGGGTATCAAAGGTCTCCTTGAGGTCTTCCAAATGATGATCTTCCCATTGACTTTTCACTAGCATGTCGTCCACATAGACTTGGACATTCCTCCCAATCCGATGTGCAAACATCTTGTTCATGAGCCTTTGATGCATTGTTCCCACGTTCTTAAGACCGAACGGCATACTTTGTAATAGAAAAGTGACAAATGAAGTTTTCTCTTGATCAGCCTCGTCCAGCTTGATTTGGTTGTAACCATAAAAAACATCCATGAAGCTAAACAATTGGTGTCTCGTTGCCTTATTTAAGTCCATGAAGTCTATACACATCCTCCACTTTCTGTTGGTTTTCTTGACCAACACTACATTGGCTAGCTAGTCGAGATAGTATACCTCCTTTATGAATTCTGCATCCTACAATTTACAGACTTCTTCTGCTATAGCCTTATCTCGCTCCTGGGAAAACACTCTCTTCTTCTAACAGATAAAGGGAAAAGAGGGTGAGATGTTTAATCTGTGAACCACGACTGAGGGGTCGATCTTGAGCATGTCTTCATGGCTCCAGGTAAAGACATCCTGGTTCTCTCTTAGGAATGTCATGAGCAGTTGACGAACAGGCGGACTAGCGAGGTTGCCGATCCTGGTCATCTGCTTAGGCCTGGAGTTATCGAGAAATATCTCCTCCAACACTTCAACGGGCTCTGTGACCGTCCATTGCTCCTTTATGCTCATAGTATGACAATTTTATTTTTAAAGTTTTGTATGCTCAGCTTCTAAATGGTTTAAATTTTTATATTTTTTACTAGATAATTGAATAGTATTTTAATGAAAACAATCAAGTGATTGTCAGACAATGAAGACTACATGTCTTCAGATGAAGAAATTGTCATTAAAGAGGAAGAAAATGAGTAGAAGCTAGAGATTCAAAAGATTGAAGAAAAGGAGCATGAGATCAACAAGATTTTAGACGAAAATGAAATTGTTTTAGAACCAAAGGTTAGGATGATGTTTAATTTAGAAGAAGTTATAGCATATTATACGCAATATGCTAAACAAGCAGGTTTTGGTGTGTCGAAGAGAACCTCTAAACTTGGACATTATGGGAATTTAAAATATTTCACTATTTCATGTGTTCATCAAGGCAAGGCGAAAAGTAAGGCAACTAATGCTCTTAAACTGAGACCAAAAAAAAAATCTCGGGTGCAAGGCCAAGATTAATGCTACTTGTTCTCCTGATGGAAAGTTTACATTGACTACTGTTGTGCTTAACCATGTCCATACTTTGAGCCCTGGAAAAGCTAGATATTTTAGATGTCCTAAAAAAATGGATTCTTATGTGAAAAGAAGGCTTGAATTAAATGATAAAGTTGGAATTCATATCAATAAAAACTATAAATCTATTGTTATTGAAGCAGGAGGATTTGAGAAGCTTCCATTTGGAGAGAAAGACTATAAAAATCATGTTAACAAAGCAATGCAGTTTTGACTAGGGGTAGGAGGTGCTAAAGCACTTCGTGATCGTGACTATTTTGTTAGAATGCAAGAGAAGGATGATCGCTTTTATTATGTAATGAATGTGGATGATAGATCTCGATTAAGGAATGTGTTTTGGGCAGATGCAAGAAGTAGAGGCACATGTGAATATTTTGGGGATGTTATAACATTTGACACAACATACTTAATAAATCCATATAAAATGCCATTTTCTCCATTTGTAGGAGTGAATCATCATGGCCAATCAATACTTCTTGGGTGTGGTCTAATATCAAACGAGAATGTTGATACTTTTGTTTGGTTGTTTGAATCACGGATGAAGTGTATGTCAGGCTGAGCTCCAAAAGCAATTATAACTTATCAAGACAAAGCTATGAAAAGGGCAATTAAAATAGTATTCCCTAAAACTAAACATAGGTTTTGTTTATGGAATATGATGAAGGAAATTCCTAAGAAATTTAAAGGATATTCTCAATATGAGGCGATTAAGAGGGATATAGACCACTATGTATATGACTCCTTGAGTCATGATGAATTTGAAGACAGTTGGCAAAGATTACTTGAGGTGCATAATCTTCAAGCTAACGAATGGTTGCAATGGTTGTATTATGAGCGACATCATTGGATACCAACATATGTGAAAAATACATTTTGGGTGGGTATGTCTACTACACAACGTAGTGAAAGTGTGAATGACTTTTTGATGGTTATATGGGGCCGAAGACTACATTGAAGCAATTTGTTGATCAATATGATGAGGCCTTGAAGATTAAGGACTCAAAATGAAGATATACATTTATTAAATGTATTTATGATGAATTGAGTGGAAATCCTGAAGCACAACGTTATAATAAATTGCACACTTCTTTTTATTAAGTTGCATCAATGGCATCAAAAACTGAAGAAAGTTGTATGATTGTGATGACAATTTTAGATAAGTTGAAGGAGAAGTTGAGTCTGAATGTGTCAAGTAGTGAATGTGGTCAAACATCTCATCACACACCAGATGCAGTGACAATATTGATGATGCAAAAAATCAACAGATGAGCTCCTCATTATAGCGGATGGACGAAGCTGTGAATGGGGTCATCTCTATTGTAGTAAGACCTACAAGAATGAACTGGGTGGAAGAGTAATACGACGGTGTGGCGTCAGCCAAACCGCATTTGATGCTTAAGTCAGTAAGGGAGAAAGATTCTAGAGAGAAAATGAGTAGAGAGTGATTCGTAGAGTATTTGTGTGTACCTTTAACTTCTATTACCTTCTTTTTTTATAGTTGTGTGCCTCATTAATGGGCAATGAATCACTATATTTATGCCCAACGGCTAGTGCGTTACAGAATTTTTGTCTGAGGTTCACAGCTCATTCTATGACGGTTGCTCCGTCCGTTACGTTTTGTCATCAATGATCATAATAAATGCGTAACGTCTTCTCAGAGTAAATGATGATCTTTGCGTAGTGACGACCATAAATTTCTTACTCATCAACTGCCCCTTTATTCGAATTGTCATATGTTAGACGAGATAAGAACAAATTCGTCTGACAATTCATATTCCGTGTACTGCGCATTTATGACGATTTGATGTTAAAGCAGTTGAATGCCACGTGTACGGCTAGGATGCGTTCGACGTGCGAACATGTCTCGGTTTTCTCGCGTGTGTTTTGGTCACTTGTTTTGCGTTTTTCCTTCCTATTTCCTTTCTTCTGTATTTTTTGCTTATTCAGTTTTCGTTCTACGGTTTGTCTCTCTTTTAAGCTTCCTTTCTCTGTCCTGCATTCCTTGGTAAGTTCTTCCTGCTTCTTTTCCTATTCTTCCATGGCAGATTACTTTGCTGTTAGGGTTGATTGTCCTTCAATAGCTTTTCTTTTTGCTCACTTAGGTTGTTTACTCTAGTCTGTAAAGGGAGAGTGTCTCGAGTGGGTTAGTCTCTTCATAGGGGAGGACTATCCATATAATTTTTTCCTTTCTTCATTGTTCCCTCTAGTTTCCCACTTTGTTGAGGTAGCTAAGTTGTTAAAGATGTCTGAGGTTAGATCTAGTGACCTGGAAAGGGGGATATCTTCGTCTGATGATCGCGTGATTTTAGAGGCTACTTCTCCTTCCACCCCCTATAAAGCCTGGAACATCTCATGTTCCCTTACGGGAAAGGACAAGCAGGGGATCAAGGATAGGTTTCAGTTCCCTGATTTGGTAAAGATTAGGATTCCGAGTGATGAGGAGAGAGCCTGCCACTCCTATGCTGATGAAGTTTGTTTTTATGAGGCCAATTTTACTAGTGGTCTTTGTTTCCCTGTTCATCCCTTTGTTAGGGAACTTTTTTTTTCTTTGCACCTTGCTCTCGCACAATTAGTGTCTAACTTTTGGCAGATCATCGTCTCTTGCATAGTGGTGTGGATGTCTGCCAATGATGGTGATGTCATTAGGAGGGACGAATTCCTTCATTTCTATCGTCTGAGAAAGTTAAAGGATCCCAGCTATATGAATTTAAGCCATGGGATAGGGCTTCTAGGTTAATACCCGATTACTTGTCGTCTCTCCAAAACTGGAAGCCAAATTTTTTTTTTTGTTTCTGGAAGTGGTTGGGAGTTCATCCCTAGTGAGGACCTAGACAAAGCCCCCAAGTTTATTTGTAGTTGGGGAGTTCCCGTGTCTGGTGCATCTTTCTCGTCTTTCTGTTGTTTTTCCTTTCTCTTATGAGATGAGGTACCAGCATCGCGCTTAAAGAGTAAAGGAATATCTGGAATCCGTCAAGGATTTTGACGAGCTCATTTCTCCTCAGTCTTTATTTCTTCACTTTTTGGGTCCGAAATCGTCCACTAAGGTTCAGAAGAATTCGGAAGTTGTGAAAAAGAGTAGGTGCTTCTTTCCTTTTGCTTTTTTCTTTCTCTTTCTTCTCCTTTTTTTTTTTTTTTTTTTAATATTTTTTCCTCGTCCTTTCAGGAATGACGACTAGATTTAGCAAGCAGAAATTAGCTGAGGCCCAAGAGAAGAAGGCCAAGGGTGGCATCGTCAGTGGTCTTTTGTCCAAGAAAAAGATAGGTGACATTTGTAAGAAAGATCCCGTGGTAACTCCTCCCCCTGCCCATTCGCTTGCCAAGTGCCCTGCCTCTCCCACTTCGTCACTGGAGATGATTGCCTTTGCTGGAGAGGAGGTTAGGAAGAAAAAGAAGGTTGGTGGTAAATCTTTTCTTCCTACCTTTTGGAATGATGCTGACGTGGTAACTTAGAGGGCTCATGAGGTGATTTCTGTGGATAACCTCAGTCCTCTAATGGCAAAGTCGTCCAGTGAGGTGATGTCGTCTCACATTCAAAAGCTTGTGCAGGTATGCACCATAGGTTGTCTTTACTTCTTCTTTTCCTTCACTTTACTTCTACTAAGGAAATTTTTTCATAGGTTTTGGGGGAGTCTTTGTTCGTCTCTGGAAAACTCTTGGACTTGGAGAACAAGGTGGCCACGTTTGAGCCTGTGATCAAGTCTCTATCTACTGAGAATGAGACGTTCAAGAACAAGGTTGCCATTCTCACAGTTGAAGTTGAAAATGACAAGGAGCCTGTGGCAGTCTTGAAGAAAAGCCTACAGGTGGAGAAGGACTTCTGCAAGCTAAAGGACAAGTAGATTCGTTGTTGGGGTTTATGCCCTAAAATCTAATTTATTGGCATGTCATAAATAATTAAATTATTTAATTATATGAGACTATTTATAAATGAACTAATGGGACATTATCTTAGTCCATGAGATGCATAGTATGTGATTTAGTCACAGAAGATATAAATCACAAGTTCTTTGTAAACTCAGAATTCTAATTCATAGTCGGTGATGAAATTGGGAATTTTATCTATGAAGACTATAACATATTAACTACGATGATTTGTCTTGATCATGGAAGTGAAGACTTCTAGTTGATATGTTGATATATTTTAAGAGTTAAGACATATTGAGCTGGACCGCTGTGAGATTTATTATTCTCCTAACGATTGTCAAATGAATGATAAATCTCATGACTTCTATTTACATCAACTCTAAATCTTGAGAGAATAATGAACTTGATCATGAGATGTAGGTTGAAGTGATATCAGGAGTGAGATCTAAAGTCATGATCAAAACCTCAGTATGTTGGGCAGCCGCATTTAATGTTGATGGAACATATATTCTCAAGATGGAATTCATAATCTCTTAACGGAGATATAAAATATTCCCTTGAGATAAGTTTAATGGGTTTGGTTATTCAAAGTGTTGGGCCTAACCACTTTAGTAAGGAGCTACTAAAGTATATATTTATGAAATTGGATTTCATAAATATATGATGAATAACTTAAAGGATTAAACTGGGTACTCAAGAATTAAGATGTAGTAATCTTCAAAGGGGCAGTCAACATTCATGACTTTGTATTACTACGAATATTTTAATGAAGTGGTTGCATGTATAATAAAGTCTTGGGATATAATTTATTAATAAGGCCTTGAGTGCAAATATATTCATATAGTGGTATTGAATATAATTAATGGTAACTTTGGACTTGTTAAGAGTTGACAGAAAAGCCCAAGGCGCATTGGAACTAGAGTCTTATTTGTTCCTGTTAGGACATATATGATTCATGTTAGGAATATATGTCAATGTAGAATTGGTTAATCCTTTGAAAAAATGTACTTTACTCTTAATTAGATAGATCTAGGATGTGTTTAATACTTCAAGGAACAAGGTTTCAAGTCCAAATGTTAAAGCCATGCAAGTCTGTCCAAGAAACAAGTGAAGAAGTGCTAGATTTTAAAGCTCGACAGCTACCTCGACATCTAGCACCTATTGAGGTTTAAAAGGCAGCTTTTTCTCGATGCTCGACAGTTGCTCGATAGATACCCTATCTATCAAGATTTATGAAAATCAAATTTTCAATTCTGATTTTCATCCAATCCGTGTATACATGTTTGGGCTTTCTTTTCTCACAACCCTAAACATATATAGGGATTATTTTAAGGGTCATCATAGCTAATACAATTGAGTACAACTTGATGCAAAGGTTTTACACAAGCATATTATGACCGGAGACTCTTTGCCCTAATTCATATTTCTCTTCAAGAAGCTATTACGTTTGCACGCCGTAAGGTTTTGTAACCAAGAAGCTTCGTAATCTTCATTGTGTGGATGAACTGAAGAACTTTACGACCAACATCTTTCTCAAGTTGGTGTGTAAGCCGCATACTAGGATCCGCGCATCAATTGGTTAGTCACGTACTAGGAGCTGTGCATTAAAAGGCGAGATTGTCACTACAAATCAAGTCCAATTGGGTATTAGGGTAAGGGTTTAACTGTAGGTTGGTATAAAGTACTGGGATTCCTTTACTTGTAACTGCTTGTTGTGATAATAGTGGATTCTCGAGAGTGGTGACCTTAAAATCACCCAGTGGGGTTTTTGCCTTGGAGGTTTTCCCCATTCGTAAACAAATCACTGTGTCAACTTTATGTTCCATTGCATATTAACTTAGTTGGTGATTTGTTTGTGCTACCACATGTATTGCATGTTAATTAACTTAATTAATTCACTTGGCTAATTAATTGGTTAATTGATCACAAGGGGTCAATACATTCTTGGCCTATTAGTTCCCTTTTGGTCCTACTCCAAGCCACATACTAAAGCCCATTTGGAATGGCCCAAAAGGCTAGCCCAATTAAATAATCAGTTATATATAAGGAGAGAAACATACAAAATTATATAATATAGAGTTTTCATTAAGATCATATAAGGAATGAAATGGTTTGTATGTGAGTGTAAGACACTCTTTTTTTCTCTCCTTGAAAATTGATTGAGAGACCATACTTCTTAGGCATCAAGTGGAATTGGAGTGAAGATTAAAAGTGTTCCCAAGTACTTCTAATCTTTTGTTTTTGAATTTCACCACATCAAGGTACGCTTTCTTGTTCTTAAATTCTGAAACTTACATAATACATGTTATCAATTGCGAATGAAGTAGATCCGTTAATTTTCTGTTGCGTATGTTTTGTATGTGATACAAACATGTATTTTTCCAACATTGGTGATCTGGAGTTGAAGTTGCAGAAGGTTGAGGCCACGGTCGTGAAGGAGTTCAAGGACTCTAATGAGTACTCTGATGAGCTATGTGGGTACCATGTGGAGGGCTTTGACCTTCTTAGGAAGTGGATGGCAAAGCATCACCTTGACTTGGACCTTTCTGGTCTGGTTATGGGTGATGTTAAGAAGGAGCTCCTGGCTGATCATCCCTCCGAGGCTATAGTAGAGAATGTGATGGAGGAAACCACAGACGTTGCTGAGGTAATGGAAGAGGCCGCAATTACAACCCCTGTAGACCTTGTCCCTAATAAGCAATAATTTTTATGTTTTCTTTTGTCCCTTTTTTGCAAGGCAAGAAAAATACTTCTCTTTGGGCCCGTTGTTTTGGGCAATTAAACAATCTCTTTGACAGTGATGGATAGGAATAGGGACCTCACGTTTTTAGTTGCAGTAAATAACTCTTTTTATGCTTGGTTGTGTTTAGAAAACCTTTTATGACGATGTGTTCATACTTAGCTTGTGTTTGAAAAGCTCTTGATCTCTAGTTGTGTTGGAACAATCATGTTTGAATGACAATTCTGATTGTGTTTGAACAAGTTAGTATTTTAGCTGTGTTTGAGCAGCTTACTATTGAGTCATGTTTGGATAACGACATTAGTTGTGTTTGAACAACTTAATATCTTTTAGCTGTGTTTGAACAGCTTTTTGTTGAGTCATGTTAGAATTACGACCTTAGTTATGTTTGAACAACTTAGTATCTTTTAGCTATGTTTGAACAACTTTCTGTTGAGTCATGTTAGAATGACGACCTTAGTTATGTTTGAAAAACTTGGTATTTTTTAGCTGTGTTTGAACAGCTTTTTATTGAGTCATGTTTGAATGAAAATCTTAGTTGCGTTTGAACAACTTAGTATTTTTTAGCTGTATTTGAACAACTTTTTATTGAGTCATGTTTGAATGACGATCTTAGTTGCATTTGAACAACTTAGTAATTTTTAGCTTTGTTTGAACAGCTTTTTATTGAGTTATGTTTGAATGACGATCTTAGTTGTGTTTGAACAACTTAGTAATTTTTAGCTGTGTTTGAACAACTTTTTACTAAGTCATGTTTGAATGACGATTTTGCGCTATACTCGTGACTTAGAGCTGTGGTATTGGAGCGTCTTTAGGTTAACCATTTTTTATGTTTTGTCTATTCGTGCTCGAGTGACGATCATATTGGTTGTATTTAAACAACTCTGATTTAGTCGACTTTGGTGGCTATGTGTGAATAACTTTTGATTTAGAATTTTAATGACGGAGGTCCTTGAGATGTCTCCCAAGGATGGCTCCTAAGTGTTGCACATATTTTCGTCGACAAATAACTCATGAATAATCATTGATTAATATGCATGGATCATGCTTTCATGTATTATTGATCTATGAATGATGAAAGTAATAACAGTCGTACATACTAATATGAAAAGATTAGGCAACTTGAAATGTAAAGCATTCCATACTGGTAGTATTTCTTCAAGTGTTCTATGTTCCATGGTCGAGGCAATTCCTAGCCGTCTAAAGACTTCAGTTAGTAGGAGCCTTCTCTGGAATGACAGATTACTTCATAGAGGCCTTCCTAGGTTGGTCCCAGTTTTCCTTGGGATGGGTCCTTTGTTGCTTGTGATACCTTTCTACGGACGAGGTCTCCTGTGTTGAACCTTCTTAGATTGTTGTTAAGCTCTTGTTGGTTCTTCTGTTCTTCATAAGTTTTGACTCGAAAACTTGCCAGTCCTAATTCTACTGATATGATAGCCTTAGTGCCAAATTTCAGTCTGAATGGTGTTTCTCCTATTGGAACTCTTGTGTTCGTCCTATATGCCCAAAGGACATTTTGTAGTTCTTCAGGCCATGCCCCCTTTGCCCCCCTAAGCCTAGTTTTGATAATTTTGAGCAAGCTTCTGTTTGTCACTTCTGTCTAGCCGTTTTCCTGAGGGTGTCTTGGAGAAGAGTAGTGATTCTTGACTTCTAAGTCTTGGAAAAATTTTCGAAACATGCAGATGATGTTTTTGCACACAAAGATTGTGACTTTAGCCTCCATTATTGTCGTCATTGGTTCTGCTTCTACCCATTTTGTGAAGTAATCGATTGAAATGATCAGAAATCTAACTTGCTTTTTCCCTAGAGGGAATGGACCCAAAATATCAATTCCCTATTGGGTGAAGGGCCATGGTGAGGATATGGGTGTCATCATCTCTCTTAGTCTTGTCTGGACATTTACGAAGCGTTGACACTTGTCACATGCTCTAACAATGTCGTATGCATCTTTTTGTAGGGTTGGCCAGTAATATCCTGCTCTGAACGCCTTTCCTGCTAAGGATCTTGCCCCAGCGTGATTTCCATAGATTCCTTCGTGCATCTTGCGAAGCACATAGTCTGCTTCTTCTAAGCTGGCGCATCTTAGATATGGGAATGAGTATCCTTGTCTGTACAGCACGTCGTCAATAATGACGAAGCGAGCTGCTCTGATCTGCATCTTCCTTGCTTTCGTCTTATCTTTAGGGAACCATCCTTCTTTCAAGTAACAGATGACGAGAGTCATCCACTCGTCTTGTTCTTTTATCTTTAGAACTTGCCTACCTTCTGTGCTTTGTTGTCCCCTTATCTCTATACATAGTTCGGAGGTTACATTATAGTCATCTGACAAGGCTAATCTTTCTAGGAAGTCAGCTTCTGCGTTTTTGGTTCTTGGGATTTGCACAAAGTCTAGGCCGTCAAAGTGCTATGAGAGTCGTTGGATGATCTTCAACTACTTCTGCATCCTTTCTTCTTTGGCTTCATAATCTCCCTTCACTTGTCCAATTATTAGCTAAGAATCAACTTGGACGATAAGATTCTTTGCTCCTAAAGCTTTTGATAGACTTAGCCCTGTTAGCAATGCTTCGTACTCTGCCTCGTTATTCGTTGCTAAGAATTGCAATCTAACTACATACTTCAATGTTTTTTTTTGCGGAGATAAGCACTACTCCTGCTCCCCCCACTTTCTTCGTGGCAGATCCATAGGAGGTTCTTCTTCCTTATAGGGGTAAGTGAATTTTGCAATGAAGTCTGCTAGCACTTGGGCTATGATTGCTACTCAAGGTCGGTATTCGATATCAAATTGGGTCAATTCAATCACCTATTGAATGAGTCATCCTGTTGCATCTATCTTGTTCATCATCTTTCTTATAGGTTGATCTGTCATGACAATGATGGGGTGTCCTTGGAAATAAGGACGAAGTTTTCTTAAGGTGACCAATAATGTGAAAGCTATCTTTTCCATCCTTGGGTAACTTGCCTCTGCTCCTTGGAATTCCTGGCTAGTATAATAAACTGGCTTCTATAAGTTCCCTTCTTCTCTGATCAATGCCGAACTTACTGAGGTGTAAGATATTGCTAAGTAAAAGTAGAGCTTCTCTCCCATCACCGAAGGGCTTATCAAAGGTGGCTTCATCAAGTACTCTTTTAACTTGGTAAAGGCTTCCTCACATTCATCAATCCACTGAAAGGCTTTTTTCAATACCTTGAAGAATGGCATACACTTGTTTGTTGCCTTAGAGACGAATTTCTTTAGGTCTGCAACCTTTTTTGTCAAGCTCTACACCTCCTTCACGGTTTTTGGTGACTTGACCTCAATTATTACATTTACTTTGTCTAGATTTGCCTCAATACCTCGTTGGGACACCATGAATCCCAAGAACTTTCCTGAGGTAAGAGTAAAAACACATTTTCCAGGGTTTAATTTCATATTGTACTTACGCAATGTGCTGAAGGTTTCTTTTAAATTGTCCAAGTGGTTGGCTTCATCCTTGCTTTTCACTAGCACATCATCTACATACACCTCCACATTCCTTCCAATCTGGTGAGAGAACATACGGTTCACCAATCTTTGGTCGGTGGCTCTTGCATTCTTCAGTCCAAAGGGTATAACTTTGTGGCAGTACAACCCTTGGATGGTAATGAATGAGGTCTTCTCTTGATTGTCTTCGTCCATAAGAATCTGGTTGTATCCAGAAAATGTGTCCATGAAACTCAAGAGCTTATGTCCAGTAGTTGAGTCTACCAGTTGATCAATCCTTGGGAAGGGGAAACTATCTTTTAGGCAGGCCTTGTTCAGGTCTATAAATTCAACACACATTCTCCATTTTCCATTGCTCTTCTTTACCATTACCATGTTTCCTAGCCAATCTGGATAAAAGACTTCCCTGATGAAATCAGCTTTTAGTAGCTTTTCTACTTCTTCAGTTACAACTTTGTTGCGCTTTGGAGCAAATATTCTCTGCTTCTACTGTACAAGTTTGCATTCCGAATTGACGTTGAGACGATGTTGTATGATCTTCCTATCAATCCCAGGCATATCCTCGCGTTTCCAAGTGAAAACATCTTGGTTTGCCCTTAAGAAGGAAATCATCTTCTCTTTCTCTGAAGTTGGGATTGTTGTTCCAATCTTTAATACCTTTGTCGAATCTCCTAGGTCGATCTCAACTTCTTGTGGTATTTCTGATGGTCCCAGGATGGGCTCTAGTTCATTGATTACCCATGTACGGTTCTCCCTAGATGCTAAGGCAGCTTAGTAGCACTCTCTTGCCAAAACTTGGTCTCCTCTGATTTCTCCTACCCCATGGGCTATTGGAAACTTCACCTTCAAGTAATATGTTGACATTGCTGCTCTTAGTCTGTTAAGTGCAGGTCTTCCCAAGATGATGTTGTATGTTGAAGGGCAATCAACTATGAGGAAATCAATTTCTTTGGTGATCTGTGCTGGATAAGTTCCTGCAATTACGGTTAGAGTGACGATGCCCCTTGGAACGATTCTGTCCCTCGTGAAGCTTACCAAAGGCGAAGTGAAAGGCCTGATCCTTTTCTTATCCAGTTTCATCTGCTGAAATGCGAGCAAGTAGATGATATCAACTGAGCTTCCATTGTTGATGAGCACACGGTGGATGTTGAATTCTTCTACTCTAAGCATGATTACCAATTGATTTTCATGAGGTTGCCTGATGCTGCGATTGTCTTTTTCTGAGAAGACAATATCAGGTTAGTCCTCTTGAGATCGCCTTTATCTCTCCTGCAAGAGGTTTGCCATCTCCTACTGCTTGAGTTCTGTCCTAATCATCCTTCTGTTGGTATCTGTGGGGCTCCGTCTTCCTAACATACTTTTGTAACTTCCCTTGTCGGATTAAAATTTCCACCTGGTCTTTCAAATGCCTACACTCATCAGTACAATGCTCGTGATCTTGGTGGAACCTACAGTACTTGCTCTTGTCTCTTCTCTCTACTAGAGTGTTGATTGGCTTCAGCCATTGCAGGGAGGGATCGTCCCTTATCTACAAAAGGACCTGCTCAATTGGCATTATCAAAGGTGTGAAGTTGGTGAACTTTGGCTTCTTGTCTAGAAGTTCCTTCTTTTTCCCTATGGTCTGCCCAACACTTCGTGTCTCCTTCTTCTTGTTGCGATTGCTGCTTGTTCCTTTGTCTCTCTTCCTTTTTCCTTTCATTTCCTTTGCGAGCATCGCATCTTCTGCATTCATGTACTTTTGAGCTTTACAGAGCAACTCCAAACCTGTTTTTGGTGGACTTTTAGTGATTGAGAAGAAGAAATCTCCTAGTAGCAACCTGGATTGGAAGGTTGTTAAGATAACTTGGTCTTTAGCTTCATCTACCTGCAGCAGCTCCTTATTGAATCAAGTGATGTACTGTCTTAGTGATTCTTCTTCTACTTGCTGAATGTTGAGAAGATGGCCAATTGGTTTTTTATGTCTTTACCCCTCAATGAAATGATTAACAAAACCCTGCTGAGTTGTTTGAAGTTTGCAATAGTTCTTGGGGGTATCTTGCTAAACCATACTCTGGCCGCTCCCTTTAGTGTTGTTGGGAATGCCCTACACATCACCTTGTTTGAGGTCATGTACAATAGCATTAGCGTCTTGAATGATTCGATGTGATCCAAGGGATCCTTGGAACCGTCATACGACTCCAACTATGGGAGACAGAATTTTGGTGGGAGAGGAAAGTTCAACACTTCATTGGTGAATGGTGAGTCCGTCATTTGAATCATCCCATCCAGATTCTCTCCGCCTTTGCCCTTCATAGCACTTTTTAATTCATCCATCTCCTTCCTCATGTTGCAGAGCTCATTCTCCACCCTGGTGGAATCTTCTCCTAAAGTTTTGTCTAGCCTGTTGGCTTGAGAGTTTGATTCTTCTTCATTTTGGTTTTCACCTATTTTCCGACACACTCTACGTTTTAGGATTCCATTGTCGCAGTTCTTCATTCTGATGAGTCAGCTCTTCCACATTGGCCATTAGGGCTTTGATTTGGTGTTGTTGCACAGCATCTAGTTGAGGTGCAATCTCTGCTTCCATCTCATACTTCGAAGACTCTTTTGTCACTGGGAAAGATGGCTTGAATGATTGGCGATTCCCACAAACGGCACCAAACTGATGATGCAAAAAATCAATTGCTGAGCTCTTCGTCATAGCGAATGGACAAAGCTATGATTGGGGTTGTCTCTATTGTAGTAAGACCTACAAGAATGAACTGGGTGGAAGAGTAATACGCTGGTGTGGCATCAACCAAACCACCTTTGATGCTTAAGTCAATAAGGGAGAAAGATTCTTGAAAGAAAATAAGTAGAGGGTGATTTCGTAGAGTATTTGTGTGTACCTTTAACTTCTGTTACCTTTTTTTTTTTTTTTTAGTTGTGTGTCTCATTAATGGGCAATGAATCACATTATTTATGCCCAACGGCTAGTGCGTTACAGAATCTTTGTCTGAAGTTCACAGCTCATTATGTGACCATTGCTCCATCCATTACATTTCATCATCAATGATCGTAATAAATGTGTAACGTCTTCTCTGGGTAAATTAATGAAGTTATTAAATGGGACATCAAAGGAATGTATGAAGGTGCTTAGTCCTTTAGTGGCTCAAAGTGAAGGGCGACCAATGTCAAAATGAAAGGAATCTAAAACAAACCAAGTGATTAGGAAATTGAAAACAAGAAAGAGACATGAAGGGAACAAAACTATCAAAAAAAAAAAAGAAAGGAAAAGGAAAACAGGTACTTGCTTATTTAATTTTAGCTAAAAATCTATTTTATTAGTTTCTTTGTTGTATTTTATATATATATATATATATATTTATATTTATATATATTTGTTTATCTGAGTAACTTGTCTAATTCATCTATTTTCTTTCTAATGAAAGAATTCTCAAGTGGCACAAGAAATTGAAGTTGATGCAGGTGAAATTGGTTTGCCTACTTTAAGTACTCCACAAGAAGATCATGAAATGGGAACACAAGAGAGAAGGAATGTTCAGGTACTAAGAATAAGGAAAAACTATGAGACTAATTGTTTGAGATTTTAACCTACTTTGTAAATAATTTATACAATTGCATTTTATTAATCTAATGTTCAGGTAAATAATAGTAGCATCATAGGAGATGGTTTTGTTAGGCTACAGTCAACAAATTCTGGTTTAAACCAATTCCAGGTAAAGTTTCTATGTATGTGTTTTTTTTTCATGAATGCTCTTATCTACTTTCTCTTGTGATTAATATATAATTTATAAGATTTATTTTCAATTGCATAGCATCATCTGAGTCAAGTTTCAAGTGGTGGATATATGACGCCATATTTTGGCACTCCTTTCTTTCCTGGAAACCAAATGCAGGTATAGTTTATCATTTATAATTCATTCTATACTATTCATTTGTATTTTTTTGTTAATATATGTAATTTGATTACAGGGTCTTCCTAATCAAAGAGCAGTAACTAGTATTAACCCAACATATTTTGGCCCTCTAGGAAGCAATATACACCATCAGTAATTCCTTAACTTTTATTCAATGTTATACTTGTTAACAGTTTTTAGTTTAACCTTTTTTTAATGAAATTTGTATTTGTAGGGTCATCTGAATCAATTTTGGGGAAGTGGATGTCAAGTGCCAAATACTGACCAGCTTAGTGTTTATGGAACACAACAACATCATATAATCAACTTTAATCATTTGGATCTGCTACAAGTATTGTTAATACATTGTATATTTAACTATGTCAATTATAAGCACGTTGATTTCTAAATAATTTAATACATTTTCTTTTGCTCTTTATGTAGGCTCAACATTATGGGCATCGGTTTAAGGATCAAGAGGCTAGCAAGTTCAGTAAAAATTAATTTCGACTTGATCAAAATGACTAACCTTTTTTTTTTTTTCCTTTTTTGTGTTGAACACAACATGTTTCTTCATTTGTAATGGATATTATGGTATTATTTGCGTGGGGAAATGCTTATATGTTTTTAAGCACAGATGGTGACTTACAACAAGAGCTTTTATTTATTTATTTATTATTATTCAAAATTATTTGAGTTTTACAACTATGGATATATTTGCTCTTTATTTATTTGAGTTTTTTGGTTTTGTGATGTATGTAGAATGAAAAGGATGGAAATGTGAATATAATATTATTAGCTTGATTATTATCGGTTTGGTTGCTAAGAAAGTTGAGGGAAAGAGAAGGAAAGTCAAAGAATTGAATTGAAGTGAATCTTACTGTTTGAGTTGTTTGGTTTTGTATGTATGTGAAATGAAAAGGAGAATAAGTTTATATATTGGTTAGCTAAATGGTTAGAATAGGCTCACTAATCACTATATTGAATTTTCATTTGGATTGCAGTGGGGTTGCTTATATTTATAACTATTTTAGTTTATTTAAAATTCATGCCCATTGGTCTTAAAATATGATTGATCCCCAAGTACGAAACTTGGATTGAAAATCCTTTAGCATATCAATTTTGTAGCTAAAAAATATGGAGGAATATATTTAATATACAAATTTGAATCTTAGAATTTTATTTTAGCTGTTTTTGTTTGGTAAAGACTGAAAAATAAAATACATAAATTAGGTTCTTAATGTGGAAGCACCAAAAGCTCATGTTATGTAACATGGCAAAAATTCACTACTGTGACTCTCTTATGCACCCCATCTGCAGTGACTCTCTTATGCACAACAAACATAACCACCAGCATGACTCTCTTATGCACAACATACATAACCACTAGCGTTCTCCAACTTCCATGCACTTGTGGTCTTCAATCAGCACAACAATTTGCCAAGGAACATTAAAAGAGGTCCTTCGCTCTAGATTTTGTTGAAATAAGTCTGCAAAAATCAAGCTTTATAGCCTTAGTTAATGCCTTTTGCACAGTCAAGCAAATAGCTGCATGCCATTTGGTTGCATATGGAAGAACTACAACAACCTGTGAAAGTTCAAAAACGTGTACAAAACACTTTTGAACGTTTAGACCCCCAAAAATTAACTTAACCAACACAGGCAATATGTTAAACAACAAGTGTGCGGAAACTTAACATATGCTATAATGTGAAATAGGTTAAAAACTATCTAAGCCATAACATAATAAAATCACAGCAGATAATATAAAGGCAAAGATAGAGAGGAAGGAAGATGCAAACACAAAGACAACACGCGATGTGTTATCGAAGAGGAAACCGAAGACCTCGGCGAAAAACCTCTCCGCCGCCCTCCAAGCGGTAATCAATCCACTAGAAAATACAGTTG
This sequence comes from Quercus robur, assembly GCF_932294415.1. Taxonomy (NCBI): domain Eukaryota; kingdom Viridiplantae; phylum Streptophyta; class Magnoliopsida; order Fagales; family Fagaceae; genus Quercus; species Quercus robur. The sequence continues at coordinate 29,780,280 of NC_065543.1, forward strand.
GGATACAAGGACAGCAATAGACCCTCCAAGCCTAATCTACCCAGTGCACCTAAGCCCTCCAAGCTTCTTGCTCCAACGAGGTTGCGCCGAACCTTTTTCTTTTCTAGCTTCCCGGATTCCGCTACTAGACCGTAGCATCAACCAATGAAGATTGGCTCCTTCCTAACTGCTTCCCAGAACTCCAAACATTTGTCTCACAGAGATGATAATGGTGAGAACCAGGTTTGGTATAAAGCCTCTCAAGGATTTGACAATGGAGAGGAAGAGAGTAAGGGAATTTGAAGAGACTCTAAGGTATAGATTGTGGGTGAAGCAATCTGGTTTTTCTTTAGGGTTTCTCTCTCAAAATTCTCTCTGGAAGCTCTCTTTCAATCGTGGGTTAAAGGGGTATTTATACTGGAGTGGGAGAGGAATTTGAAACGTCAGGTTTTTACAAAACAGGGGTGGCTCGCGGCTTGACCTCGCGGCTTGACCAAGTCGCGAGATCCAGTCGCGAGTTAACCGTATGGCCAGTTGTCCTGTTTTGTCCTGTAGTGCTCCAGCTAGCATGACTGTTCATCTTCCAGCACGCTTGGCACGTGTGCAGCTTCTGGCGGCTTGCAGCCGCGAGTCCACCTGCGAGTCCCAGCCGCAAGTCTCTGTTTTCTTGCACACTCTTGAGCAAACTCCACTCTATCTCACTCACTACCCTTACAACAAACCCACCTAAATACAGGGTTACTAAATGCTGAATTACAAGCAAATTTGGCACGGAATAAAGCCAATTAGATGGTTGAATAAATTCAACCTTACAACCTGCCATCGCATGATATGGTTTTATAGCCAAAACCAACCCATCCACACCATCTCTGCCAGTGTCCCTCAATTGTCAGCAACATTCACAACCCTCCACAACTTGACAAACTTGCCTTGGTACTTTTCTGCAATTACTCTGATCTGCTTGTTGTGCAATATAGACTTGTGCATAGCTGCAAAACAAAGCATTATCACTTCTTAAGCAGACTATTTTTTCACCCCTAAACATCAACCTATAAAAATTCGGATCCTCCATCCATTGAGCCAACCACTGCTTCAAAGAGCAAGGAGAAATTAACTCGGTTCCAAGGCTCAAATGTAATCCAAAGATTCCAAACAAAATAGCCTGAGCACTATATTAACAAAGACTTGTTTATATAATCCATTGGACTGCCTAAACACAAAAAAAAAAAGACATGTTTTCATAAAAATTCTTTAGACTGCCTAAACACAGAAATTCTCCCCATTCCATCCACATGTTTATATAATCCATTGGATTGCCTCAAGGCCATAAATATTGCAATACTCTACATCAAATTTGCATAGGAATCAATTAAATACAGTAAAAATAAAAAAAAATTCAAATTTCGTTACTGGGAGGGAGGCAGATGACTTGAAGAATCCATGCTCATGGCGGCACCAGCAGCGATGTGAGGATATCCTTCCATTTAGGCTTTTATCAATGTTATGTTAAAATCCCTCTGACTATACTTCTTTATGATGTAACACAATACGGTTTGGCTTCTTCCCCTGTATCCAGAAATACCATAGAGCTTCGATCATTCTTGAAATGGTCTATGTTACAGGCCATTCTCTGGTTTTAAGTCAAGGCTCATGCACAAAATTAATGTCTTTTATTCCTTTTCCACTTATTAGGATATAGATTAGCTCTAGACTTTTTTCAGGCCCATGCATGTTAGTTTTTGAATTTTTAGCATAGACATTAACATTACTTGCGTAGATACATATTCTGATACCACACTTATAGTGGATTTGCTTTATATCAGGCCAAAATTTCACTATAATGATGATCACACAAATAATTATATTTATCTACTGTCTATTTGTACTTGCATATTTTGGTGGGTTCCAGTTTTTTAATTCTGTCCTGTCATTTGAACTTGATTGACCACCAAAAATAACATATATCATCCTGTAAGGCATAATCTGTAACACACATTTTGCCTTTATTCAGATAAAACGTAAAATTGAAAGAAATTACATTTGAATCCCCTTTCAATGCTTTCATTACTTCTTTGGTTGAATCAGGAAAAAACAGCAATTTCTTATTAATCTAGAGCTTGAATCACATTACAAAAAACAAAAAACTTATTCGTTGAATGTGAATGAATAATCACTAATACCACTTGCAATGATTTCACTACTGAATCTCTTTGAATGTCAGAATTATATGCTTACCAACCAAATTGATTTGTGGAGATGTAGATTTCTTTAGCTTGAATGTGAGACCGAAGAGGCAGAGGAGATGCAGCGCCGGAACGTTTGTGTTTTTTGCCAAAACGTTTTGAGTTTAGGATATTGTTGGCACCGATGAGGTAAGGACGGAGGGAAAAGTTGTACGTTTGAGGCAGAGAGGGAGGCGCAGAGAGAGGGAATCGTTGCAGAAGCTGATTTGGGTTTCGACGACATTAGTCAGAGTGTGAGGCCTGGTTTTAGGAAGAGAGGGAGGCGCAGAAATGCCACATCAGAAATGCCACCTCAGCTTTTTTAAAACCAAAATACCAAATCAGATATTAACAAAGAAAATTAATAAAAGAAAAAAGAAACCCAAATTTGTTTTGCTTCTAAACCCTCTCTCTGCCCCTCCCTCTCTTCCTAAACCTAGGCCTCACACTCCGACTAACGCCTCCGAAGCACAAAAATTTAAAAGTAAAATTGTCCCATAAAATTCTGTCAAATGGGATTGCAACACTTTAAAAATAAAATTGTCACATTAAGGAAAACAACAAACTTATTCGTTGAATATGAATGAATAACCACTAATACCACTTGCAATAATTTCACTACTAAATCTCTTTGAGTGACGAAATTATATGCTTACCTACCAAATTGATTTGTAATCATATAATATATATAATTTCCTTGTTTCTATAGAATGAATACTTTTTGAATAGCATAATATTGGCCTGTTTGACTACGAATGGGTTTAGGAAGAGAGGGAGGCATCATACGTTTGAGGCAGAGAGGGAGGTGCAAAGAGAGGGTTTAGAAGCCAAACAAATCTGGGTTTCTTTTTTCTTTTATTAATTTTCTTTGTTAATATCTGATGTGGTATTTTAGTTTTTAAAAAGTTGAGGTGGAGCATGCCACATCAGCAGTTTGTAAAATGTTTGTAGAATAGTTTGTTCCTGTAGCAGTACTCTTTTTCTTTTATTTATTTACCTTGTTAATATCTTATGTGGTATTTTAGTTTTTAAAAAGCTAAGGTTGCGCATATAAGAAAATAGAGAGTTAGGAATGGAAAACCGGAAAGAGAGAAAGAGAGCTTGAGAGAAAAGAAAGATTGAAGAATTCTTTCATTCAATTGTTACATTGAATCTATTCAGAGAATTGGACTTTATACACTAATTGATCAACCAGCTAATCTAACAAACTATCCAACTTATCAGGACACACGTGCTCAGTCAGTTACTAGCAGTTACAATACGTGTGAAAGCTAAAACTGATATATACTACTCTAAATGACATACAGCATAATACAATGTTAAGCATACAACATGTAGCTTTCTTTAGATTACTTCTTCATCTTTTGTTAACTTGAGCTGCTGCATCCTTTTTCTTTTGTTTTTGATCTTTACAATTGATAAGGATAATTTTGCAATATTGGCACTTACCCATGATAAGGCGAAAAGCGATGGTCTTAAATAACCCCATCAGCTTCGCTTGCTAGGAAAAGACAACAGGAGGTCTACGGCTCTACCTCGAAGCTGGCGACAGTATCATGGCTGACAAAATAGGAAGCTGACGTAAGAGAGTTGAAGATTACGCATGAGTCTGACGATGCTGGCATGGCCTTACTTGGCCCCTACGCATGCCCATATAAAGAAATATCTTGCACCCCACGTTCAATGCTAATTAAGAGGACTCCTACAAGGAAAGGATTCCGTAAAATACATTCATAGGGACTCCTACAAGGAAAGGACTTCTAAACCAAGGAATAGATGTCAACCCTCTACCACTATAAAAACCCCAAAACCCTCACAAACCAAGGTATGCATAATTCGCCCCAGCTCTGGCACTCTAGAGTTATGAGAAGTTCTAACTTGACCTTCAGAGGGTATTTGGCTGGCACTACACCGATGCTCTCTGTTAGGTCTTCTCTTTTTGTTGTGCAAGTATTATTTCAAGCGTGCAAAGGTTGTGTGGCTCACTGGTGATTTTTTGGCATCATAAGTTGGCGCCGTCTATGGGAAAGCTACGACTTATAAGCCATATCGCTTTCCGGACAAAGAGTTGCATGGTACGTACTCCTTCTATGGCAACCACCACCAACAATCAAGGCGACGAACCGCGACCCACTGCCCTTGAGAGGCAAGTCCAAACCCTCACAACAGCAGTGGAACGCCTTACCAATCATGACCTAGAGGAACAGCTACACCAGAAGAACGCGGCAATGGATACCAAAAAGGAAGACCAAGAAGGCACTAGCGCTGAGAGAAGGAACCAAGAAGGACCGAAAGGTAGCAACACCCCGGGCAGGCCAAAATAACAGGACACTTGTCGCCCATCCATTACTGATACGGTTCCACCTCATATAGTAGCCGAGATGCAGATGATGAAGGAACAGATGGATTTTATGATGAATGCCCTTAGAGGATGAGTGTTCATTGACCTCGATGATTTGGTCCATCGAACTGATTCAACATTCACAATTTCCGTCACTTCATTCCCCCTCTCACCGAAGTTTCGCATGCCACAGGTGGAAAATTACAAAGGATCCAAGGACCCCTTAGATCACTTAGAGTCTTTCAAGACCCTAATGCACCTTCAAGGGGTGCCAGACGAGATCATGTGCAGAGCCTTCCCCACCACACTAAAGGGATCCGCAAGAATCTGGTTTAACAGGCTGACACCCAACTCCATTGGAACCTTCAAGGAGTTAAGTGCCCAGTTCGCCTCACACTTCATCAGGGGGCATAGGTATAAAAAGTCTACTGCGTGCCTAATGAACATTAAACAATGGGAGGATGAGACGCTAAGGTCCTATATCACCCGCTTTAACAAAGAGGCTCTCTCAATCGATGAAGTAGACGACAAGATACTCATAGCTGCCTTAACGAACGAACTACGGAAGGGTAAGTTCCTGTTTTCCCTATACAAGAACGACCTGAAAACTATGTCGGATGTGCTGTATAGGGCAACCAAGTACATGAATGCGGAAGATGCATTGCTAGCTCGAGAAGAAAGGTCCAAGAAGAGGGAAAGGCAGGAAGACCCGCGGCAGGACAGAGGGCGGAAGATGCCTAGAACTGGATCTCGGTGAGAGGACAGACACTTCAAGCCCCCTACAGGGAAGTTCACAAGCTTCACCTCGTTGACTGCCCTGATTGACCAAGTTTTAATGCAAATAAAGGATGAAGGAGCCCTGACCTTTCCTAGCAAGTTGAAGGGAGATCCTAATAAGAGGTCTAGGGACAGGTACTGCCGCTTCTACCATGATAATGGCCATGATACAGCTGATTGCTATGACTTGAAGCAGCAAATTGAGGCCCTCATCAGATAAGGGAAGCTACAGAGGTTCGTCAGCAAGGAAAGAATGGACCCACCTCAAGAATAGGCTCCCCGACGGGAAAACGACCATCCTAGGCTGCCTTTAGGTGACATAAGAATGATTGTGAGGGGCACCACGACTGCCGGGTCATCTAAAAAGTCCCGTAAGACATACCTGAGGATGGTCCACAACGTCTAGTTAACAGGTTCCGTGCCGAAGATACTGCAGATCAACAACCCCATCATCGAATTCTCAAAAGAAGATGCCCGACGTCTCCACCACCCGCACGACGATGCACTAGTCGTTAGCATACGAGTGGGGGATTACAACACGCACCGGGTTCTGGTGGACAATGGTAGTTCAGCTGACATCCTTTACTACCCAACATTTCAACAGATGATGATTGATAGAGAGCGACTAGTTCCGATGAACACGCCACTCGTTGGTTTCGGAGGAAGAAGGATATACCCCCTTGGCGCAGTCATATTATCCGTGACGGTGGGCGACTACCCCCAGTAGATCACTAAGGACGTAACATTCCTTGTGGTCGATTACTCATCCGCCTATAATGCTATCCTAGGACAGCCTACCCTCAATTCATGGAAGGCCATAACCTCAACCTACCACTTGATGATCAAATTCTCCACCGATTATGGAGTAAGGGAGCTGCGCGGAAATCAAGTAGTTGCCCGCGAATGCTACATAGGTATGATGGAGATGGATGACCACCTCCTGGCCATGAACATAGAGGAGCACGAAACAAGGACAGAGCCCGTCAAAGAGCTTGAAGAGGTACTCCTCAACGACTCCAAACTTGATCAAACAACTAGAATTGGTACTCTAGCCAACCCAACGATCCGCCAAACAACTTTTCTCAAAAATACCCGGGATGTATTTGCTTGGAGCCATGAAGACATGCCAAGAATCGACCCCTCGATCATGGTACACCGACTGAATGTATCACCCTCCTTTCCACCCGTCCATCAGAAGAAGCGAGTATTTGCCTCGGAACGGGACCAAGCTATACAAAAGAAGTTCATAAGCTAAAAAAGGCAAACTTCATCCGAGAAGTTTACTACCCCAATTGGTTGGCAAATGTGGTCAAGAAAGCTAGCGGGAAATGGAGGATGTGCGTAGATTTCACCGACTTAAACAAGGCATGCCCTAAAGATAGTTACCCCCTCCTGCAGGTCGACATCCTGGTTGACTCTACAGCCCAGCACCAATTGCTATGCTTCATGGACGCCTTTTTGGGTTACAACCAGATCAGAATGGACGAAGCAAATCAGGAAAAGACTTCGTTCGTTACAAGCCAGGGCCTCTTCTGCTACAAAGTAATGCCATTTGGCCTCAAGAACGTGGGCACGACGTATCAAAGGCTCATGAACAAGATGTTCGCACACCAGATCGGGAGGAATGTACAGGTCTACGTTAACAACATGTTGGTGAAAAGCTGAAGGGAGAAAGACCACTTGGGGGATCTTAGGGAAACGTTTGATACCCTTCGCTCCTACAACATAAAGCTCAATCCAAGAAAGTGTGCCTTCGGAGTGACGGCAGGAAAGTTCTTAGGGTTCATGGTGTCTCAGAGAGGTATCGAGGCCAACCTCGACAAAATTAGGATCATAGTAGAGATGGCCCCCCTAAAGAACGTAAAAGAAGTACAAAGTTTAAATGGCAAGGTCGCCGCCCTGAATAGGTTTGTGTCAAGGGAAACGGATAAGTGTCTACCCTTCTTCCGAACGCTGAAAAAGTCTTTTGAGTGGATGGCCTAGTGTCAACAGGCATTTGAGGATCTAAAGGTCTACCTCTCTTCCCCACCGCTGCTGAGTCCTTCACAACCGGGGGAAGTGCTATTCCTTTATTTGGTCATCTCCCTTGTAGCCGTCAGCGCGGCCTTAGTCAGGGAAGAAGACAAGGTTCAGAAGCCCGTATACTACGCCAGCCGAGCACTTCGTGGTGCAGAAGAAAGGTACCCGCCAATGGAGAAGCTCGCCTTCGCTTTAGTAACGGCAGCTTGCAAGCTCAAACCATACTTCCAAGCCCATACGGTGATTGTCCTAATCGACAAACCATTACTACGGGCGATAAGCAGCCTTGAAGCTGCTGGGCGATTGACACTGTGGGTGATAGAGTTGAGTGAGTTTGACATTTAGTACTGCCCGCATACCGCCATTAAGGGACAGGTCGTCGCTGATTTTATAGCAAAATTCACCAACGGAGAAGGCAAGGGGGCAAATGAGTGTCCTCAGTGGGGTATACATATAGACGGATCGTTTAACAGATAAGCTAGTGGAGCAAGTATCGTGCTTCTTTCTCCAGAAGGAGACAAGATTGAATGTATGGTTCGCCTCGACTTCCCCACCACTAACAATGAAGTAGAGTACGAAGCTCTAGTGGCAGGACTTGATCTCGCCAAAGTGGCAAGAGCCACAAGTGTGGTCATTCATTGCGACTCCCAGGTCATCACCAACCAAGTAAACGGAGATTACGAATGTAAAGGCGAAAGGATGAAGAAATACCTAGAGCAAGTAAAGAGAAGGGCGGACGACCTACAAGCCAAGGTTGTTTAAATTCCCAGAGGAGGAAATAAGCAAGCCGACCGCCTCACCAAAGCCGCTTCAGCAAAACATATGACTGTCTATAGCAATGTACTCTCCTTTGTTCAGCGTTCTCCACTGATAGATTCCGTCGATGTATAGGAGATAGATTCTGAAAATAACTGGACCACACCATTAGTCTCCTACCTAAAAAGTGGCGCGCTACCAGATGGGAAGGAAGCCGCAAGAAAGCTGAAAGTTCAAGCAACACGATTCCTTCTAATAAAGGACGTCTTGTACAAGAAAGGCTTCTCCTGCCTATACCTAAGGTGTTTGGGCAATGAGGAAGTAGACTACATCATGAGAGAAGTCCATGAAGGGATTTACGGAAACCACTCGAGATCACAATCGTTAGTACACAAATTGATTCGAGCCGGGTATTACTAGCCAACCATATAGAAGGATGCCCAAACTTATGTCAAAACCTATGACAAGTGTCAAAGGTTCAGCAAAGTCATCAGGCAGCCGTCCAAAGAGTTGACCCCAATGACAGCCCCATGGCCTTTTGTTCAGTGGGGATTAGACATCATGGGACCATTCCCGATAACAGCGCGACAGTTGAAGTTCCTCATAGTAGGCATAGACTGCTTCACAAAGTGGGTAGAAGTTGAAGCCTTGACAACCATTATAGAGAAAAACGTGCGAAGCTTCGTTTGGAGATACATCATTTGCAGGTATGGGATCCTTAGGGTCCTGGTCTTAGACAACGAAAAACAATTTGACAACGACTCCTTCCAGGATTTTTGCTCACAATTGGGGATCAAAAACCACTACTCCTCCCCCACCCACCCTCAAGCTAACAAACAAGTTGAGGTCACAAACCGATCCTTGCTCAAAATTATCAAGACTCGGCTCAAAGGTGCAAATGGTATATGGCCTAAAGAGCTGTTGAGCATACTATAGGCGTATAGGACAACAGCAAGAACACCTACCAAAGAAACTCCATTTTGGCTAACATACGGGAACAAGACGGTCATTCCAGCCGAGGTCGGGCTCACAAGCTACAGGGTGGACAACCACGATGAAAGCAAAAATGGTGAGGCTATGCGTCTGCAGCTTGATCTACTAGATGAAGTCAGGGAGACAGCCGAACAAAGACTTGCACGGTACCAGGACCTCATGGCCAAGCACTACAGCTCCCGAGTTAAACACAGAGACTTTCAGGTTGGAGATCTTGTTTTGAGGAAGGTAATGGGCACCACTAAAGACCTTACCCAAGGGAAGCTTAGCCCCAACTGGGAAAGACCTTATAGGATTACGTCATGGCAAAGGAAAGGCACCTACCATCTAGAGACACTAGATGGACAGAAGCTGCACCATTCGTGGAACACTGAGCACCTACGAAAGTACTACTAGTAGAGCTGTTAGCATGGAAAGCAACATTCTTCATTTTCCAATTCACTTTAGTTAATTTTAGCTACACTCCTCAGTTTTTTTCAGTTTACCTTAGTTAAATTTCGCTAAAATAATTTTTAAGCCCAAGGGGCAGGTCTTTTTCTTTAGAGAACAATTTTTCTACAAATGCATGGTTTATCATAATAAGAGGAGTTTATTTAGATATAACTAAAGTGTTTTTCTAAAAAATATTAGCAAGTCCATAAAGTGATTGAGTTCATTCCAGGAGGATGAATTGTTGATAAGTCCATAAAGTGGACGAGTTTATTGCCAAGTGCATAAAATGGATGAGTTTATTATCAAGTCCATAAAGTGGACGAGTTTATTATTAAGTCCCTAAAGTAGACGAGTTTATTATCAAGTCCATAAAGTGGACGAGTCCATAAAGTGGACGAGTTTATTATTAGGCCCATAAAGTGGATGAGTTTATTATCAAGTTTGTAAAGTGGACGAGTTTATTATCAAGTTCATAAAGTGGACGAGTCTATTATCAAGTCCCTAAAGTGGACAAGTTTATCATCAAGTCGATAAAGTGAACGAGTTTATCATCAGGTCCATAAAGTGGATGAATTCATTAGTCCATTAAGTGGATAAGTATATTAGTAAGTCCATAAAATGGACGAGTTCATTCCAAAATGATGAATTATTACTAGTCCGTAAAGTGGACGAATTCACTAGCAAGTCCATAGAATGGACAAGCTTATCCCATAAAGATAAGTTATCATCATATAGTCCGTATAAGAACTCATAAGTCCATAAGCAAAACGAGTTCACCCCAAAAGTGGGCGGGTTCATGAGTTGGTCCACAAGTGGGCAAATCTAAATTAATGTGGACAGACTTATCAAATCCACAAGTAAACGGACTCATAAATAGTACATAAGAATACGAGTCCATTAAAACAAAATACCATCAAGTCCATAAATTAATTGGACAGGGTCCATAATTAAAGCCCACAAGTAGATAAGCCCAGGCCGTGAAGGTCTTAAGGCCATGAAATCCTTGGGTGGACAAGTTTATTCAAAATCCAATAAGTAGACAGGTTCGTCCTAGTTTACCAAGTACAAACGCATTCTAGCATGCATACAGACATACAAACAGAAAGCAACACATACATACTAAAGCAATGGATATAAAATAAATAAAGTGAAGTCTTTACAAACAAAGCCCAAAAAGCAATAGGGCATTTTACAGAGTCTTAAAGATAGAATTAATGTACAATAAATATATAAAACTACAAGGCCGGAGGGTTCGGGGGGTTCTCGTCGTTCTTCTCTTAAGTGTCCTGGGCAACAGGGTCTTCAACGTTCACAAGCTCAATGGATGGGACCAGGGAAGCAACGGGAGCATCAGTGGCTGGCTAGGCGAGGATGACGCTGTCATCTTTTGGATTAGACTCCGTGGAGTCGTCAGTTTCTTCTTGGACAGTGTCACCAGTAGGAGTTGACGGCGAGGGCTCATCCATGGTGACCTTTGAAAAATCCAAGTGAAGGTATAGGGACTTGACCTGTTTAAGGCAATCCTCGAACCCTTCACCGTAATAGCCAGCACAGAAATCTATGAATGGCTCTGACGCCTTGTATTTGTTTACGGCGTCAGCCTTGGCCGTCTCCACCTGCTCAAAAAGGGTCGTCAACTCCTTCTCTACCATTTCCTTGGCTTCTTGCTCTTTCTTTCTTTGACGACCCTCCTCCTCCAGCTTAACCATCAGATCCTTTACCTCCTAGTTAAGGGTACGAAAGACACCCTTATATTGCTCCTCCTCGTCCGTTAGGATCTTTATGCCCTTATGCAGACGGGCAATCACCCCTTCTTTGGCGACGCCCCTATCTTGCAAAGCTTTCATACGAACCATTGCCTACAAGGCAGAACAACCATCAACCATTGAACAATAAAAATAAGTGAATCGAAAAAGCGAAGACAAAAATGTACTCGCAGAAGATCGAAGAGGCTTGACGCCCCTAACTCCTACGTCCCTTGCTCAGCACAAAGGTCTACATCCTTGTCCCTAATGATGGATTCCACCATCTCAACAGCGTAGTCCTTGTGCGTGAGGAGACGGCGGTCCGATCCCTGAGCGATGGGGCCTGATGTCGTCATCAGACCCTTACCTGCCCCATGGCTAGGCTTAAGGGGCGTTGGCTTTTTGAGGGATTTATCCCCAGCAGTGACAATAGCCTTCTTAGGAGGACGATTTTCCTTCCCGTCGGCTTTTCTCTTGGAAGCGCCCTTCCTGATAGCTTTTGGAGCTGATGACAACAACCCCTCCCCCTTCGTTTTCTTTTCTTCTTTCTTCTTAGCGACAGCTGGCTGCACCTACACCCTCAACTTGGCGGCCTCCATTTTTGCAAAGGATAAATGATGGGCATTAAATCAACAGACAACTAAAAAAAGAAGAAAAAGGAAAAGATGACGGAGAGAATTACAAATACTTACAATGACAGGAGTAAGAATTTAGCTTACTAGCTGCCGGGGTTAGCTCCGAACCACCACAGTATGCGTGCAGTGTGTCAAGGGTGATCAAATCCCTACACTTATGCTGCTCAAATGGAATTTCAAGAACTCGTTGAATGAAGGCTTCCCGCTCGTCAGTTATGGATGGGCAAATTCTAGCTGAAAAAGGAAAAACGACGACATTAGAACGCTTAACGAGTAGATTAAAAGGTTAAAGCAAAAGTTAACGGCATTAAACCTGAGTCCTTGACAATGCCCCAAGTATTGTCAAAATCGTGAGGCATTGTATCTCATTCCTCCGGACAACATACCCAATCCGTCCCCTTGACAAAAAAGTATCTGCCCTTCCAATTCCTGTTGGAGTTAGGCATGTTTGACACAAGCCCTAGCACTTTTTTCAGTGCAGCAAAATGATAAATCCCTTGTGACGAGAAGATGTGTTGGGGCCTGTAGCACCAGAAGAACTTGTCTAGCGAAAGCTGACGGTTCCCTCTACTCAAATGACCCCACAAGATCTCTGCCCCTTTGAAGATCCTCCAAGCATTTGGAGTAATCTAGCTGATGGATAGACTGAGGAAGTTAGCCAGTTGACGGTGTAACATCGTCAATGGCAACCTCAGCTCCGCTGCAATCGTGGCGTCGTACATACCAACATCCACAGTCTTCCCTGAGTAGCACTTCTCATACTTCCCAAGGAGACGGATTGGTGTGTGGTCGGGGATTTGGTAACGATCCCTCAAGTTCTTAAAAATATTGGTCGTCATCTTCGGTAAAAAAATCATTGATGGTCCACATTTAAGGAAGGATAAACGGACGAGCGTGCCCACTCTCGGGACTTCCTGAACTTCCAACCTTGGGGGTCCTCTCATCTGCGTCATTCTCGTCTTCGTCACCTTCCATTCCCTAGTCACCTTCAACCTCTCCCTCACCATCAACTTCTCCCTCATCTATCTCTTCCTCATCTCCCTCTCCTATGTAACTTTCCCCGTCCTCGTCAGGAGAACGAGCTGACATCTCTTTCTCTCTAACGACCAGGAATGGCCCTCCTTGGGCTCATGACCTGTTTGGAAGACCTCGTCGTAGCCCGCTCCTTCACGGACTGATGATTGCTCACTAATCGCTTCTCTAGACATTTTTTACCTGCAAGCGATGGAGGTATTCTAAGTACCTAAGTTGACGGAATCACTAAAAAGTTATACGATCAACTAAAACAAGCAAACAAAAATGGAAGGTAGAAGGAAGAGGTGACTTACCAAGCAGACGGTCTCTGAAAAAATGACGGTCTCAGCAAAAGGTAGTAAGACGACGGGAGCATGGTTCTTGGAGTAACAAGTTCTCTCTCTGGATCGACGATGAAATAGGAAGAATGAGGGGAGAACTAAGATATATATAGAATGAAGAATGCACTGAAGACGAAGCGACACCCTTGTCCAGAAGCGAAACCAATTAGAATGCGCCACGTGTTCAAGCATTTAATAAAGGCTGCTCGAGGAATCGCCCATACATGCTTTTTCCTTATTCTTGAATAAATGAAATTAAATAAATAAAAATTACAAAAAAACTAAACTCCATAACTCGTCGGCTTTAGCTGACGAAGTTATGAAGTAAGGGGTAGTTGATAAGGATAATTTTGTAATATTGGCACTTACCCATGATAAGGCGAAAAGCGATGGTCTTAAATAACCCCATCAACTTCACTTTCTTGGAAACAACAACAGGAGGTCTATGGTTCTACCTCGAAGCTGACGGTTGTACCGTGGCTGACAAAATAGGAAGCTGACATGAGAGAGCTAAAGACTATGCATGAGTCTGACGATACTGGTGTGGCCTTACTTGGCCCCTACGCATACGCATATAAGAAAATATCTTGTGCCCCATGTTCAATGCTAATCAAAAGGACTCCTACAAGGAAAGGATTCCGAAAAATATGTTCATAGGGACTCTTACAAGGAAAGGACTTCTAAACCAAGGAATAGATGTCAACCCTCTACCACTATAAAACCCCAAAACCCTCACAAACCAAGGCATGCATAATTCACCCCAGTTCTGGCACTCTAGAGTTGTGAGAAGTTCTAACTTGACCTTCGGAGGGTATTTGGCCAACACCACACCGATGCTCTCTGTTAGATCTTCTCTTTTTGTTGTACAGGTATTGTTTCGAGAGTGCAAAGGTTGTGTGGCTCACTGGTGATTTTTCGGCATCATCAGTAGTCAACAGTATTTTGACATCCCCCCTCAAAATGAGAAGCTGAACTTTGAATGTTCACAATGTTCATCTTACCCAATAAATGCTTTAACTATAGGCTGTTAAGTGCTTTTGTGAGCATATCTGCCAATTGTGAATGTGCATGAGTAAAGAACAATCTAACAACATTATCTTGAACTTTATCTCTTATTAGATGACAGTCCACTTCTATGTGTTTGGTTCTTTCGCAGAACACTGAATTTTCTCCAATGTGTATAGCAGCTTAATTGTCACAAAATAAGAGAGCAGGTTGAGGATGATGAATCTCCAAATCCTTCAACAAGGCTAATAACCAAGTCATTTCACAAACAATTACTGCCATAGCCCTATATTCTGCTTTAGCAGAAGATCTAGAAACTATGGATTGTTTCTTTGACTTCCATGAAACTAGAGAATCGCCTAAAAATATGCAATATCCTGTAGTAGACCTTTTGGTATCAACACAAGATGCCCAATCAGCATCTTTGATGTAGCAGACAACAAAATGCCTTGACCAGGACAACCTTTTATGTATTGCAGCACCTTATTAGAAGCATCCAAGTGAGGTTTCCTAAGTTTTGACATGAACTGGCTCAATTTGTGAACATGTTATGCAATATCAGGTCTGGTTATAGCTAGATATAATAACCTTCCCACCAACCTTTTGTATATTCCAGGATTAGGTAACAACTTACCTTAAAACTTGCTCAATTTCAAATTTTGCTCCATTGGTACCTTGCTAGGCTTGCAAGATTACATTCCTACATCCTTCAAGACTTCTAAAGCATATTTTCGTTGACACAATGAGATTCCTTTGTCTGATCTAGCCATTTTAAGACCAAGAAAGTACTTTAAACCTCCAAGGTCCTTAAGTTTAAAATGCTGATCTAAAGAAACCTTAAGTTCTTCAACTGCTTGAACATTGTTACTTGCTATACGAATATCATCAACATAAACCACCAAAGCTATGAAAGAATCATTGAACTTCTTAGTAAACAATGAATAGTTAGCTTTAGACTGCTTAAAACCATGCTTCAGAATAACAGAACAAAACTTAGAGTTCCACTGTCTTGATGCTTGCTTAAGCCCATACAAAGACTTATTTAACTTGCAAACAACATTCCTTCCTTTGCTATGAAAGCCTTGAGGGAGTTGCATATACAACTCCTCATGAAGATCCCCATGTAAGAAAGCATTATTGACATCCAATTGGACCAAATGCCATCCTTTCACAACAGATATGGCAAATAGAGTTTTAACAGTTGTCAACTTGGCAACTAGAGAGAAAGTGTTTGTAAAATCCAACCCCTCTTGCTAAGTAAACCCCTTAGCAACTAATCTAGTTTTATATCTCTCTACAGAACCATCAGCCTTGTATTTCACCCTATATACCCATTTACACACAATGGCCTTTTTATTTAAAGGCAAAGGAGTAAGGGTCCAAGTATTGTTTAACACCAGGCTGCAATCTCAGCATCTATGGCCTCTTGCCACTTAGGATCCTTAACAGCTTCATGATAGAATCTTGGTTCAGGTGTAACACCCTAAAATCATAAATAATAAAACTCTATTCAATCTAAATAATCCACAAAAAAAAAAATTAAATAAAAGCAACCAGCAACCTAAAATCTCATCACAAATGTTAGAGCTCTAATCCCCCAAAGATAAAACATCCTCAAAATAATTCTCTAGTACAATGTTTAATGTCATAAAAATAATAATAAAATCATCAGTTCCACAAAATAATTTGTAACTGTTGTCTTCCAAGAATCTCTACTCCAATAATCCCTCTAATGTATCTGTAAGGGGGAATAAAGGGGGCTGAGATAACTCAATAAGTGGAATTCACTAACATTGGGGTGTGGGAACAAACCTTTCAAATAAATAATTCTTACAAAAAATTCATAACTTATAACTCATCAATATTTTACCATCAAATATTTCACATAAAAGAATATCTTTATATTGTGAGCCATCATAATATATATATATATATATATCTCCATACCATCATATAAAAAATTTCCTATGCTTTTCTCATGGTCAACGTTTACGCCCCGTTGACAAGGTTGTGCTGTCCCTTTTTTGGGACTGGAACCTCCTTTTTATCCCCTTTCTTAAGGGTGGCTCCTTTGAAACCTAAAGGTGGACTCCCTTGCTAAGGAGCTTCCTTTTTGGATCCTCAATAGTATACTCCCTTGCTAAGGAGCTATCAAATGTGCACTGTCCCCTTTTCTGGGACCATCCCTTGCTAAGGACTAGCTGCAGTATGATTGTCCCTTGCTAAGGATTAAATACAATACTAAGCTTTTAATCACGACTTGCCATAGGTTTTCAAAACATATTCAATATGCTCACAAAAATAATTCATTCATAATTCTCAAAAATATAAAGGTATATTCATACATACAAGTTTATAAATTTTGGTTGTCCCACAAGTTTTTCATAAAACAAATAGTCAATGTGGACATCAAGCATTTATAAAATATTAATTTATATATAGAATATCAACATATTTCTTTGATATAAAATAATTTAATAATCAACACTGTTTGGGAAAACCCCCAAAATTAGTAAACACCACTTACCTCTTATTTACGAAAATAAAAGAAATCAACCACCCTAAGTTTAGAGCAGGAGAGAACCGTACCTGTAGTCTCCACTCATAGCCACAGTGAAGAAAAGCAAAGTTCAATAGTCGGCTAAAGCAAAAGGAAGCCCCCTCAGTAAATACACGTGTAGCTTAAGAAGTGAAAGACTAGGGATTTTTTTTTTTTTTTTTTTAAAGCTTATCAAGGCCCATATATTAACTTATACCATCTCCCTTGGGCTTCTTTTTCCATAGTATTTATCTTATTTTAATATCTTAGTCCCAAATCAATTAAATCCATTTAATTGTGGCCCTCCTATTTAATTTATGAATAAGAATTAAATTAGTATCAAAATTATGGGATGTTACATCAGGTATAGAGGTTATGAGAGAACAAAAGGTTGCATAGGAAGGGGACAAGCTTGAAGAATCAAGATAATCAGAGATAGGATATTTGATACCTAGGATGGCTAAGGAAGAACCTAACTTGTTGTTGGGATTAGACTGAGTAGATTCATTAGAAATTATAGTGCTACACTTGTAATCTTCCAAGTATGAAGGTGGTTTGGTAGCTCTAGTGGATCTTCTTAAAGAAGGAAGTGAATCTGTTGGAGGTGAAACATCTTGAACAATAGTAGGCCCTTTTTCAAGTGACAAAAAACCTTGTTCTGCAGAAATTGCAGAATATGGAATTGTAGTTGGCAAAGGATTTGAGGATATAACAGGATCATGAATAGGAGACTCTAAAGCTTGCTCAGGAACAGTAATAGGATCAGAACCAGAACAAGCAGTTGGAATAGCATGTGGTATAGTAATAGGTTCTAGAAACGTGGAATTAGGTTGAGTGGCCACAGGAGGACAAAGATGAGGAAGTGAAATTGTGGAGTGTGGTGAATAGGCAGAAGAAATGAAGGGAAAAATAGTTTCATGAAAAGAAACATCTCTTGAAATAAAAATCTGTCTTGTAACTAAATTTAGCAATTTGTAACCCTTAACACCGAAAGGGTAACCAAGAAAAACACTTGAATAGATTTTGGTGCAAACTTAGAGCTATTGTGAGCTAATGTAGAGGCAAAGCAAAGACACCCAAAAAATTTTAAGTGATCATAAGAAGGAACCTTGCTATAAAGCTTCTCAAAAGGAGTTTTATGTCCTAAAACATTACTAGGCAGCCTGTTAATGATATAAACTACTGTCAAAACACAATCTCCCCAATAACAAAGTGGTATGTTAGACTGAAATTTCAATACCCTTACAATGTTTAAAATATGCTGATGCTTTCTCTCCACAACTGAATTTTGTTGTGGAGTAGTAACACAGGAATGTTGATGAATAATCCCACGTTGAGCATAAAAATCTTTGATAAAAAACTCCTGAGCATTATCAATTCTATTCACTTTGATATTGGTTTGAAGTTGAGTGTATATCATATTGTAAAATGATATCAGTAAAGGCCTACTATCTATTTTATATTTCATGAGATAAACCCATATGGATCTGGTAGCATCATCCACAATTGTAAGAAAATATCTAAAACCATCATGGGTGGCTTTAGCAAATGGTCCCCATACATCACAATGTATTAAATCAAAAGCATTGATAGATAAGTGATTAGAAGTAGGAAATAGAAGTCTTTTATGCTTTGCAATAGGATAAACAATAAAATCTTTATTTGAATGAGAAGATGTTACATCAGGAATACAATGATGTAAAACATGGAGTTTGTCATTAGATGCATGTCCTAGCCTAAGATGCCATAGGTAAGGCTTAGTAGCAATAGGAACATTAGAAACAGAATGAACAAAAGAATGAAAAATTGACTCTAGGATAGCAGTAGCTTCTGATACGGACTTACAATTTGCAGAAGTTTGCAGTAGGTACAAATTATTATGAAGTTTACCCAATCCAATCATTTTCCAGCAAGTAAGGTTCTATATGAAACAATAGTTGGAAAGAAAAACCAAACAACATGACAAAAGATTTGGTTAATTTGCTTACTGAGATCAGTTGAAGGTAAAGGCTAGGACACAAATCACATTCTCAAGAATTAAAGTTGAAGTGATCTGAACTGTGCCTATGTGTGTGACAAGGACCTTTCACCATTGGGTAAATGAGCAAAAGAAGAGATGGAACTAGTAATTTTAGTAAACAATGAAATGGAATAAATAATATGATCAATAGCCCATGTATCAAGAACTCAAGTTTCTTCACTATAAGCTATTTTGTTTGCAGGATTTTCAGCAAAAACTGAATTCTTCATAATAAGGCGGATAGAATCTTGGAAAGAAGCACAAGAAATACCTGAAAGAGCTGAATTGGCTAAGTGAATAGCATCACTGGTGCCAGAGGTTGATGTATGAGAGCTTAGCATTGAAAGTAATTGCTGACATTGCTCAGAGGTGAAAGGAAAAGAACCAGATTGTAATGCAGCCTTAGATTGACCAGATTCACCATCAAGAACCACTTGATTAGCCATAGACACTTTCCCCTTTTGCTTGTAACCCAGTGGAAAGCCAACTAGCTTATAACACTTCTCCATGAAGTGACCAACTTTACCACAGTGACTGCATACGGGTCTTCCCTTTCCTTTTGCATTCTTCCCAACTTGATTGAATCCTTGAGTCTTGACTGCAAGAGCAGTTGAATCAACTGAAGGACCTCCATTGAAACCTAAAGCCCTCTACCTTTCCTCTTGAATCACCAAAGAGAAGGCTTTATCAATCAAGGGAATTGGCTCCATCATTAGAATCTGAGTTATGACTTGAGAATAGGAGTCATTCAAGCCATTAAGGAATTGCATCAAAGAGTCTTGATGATGAAAAGTTGTGATCTTATCATTCACACAACAAACACATTTACCACAAGAACAACATGGTAAAGGCCTAAAATTAAGCAATTGATCCCAAAAAGCTTGGAGACTAGTGAAGAAAGTGGTCACTATTGCATCTCCTTGCATAACAGTTGAAATCTACTTTTGAAGTTGTGAAATCCTAGGACCATTGGCTTGAGAGAAACGGTCCCTAAGTGCATTAATTCCAGACCTCCAATGTAGTGCCTCTATAAATCACACTTGCAGTGATGTGAGAAGAGACTGAATTCAAGATCCATGAAGAAATTATGGAATTGTTCTTTGACCAAGCAATCTTTTCTAGAGGAGTGATTGCCATAGAAGCTATTATGGAACCATCCACAAAACCTAGCTTGCTCTTCGCATCCAATGCCATTCGCATAGCCCTAGCCCAAGTAGGGTAATTGTCTTCTGTCAAGGGCTGAGTAAAAAGAATTGCACCTGGTGATTCTCCATGATGCAAGAAAAATGGGCTTGAATGACTCCTATTCTCAAGTCAGAACTCAGATTCTGATGATGGAGCCAATTCCCTCGATTGATAAAGCCTTCTCTTTGGTGATTCAAGAGAGAAAGAGAAATGGAAAACCAGAAAGAGAGAGAGAGCTCGTGAGAAAAGAAAGATTGAAGAATTCTTTCATTCAATTGTTATATTGAATCTGTACAAAGAATTGGACTTTATACACTAATTGATCAACCAGCTAATCTAACAAACTATCCAACTTATAAGGACACACGTGCTCAGTCAGTTACTAGCAGTTACAATACGTGTGAAAGCTTAGACTGATAAATACTACTCTAAACGACACACAGCATAATTCAATGTTAAGGCATACGACATGTAGCTTGCTTCTGATTACTTCTTCATCTTTTGTTAACTTGAGCTGTTGCATCCTTTTTCTTCTGCTTTTGATCTTTGCAGTCAACAGTATTTTGATAGAGAATGCCACATTAGCAGTTTGTAATATATTTGTAGAATAGTTTGTGTCTGTAGCATTACTCTATTAAGATAGAAAGAAGGAAAATACAGCGATGTGGAAAGAAGGAAATTATTAATATTGTAACCTTAAAACTACAATAAGCCATAATACATTTAGAAAATCATGGCTTCCTTATTTATTGTAATATCCAAATATATAATAAAATACCCTCCTCAACCCTCAAAATCAAGGTGGAAGAGCAATGAAAATGTGGATTTGAACGAAAAGACTTAAATGTAAGGTTTTCAATGCCCACCAAAAGAATATTGACTCACTGAAGGTTGAAAAAGATCACCGTCAAATAGAAGAAGCTCTTGAATGCACATGAAAAATGTGGAAAAGTGCTTTGGCGTGAAAGTACAAGTAGGATGCATCTCTAACGTGTGTAATGTGTGGAACAAGGACCATTGGAAGTAAGATAATAGGTCCGGTGTGTGAGAGCTCTAGGAAGCTATCTTTGTAGCAAAAAGTGGTCCACGAAGCCACAAGGAAGCATGTGATTGAGATTGAGGCGGTCCACGAAGTAGAGAATTAATGTTGTTTAGCCTAATGGCTTATTACGTCCATAGCAGAAAGTCTCAAACGACTATATCTTTATTATATTATATTGCATTGTTTGTTATAAAGAACCAATTTACAATTTATATAAAAATACACTAAACCTAGTATGATAACCTTAATACTATAGTAGGTCATGATGCTCTAGAAAACCATGATTTACATTATTTATGGTAATATTCTCGTATATTATATCTTTATATGCTTATAAATGAAATTCGATGGTTGGCTCAAATTGCTTAACAAATTGGTATATATCTGTCGTTATTGGAATTTGCGAATATCAAAGAAAGAAATTTATGACCATATGTATATAGTTTGTTAAAGTAAATATTTTTTATATATAGAAAATGGGTTCCTCTTCTAACCACGATTCCATATCAGCTACGCACTAGGCATGTAACTCCAAAGTTGAAGTACCGATCAAGCTCCTAAACGACAGTTCAACTTTTTATTGAAGTGCCAATTTGCCTATAACAGTCCTATGGTTCCATAATTTCAGAGGAATCTCATCTAACTATATATCATGCATATGGGAAAACCTTGAGTAGCCAATCATGAGCTCAATTGAATGTCTAACTCAATCAAACTTGGATTGTTTCTTAAAGTTAGTTCAGGAGTTATTTTCACTCACTTAATCATGGCCTTCTGTAGCATTTAGGTTAGTTCAAGAGTTAGTATTGTAACTTAAACTTATTTCTCTTCAGTATTTCTCTCAGAGGAGGCAGAGACTCACTTGAAGTAGCCTATGTTCTTGGAGGTGATCACTATCGAGAACTTGAAGTAATCAAAATCCCTACAAACCATCATATGTTCATGAAATCCATTACCATAATCAACACTCTAAACCAAGATTAACACCCACTTAATCATTTATTGTTAGGAACCTGGTGGTTCCTAATGGAAATTGATGGGAATTATAGGGGAATTGATGAGAATTGTAGGGAAATTGACTTGATTCGAGGTAGTCACCCTCCATAAAAAAAGAAAGAGATTAAGAGAGAGAGAGAGAGAGAGAGAGAGAGAGATGCACTAATGTACTAAGAAATTGATTTATCTTCCATTGATATCTAATGTTGAATTACAATTGATAGGCCAAGAATGTATTGACCCCTTTGGTAACTTAATCAAATTAATTAGACAAGTGAAATTAATTAGATTCAATTATATGCAATAAGCATGGTAGCACAAACAAATCACCAAAAACTAAATGCAGCGGAAATTAAATTTGACACAGGTGATTTGTTTACGAATGGGGAAAACCACCGAGGCAAAACCCCACCGGGTGAATTTAAGGTTACCACTCCCGAGAATCTACTATTATCAAAACAAGCGGTTACAAGTAAAATGAATCTCAATACCTAATACCAACCTACAGTTGAACCCTTGCCCTAATACCCAATTGGACTTGTAATGTAGTGACAATCTCTCCTTTCAATGCACGACTCCAAGTATGTGACTAACCAATCGATGCACAGATCCAAATACGTGACTAACACACCAACTTAAGAAAGATGTTGGCTGCAAAGTTCTTCAGTTCATCCAAACGATGAAGATCAAGAAGCTTCTTGGTTACAAAACCCTCGGCGCAAAGATGCAATAGCTTCTACAAAGAAGCAATAGCTTCTACAAAGAAAATGATGAACTAGGGCAAATTGTCTCTGGTCACAATATGCATGAGTAATCACTTTGCATCAAGTTGCACCACTTTGCATCATCTTTGATGACCCTTAAAATAATCCTTATATATGTCTATGGTTGTGAGAAAAGAAACCCTACACAAATAACTTGGATATGCGTGAAAAACAGATCTAGAAATCTGAATTTCGTAATTCTCGATAGATACAGCTTCTGTCGAGAGGTGTCAAGAATTCTTATTAAACCTCGATAGATATTATCTATTAAGCTTTAATGAACAACAATTCTTCACTTGTTTCTTGGACAGACTTGCATGGCTTCAATACTAGACTTGAACTCCACATATGTCCTAACAATCTCCCCCTTTGGCAATCCGTGACAAAACCACAATAAACAAATGAAGTATGAGAGAAGTCATAAATCACTAAACTCATAATCATTTGTTGAGTACAATAAAATCTAATCCTAACACAAACTCTTGAAAAACTTTGCACGAAGAGCGTTCATGGCATAATAGATTTTGACAACCCATCTTTCTGAAACACTTTAAACAAAACTCATCAAGGCATCTTAGTGTGAAACGGAAATAAAGGATTGCATACAATAAAAAAACATGTTGAAAGGCCAAAAATATGTTGACCCCTTGTGATGAATTAATTAATTAATTAGCCAAGTTTATTAATTAATCAAATTAACATGCAATTGTACGTGGCAGCATAAACAAATCACCAATTAACTAAAGTATGCAGTGGAAAATAAATTGACATAGTAATTTATTTAGAATGGGGAAAACCTACACGACAAAAACCCCCACTAGATGATTTTAAGATGACCACTCTCGAGAATCCACTATTATCAAAACAAGCAGTTACAAGTAAAGGAATCTCAGTACCTTATACCAACCTACAGTTGAACCCTTACCCCAATACCCAATTGGACTTGTTCTGTAGTAACAATCTCTCCTTTTCAATGTACGGCTCCCAGTACGTGACTAACCAATTGCACGAATCCCAATACGCGACTTGATCACTAACTTGAGAAGGATGTTGGCTGCAAAATTCTTCAGTTCATCACACGATGAAGATTATGAAGTTGCTTGGTCACAAAACCCTACGGTGTACAAAACATAATAGCTTCTTCAAGAACTAGGGTAAACTAGGTTTCTAGTCACACTCTTCTTCACACTATGGAATTGTGCTCTTGTGCAACTTGTGTCTTCTTTTACGACCCTTAAAATATTCCTTATATATGTTTAGGGTTATGAGAAAAGAAATCTCAAACATACATTCACGGATTGGATGAAAATCTGAACTTCATAAATCTTGACAGATACCCTATCTATCAAGCAAATTTTGAGCCTTGGGCTGAAACAACTCTCTTTAAAACCTCGTAGATGCTAGCTATCAAGCTTTAAAATCATGCACTTTCTGACTTTATTCTTGGACAGACTTGTATGGCTTTAACACTTGAACTTGAAACCTTGTTTCTTGAAGCATTAAACACATCCTAGATCTACCCAATCTACCCAATTACAAGTAAAGTGCATTTTGTCAAAAGATGAGCCAATTACATAAAATAGTGATATATGTTCCTATCAATGAATCACATATGTCCTAACACATATGTATAAAGAAAGAAAAGAAACAACACATGGAGAGATAGGTGAAATGATAACAACATCATCATATATATAAAAGATAAATAAGTACAATGTTTGTTATCACTAAATGGTCACAAAACCGAGGTACAAAAGGATAATGTAACCACAAAGAAAGAAAAGAAAAGTATATAAATCCTTACTACATCCTTCAAAACTAAAGACACCCCCTTTATCAAAAAAATTTCCTATGCTAACACTCCCCTTAAATACATGACTACTCTTAACCCAAAACTACTCCCCCTTTTTGTCACGAATGACAAAGGGTAAGTCACTAAGAAGTGGTCATCTCCTTATCATCGGAAGAGCTAGCATCCTCATCCTCATCATCATCATCATCACCGGAACCATCATTAGCATCCTCGTCCTCAGAAGCCTCTAGAGAAGGAAAGGGAGATGGAGACGCGGCGGAGCCACCCATGTGAGCCTGTCGTCATGCAATACGACTAACATGGGTGTTCACCTGATACAACTTAGTAGTGAGTGTATCAAGGCGAGCATCTATGTGCTCAAGCTACGCCATGATGGTCTCAAGTGTCACACTACCATTCGAAGAAGAAGGAGCAAAGGTGGATGGAATGGAAGAGGCTGGAGGAGTCGTCGCCTCGGTCCGTGGTTTCAATACCTCTATACCTCGGTTTGTTACGCAGGTTCATGGTACTCCTGTATGATCATGGTGGAACAACTCACGGGTATCTCACATAGAGATTCCCATCCCCAACTGTGAATGACAGTGGGTAGAGTAGTATTGGAAAAGTTCGATAGAATCACACGGCATTCCGAATGAATGCCACGTTTGGAGAAGTTCTCCAAGAAGTCCTGATGAGCCTTCTCATCATGGAACCGAACATGAAGAGGAGTAGGATTAGAGGAAGATGCCTTGAAATGAAGAGGGTTTTGAGACGGAGCGGCTTTGCGCTTGGGTGCCATGCGCAGACTATCCGAGAGAGAGAGAGAGAGAGAAAGGGAGACAAGTAGAAAAGCACCATCACAACAGAGTACCAAATGATAGAAAAGAAAGGGTGCATATGCATGAATATGTGATATGCAAAAAAATTGCATCATGGGTTCAACCTAATCTAAACCTATCAGCACACAAATTTTCAACATATAAACACACATCTAAATGCATGAAACATTGTGAAAATGCAAATGGAATGCAATGCATGATCATATAGCATCAAAAACATAACACCCAACCCAAAAATTTCGCAAGAAACTCAAAAGTTTTCAAAAACCCCAAAAATTTCACAAAAACCCAAAACTTGGGTCTAAATGCATGAAATGTATGAAGAATGAAGGATTAGAGAAGCATACCAAGGGAGAAATGCTCAAACTAGGCCGAATCCAAGAGGGTAGGAGGTTTTAAGTAAGGGGAGGGTGTTTGGGAGGTGAAAAGACAGTTTCTGTCGAGAGAGAATGAGAGAAATGAAAATGCACTGAAGCTATTTAAAGAAATCGCAGCTCGATGGATCGAGAATCTATCGAGATCTATTGAGCACTAAATCTCGATAGATAGAATCTGTCGAGGTGCTGTCGAGAATCTATCAATAGCAAAAATACCTCGATGGATCAAACAACTATTGAGCAGCTATTGACTAGACAGAAACTTTCTCGATGGATCAAGAATCTGTCAAGAAGCTATCGAGACAAATTCCAGATAGCTCGGTGGATTGAAGATGCGATAAGATCTGTCGAGAAAAGAAGTCCAAAGGTCTCGATAGATAGCAATCTATCAAGGATCTATCGAGCAGCTGTCGAGCTTGATAAAAACCAATTTTTTAAAGAGAGGAAAAACACACAGAAATGAATGCAATTAAGCAAGCTACTCAACCAAAGATCCAAACAACATTTTAAGCTTTCAAAAACATCTCTCAACAAGAAAAAATTACAAAGCATTCATAGATCCAAAACACACACATACACTAAACAAGTCTAACCAATTTTATATTTCAAAAACAAGTCAAGATTGTTTAGTGAACATACATTAACACATGTATCCCTTGTGATGGTCAAATCACATTATACCTGCACATGTATCAAAAGTAGTAAAGAATATGCGTGTTGTGTGTGAAAACATTGCAAGAGTGCATATGTGTTTCAAGTTATGATGATTTGAGATATGAGAAAATCAATTTTAACTCACACACAATCATAACTGCTTAATGGAGACTATCACTGTAGAGGTACATCCTATAACTCCCACATCTCCTGAAAACACGCTTGCAACCATATTTAAAAGCATTTTGATTCTTTTTCCTTTTATTTTTCTTTGCATATTTTTCTTTTTTAGCATATCATGCATGGGCATATAAGAGAGAGAAAAAATACTCAATTATATTAAGCTTTAAACATCACAATTTTGCTATGCCGAAGCATATAGATGTTATTCATGATTGACAGGTTTTAGTGGTGAGATGGTTATTTATGTGTTTCTCTTAGGATTTTTTAGTCCTTCCCGTCAAAAAGAGTGATATAAGTGTTAAGTACAAAAGATTACTTAATCGTACTCATCACAAACACGAGCTAGAAAGCTCACTTGCTTAGTTATGCATAGAGATGCTCATCTAAGCTACAAAAGATACGAAGTTTTAAAAATTTTGTTTCAATGGCCATCCAAGGTACACAAGTACCAACGTACACAAAACACACATTGTTTTTGTATTTTTCTTATTTTTAAATTTTTTTTTAATGAAAAACAAAATAAAGCAAAATTGAAAACAAACAAACAAAAACATGTTAAACAAAACATATCATAAAACTAGATTGACTCAAAAACAAGAAAGCAAAACACACAAGTAATACATAAATATATATATATATATATATATATAGAGAGAGAGAGAGAGAGAGAGAGAGAGAGAGAGAGAGAGAGAGAGAGAGAGAGAGAGAGAGAGAGAGAGAGAATGATTAGATCACTTTGAGCCTTTTTCCTTCCACACCTTGGAAGAACCTTTTATTTGAGTGAACCTTTGATCCGACAGTGAGGGAGAAGAATTGAAACCGTTCAAGTTCGAAAGGAACATGAAGGCCTTAAAAAGATCTCCAAGAGAAGCAAAACAAGATGGAAACTGATTTTGGTTTCCAAACGAGATCATACTATTGCTCTGTTGAGTGGCTAACCACTTGTAGCAATTTGGACGAGTATGCCCTGAAACTCCACAGTGATTACAGAGATGCTGCTTCTTCTGTTTAGACTTTTGGTTATTGCCCTTCTTAGTCCTAGGGTTTCTAGTCTCTTTCTTTTCAAGCTTAGGGGGTGCACCTAAAATCGATTTACCTTTGTCTACATTCTCACTAGCTATATCAGTTTTACAATCATTGTTCTCAGAATTAACATTATTAGCAGGTGAGACAAACATATTAGTGCTAGAAGAAGCAATATTAAGAGAAGAGAAATCATACCCTAAACCGGTTCTATCAAAAGTAGATTTCAGAAAGCTAAGCATTTCATCAAGTTTTGCACTAGAAGTCCTCTCCAGTTGAGTTCTGACTTGAACAAACTCCGCTTCAAGCTTCTTGGTTCTTTCAACCAAGAAATTGTTCTCAAACCGTTGTTCTCCAATGGTCTGATTAGCTTCGTCAAACTTTGTGGAGAGCTCCTCTCGATCTATCTCAACATCACTCAGCTTCTTGGTAGCCAGCTTATATAGTTTCTCATGCTTCTCAGAAACCTTGTACAATTTTTCATAAGCTATATGGATATCATCTTGATCGTCCATTTTCTCAAACTTAGAGTCCACCAAGTCCTCTTCATCATCTACTGTTTCTAAAACCCTATCAGTAGGATCAACTATAGCAGTGAAGGATTCAAGATTCCTTCATCATCATTGTCCTCTGAATCATCCTTAGGCTTGATGTCACTCAAGGTAGCAACAAGGATATCATCTTGATCGTCCACTTTCTCAAACTTAGAGTCCACCAAGTCCTCTTCATCATCTACTGTTTCTGAAACCCTATCAGTAGGATCAACTATAGCAGTGAAGGATTCAAGATTCCTTCATCATCATTGTCATCTGAATCATCCTTAGGCTCGATGTTACTCAAGGTAGCAACAAGGGCCTTGCTCTTTCCAATGGTCTTGAGATATGTTGGATATTCTTGTTTCATATGTCCAAAACCTTGACATCCGAAACACTTTGGTTCGGAGGGAACAATGTGTTGATCGCCTTCCTTAGCATCCTTCTTCCCTCTATCTTGGCTCTTGAATTGTGAAGAACTGGATTGCTTACGATCCTTGTTGAATCCTTTTGCATTGGCATTCTTTATAAATTTCTTGAATTGCCTAGTGATGTAGGATTTCATCTTAGAATCTTCACCATCAGAGGACTCATATGTATCACTGCTTTTGGCCTTCAGTGCCATGCTCTTGCTCTTGCTCTTACTTGATTTCCCGATCCTAGTCAAATCCAATTCATAGGTTTGCAAGTTGCCAACTAGCTCTATCAAAGGAATTTTGTCAATGTCCTTTGATTCCTCAATGGCAGTGATCTTGGCATGGAATCTTTCTGGTAGAGATCTGAGCACCTTTCTTACAACTTTAGGTTCGAGAATGTTTTCCCCAAGATTAAATGCGAAGATGACTATGTCCTTCAATTTGGCATAGAACTCATCAAAGGATGTCATAGAACTCATCAAATGACTCATCCTTCTCCATCTTAATTTCTTCAAAGCTTATGGTAAGCCTTTGAAGCTTTGAATCCTTGACAGTCTTAGTCCCTTCATAGGTTATCTGGAGGATAGTCTATGCTTCCTTAGCAGTTTCTATAGAGGATATTTTCTTGAACTCCTCAGTGGTGACCGCACTGAATAAAGCATTCAATGCTCTGCTATTGAAGTTTGCTGCTTTCATCTTAGCATCATCGCAATCAGCCAGTGCTTCCTTTGGTTTAGTCCAGCCAATCTCCACTACTTGCCACACCTTCTCATCTAAGGACTGCAAGAAAACTCTCATGCATACTTTCCAGTATACATAGTTAGTGCCATCAAATAAAGGAGGTATAATTAAATATTGTCCTCTATCCATGACAAATAGGGGTCAATGGATCATACAGCAAAGATTAACCCTAATTAGAGTGTTCCTGCTTTGATACCACTTGATAGGCCAAGAATGTATTAACCCCTTTGGTAACTTAATCAAATTAATTAGCCAAGTGAAATTAATTAGATTCAATTACATGCAATAAGCATGGTTGCACAAATTAATCACTAAAAACTAAATGCAACGGAAATTAAATTTGATACCAGTGATTTGTTTACGAATGGGGAAAACCACCGAGGCAAAACCCCATTGGGTGAATTTAAGGTCACCACTCCCGAGAATCCACTATTATCAAAACAAGCAGTTACAAGTAGAATGAATCACAGTACCTAATACCAACCTACAATTGAACCCTTTTCCCAATACCCAATTGGACTTATAATATAATGACAATTTCTCCTTTCAATGCACGGCTCCAAACACGTGACTAACCTATCGATGCACGGATCCAAGTACGTGACTAACACACCAACTTGAGAAAGATATTGGCTGAAAAGTTCTTCAGTTCATCCAAACAATGAAGATCAAGAAGCTTCTTAGTTACAAAACCCTCGGTGCAAAGACACAGTAGCTTCTACAAAGAAGATGATGAACTAGGGCAAATTGTCTTCAATCTTCAAGGTCTCATTGGTTCTTTGAACTTTAGAATGTTCTTGTATCCTCAAGACCTCATTTGATTCTAGAATCTTTAAAATTGTTGGTGCTTGCATCTTGGATTCTTGGATCACCGACACTTGGATTGCCAAATCTTGAATCATAGACTCTTGAATGGAAGTCTCCATTGGTGCATCAAGAATTGGTTCTTGGAAGATCATCATCACCTTCTTTATTGGTTCTTTGGACTATACTTCAAGGGTAGTGTGTACATGTATATCATCATCCACTTTGACACAAAAATCAACATCCCGGCTTACAACAATAGCAGTAGATTCTTGGAAATTGATTTGTCTTTCAAGTTTCATTGAATTAAGAGATTGCAACTCCTCTTCCATCATGTTCTCGAAACTCTCTTGTAATCTTGAGAGCTCTTCATTTATGGCTTTGTTAGATTCAGCCAAGGCCTTGACCTTCTCTAAAATGTTATTGTGTGATTAATACAAAGTCTTAACATCCTCTAAAACTTTGTTCGCCATTTGCCCTAATTCTTTCCAAAGTTCTCTTCAGTCACATTCGTCCGTATCAAGATCGACGGCTCTGATACCAATTGTTAGGAACCCGATGGTTCCTAATGGAGATTGGTGGGAATTATAGAGGAATCAATGAGAACTATAGGGAAATTAACTTAATTCGAGATAATCACCCTCCATAGAAAAAGAAAGAGATTAAGAGAGAGAAATGCACTAATGCACTAAGAAATTAGTTTATCTTCTATTGATATCTAATGTTAAATTATAATCATGTATTATAGGAGACTAGCTATAATGTCATTAGCCCAAATGGCTCAAGATTATTGGCTAGTTAATTTAACATGTGCTCTATAAATTAAGTTATGTGTTAAATGAGCTACATGATAATTCAGTATGTGCTCTATGAATTAACATATAATATATCACTTTACAATATCCTTTACATCAAAACTTCTATTTTTTTTTTTTTAACACTTCATTTAAATATTCTTTCTTTATCATTTTTTATTCTTCCTCTCTCTCTGTCTCTCTCTTTCTCAACCCAGCACTGCCGACCACCACATTAACCCACCCATACCATAACCACCACATCCACCCACCATCACCGCCTCCAGCCAGATCCATCGCAACCACAAACAATAGTAGAGGAAAAAAAAATCCTCCACATCCACAACTAACCATCAAATCAATCAACCCACACCCACCAGAGAGAGATTAGCAACCCACTACCTCAACACGCGGCACAACCCACAGCATCAACCCACGGCACAACCCACAACAAACCACTACAACCAACCATAGAATCAATCAACCCACACCCACAACCCAAAGCCACCAAATCAACCTAGACCCACAAATCAACTCAACACCCACACCACAGAATCAACCTAGCACCCACAAATCAACCCACACCACCGAATCAACCCAACACCCACAAAACAACCTACAACATGGAATCAACCCACACCCACAACCAGCAAACCTCAATTAACCCAGCAAAACCCAACCACACCCGGAGCGCCTCATGTCCAGCATGGCACTAGCGGTGGAAGCCACGCTCAGGGAACACGTCCACGACACCTTTGACGAGGCCTTTGAAAAAATAGGGACAGTGGCGCCATCCTCGTCGTCGCGTCACTCACCATTGTTGAAGTGGAGATCAAGAGTTAAAGAGAAATAGAGAGGCATAGAGAAGGAGAAAGAGAAAGTGAGAGGAAAGCAGTGGAGAAGAAAGGCACGGCACAAGAGAGAGTGAGTGAGAGAAAAAGAAAAAGAAAATATATATATATATATATATATATATTAAAAACTCTAGCATCTTGCTACAGTAGGGCGTCAAAGATGAGACTCCACTGTAGCTCAATGCTAATGCTTTTAAGATTCAACATATTTGATGTAGATGTGTTTTTATCATTTAAGGTGCTAAAAATGCTAAAAAATAGCATTTAGCATTTTTAACACCTTTGATAAGAATGCTCTTAGAATCCCAACAATTGCTATTTGCTACTATGGAATCAAAAAGTCTTCAGGGTTAGGTCCAATCCAATTTGGATAGAATTGTAGAACACACGTCTCTCTCTTACGCAATTCAGTTATCAAATTGGTGATTTTGGATTTAAGATTTTGATTTGGTATTACCCATTACTTGGTTAATAGGTTTGCTTATGCTTAAAATAATTTTTGTAATTTTTTCATTAGAAAAATTGTTTGGTTATTATTCCGTCAGGCATGTAACAACAATTTTTTTTTAGAAGAAAGTCATGTAACAACAATTGATTAACACAATTCATTTTTAAAACTTAAGGGATCAATTGTACTCATAGGGTAAAGTTTAGGGACCAATTATTACCCAACTCATTTAAAGTAAAACTAGCATCTGAGAACGCACTCGCACGCATCTCAGAGGCTCTTCTAATTTTTTTTTAATTATTTGTAAAATTTAATAGTTTAAAATAAAAAGAAAAAAAAAATAACGTTCATTTCAATTTTCTAACCCAAAAAAAAAAAAAAAAAAAAAAAACTAGATTCTTTTTTTTTTTTTTTTTTGGACATGTTCAACTCTAAAAAAATAAACCCAAGCTGATATAATCTCAAAAAAAAAAAAAAGTTGGAAAGTGTAAGGAGAGGTGGTGCCTAATTTTATGGGATATGGAGAAACTTGGTGAAAAAAAAAATTATTATTTTTAATATAAATTAACCTAAAATTTAGGAGTTTTAGTTAGGGTTCACGGCTTAAATGGGTTGGAAACCCCTTAAATAGTAATATAGATAATGAAATTTAAATAAACTATCCAAAAAAAAAAACTTTAGTCTCATAAAAAAAAATGAAAAATTACATTTTAAATCCTATAGTTTAGGGATGTAACATAGTAAACCATATAATTTTAAAAGTAACTAGCCTCATCACACGTGCTCCGGACGTGCGATGAGACTCTTTTTTATTTAGAGTTTAATGTAATTTTTCAATTTGAATTTATCTATTGTTAGCGAGGTTACATACGAAGGAATTTTTAAGAAACTAAAATTTAGGATTTGAAATGAAATAGACTGCTAGGTATAGTGTGTGCTATTTTTTAGTAAAATATGTATTAAACATGCGTATGATAGTATTTAAATAGAGAGTGCGTTAATTTTTAGGAAAAAAATTTCTTTGTTAGTTTTTTTTTTTTTTTCTCGAATTACAATTGTAACCTCATTTTTTTATTTTTTAAGAATAAGGATTATCTAATTATATTAGGGATTTAAGATTTTTTTTTTTTTTTTTTTTTTTTTTTTTTTTTTTTTTTTTTTTTTACTTATATGGATTAAGTAAACATAATTTTGACATTTTTTGAAACCATAACTAACTTTCTGGATCCTTTTAATATATAAGGATAAATAAAATTCCAATAATTTCGAAAGTAA
This sequence comes from Quercus robur, assembly GCF_932294415.1. Classification (NCBI taxonomy): domain Eukaryota; kingdom Viridiplantae; phylum Streptophyta; class Magnoliopsida; order Fagales; family Fagaceae; genus Quercus; species Quercus robur. The sequence goes on from NC_065543.1 coordinate 29,813,818, forward strand.
CAAATTAAAATTTGAGATTTCAAAAATAATCAAATTAAACCTCAATTCATTTAGGAACTAATTTATTTTTTTACTCCTTCGAAATTTCAGGTTTTTATTTTTTAATTTTGAAATTATATAGTTTAATTTTTTTTTAATCTCCTTTATAATTTATTTCTTTTTGAAACTACAAAATTTAATTTATCATATTCCTTAAGTTTTGCTATGTTTTAATATATTAAAAAAAAATTATCTTTCACCAAAGAAAAAGAAAATATGGTTTTGGAGTGATTAAAAAAATAACAAAGTTTGGTTATAAAATTGGTAGCACCCTAAGGCTACAACTCTCACTTAAAAAATTAACAAGACAGTATATTTTAAAAATCTAACTGTTAAATTGTATACTCTTTAAGTTCTTAACACATATGTAAATTTCATGTCAATCAAACTTTATTTACTATACCATTTATAAAATCATTTTTATGCGTAATTTTATACTATAAAAATTTGAATTTTTAAACATTTAATTGATGACATAGCTGTGGGGACACGATTTTTAACGACCCAAAGATGATGTTGGGCTCGTATATAAAGGGCCCGAACAATATGATTTGTAGAGAGTGGGTTTGGAAATGCTAGCCCTTAATCGCCGGGCAGCGGTCTGGTCCTGATTGTATGGGAACTCATACAAAAGTTGGTTCGGCTGGAATAGCCAGGCTTTACATCGATATAACTGTAAGAGTCTGGTTCCTCAGATTTTGTCCGAGTAGCATTCCCCCCCCCCCCTTTTGTCTCAGCTCTCTTTCCCTTTTATACTAGTATTTTCTTCCCGTTCTTCACCTACGTGTCCCTTTCTCCTCGTTTGGGGTAGTTACACGTCTTATCAATCCATACGTCAGAGTGGTTGGGAAAAGCTGGATAGTATGGTATGAGTATGGGTTTGTCAAGCGCTAGGCTCCGCATTAAGGTGTTGGCAGCTTTCTCCCTTGTACTGCTCTTGTACTGAATTTGTCCTTTTCTTCAGGCATTTTTGTGAGATGTTGGACATGAGGTCGTCCTCGGCCACATCTTTGGGCCTTCAAGGAGCTTTCATTGAGCGTCCTCAGCAGCAGGGCTTATCGGACTGGGCTTTGGGCCCTTAACACCAAGTGGGCTGGGACTTCAGATTTCGGGCCCCACAATAGCCCCTCAAAATCCTGCTGCCCTACTTTATTGTTGGGGAGGAGGGTTTTGGTAACATCAGGCCCAAACCATGACTTGCCCAGCTCCGCATTTCATTGATATCGAGGTTGCTGTTCTGGCCTGGGGAGCGCGCCAAGGCGTGAGGCATCTCTCTAGATTTTCTCAGGCGGCATCCTTGACGTTTCAGTGTTCAAGGCCCGCCATTAATGTGCTTCCTTCACGAGGTTATTCAAACCTCGTGGTTGCGGATGGCGTCAGAAATTGTGCCAGGACTATCTTGTCTGTAGCACTTATTGGAAACTTGCGCGGATTGAATGCCACTGGTCTGCTCCCTATATAAATAGGGTAAGGGATTACTCCTTGTGCATATAAATCCCTATGCTCTTTTTAAAATCATAATCCTTCTTTCATGATCACAATCTCCACATTCGGTACTATCCACCTTTAGTACAATATGTTTGAGGCTCGGATGTGGGTGAAGGAGCTACACCCATCACAGAGGCACCGGACCCTTCCAAGACTTAAGGTGATGTGGTCTGGGCAAGGGAGGCACAGGTTCAAGATAATCTTCCGCCTTGGTAAGGGGGAAATGGTATTTCTCCCTCTTTTAGTCAAAATCCGAAGCAGGTACTGGTCGCACCAGATTTTTGGTGCGTCAGAAGCAAGGTTTTCCGCCATCAGCGCTGTCTGCTTTATCGCAGACATGATTTTGTGGAGGCTCCTCAACTTCCGGCTCCCGGCACCTTTTCTTTAACTATGCTGGCTGCAGGTTGGGTTCCCTGCACCTTTTCTTCAGCGGCGCCAGCCCGGAGTCGGGCTCTCTGCACCTTTTCTTCAACGGTGCAAGTCCCAAGTTGGACTCTTTGGCTGCCTGAGTTGAAGGCATGTAAAAGTATTGAGGAATGGCTTCCTTCGATAAAATTTTGGAGAGGCAGCTCGCCTCTTCTCTGCATCTCTTCTTCGGCTTTTCCTTCATCCCCTTGTATCTTTTCTTTTCGCTAGTGTAGTTAGTTTCAGTATGAGCTTATTTAAGCTCTTTCATTGTACACTGTACTGTTCTTTTGTCTTAATAAGAAATGAATTTGCTTAATCTCAAATACTTTTCTTTTCTGCAACAACTACTTTGTGCATGAATGTTAAATGTACACTTTCCTTTAATGATACTTAGAGCAGGAAAAAACCTTAAAACAAATTCCTACTAGTTTGAACTTACTGACATTATCAAGTATAACAATGGTAATTCTCAATAGATTAAACTCTTGGAACTAACCGAGATAACGGCCGAGCGCTTTGCGATGCATGCAAGACGACCGTCCGAGAACGATAAACTCTAAATAATTCGTCCGAGAGGGTAGCCGAGCAGTGAGGGACTTCGATTGTGTTATTGGCAACATATTACCTTATATTGCATCAATCCCCTTGGTACTGAGGATCCAAGAGTAGACTGGGGAATCCACACAGTTTAGGGATTAACCTAACTATTAATGGGGAATTCTCCTCGGATAGATTTTAAGGTCCAGGTAACGTCCAGGTCGCGCCCAAACCCCATGTTGTCTCTTCTAAGTAGTTGGTTTCCCCATAGGCTTGAGTCCGAGGACCATACAAGGCCTCGGTTCTGTCTAAAACTTGTAATTTTTCTTTTAAGTAGTTGGTTTCCCCATAGGCTTGAGTCCGAGGACCATGCAAGGCCTTGGTTCTATCCAAAACTTGTAGTTTTTCTTTTAAGTAGTTGGTTTCCCCATAGGCTTGAGTCCAAGGACCATGCAAAGCCTTGGTTCTGTCCAAAACTTGTAGTTTTTCTTTTAAGTAGTTGGTTTCCCCATAGGCTTGAGTCCGAGGACCATGCAAGGCCTTGGTTCTGTCCAAAACTTGTAGTTTTTCTTTTTAGTAGTTGGTTTTCCCATAGGCTTGAGTCCGAGGACCATGCAAGGCCTTGGTTCTGTCCAAAACTTGTAGTTTTTCTTTTAAGTAGTTGGTTTCCCCATAGGCTTGAGTCCGAGGACCATGCAAGGCCTTGGTTCTGTCCAAAACTTGTAGTTTTTCTTTTTAAGTAGTTGGTTTCCCCATAGGCTTGAGTCCGAGGACCATGCAAGGCCTTGGTTCTGTCCAAAAATTATAGTTTTTCTTTTAAGTAGTTGGTTTCCCCGTAGGCTTGAGTCCGAGGACCATGCAAGGCCTTGGTTCTGTCCAAAACTTGTAGTTTTTCTTTTTAAGTAGTTGGTTTCCCCGTAGGCTTGAGTCCAAGGACCATGCAAGGCCTTGGACCATGCAAGGCCTTGGTTCTGTCCAAAACTTGTAGTTTTTCTTTTTAAGTAGTTGGTTTCCCCATAGGCTTGAGTCCGAGGACCATGCAAGGCCTTGGTTCTGTCCAAAACTTGTAGTTTTTCTTTTTAAGTAGGTGGTTTCCCCATAGGCTTGAGTCCGAGGACCATGCAAGGCCTTGGTTCTGTCCAAAACTTGTAGTTTTTCTTTTTAAGTAGTTGGCTTCCCCATAGGCTTGAGTCCGAGGACCATGCAAGGCCTTGGTTCTGTCCAAAACTTGTAGTTTTTCTTTTAAAAGTTAGCCCCTCGACCAAGGTGGGGAGAGTTAACCTGGGGTTGGAAGCCCCTAGAGCTGTTCGTGCCACTGGCATCGCAAGGCGTAGCCCCTAGCAGAAGTTTATGTCGGAGCAACGACTGCATGTCGCTGGAAATAGAAGAAACTTTGCGGACCTCTGATCGATAGGGACTTGACTCCATCGCCACCTGCGCCAACACGCAAACCTTTCCCACAGACGGTGCCAATTGTGGGGACACGATTTTTAACGACCCAAAGATGACGTTGGGCTCGTATGTAAAGGGCCCCGAACAATATGATTTGTAGAGAGTGGGTTTGGAAAGGGTAGCCCTTAATCGCCGGGCAGCGGTCTGGTCCTGATTGTATGGGAACTCATACAAAAGTTGGTTTGGCCGGAACAGCCAGGCTTTACATCGATATAACTGTAAGGGTCTGGTTCCTCAGATTTCGTCCGAGTAGCATTTCCCCCCCCCCCTTTTTGTCTCAGCTCTCTTTCCCTTTTATACTAGTATTTTCTTCCCATTCTTCACCTACGTGTCCCTTTCTCTTCGTTTGGGGTAGTTACACGTCTTATCAATCCATACGTCAGAGTGGTTGGGAAAAGCTGGATAGTATGATATGAGTATAGGTTTGTCAAGCGCTGGGCTCCGCATTAAGGTGTTGGCTGCTTTCTCCCTTGTACTGCTCTTGTACTGAATTTGTCCTTTTCTTCAGGCGTTTTTGTGAGATGTTGGACGTGAGGTCGTCCTCGGCCACATCCTTGGGCCTTCAAGGAGCTTTCATTGAGCGTCCTCAGCAGCAAGGCTTATCGGACTGGGCTTTGGGCCCTTAACACCAAGTGGGCTGGGACTTCAGATTTCGGGCCCCACAATAGCTATAATTTTTTATTTTCTGAAAATTTTGCAAATATAAAATATATAAGAAGAAAATAAAATCTAACGATAAATTTGTCAAAATTCATATCTAATAAAAAAAATTGAGTGGATTTGTTGTTTTAGGCTATAACCATGTTTGTTACCAAACTTTGTCCCTAAAAAAATAAAATAAAAATAAATAAACCTTACTAGGGAAAGGAATGAAATAACCCTCCTAGTAAACTTATAAATACTTTTAAACAAAGAAGAGGGAAGTATATTTTTGAAAACTTATTTTATTATGCTTATATTCATCATGTGTTTCCATGGCAAACGCATAAGGTGTGTGTTTTCAATAGGGAACGAAAACTTGAAGAAAAATTTAAAGACCACAACCAATTTTAAAGCCATTTTCACAATTAACTGATATGGCTGAATTGTGAGTGAGGAAAAAAGGTAATGAATTAATGTAAATGTGATAAGTAGACAATCATAACTTACCACATAAGATAATTGTAAAGATTGGTATGGAATTGGTTGCTGTCCTAGAATAAATATATTGTGGAAGGGAGTGCAGATTTTTTTATGGCTAACTAGAAAAGTGAAAACAATTCTTCTATTGGAGTGAAAACAATTTTAATGAAGAAATAGAAAACATTGTAGGTTCTAATTAACTCAATTAGTAAAATATTCAATAGTTGAACAAGATATTTGTGATTCAATTCATGCCTATACCAAAAATGAATTAATATCTTAGTTTGATGATAAATAGTACAATAATAAAAAGCGGACACTATAGGTTGAAACTCTATAAATAAATAATAAAAAATATATTAAAACATGTATACTATGATAGAAGAACATGACCCACGAGACCTAATGGATCAAGAAAAAAAATACATACCTTATTAAAAAAATGACAAAATTTAGTTATAAAATTAGTTGTAACCTTAGGTTACAACCTTACTCAATATATATATTATTGGATGTGTATTTGATAAATTCATTATTGGATTACATTTTTTTCTTATATTCTCCATACTTGCAAAATTTTTAGAAAATTAAAGATTAATAGTTATGTCATCAATAAATTGTTTATATTGCAAGTTTTTGTATTTTTTTTATTGAATTTTTTTTTTTAAGAATCTTTTATAGTTTAAAATTATGTATAAAATATAAACTTATAGATTATATAGTAAATAATATCCATTGACACAAAATTTGACGTATATTAAGAACATATAAAATATACAATTTAATGATTAAATTTTCAAAATATATAATAATATTTATTTAATTAAATAAAATTACAATTTTAAAATATATCAAATTTTATAGCTAAACTTTGTAAATAAGAAATAAAATAAATAGAAAATGATCCAAAAGGCAAGAGAGTAGACAGCCGCAGCCACGTACTTGTTCTTACAGACAAAGCATTAATTGCGGCTAAGATGGTTGCAGTCAACGTCAAAGAACCAACCACAAACGACTCTCCTCCAAATATTCCGCGACTGACAACCGAATACCCTGGTCACCTCACCTCACCTTTCTCCCACCAAAAACCCTCCAATTTCCACACCCACAATCACTCTCTCTCTCGGTTTCCCTTCCTCCCAACGCCAACCCTAACCAAAAACTCAATCACAATTTACTCAGACAGAACAGAGATAACAACAACAACAAAAACAAAAATAACAACAACGTCAACGTCAGACAAGGAGTTTTGTCAGTTTCTGGTGGGCTCCACAATCTCTCTCTCTTTAATTTAATTGGGCTATTAATAATATTTTAATTGTTTGCAGATTATTATTATTATTATTATTATTATTTATTTTATTTTTTTTGTGGTGGTAGAGAGGAGAGAATTGAATTGAATTAATTTTTTTGGTAATATAAAAAGAAAAAAGAGGGAGGGAGGGAAAAAATGGCAACAGAGGCATCACCAAGAAGAAGAAGAAGTTCACCGGATAAGAGTGGAAGATCATCATCCACGTCTCTAATGGAGAATCTGCTTGGACTCCTCAGAATTCGCGTCAAGCGCGGTGTTAATCTCGCCGTTCGTGACGTTCGTAGCAGCGACCCTTATGTTGTCATCAAGATGAACAGACAGGTCTCCTTCTTCATAATCATTTCTCTTCTTCTTCTTACTATATTTGGCTTTTATAGACTTTTTTTTTTTTTTGCGCTGATATAATTCCAGAAAAATGAAAATTATCTAGGATTCATATTTAGTATGTTATTCTTTTTAAGGATCCGTACGTACTATGTAGCTCAAGGCGTGAAACATGAGCTTATGTTATCATATGATGTACCCCTTGTTCTCTTTGAATTGGTCTTGTTCGAAACAAATACAGTTATGTAGGGTGCAATTAGCTGAACTGGTAAATTATTTTGTCCGGAATAAGGGACCTGTCATCGAATATTGCGTGATGGTAAAAAAAACAATCATTGTAGAGTGGATCCTTTTATATTAACCTGATAATAAAGAAGAATCATTACAGAACCAATATCATTCATGCTTCCTGTATTCTGCATCACATGAGGAAGATGATCTTGGTGGAAATTAATAATTGTGATTATCTTTAATTATTTCCTATAATTACAAAATTTTGACATTTTAGCTTTTTTTCCCCCCCTTTTTTTTATATACTAGGGCAATCATAATTCTTTGGCAGATATGTAAATTTGTGAACTTATGATATCTCACAATCTTCATTTCATTTTTTGCAACTAAGAGAAGATTATATTTCTTAATTTTGTGGCATCTGATATTAAGATCCTATTTTATGTATTTGTATTTGAGAGAGAGAGAGAGAGGCAGTTATGCGTCTTATGCTTAAATCAGTTCCTTCACTAAACTTATTGGGTAAGTCAAAAGTGAACAACTGAAAATTAAGTAGTCCGGTCTGAAATTCACAAAACATTCATATCTGGCATTTGAGGAGGTCAATTTTTTAAGTGTTGGTAATGATCTTTTGTATTTAATACTTACTAAATATGCTTGCAAGTTGGGTTGGAGTGTATGCTGTTTACATGACAAAAAGAGATGACCATTACAAGTTTACAACCATTGGTTTCCCCTTAATTTGATTACAACATAATTGCTTTTCGATATAAAGTAGAATATTCATAACGATTCTAAGTGAATTGAATGTTCTTGGCTATGCTCCGCTGATTGGAAATTCTATATTCCTCTTTTCTGGTTTATTTTGTTTCTTGTTCCTTCCATTTATGAGTTAACTCAATAAATTTTATTAGACTAGCAATATGTTTCTTTTGTTTACATTAGTTTCACTGATTTCTGTGAAATCATTTTCAAGTACTTGTGGTTCATTTCTTCTAATCAGATCTAAGCGTGAACATGTGTTGCAGAAACTGAAGACGCGTGTTATTAAAAAGGATGTTAATCCTGAATGGAATGAAGATCTAACTCTTTCTGTTACAGACCCTAATCATCCGATCCAGCTGGTAAAGTTTTTTTTGTCCACTGGCCCATGCATAAATATGAAATCCAAATGAAAACACAGGCACTATCTTATGATGATGTGAAAATAGCTACCTCCTTGTTTGTGTAGTTTTCCATGTGCTAATACAAAGTGCAATTCCAAGTCAAAAACATGAGTTACGAACTTGTGATGATTTTAAAGAAGTTCCTATTGTTTTCTAGATACAATCAACAATGAAAATTATATTAGGATAATCTTTTAAGTCGAAAATAACTTATATGTTGTGTACTTGTGCTTGCATATGCAATGAAGAATGGATTAAGTTGACTTGACTTGTTAATGATACTCTATCTTATGGTAATATTATAATTTTGGTTAAAAGAGGAGTGAAACACTGGAGCATGATTTTCCCCTTACATGCATATATCTGTGGGCTAACTGGGTTGTCTGTTATTTCCTTGAAGAATGTTGGACTCTGACTCAGTTACTAGAAATTTCCCAAGAAAAAAAGTAATTATTAATTTGCGCATTCATATATCTTAAGTTGTTATATTCTCCTATTAGACTGCTTTCTCATCCCTCAGTAATAGAAGGCAATGAAAAATTAACAGCTTCACTAGCCTATGACTTGATGGTAAAAAATCTCCGTTTTGGGGGGAAAGACTTGTGAAGAGTAACATAGATGCAGAGCCAATTCTTATACATTTTTGCCCTGCCCCTACATGAAGTCAAATATGGCAAAGCCACTTAATGAAATCTTAATTTTCTTAGGCTTCTCTCTCTCTCCTCTTCCTTTTCTATATTGTTTCTTTTGCTTTCTGCTAATTGTAATATTGAAAATCATTGTTGTTTCTTGTGATTGCAGACCGTTTATGACCATGACACATTTAGCAAAGATGACAAAATGGGAGATGCTGAGTTTGAAATCAAATCATATATAGATGCCTTGAGGATGAATTTGTCAGGCCTCCCAAGTGGCACCATAGTCTCGAGAATACAACCAAGCAGGCAAAACTGCCTTTCTGAAGAGAGCTGTATCACGTGGACTGAAGGCAAAATGATTCAAGATCTCTGCCTCAGATTGAGAAATGTGGAATGTGGGGAAGTTGAAATCCAATTGCAGTGGATTGACCTTCCTGGTTCTAAGGGTTTATAAAGTTTATGAATGATACTCCTTTTTTTGCTTTCCTTCATGCATACTGTATCAGCTCTTCTACAACCCTGCGTAATGTGATGAGCTTCATGGGGGGGTTAGTTTGTTCATAGATGTGTAATGATGTGACTTTGGATGTTTTTGTATTGTCCACTGTATCTGGTTTGTAGCTCATTAATAGGGTTGAACAATTTTTGGACGTTGTTACCAAGACTGCTATGTTGTATGTGCTCTATTATGGTTTGCTCTAAATCTTAGTTTCATGCACACTTTATCATGTAGTTCAATGTGTATTTGCAAATTATTATAAGAAAATGATGTAAAGCACATGAAAAATGTCTGCATTATATTGGCATTTTGAGATTGATCTACTGAACTTTCATTGACAAGCACAACTTGTTAGTAGAGGTGACCAACGTTGAAATTTTAAACCATTTCACAACATCCTATGTTTTATTTGTTTGATAATTCAATGTTACAACAATTGGGAGAGAGGATATTTGAATTTTGGTTCTCCTTACGAAGGAGACTAGGCAATACCATTAAAATACAAAGCTCTTGGCACCCCAACCTATGTTTTAAAACTTCAATTTTATACATTTGGCTATAAAATGTAGTGAATTAACATTTTATGGTAACTCAAAGTAAATATCTTTGTAACTTAATTAGTTGACACCATGGTTTTGAAATTTGAACCGGATCATACGGTCCGACCTGGTTAACCGAAAACCGTTCATTAATGCGATTCTTTTAACTTTAATAACCGGCTATTACAAGAAATTTCGTGAACTGTGAGAACCACCATTGAACCTCCCGGGTTTGAAAACCTTAAGCGGTTCTCACAATCCAAACCGTTTGAGTTTTCTTTTTTTTGTTACTTATAGTCATTGTTAAAGCTTCAAGCCGGCCTTCAACTTCAACCACCCCCCGTGGGACTATCAAACTTGAGATCACTCGCCATCTTCGTTCTTCTTCTATGTCTCTCTCTCTCTCTCTCTCTCTCTCTCTGCATTTTTGCAGATGCTGTGTATCTCCATTTTTGCCTCTGGAGTCTTCTTCTTCTTCTTCTTCAATTCTTTGTAGATGATGTACTGCCTTGCTTTACTCTCAACCACTAAAGGCTTGCTTTACTGTTACCCACTTATGCTTGCTGCAAAGCACTTCTTAGGGCCCATTTGGTAACATTATTCTAGTAACGTTATTTGCATATTTTGGAAATACATGTGGGTAAAAAAATGTATAAAAAAATATGTAATATTGTTTAAAAACTGAAAAATATTAATTAAAATACTATACCAAATGGCTCCTTAAATTTAGGGAAGATCTTTATTTAACCCATTTTTTAATTGGCGGACAAACCAATGTCTGCCCACCGACTCTTGTATTTTTTTTTTTTTTTTTTTAATTCACAAACGGTTGACTATTCAAACTGGCATAAAAGAGATAATATTAGATTGGCAATTGCGCTTAGTATTTAATATTTTTTATTTGCATAATTATGTTTGCTTAAAATTTAATATTTTTATTTACAAAATAAATAAAAGAATTTATTTGAAATATAGTTCTTTATATTTATTTGGATTATTTTAGTTAATTTTTCAATTTTTACTAATTTAATATATTTATTTATTTTTTAAATAATTACTAAATTAATTATGATGTCATCACGGTTCGACTTCAGTTGAACCTTGGTCTGACTTTAAAACCTTGAACCTCTCTCTTCTTCGGTTCTTTGAACGATCCGAGTTTGAAAACCATGGTTGACACCTCTTGATATTTTCAATAAAAACATTCATGGTTTAAATCCTTCTTTCTAACTATCGAATTATTATATTATTTAAAAAAATAAATAAATAAACAACAACAACAACAACAAATGAAGAAGAAGAAGAAGATATAGTGAAGGCTTTGTTTCCTAGTCAATGCATTGATTTCTGGCTCTTTTTCTTCATCTTTGTTATAAATAAATTAACAACGCCAATTTATGTTGTCTGTAGACTTTATACGCCACTACGCCTCAATAGTCAATACAACCCACTTAACACAATTCTTACGCTACAGCCTCCCTTCCCTCCGAAAAAAGCCCTTTTCTTTTTATTAATTTAGACTGAATTAATTTGAGTCAACCTGAAATTGGAAAGAGTAGCGTTGTGTGGTAAAATCCACACCATTGTGATATTTATCAATGAGACCCCAAAACGCAGTTTCAATGTTATGTTTGGAAGAATGAATTTAAATTGAAATTTAAGTTAAATTGTAATTAGAAGAAAAATTACAACAATTATATATATATATATATATATATATATTTAAATTTTGAGTTAACAACAAATGTAAATTAAACCTATTCCACCATAGATATGTCCTAGTTAATGTTTGGGCCAGTGGGGATCATTGGGACACAGATTGAGTTTATGTTCATGAAAAGCTTCAATTCCCCACCCCACAGCACTATTCTCAGGGTTTTTATAATTATTATTCTTGGACTTTAGTGTGAGTGTTAATTTAGTCATAATTTCAATATGAACAATCCAAATAATTTAGAGTGCTTTGGTTAAATAAATGATATTCTCATCTTTGTAATTGTAGGGTACAGAAGTGGAAGGAAAAAAAAAAAATCAAAGAGAGGGAAAGGTGATTACTTTGACTTATTACCTTGGTGGACATAGTAGATAAGGCTTTTTGTTCATTTATTTGGTTGTGGAAGTTTGAGATATTATTGTTTAAAATCACCCTCTTCAGGGTTGGGCCAGCTCCTAATAGAAGATAATGTTTTTGGGCTTGTTAGCATTGAATTGTTTCCGCTTGCTTGGCAAAGAGCTCCATTAATAAATCACAAATATTTCTGGCCCATTGTACACGTCCTCTGGAATTGAACCAATGCAACGTTATATTATATCGGATCTTTCTCTCGCCTGGTTGATTCCAGATGTTGTGCTTGAATGTATTGCAGTTTCGGAAGGCAAAAGATTATATATGAACCCTGGACCTTTTTTTAAAAAAGAAAAATTGATAATTTTTTTAATCAATAAGAGCATTCTCATTAAAAATGCTAAATGCTATAAATGCTAAATTTTAACATCAAATTTGTAAAAAGGACCAAAAAGCAAGCTACAACCAAAAAGCTCACTGTAGCTCCAATCTTAAAAAAAATACATTATTATTTTAATGCTTGCGGTGAAAAAAGTGGTTTGTGTAGTTGTTTTTTATTATTTTAATGAATAGTTTATATTATTTTAAATGAAATGGTAAAAAAATAGAACGTTTAATATCGGATGTGTTGTAAAATGAGTTGTTAAAATTGGTAAAGTGGCTTTTTGATATGCTAAATTTCTAAAATTTTTAAAAGCTTTGATGGGAATGCTCTAATACATTAAGAAAACTAGCATGTAACTCCATGTAAACGCTTGGATGCATTTAAAATTAAACAAAATTTTTATTACAAAAATATAAATAATTAGTCAAATTAATTTTTTTTTAAAGTATGTAACACATGCATTCATGTATACATATAGATACATTTAAAATTAAACACAATTTCTATTATAAAATATAGATAATTAGTCAATTTTTTTTTTAAATAAACGTAATTAGTTACATATTAAAATTCTTACCTAAATTTATTACTACTTATGATCATTTTTTTTTTCTAATTTTTAATAAGATAGAACGTGTGGTAATTTTTGTTATGTGATGAATTTATTTTATTTATTTATTGAGAAACATGTGGTGATTGTTATTGAGTATATGTGATTGTATTTTTTAAAAAAAAATTTATAGTTCATTAATATTAGATTCTTATTATTTTGCACTCATTAACTCACTTGATATAAAGATTAAAAACCTTAAATAGACACATGGCACAAGCTTAAGTGGATAATTATGGTGTAATTCCCATATAAATTTAGACACATGGCGTAAAATTGGATTATAATTTTAAATTCTAATTCAATTTTCTCTAAACTTTACCTATTAGTATATATATATATATATATATAGATGACTTATAAATTTGAATTTTTTTAGTTATATGATTACATTTTTTATGGTTTATTATATTGGACTCCTCATTTTCTACACTAAACTAACTAATTTGGCACAAAAATTTAAAATTTAGATTAGATGGGACACTTGGTGCAAAATTAAACTCTAATTTAAATTCAATTTTTACACTAAATTCACTTGGAACAAAATTCTAAAATTTAGATTAGATAAGACACATGACGCAAAATTAGACTTTAATTAAACTCCAATTTGAAATTTAATTGGATTTTTTCTTTACTTTACCTATTATTATATATGTAGATTTGGGTCCTCTCAAAAGCCATGGTTTCCTTCTCCCTAAAATCCACCACTAGATTGAAAAAGTATTTTTCAGTAGTTTAGATAATGGGATTTCTTTTTCCCTCTCCATTTTTTTTTTTTTTTTTTGCTTTTCCTGGCCTTGCCTTAACATCTGTTTTTATTTTTATTTTTTGAAGGCCAAGCAATCTTATGGGGTCTTATTAACAATAAGTGGCAAGGATTTGTTAATGAATTGTCCTTACCTAATTTGCTAATCAGTTTGTTATATATACTTTGTGAGACTTAATTTAAATCTTCATCTTTCGGTCCTAATATTACCCAGAATATTTGTAAACTAAATGAAATGTGTAGTCATAAAATTTTTCTCCAAGTTTCCTTCAACACAAATACAATAGCAATCGTTGGGTAAATCGTTTCAATTTAGAACCCAGCCCTAATTATATGTAGTTTCGCTCTGTAAATAAACTTTTTTTTTTTAGAGAGTTTCAACATTTGGTGTCCGTTCTTAATAATAATCCTTTATATGTAACTAGATATAATGAGCTTGCATTTGCCTTACTCTATTAAGCTAAATATTTAGTCTTAGTTATTAGACCAAAAAATATGGTGTAATGGGCGTATCACGTATATAACACCCCTCTCACATAGGGGTTGTCAAAGACCTTATTGACAGCCAAAGGTAAAACCAACAAGGAAGCTCTTTTCATATAAATATTATAAAAATAAAAAAGAAGAAGAGAAGAGAGGAAGCCTTTATTTGTCAAATGCGGTGTCCATTTTTCATTGGTAAGAATTCATGAAAAAGAAATGAAAGATTGATATTTGACTAAACTTGCTGAAACCCAAAACCATGATCAGGTCCAGGTTTGCATGTCTCATGAGATGGTAGCAAATAGAATCTAAAAAAGAAAAGAAAGCTTGAGTTGAAAACATTGGCATTCAAGTATAACTTATGCTCCCTTAGACATTAAAGTTGTTTGGAAAATGAGTAATTTTTCAAATTTTTTTTTTAATTTTTTCATTTTCTTATAGGAGTATTTGGTAGCAATTTTGAAAATGAGCTGAAAAACATTTTCAGGTGAGATAAAGTTAATTTTCCGAAAATTTTTACTAGAAAATAACCTATTAAAAATAAGTCATATTTTTAAGAAGGTTTTCTATTAACTAAAGATAATTTTCCTTTAAATTATTTTTTTCCCTAATGCTACTAAACACAAGAAAATATGAAAAACTATCTCTTATAAGGTTTACTAACGACACAAATGGAGCGTACATTAAAATGAACTTATAGTGTGTTTGGATGACATGATTTAGGTATTTGGATTTGGAATTGAGTGATTAAAATCCAAATAACTTGTTTCTAGGTAATAACCCTCTATGGACAAAGACTGTGCACAAGCCACAAAGGCAACAATTTGCTTACTAATTCAGATATCATCCCAAATGAAGGTTACATACAACAATTAATTAATGTTTCCATTTATTCAACTATGGCCATTCATTGGGCATTGGCCAACAGCCAACTGAAACCGTTTTAGGAATTTTACTCTAAAATGGAAGAGTTCCAAGACTTGTTTTTTATTTATTTATTATTTCTTTAAATTAAATTTTTTTTTTAATTTTTTTTTAATGTGTCACTAGACATTCGCCTGTGTGGCTTATGGCCGATATTAGTGCTAGATCATTATTATTATTTTAATAATGAAAGTGGTTGATCACTATTAGGCCAATGCCAAAGTATGGTTTTAAGCGTTTTAATGCAAAATTGTGGATCTTTTAAATTGGTCAATTAGAATACCCTTCCCTGATTTATGGCCATTAATGCTATTACACACACTACTCAAAAAAACACATGCGTGTGCTATTGAATATTATTACTTCTATACAATTAATCGACCAATAAAATTATCTAAGATTATCCTCTACTAGTTCCTAAGCAAAGTCAATGTTAGATGTTTTGGAATTCAATGTGTTTCCACACAAAATGTCCCAATCTCCAACAAAGCAAATGCCACTTTATACGCAGTAGACTAGGAACAATACCAATGCAAAATAACATCCTTTGCTAACATTTAAGAACCTTTTTGTACCTTTATATCTTTAATTAATTGCTTTTCATTCCCATGAAATTGGTTTTCCTTATCCACATGGCCGGGGTGCTCATTCACCCATAGCATGTGTGCAAAGAATTATATGAATTCTTTTTCGTGCTTCTTTGTCTAATAAATTAGCTCAATAAAAAAATAAAAAATAAAAATCTTTTTTCTTTTTTTAATGTTTTCAATTCTATACGCAAGAAATGGTATAGAATCAGCCAAACAATAAAGCAAATATACCAGCAGTGCATATATTCTCTATTCTAAATAAAGAGTCCCAACAAGAAAGGGAAAAAATTGTCGTTATATAACTTATATTATGATGGGTCCAAATGAGGTGAGATGAATTATAAGTATGTGTTAAATTTTAGGTGCCGGTAAAAATGCTCATTTAAAAAATATTTTATGTATGAGGTTTAATTCTCAAACAATTACCAAAAGATGTGATATTCTCTCTTAGGAAACAATAATAATCAATGTCTAATTTAGAAAGTGTTTCCAACTTATAAAGAAAACCGCATTAATTTACTGGCTGGATTAGAAAAAATGTTCTATGTAAAAGTATGTATGCCCATTTAACTCCAGAGAAAATCTTTTCTTGGTTACATTTTGCAAGTAATCAATCACCATCACTGGTTTTTATTTTTTTTAATATTTAAGCTGATCTACACATTAGACGCCAAAATGTTGCTTATCTCGTGAAATTTCAACCATCATTCTCAATAGAATATTTGGTCAATTACGCAACAATCTTTCTACTATCTTTCTTCTTTCATGCATGTATATATAAATGTTTTGTGACCTTCCATCTTCTCGTTGAAAGAAATGGTGGAGATAGTGCCACCGATTCTTCATTGAGGAACACGCACGTGTGACCAAGAGAGAAAGGAAGAAGAAAAAAAATCTTTCTCAGAAACCCAAGTGATATACACATACTATACGACACAGTTAAAAGCAATAAAGAAATTAAAAAGAGTATTAGGTTAAACAAAGATTGAAGTGCATGCATTCCTTTTATGCTCTTAGGAAACAAAAAACCCTATTGCAGTGCGTGCAATTAAGCATGGTGTTTGGGGTTTTGAATTTTCTTAGTGAGTTGTGGGACTGACACGCCAATCAGTGTCCCCATTTTGCTTTCAAACTTTGCCAACCCCCCACCTCCCCCATCATTAACTTCAACGCATGCTTCTGTATTTTTTAGCACTTCTAGGATCGATTATTTTTCTTCTCTCCATTCAACAATTCCATTATTAATTTATTTTCTTTCAAGCCAATCATATCTTAGCCTGTTAATACCTACAAATAAGTTTGTCCCTCTAGGAAGCATAGAGAGATGAGTATCATCTTTTGTGTTTAATTCCATAACTTAGTTCTTAATGTTATTGTAATATCTTGTAAGCTTTTGTTCACGTGCTCTGCATGTGGCACATACCTTACCTTTGGTATCCTTTACTCTCTCTCTCCAAATCCTAAAATCACTTTTGTAGGTTCTTTCACTTCTAATATAAATAAATTATTAAGCATTTTTTTAAAGACACCCACATATTGGGTAAATAAATCATAATTTATCTATCTGAAATAAAAATGGTATCTGTACGTCAAAAGATGGAGTGGTGCTTGGAGAAGTCTAATCCTTTTTTACATTAATAACAAAGGTGATGATGTCATCAATACTTCAATTGTATATAGATTTTTGTTGACAGGTGTTCGAATGCACCTACTAAAGATAAATTTAACGAATTTTATTGCACCCATTATGTGATATTCTAATTGATCACAATTAATTATATAATAAAAAAACTCAACCTTAATCAAGGCGCTAAGACATTTGTTAATCAAACCTTTTTGTATATTATTATTTTTATCGTTGTTGTCATTGTCTTCACTCTTATTATTATCATTCTACGCACTTATACTGAGTCTTCACTCATGAAATTATAATAGTGTAAATTAGAGTACAAGTAATTGTCATTATAAATAATCTTTAATTTATTGTTTTTGTATATGCTGTTGCATAATTTATGTCGATTGGAGAAATTTAAAAGTACCTTCTAGATTTTTGTTTTCAATATGAATCTCTCTTTTTCTCATTTGCTTGTTCAAAATTTTAAGGTCACTTTTGTGGTCCTTCCATCTCAAAATAATAGATTTTTTCCTAATTAAATGGCATGTTAAGTTATAAACCCATAAGTCATTCTTTTTAAAACCTACAAAGCAATGGATAATTTCATAAGCATTTACGGATTAATGGAGGTGAGTGATGCGTGGTGAAGTCCACACTTTTCCCATTATAGTGGAAAATTTGTATGGACTTATGATATATATATATATATATATATATATAATGATCACTTATTTTATTATCATCATATATTGTTATTGTGCATTTTTATTACGTACAAGTCACCACTAGACTAAAATAACATAAAATTAGCTAAGAAACAAGTATCACTTATTTTATTATCATCATATATTGTTATTGTGCATTTTTATTACGTACAAGTCACCACTAAACTAAAATAATTACATAACATAAAATTAGCAAAGAAACTAATATTTTATCTCTAATTTTTCTTTTACTTTGCAAAGATTTAGGTTCGTAATTAACGACATTAAATTGGAAAAGATTTACTGCTCACAAGATGTGGCACAAGGATTAGTATACTTTTTTTCTCACAAGATCTCGCCTTTACCTTAATTTTTGCTCACTGTTTTGAAATTCCTTTGTGTTAGGCAAAGCTAATCTCGACTTACTACTAATTTGAGCATGAAAAGTCAGCTTATACTGCACAGAAGTGAAAGTAGCATCCACTTTTTTATTTTTATATGTCATTTTTTCTTTTGCAGATGTTATTAGTGTAAAAATGAACGGGCTAGATTCAGTATCTTGGCTTTTATGATCCTAGCTCGAAAGAATTAG